>NW_027142389.1:505479-1105479 GCF_026170545.1 Melanerpes formicivorus | reverse complement strand
GCCAGCAGGGTGGCCTGGTTAGGGGTGAGGTGACCCAGGGCTCTGTCAGAGATCAGGAAAATGCAGGCCAGTGAAGCAGCTTGCCAGGATGTGCGGGCGGAGTTCTCAAAGGGGAAGAATGGAAGTGATGCCTCTGTAGCCTGTTACCAAGGAAGGTAAAAAGGAACTCAGGTGCTTTGCTGCTCTGTGCTCTCACTGCAATCCAGATCCAAACACCCTGTGAGGGGGAACTGGGGAGGACATTTTCCTTTCCAAGGTTTTATCAAAATGAAAATGTTTGTGCCCCCGAGAGATGGACTGTGAGGCTTCTGAAGCAGGAGTTCAGCAGTCCTTCTAATAAAAGCAAAGCAAAACAGTTTCTTGGCCAGAAAGCTGTCACTGTGTTTTTGTTCTTTTCAATATAACACAGAAAGTGACAGATGTAGCTTTTGTATCCAGTCTACACCGCAGATGTACTCTGTGACCTTTCGGATCTGGATGTGGGTCTGGATTTTTGAATCACAGCTAGATACCCCAAAGCTGCCATACCCCACAGTGTGGGATTATTTGAGCTTGTTTTCAGAGGTGTTAATCAAACCTGGCTTTGAGTGAAGTCAGTGGGAGAAGACAGGCAGGCAGAATGCCTCTGCTCAGTCCAGATGTTAGTGCATGAGCAACGTCCCCACCGGTCCCTGCGCAGAGCTGGAATTACCAGAGCCGGAATGCCTGTCATTCAAACCTGTGTGGTCAAGAGGATTTCTGTGGCTTTGTAGGTACCTGCTTGGCAAGAGGCAATGCTTTTCTGGACCCATCTCTTCTAGATCATTTGCAAAAATAGTTGCTACTTAAGAACTTGTGAAAAATCTCCAACTTCTCTAGGGCCTCTCTCAGCAAGACTTGTGTCCACCTCCTAATCAACATCTTCTTATTTTAATGCTAGCTGATTGACTCCCAAAATCTTGACTCCTAGCCTAGACCTGCTGTGAGAATGTTTTCTGTCATTTGTGTATACAAGAGCCCTTCCTCTACTCCTTGTTTACCTAAGAGATTATTTTCCTTCTAGCTTGATGTTGCAATACTGTGTCTCTGGACAACCTCCCCCAGGGCCTCTGGACCTCCCCTGGAAGTGCTGCTGCTGTTCAGCAGCTGGTATGGTTTCTGCAGAGATACAGCTGTGGGCCACGAAACAGCTCTCCTTACCCTCTGGAAAATTCTTCTTTTAGCAACAAATTTAAGTGTCAACATTTTACTGTCGACCAGAAGAGCAGCAGGAGATATGTATGCTGTTGTGCTGACTGGGGGTGGTTAGGGACCTTGCCCTTTTACCAGCGGATCCTGCTCCACTGGTGACAGATTTGCTCCACATATGTCCCTTCCCAAGAATCCCAATAAACTTCCAGCTTAGCTCATAGAGCAAGGCAACTGCTAATGGCTCGTCACGGCTGGCCTGGGTTGACTTTGAAACCTTGGCCTCGAGGTGAGATTCTCCATGTGCCCTTGGGAAATCTCCTGAGTTTCTGCTGAGTATAAAATTGACTTTTACCAACTGTGTGGTAGTGAGCAGTGGCTGAGCGTGACTGTCTTGTGTCCAGAGGCCTTTATGTGACTTAATTGGGAAATCAATCCTTGAACTCTTTGCGTGGTGCAGCCCACTGTTGCTTGACATCCTTTAGTACTATCATAGTCCTAACTTGCACTAGTTTTGCAGCCAAAACCTAAGCAGGCTGAGACAACATAAGTGGGATGAGTTTTGTTTGGCTGGGGTTGTGTAATGTCACTTTGTGCCCTAACAGGCTCAGGCTTGTTTCCATTTTCCCAGAACAAAGCACAGTTCCTTCAACTGGTGGAGGTGCAGACAAATTAGAATAGAATAGAATAGAATAGAATAGAATAGAATAGAATAGAATAGAATAGAATAGAATAGAATAGAATAGAATAGAATAGAAAAAATAGAAAAAATAGAAATAGAAATAGAAATAGAAATAGAAATAGAAATAGAAATAGAAATAGAAATAGAAATAGAAATAGAAATAGAAATAGAAATAGAAATAGAAATAGAAATAGAAATAGAAATAGAAATAGAATTAACCAGGTTGCAAAAGACCTTTGAGATCATCAAGTCCAACCCGTCACCCAACACCATCTAATCAACTAAACCATGGCACCAAGCACCCCATCCAGTCTCTTCCTAAACACCTCCACTGATGGTGACTCCACCACCTCCCTGGGCAGCACATTCCAATGGCCAGTCTCTCTTTCTGTGAAGAACTTCTTCCTAACATCCAGCCTAAACCTCCCCTGGCACAGCTTGAGACTGTGTCCTCTTGTTCTGGTGCTGGTTGCCTGGGAGAAGAGACCAACCTCCACCTGTCTACAGCCTCCCTTCAGGTAGTTGTAGAGAGCAAGAAGGTCTCCCCTGAGCCTCCTCTTCTCCAGGCTAAGCAACCCCAGCTCCCTCAGCCTCTCCTCATAGGGCTGTGCTCCAAACCCCTCCTCAGCTTTGTTGCCTTTCTCTAAACACGTTCCAGCAAGTCTACATCTTTCCTAAACTGAGGGGCCCAGACCTGGACATAGGACTCAAGGTGTGGCCTAACCAGTGCTGAATGCCAAGGAAGCTGGAGACCCAGCAAAGGTTTTGACAGTAGTAAAGGGACTGGGTTACATTCCTACCCTGAAGCCAGGCTGATGTTTGCACGTTTCTCTCCCAGGACTACACCATCACCATGTACTTCCAGCAGAGCTGGCGGGACAAACGCCTGGCATATAATGACCTTCCTCTCAACCTAACCCTGGACAACAGGGTGGCTGACCAGCTGTGGCTGCCTGACACCTATTTCCTGAATGACAAGAAGTCCTTTCTGCACGGGGTGACGGTGAAGAACCGCATGATTCGGCTCCATCCTGACGGCACTGTCCTTTACGGCCTGAGGTAAGCCTAAGGGAAACCTCTGGTTGGTGGCTGTGGTTGAGAATGGCATCTCGTCTAAACTTTCCTCATTTCCAGAGATATTTTGGACCCAAGAGGCACTGAAGTGTTGCACAGTGTTAAGTGTCTGTTCTTTCTCCAGTCTGGAAGTGGCTGTTCCCTTTGGGTCTCTGAAGTTTCCTGTGTTACTATAGACAAATGCTGGAGATGGGAATAGTCTGCTCTGAGTGTTTCAGGTCACTGTCATTCACGTTACATAACACCTCGATTTGAAACCTTCACTTTTCAGTTGCTTAGGAATTTCTTTGGCCTGTGGAGGTGAGACTTCTTTGCTTTCCTATTTAAGGCTGAATTTCAGTCAGATCACTTCAGTGGGGTTTTGTGTATGTTCCAGGAGGCGTGTTTTGGTACAGCTATAAAAACGAGCAATTCTGAAGAGTGAGGCTTGAAAGCTGATATCTAGGAGGAGAACTATCTGCAGTGAGGTGGCTTTTTATGGTCTCTGGGATAAATTAACACAGGCAAGTCCACAGCTTTTGAAAAGGCTGTGCCTGTGTGCAGTGGACGTAGCAAGTTGGCCTTGCTGTATTATTTAACTATGTGGAGATGCTGGGGTAGGAAAGTGTCGTGGTTTGAGTCTACCCAAGCAGCAATAAAGGACCATGCAGCCACTCACTCACTTCCACACTCCTCTGGTGGCATGAGGAGGGGAAAACACATGATTCAACAAACCCACCAGCAATTCACCAATTGAATCAGTGAAGGACAGTGATAAACACAGCTAGATCCTATGGATATATACCATTCCCCCACCCTCCCCTCTTTCTGGGCTCAGCTTTGTTACCTCCCTCCTTCCCAGTGGTGTAAGGCAGGCAGGAAATGAGTTTTGTGATCAGTCCCTATCTGTTCCATGTTGTTTCTGCCACTCCTTCCTCCTCAGGAGGAATACTCAGTCCTCCCCTGCAGCATCATGGTCCTTCATGGGCTTACCCAGCTAGTGTGGATCCCTTGTGCACACAGCAGTCTCCCAAGTGACTGACTGCTCCAGCACAGGTCTCCCTCAGAGTCATGGCCTCCCTTAGGATTGATCATCTGCTCCAGCATGGAGTCCTCCATGGGCTGTAGATAGGATTCTGCCACACCATTGATCTCTGAGGGTGCAAGGTCTCAGCCTGGCATTTCACCATGCACCAAAAGGGAATGGCTGCTCCAGGGTGCCTCCCCCTCTCCTTCCTCACTGACCTGGGTGTCCACATGGTTGTTCCTCCTATCCCACTTCTCTCCAAACTGAAATAGTTCCACAAAACAAAAGGAAACTGCCCAAGAGGTTTCCTCTCTTGAATATGTTATTGCAGAGGCATTAACTGGCCCAGGCTTGGCCAGAGCTGGGTTCAGCTTAGACCTTCTTGAAGCTTCTTGCAGGAGCCATACCAGTAACCCTTTCCTCTGCAAAATAAAACCCCCAGGAACAAACCCAGCACAGTAAGACAGTTACATGGAGGGGGCAGAGTGCTACAAGGGCAGTCTGCAGCTCTAGGTGCAAGTGAAGGTTTTGGATGCTGTAGCTGAAATCTAGGCAATGATTTTCTCAACACTGCTTGTCTTTGAGCCTTTCTCCCAGTTTGATTTTGGTGCTGTGGGTTTTTTTGCCCTCCCCCCTCTTCCTCCTTTTTTGTCCCCTTCCTGACTACCAGATTTCACAGCTGGCTCTTTAGACCTGCCTCCACATTCACAAATGACTGTGATAGCAGCTCTGGGCTTACGTCCCAGTACAGCAAAGGGGGAGGAAAGACCTTTCTCCTTCAAAGAGGGTACACCCACCCTTCCCATTTACAGTATCAGCTCCTCTGCTGCTTCGTGTTTTGTGGCAGAGTCTGACTTGCTATGATTTTTTTCCTCCTTTTTAAGTAGCAGGACTGTTAGGAGTAGGGTAGGGTGGGGCTGGGTGTAGGCACAGCAAAGTAGGAGGTTGCACAGGGCATCATTCTGCCAGGGCAGCAAGGTGGCTGTGCTCTGTGCTTTCCCTCTGGCAGAGCCCTGGGAAGCCAAAAGAGCAGCAATCACTGCCGGTGCTGAGGGACAGCATGCAGTATGTGGGGTGATGTATGTACTGTTTTTTTTCCTTCCAATTAGGGAATGCCTCTTGCTCCTGGCCCAGAGGCAGGAGAAGGTGCAACAAGCTCAGCTTTCTGACTCTGTCCCAGTTCTGCCTCTCCCTTCACGGGACAAGTACATCCATTTCACCACCTTGGGCCAGTGTCCTTGTTTGGCTTCCCACAGCTGACTATCATGTATTTCCTTACTGTATTAAAAGGTTAGGCAAGAAGATTCTTTGTTGAAGGGTAGGTTGCAAACAGAAATTCAGCCTGTTGGGAAGAGGAGGGCAAAGAGTGCTGGTAAGCACAGGCTGCTCTGTGCTGCTGAACCAGCCCACTTGAGCATAGAGCTGCCTCCCCCAGGCTGGTGGGAAATCTTTGCACACACCTGCACAGCAAAAGAAGGAGAAGTGTTAGTATATTTTTATCAGCTGCCATTTAGCTCAACTAATGAGCAGTGTGAACCCTGCAGCACAGATGACAGGCAGCAGAAGTCCTTGAAGGGTTTGCACTTGAGCTGACCTGGGCTGGGACACTGTGCAAGCACCTCCTGGACTGTCCATTCCTTTCCCCTCCCACCGGCCCCAGCAGTGAGGGTAAGGGAGCTCAGCTCCCTTGCATGACCTGTGTAAACGAATGAGATGAGGGAAACTGCACCCAGGCCAGAAGAAAGAAAATGACAGCTGTTTGCCCCTGTTATTTCCAGGGCCATAGTAAAGAGCTGCCTGTGTTGTTTTAACTTTTGGCTGGTTTTCCTGGAAGCTGCTCTCCTGCCCCTGGAGAAAATGGCAACTGCAAAAACGAAGCACTGAGCAAATGCAGCTCCTGTTCTCAAGCTGTACCTCAGGTCAGGGTGGTTGGTTTCTGCTATCCTGAAAGCACAGGAGTTCATGGGGACAAGCCAGGTGCCCTGCATGCTGGAAGTCCTTCTAGCTTTATTCATAGTGGTGTGGGCAATGATTTCTTCAGGGCTGCTTTCTGAAATCACACCTGCAATTTTGCTGACAACAGAAGGGCTAGGTCCACTTTTGCAGGTGCAGATATCTGTGGTCCTGTTAAAAAATGTATCACCACATGCACAGCAGGTGTAAGAAAGAAAACAGGCATTGACTATTCACCTGTGCTCCCTTTACCTTTGTAAAAATGCACCCATGCTTGTCCTGCAAACAGGAAGTAAAGCACAGGTCCTCCCAGCACTTTGAAGCCTCTTCTTGTCTTTTCCTGCATTTTCTGGAAGTATTAATAAAATAATGTTGCCCTGGTGGAAGAAGGCCAAAGGAGGGAATTTCTGTTTCTTTTCTTTTGATTGCCTGTTTATTTTCCCCCCGAGCGAGGTACCACAACTCTGCTCCTTTCCCCTGCTACCTTCTCACCAGTAACTTCCCCCTCCCTTGAGCTGTAGCAAAGTGACTCAATCATACTATTTGTGGCACAACAGTAATTTTTCTTTCCAGCAGTCTCTGATGTCAGAGACCAGGAAGGATGACACCCTGGCAGGCCCCTGCCTTCAGGAGCATTCAAGTGACTGGCAGGATCAGGCTCAAGCTCTGGCTCAGACCCCAAGGTCCAAGTTAGCTCACACAGAAGTCAATGGGTATTTTGTTTCTGACTTCAGTGAGAGCAAGATCAGGCTTCAGATAACTTGTTTGCCTGAGTAAATGAAGCCCTTTATTCTGCCACTACACTCCATCGTGAAAGCTGCGTGTCAGAAAAGCATATGCTTGGTTTTGATAGAATTAGTAAATTAATGGATGAAGGGAGTGCAGCAGATGTAATATAACTGCATCTTAGGAAAGTGTTCAGTATAGAAGCTCACTCCAAAATTAATTCCCACCGGGCTCAGATTAAAAGCTGGTTGCCAGGTCTCCAACAAAAGGAATGCATAAACAGCAGTGGGCTGAGCTGGGGCGGTGATGCTGGGCTGCTGCCGCAGGGCTGGAGTCACAACCGGTGTTGCCTACCCCCTTCCTCAGCCAGTTAGGAGGTGGCCAGAATCTCAGAAGGCCAAACAGGGGTCTGAAGCCCAGATCTAGCTCAGAGGGCACTCTTATCTCTTCATACACCAAGCAGCACGGGGGCATGCAAGCTGGCAGAGCTGATGGGGCTTTTTAGGAGGTGTAAACTGGCAGGATGGTGCCTGAACCTGCCTGGACCCCAAGCACCTTACAGGAATTAAAAGTGACTGTGAAGCACAGCAGCTGGGCACCTGTGACACACAGCAGGAAAGTGCTAAACTGATGTGGAAATTCTGCAGGGAAGAGAGAGGCTTAAAGGAGCTATCCACAAAGACAAAGCAATCAGCTAGGGAGAAGTGGAAGGGGCCAGATAAAATAGTGAGGAAGACCTGGGTAGCACTGACTGAATTCAATATATATTTTTCTTCTAATGGCTTTTTGTTTGTTTGTGTGTTTCTTTGGTCAGAAATTTCATTGGTTTAATCATTTTTAAACAAAAAAAAAATAGTGATTAAGGTGAAATATTTCCTTTCAGTAAAAGCATTTCTGAGAGTGTGGATGTTTCCTTCCTAATTTTAGGTAGAGACTGTTTCACTTATGTCAACATTTCCCTCGGTATTTTAAGCTGCTTTACTACCACTGGTGATGTCAGGGTAGCACAAGGGAATCATCAAAGGCTGTCTCTGGACCTCCAGAGGCTGTCTAGTCCACCTCTGCCACACTATTCAATAAGCTTTACAGTATCACACATTTAAGCTATACATTATGATCTGAGCTTTTTATGTCCTTTCCTAGACCATGCAGCATCCATTTGGTAGTGAAACAAGCTGACACTTGTCAAATGCTGATGTCACCAGTATTTTGCTATCTGTTTTCAGAGACCTAAAGATAGAAGCAACTGTTAACAATGCTGAGATTCTCATATGGTAACCTGAAACTGCGTTTGAAACCGGCTTTAAAGCACCCTTCAGGGGAATCCTGAAGCTATTTGGTTTCATTCTAATTAGAGGCAAAACTGGATTCCAGCAAAACAGGTGCTTTGAGGAGCCCAGACTGCATCCCTGAGCTCACAGGGGTGGGGTGCTAGGAAGCAGGCAGGAAGCTGGGTGGACAGCAAGCGAGATGCAATGCCTGGCTGGCGAGGAGCCCAGGCAATGTAAACTGAGCAACTGCAGAGGAATTTGATGACAGAGACTAAATCCTGTGCAGAGAGGATGAGGGATCTCCTCCTGCGAAGGTGGTAGTGGTGGTGGGGAGCATGTGCATGTGCAGTGTGGGGTTTTTTTTATTCCCATCCACAAGAGTCACTGCAATGAGGTGTGTTTGCAGATGAGGCAGTTTAGATGCACGCAAAGGTGCCTAGTGGAGCTCTGAGCCCTGCTTTCCTGAGTGCTCCCCAGGGGAAGCAGACCCCTGCTGCCTCCATCAGTGAAAATACCTGGTCAGGGTTTAAAGCAAGGGGGGTGGGGGGTGTGTGTGTGAATTGTCCTCGTTCAAACAACTCAAATTTTCTGGTTTTAACCTGGGAGAAGCTGGAAGTATCTGCTATGGCAGCATTTGATTTCTGCTTTTCACAGGGTATGTCCCCATCAGTCAGCTGCTCCCTGAAATGTAACAGCTCCTGGGGAATATCAGCCCCCACATTTCATCAAGCCACTGCTGACATGCTTGTGGGCCAGACCTTGTTCTTGGGCAAGGCAGCACCCAGAGCAGTGCTGTTAGCTCACCTTACAAAGGGAGGCAACACAGCTTAACAGATGCATGGCAAATATCCTACCCACTCACCCATCCAGCTACACTGTCAGAGTCCTCCATGCCACTCTGGTGTGCTGCTGCCAGGGCTGCCCTGCCTGGTCCCATGGCTGGGGCTCTGCTGTAGCTCACCTTGAGGACTTCCTGATAGCTCACAGTTTCAACCTGCCTCTTGATTAGGGCCCAGACCTGTCTGGATTACATTGCTCAGGTCCCAGCCTGGGGTTATTGGCTTTTGCAGCTGATAGAAATGGTTCTCCTTCTAATTTGAAGCCTTCTGTTTGCAACCAAGTTGCAAACCAAGTTCTCTCCATGGGTGTTACTTGATTTTGGGTAGAGAATATGACCTGATGGGCTAAGACTGAGGAATATTATTTTTTTCTGTGCTAAGAGCACTCAACAAATTTCTTCTCCCATCTCACGAGCCAGGAGGGAAGAAATCTGCAATTTTGGCTTCCTCTTCCCTCCCTGAAAGAGGTTGCTCTGGAAATGTGAGAGATGATTCAGGCTCTACCTCATTTCTAGTAGCTCTTCCTGCTCCCTCCACAGATTAGGCAAAGACTACAGAAATCTCTCCTTTGGCAGTTTGAGCTAAAAGGGTCAGATTTATGTCCATCTAGCCAGCCTTTTGGAGCTAGTCCTGCAGCCTTGTACTGCTCCCACCACAGGGCTCTGCTCTGGGCCAACTCCTTAGCACAAAGATGTGTGGGTGGAAGAAGAGTTTGTTAGGTGAGTGAGAGAAAATGAGAACATAATTAGGAGCTCAGCTCCCTAGCTGAGGTTAAGGACAGATCTTCTTCTGCATTTTAGCCTCCTAGGGTTGGGAGGAGAAACTTAGCTGGAAACACTTGAAGGAAGTTTAATAATATTAAATTCCAGAATTACCTTAGAAGCTGTGGAGGAAATTTGAGCTCACTAAAACACGGTAAAGCAGCAAGCTAGAGCTGCTGCTCCATCCTTATAACGTTGCAAGAACAGGGGCAGGCATCATCAGGGCCTAGCTGGAATTGCTGCCTCTGCTACCTCTCCTTATAAGCCTGACTCATTTATTAGCAAAACATAGAGGTCAAGGGGTATCCACAAAGAGCTGATTACCACTGGCTCCTCACAGATCACTGGAACAGCTTGAGTGCCCTGAGCTCCTGGCTCACCCTGGCAGTACTTCTTAGTCTGCCTGTTTATCCTAGCCCGGCCACCAGCCTGATTCCATTTCTAGACCCTGTCCATTTTTTTGCCAAACCCCAGAGGTTTAAGTCATAGTTTACTGTTTTATTAATTTAACTTCATTCTAGCCTGATACTGTTGAAGGAAGAGACCTCCTGCTCCATTAAGTCCAGGTCACTGTTGTCTGAAGCAACTGCAACAAATAAATCTCCTTCTAAACATGTTCCACACAGATCTCTCTTGTCCCCCCAGTCCAGTTGACAACTTGCCAGGTGCACAGAGCATTTGCGACAGAATTAAGAGGCAAAAAAAGGGAAAACCTTGCAGCTAAGGCAACTCTATTTTGCATTCTCTAAGGGTGGAAAATGGGTTGATTTAGATGAGCTGTACCCTGGGTACTAGTTTAAAAGAGCTTTTATTTCCCTCCCCCATCTGAGTGCAGTGCACACTGCTATTTATCAAAGGATGCCTATGCAAGCACAGATGCTTTTGGAAACAGAGTGACCTTAGCAGGATTGTGCCAAGGCTTATGGAGTCAGTTTTAGGCAAGCAGACACGAGGGGAAAATATTTCATATCCTTGCCTTGCTCTCAGCTCCAACATGACCTCCAAGAGTTTGTGAAGATCAGGCTGTGTTAAAGGAATGGCAAAATCCACCACGGGTTTATAAATCCCTCCAGGCCCTTCAGAGTTTGTGCTTACTGCCAGGCAGAAGGTGACATTTGCCAGCATGGTTTTATGACTGACTTGGAGAATGTACAGAGCAAAAATTCAATTTTTGTTTTTTCCCCATGTTCAGCAAAACAGCAGTTTTGCTTCTCTCTCTACTCTTAGTCACCAGAATTCCCTTACGGGTCTAGCGTGCCCCATGAGGCAAGCCTGCCCAAGTCCTCCGAAGCCTGAGCTGCTTCCAGCCATTCTCCTTATTACTGCAAACTGTTGTGAGCTTTAGGAGGCCATATCCTGGGGATGCAGGGGCATCTGCAGCTTTTCAGGAGATCTCAAATCCAAGAAGTTGCAACCAGCAACTTTAAAACATGTTTACCTTTTGCTCTGAGAGAGTTTGTGTTAGTCCCTGCATAATGACACTTCATCCATAACGCCAAAGCTGAGCTCAGTGCCTGAGCCACTGGCTCTGTCTCCCTGTGAATTAAGAAGGCACTGGTGGGGGTATCTGTGCTATACTCCTCCTATTCTTATCCATACTTAGCCTGGAGAGGAGGAGGCTCAGAGGAGACCTTATTGCTCCCTACAGCTACCTGAAGGGAGGTTGCAGCCAAGTGAGGGTTGGTCTCTTCTCCCAGGCAACCAGCACCAGAACAAGAGGACACAGACTGGGGCTGCACCAGGGGAGGTTTAGGCTGGATGTTAGGAAGAAGTTCTTCCCAGCAAGAGAGATTGCCCATTGGAATGTGCTGCCCAGGGAGGTGGTGGAGTCACCATCCCTGGAGGTGTTTAGGAAGAGACTGGATGGGGTGCTTGGTGCCATGGTTTAGTTGATTAGATGGTGCTGGGTGATAGGTTGGACTTGATGATCTCAAAAGTCTTTTCCAACCTGGTTAATTCTATTCTATTCTATTCTATTCTATTCTATTCTATTCTATTCTATTCTATTCTATTCTATTCTATTCTATTCTATTCTATTCTATTCTATTCTATTCTATTCTATTCTACTCTACTCTACTCTACTCTACTCTACTCTATATATTAGGCAGCATCCTTTTGAGACCAAAGGTATCAGGGAATGTTACTGAGCACTGGACATGAGTGGCTCACACAGTCAGTACATCTCCTGGGTTTGGTCTGTCTCCATGAACATTCTCTTGGGCATCTCCCAGTGAAAGCACAGCAGAGCCTGGTGACCATTCTCAATAAACATTTCATGTGGGGCCAGACTCTTTTTTCTGGAGGGTAAGAATGTCAGTGTAGACAAAGTGTTCTGTACCCATTGACACTGTCCCCAGAAACCAGTGCCAGACATATTTAGTTTGCTGGTATTTGCACAGTTATGATGTAGACAATGCAGTAGCTTATTTTATAAGGATGAGCTTAAGGGGAACGAAAGCCCACTTGCTTTAGAAACCTCTCAAGAGTAATAGTCTTCCCCTCTCTCCCACCCAGTCCTCCTTAGAGAGTCTGGATTTGGTCAGATGGTATTTTGAGGAAGTAAGTTTTTCCCATTACACTTCTGGCTGGTGAATTTGGTTCTTCTGACACACTGGAGATGATCTAGAGGATGAATGAGTGGCTGAGGGCCTTCAGGGTCTAAGTTTTGTAGAGGGAGCTCTGACTGAGGCAGGAGCTGAAAAGGCAGCTGCCTCAGAGGCAGTCAGCAAGAGGATAAGGAGGAGGTAGAAAGATGACCTTCAACCATGGCAGATTTTAATGGCAGATTGGAGCTCTATGCTGCCCTATGTGAACTTGCATAATAATTCTATGTAAGTGTGACAGAAGAAGCCATTGACAAGTAAACAGTGATGAGGAAGATCAGAAGGGTAATGAAATAGTTGGTGGTGGTCATGTTGGTAGTTGGTCATGGTCATGTTGAAGACTGTTGGCAGGAGCTTGAGCATTCCCTTTTGAGCTGCAGCTGTGGTGGGACAGTCCTTTGCTGCTGCTGGGTTTAGCTTGCAAATCAGGCAGCAGTGGAGGGACAGCAGGATGAGATTTCACTACCCTTTCTGTGCCAGCATCTGCTTCATTGACACAAACTTCAGGTGGGCAGAGCTTTCCTTATGGTAACAGAGACCTAGCACTGCATGACTTAGGGCTTTGTGGCTGCTCTTCTGGAGATGGTTTCTGCCTCTCCTGGGGTGGAAGGATGCTTTCCAGAATGAGGCATCCAGGCTTCTGCTCACATCCACTGCTTGCTGATAGGAAAGGAGGATCTCATCAGCTTGCCAGAGTTGCTCAGCAGCTCATGAATGTATATTTCTTTTTTTCTTTTCTTTTCTTTTTCTGGGTTTTTTTGAGGTTTATGGTGTTTTCTCCACGACCCTGTCTCCCCTCAGATGAACTGTGTCTGCCTGCCAGCTGTGCAGCAGAGTAGCAAGGCAATGAGGACTTGGTTGTTTGGTAGCACAAGTGCCTGCAGACCTCAGGGGAAATTATTAGGGCAAGGGCAGCACTGTCTTATTTTTCTTTTCTTTTTTTGTGGGGAAGGAGGTGTAAAGGTTGTGACATGCAAAGGGGCTGACCTGGAGGCCCGTGGAGTGGGTAGAGATTGAGGGAAGAAAGGGGAGGTTGGAGGCTGAGGGTGGTGGCGTTGGCCAGGCTGGGCTGCCGGAGGGAGCGGAGCCGTTCATTGAGCGCATCGTGCGCGGCGCAGGCGAGCCTCTCCCCTCTGCTGGGCAGTGTCTCTGTGAATCGCCGTCAAAGCAGATGAGATTTCACACCACACAAATTTCTGAATTTAAAAGGGAAGGGAGGTGGGCAGAGCAACGGGAGAGAATGAGGGGGAGGGAGAAGATGCAGGCTGGCCGGGCGCCAGTGCCTCTTGCTAACGCCACGGGGAAGGTGGCATCCAGGCATCCTTCCCTGGCGTTCCCTCTGGCCCCCGCGCTCCCTCTTCCCTTTCACTTCGCTTGCGTCTCCTGGAGGCAGCGCGCTCTGTCTAGAGCTGTTTATAGGGCGATGGTTTGTTATCTGTCTCCTCATCTCCTTTCTCACAGAGTGAGTATCCACTCCTCCTCTGCTGTCTTTTAACCTCTTGTTCTTCTCCAGCTCTGCTTCCCCAAGCTGCTTTACCCCTTGCTTCCCCTGATCTTTCTCCTCTGTTCCCTTACCCTGGTGGCCTCCCATCCTGCACTGTTTTCCTGTCTCTCATCTCTACTCCCTATGCTGTCTTCTATGTGCCAAGCAAGCACATCTCCTCATGTAACAGCTCAGAGCATATCAAGGTGACATGTTAATACTCCTCAAAGCATTAGTCTTGTGGCCTTCTGGACTAGGGATGGCATGTGCTGTGATCCCACAAAGTTGCTGAGATGCCCGAGTTTTGCTCTCATTCCCCTTTGGTTGCAAGAGGTAAGTGGAGCATCTCATGCCTTTATGAGTGCCACCTCCCCATAGTGCACAGCAACCAAAGGAGCTTGAGAAATGTCTTGTTGGTTTCTATAGGAATAAGGGAGTGTTGAGTCAGTCACAAGTCACAGAGGCCACAAGTGGACATTTCCCCACCAGTGGCAGGTGCTGTGTAAAGCAATGATGGGGTTGTGATGCTGTAGGTCACCCATGGACTTCAAGCATGGCAAGGGGAAGCTGGTGTCCCAGATGCTTTTTTAGAACTGAAGTCTAAAGATGTAAGCAATACCTTCCTCTCTGCTTTATACCAAGTAGAGCTGCTTTTTCAAGGTTTAGGATGCTCACAGCTAGGACCTGAGCTGAACCTGGTGCCCCAGACCAGCTTGTCCCTCACTCTTGTTAAACTGTAGGAGCCCCACATCCAGGTAGTCCTGCAGTGCTGGTGTCCCTGGGCTTGTTAGCTGCACCTCACTGTGGGTATGGCACTGCAGCTGAAATGCTCCAGGTGAGCAAGTGGCTACAAGCCCAGGACAGCAGCATGTGGCTGTGCTGCCTCTGCTCTGAAAACAGAACAAAACCTTCACATGGCCCAAATTCTCACCTGCCCAAGCAGTGTTACATGGGCAGATCATCAGGAGTCTGGGAACTGCAGCCAGCTGCAGTATCTCTGGAGGATACTGAACTGTGTGGTGTGGGTACAACTGCCCTTCAATTGGAAGGAAAGAGAAATTATCAGGCTTTTGAGGACAGATGCCTTATTAATCTTGTTTTTCTCCTTTCTGCCCTACCTGTCCTGAGGTCCTCTTCGTTTTAAACCAAGAGGCCTAAATTCTGCCCTGATGTGAATCTCTGCTTACATAAATTGGTGTGATCTTGCAAAAATCATTGGAGTGGCCCTGGATTTATGCCGGCTGTTAACAGGAGCAGGATTTGGCGCATGGAGCGTGGTAGCCATAGCTCACTGTGTCGTGCTCTGCATCTCCAACCAGCACTGCAGGTGACAAGCAAATCCTGCTGAGAGGCAAGAGAGTCCCTCTCCAACCACAGAAAGCTTCCCCTGGATGTCCTTTTCTGTGGCCAGGTTGCCAACTTTGGAATGGACGCCGTGGAAAGGTTTTGAGCCCCCAGGGTCCCACAAATGGGGTGGAAAATTTTCATTTAATACATTTTTGCATCTCACACTTCAGGGGGAAAAGAAGAAAAAAAAATCAAATGCATTTGTAACTGCTGTTTCCCATGGATGCAGCATAATGCACACAGTATATGCTGTGTGCGGCATAGGGGGATGAGTCATACCCATGCATGACTCTTTGGTCTCAATGCCTGGCCAGGATGGACGCTGTACCTGCCACTTTCAGCTTTTCTGGCAATGTGCAGCTCCCTCCAGATGTGCTTCAGCTCTGTCCCTCCACCATGCTGTCTTTCTGTGGCCAGCTACCCTGGTCCAGGAGGATTAGGGTAGGAGAGGGTATTGCTTTTCCAGCAGCCCCCCTAGAGACGCAAAGCTGGGAGGCTGTCAAAAGCAATACACTCACAATCCCAAAGTCATGGTGGTGATTTTTAAGTGCCTCCTGTCCTGTTATCCTTCTCCCCCTCTGAACTTTCCCCTCCACCCCATCTACATTAAAGATGGAAGGGCTGGGAGCTCACTTGGGCCCCCTGCTTGGAGAGAGGGCACTTGCAGTGTTGTATCTAGACCCAGTGAGGATATATATAAATTCCCTCCGTCTCTTCGGATCTATTTATAGCACGGCAGGCAGTGGCAAAGGCTCTCCTCAAGGCTTCATCTCCTACAAACAGTCTTCACAGACAGCAGAGAGATAAATTTAGCACACGAGATTTCTTAAAGAGCCAGCAGCAATGCAGGGCTCTTTGCCTGCCCTGCTGCAGCCCCCACACCTATACCCACACCAGGGGAGAGCCCTCTCCCACAGACACTTACCCACCCGCCTTCTCCCCCAACCCCCTTCCAATTTTCTCTGCAGCTTCATCTATTCACTCTCCCTTTCTGGTCTCTTTTTCTGTCATTGATGGTTTTCTTTTTCTTTTTTTTTTGGTCCTTTTCCCTTTTTTTCTCCTGGTTTGACATCTCATCCTCTCTGCTTTCTTTTTTTCCCCCTTTCTTTTCTGTTTCCCAGGCCACAGGGCTCAGAAGATAAAGCTTTCTCGTTAACAGTTCACTGGTTATGCCTACATAGTAAAAAATGTGTAGCTTGATTAATGCCTTCCAGATGGTTAATTGAAAAAAAAAGAGAGAGGAGGGGAATGCACCAGTCTCTCCCCCCTCTTCAGCACTCTGCACACATACATTGCACAGGAAGAAAGCTGCATTAAAGGGTGAGGGGAGCAATATATTTGAGAAATAAGGGCAGCCCGTTAACTCCAGAGCAGCGCTGCTGGGCTGGCGAGTTAGCCGTTGATTTGCTCTGCCCCTGCTTTATGCCCTCTTCACTTACCTACCCCACCCCAAAATTCCCCACTCTGGAGAGCAGTTCTCCTTCATGCCCACCAGGTAACACACACAGATGCTCCTCACCTCCTCGTGTGAACTCCGCTGTGGGTGCTGTGCTGTTCTGCTCCCACCCTTGTGCTCTGATGCCCCGAAGCAGCACCAGCCCTTGTTGTCTCCCCATTTTGGGGGGAATGCACCCACCCCCTCCCCAACCTTTCATGAATCTTGGTCGTGGAATTGCTTGTACAAGAGACTTGTTACCAAAGCCACCAGCACACAGGAGCAGAAGGGCCCCAGTGGTGGGGTCTGAGCTTTGGGATTTGGCAGTGTCAGAGTGGGTGCAATAGAGAGGGGCATAGATGGATTAAGGGCTGCAAGCAGGGTCATTAGGACAACTCAAGAGGAGAGGGAGGTGATAATGCGATCAGTTATTCATCTCCACAGGTCAGTGTTGGGCAATTTAATCAACACATCTGCTTTTATGGACATGTGTTGGTTGTCTGTCTCCCAGGAACTGACATGCCTCTCCTCTTCTCCCCCTGCTCGTAGCTCTGCCTACTGCTGATTTCTTTGTCTCTCTCAAGGGAGGAACACAAATCCCTTCCCACCCTGTTAATAGAGATACTGCCTTGCTGACGTGAGTCACGAAGGGTTTAAGCCATGCAGTTGAGGGTGAGCCACATCCAGCCCCCTGCCTCACACACCTCCCACCACGGATCTCCCTGGTTTCCAGGGAAACAGCGGCCCCAAATGCTGCCTCACTTTCACATCTGCCTTTCAGTTCTCCTTTCGGGTTTTTTTTGTTTTCCCTTATTTTTCTTTCTCTCTTTTTGACAAGAAAATCCACACAACTGATTATTTTTTTTTCCCTGCTTTCCCCTTTCAGGATCACCACCACAGCTGCTTGTATGATGGACCTGCGAAGGTACCCCCTGGACCAGCAGAACTGCACACTGGAGATTGAGAGCTGTGCGTATGCCGCGTGCCTCCCCCCTGCCACACGGTGCCACCCCGGTGTCACCCACTCCAGTCACAGCTTCCTGCTGATGGGACACCTCCAAGAGGGTGTTACCTCCTGGAGGATGTCCCTTGGGATGGGGCAAGATTCCCTCATCTAGACTCCAGCCTGATGAGACCTCATGGTTGGAATGCCCAGAAAAATGGGGCTCTAGCAGCAAGCTGGGTGTTGAAAACACTCTCAACCTGAGGAGGGTGGTGAAAGCCTCCCTTAGCCTTAAGAAATCCCTGGGAGCCTGTCCTTAATCTTGCCTTGCCCCACCCTGTGCAGGAGCTGGGACCAGAGACCTCCTGCAGTCTTTCCTTGCCCAGATCTTCCCTCGACTCCTAAGGAAAGCCTCTTCCAACCAGACTGGCAGAGAGAGTCCAGCTCTCCCTCATAAAAATGCACTGCAGTATCCCCACAGGAGCGGTCCAGAGCAGCAGATCTCACAGTAATGATGATGCAGCTTCCTTGGTGATTATTAGAGAATTGCTTTTTTTCATAAGAAAGGTCGCACTGCATCCCCAGTTGGAAGGCACTGTGCCTCCTCACCAGCCCTGCCTGTGCCGGGGAGCCCTCTGCCCACTCACCATTGGGGTTGCCTGGGATGTGCAGCCACGGCACCGCTTGGCGTGGTGGGTAATGGGATGCAAATGAGGTCCTGCTGGAAGCACTAATAACATGTCATTTCTGGCACTCCTTAGCATTTGGAGAATAGTTTAAGGTACAACCAAGAAATCAGAAGGCAGAGATTTCCTCACAGTTCCCCATTTTGTTCTTAATGGGACACACGTCAAGCCAATTTGTTAGCTGAAGCCAGGCTTCCTTACAATAGTTCTAAGGTGCACACAGAGATAAAGAGATTCAGTCATTTCCTTCCTCAGTACTTTTGTCTTTTACACAATTGCACATTCAAAAGCTGCAGGGCTCCATTTTGTTTGCTTCCAAGTCCACACAACTCTGGAATAGCAATCTGACTTATGGCTGACTTAAAAATCAAATCGTGTATAGGGGAAACACATAACCAAGCCACTGAAATAGCCTCTTTGAAGTACAGGGGTGCTGTGCAATGCAACAGCAGGCAGCTGAGGGTCTCCTCCCCAACAGCAGCTCAGAGCTCTTACCTGGAGGAGATAAGCCAGGGCTGGCACTGGCTACTGGCTGTTGATCCCATCCCTCCATCCCCAAAATAGCCCTCAGCACTGCCTAGCCGTGTGCCAGGCTTCACAAAGGAAAAACCCCTGGTGAAGCAGGCAGCAAACAGGCTCTTAATCTGACGTTCTAAGACATGGTATCAATACTTTATGACATTTCAAGTTGCAGTGTCTTGTCTTTGTGAAATTTCTTTTGCTTTTTTATTTTTAAAGTAAAAGGAAATTTGATTTCCTTTTTAAAGCAAGGAATGAAAGTGAAGCATTTATTTTTAGACTGAGCAACCTTTCCCTTTAGAATCACTTTAGAAAAGTGGCTTCCCCCCAAAAAAACCCATGTGTTTGATTTCATTTTGCACAGTGGCATCATCATGATAATGTATATATATATATGTAAACCCCAACAAACCTCCCAGATTGGTACCCAATACCAACAGGTCATGGAATAAATGGAATGGAGCTAGTTAACTGTGAGGTGTCCTAAAATTAGTTACTGCAATTTGACATTTTCATTGCTGATCAGGAAGCAAATTTGAAGTCACTGCTGTTAAATTTGTGGATGATGAAGATCGCAGTCTGCACGGCTTGCTCACTGCACATTTGAATCCCTCCCAATTTAAATACATCCAGGATGCATCCACAGCTCCATGTGGAGGTCTGTGCCTGGATGAGGGAGTGTGGATTTGTACCTGCACAGGTATCCACCAGGGAATCGCTGAAGGGATCACAGTACTGGGCACCACTGCTAGAGGTTTCCTAGCACGGTCGCTGACAAAAAAGGGCTGGAAGTTTGCTTATGTAAACCAGGAGAGTCGTGAGTCAGAGTAGGGAACTGACCAGCCTCTGAATATGCCACTTGTGAGATGGGGAAAGGCAATCTGGCTATATTTGATTTCCAAAATGTAGAAAGGAAATTGAGAAAGCAGAAGTGTGTGGGAAAAGATGCTGAAATGCAGTTCAAGGGCTAGAGCAGATGTTTTGCAGTGAGAGAAACCTCAATAGCTCAATCTGGTTTGTTTACTGCAGAGGAGGTGGAGAGGTGACTTGTTTACAGGCTGGGTGCACCTCTGCAGAGGGAAAGCACCAGGTGGAAAGGGCTTGGTAACCTCCTAGGAAAATTCAGAACAACCACTAGAGTTTGAAAGGCTAATCCAGATGAATTCAAATGCACACAATATTTTTAGCTTCAGGAGACTCTGAGGCCCTGGAATCAACTACCGTGAGGAGCGAGGGACTTGGCTGTTGCTTGCTGCTTTCCACCCTTGGGTCAGTGTTCTGGGAGAGATGCTGCAGCCAGATGCAAACACAAGTTCCTGTGCACAAAGCTCGGGTACTCAAGACAATGCAGCAACCCCTGACACTGCAGTGCCTGCAGCAGATGAGGTGATAACTTCAGGGGCCTGAATCTTTGTAGGTCTGTGGCTGCTTTGCCACTTTACTGCCATGGGGAGAGGATCTGGCTTAGATGATTTATACCAGAAGCAGATCTGGCATGGCATTTGGAAGGTTTTTATTATTTTTTATCACCTCTGAATAAGCACAGTAATGACTGAGTGTGCAGGATGTGGGCTTGGAGACTACGCAGTCATCAAATAATTCAGTTTGGGAAGACACCTCAGGGTGTCTCTAGTTCAGCCCACAGCTCAAAGCAGGGTCAGCTATGAGATCATAGCAGGTTGCTTAGCTCTGTCCACTCAGGACCTGCAGGATGACACTATCCTCAGAGGTTCAGCTCTGATCTGGAGTAACCCTTGGCCCCTAAGGCTGAGTAAAATAATTTCTCCTCTGTGATACATTTAACAGCTCTTCATTCCCCTGATCCCAATTATACACTGGTGATGGTTTTAGTGGCAGCTGTCCCTAGTGGATGTCAGCCTTGCTGGTTATTGCTGGACAACTGCCTCTCAGCTGTGAAGGCTTGTGCATAAGGCAGGCTGACGTGCTGCAGAGCAAGTTGTGAATGAAAGCTGTCTGTGGGGACAGGTAAAGTTCATGCTCTGAAGGAAGCCTTGCACCATGCTGTACTAAAGTCTGTACCTATCTTACTGCTTCTCTGCACACAGAGGTGCACAGCTCTGCAGTTTGCTTAGAATAACAGACCACCCCTTGTGCAGCAACAGCCACGGTGCTTCAAAACCCAGCTTGCCACAAGTGACATTAATTTTCAAGGGGAGATGAATCCTTGCCCTCACAAGGAGCAGGACTCTGAACATCACACTGATGGAAGGGGATCTGCATGATTTTGTCCCTTGAGGCCAGAGCATCTAAGGAGTCTTTCTCCTGGGCTCTGGGCTCTTCAGCACCTCCTTCCAGCCTGTGCAGCCCTGTCTGGCATATGTAGTTAGGGGTTAAAGTAAGAGGCTGTACCTTTGGCTGAGTTAACAAATCCATTACCCTGAAACAAAAGGGATGAGTATTTGTTACCAGCCTGACTTACTTTCCTCTCTGCTCCTGTTACTGCTCTTTTCACTCAGCACAGTAAAAACAGCCCTGATCTGAGACACTGTCCATTTCCCTGCTGCAAATTTTGACTGGGAGTACTTAAAAGAGAGAGGTGTTCTGCTGTACAAATTTCTTTTCAACTTCTGCTGTAAATCTTTTTCTCCCTGGGAATTTGCGGTATGTAGCTGCTCTGTTTGCCCAGAGCCCAGCAGAAGGCATTGTGCGCTCTCCCCCTTCTGGTAGAGGGATGCAGCTTTTAAAGAGCAAAACGCCGTGTTTGGTGCATTTGACAGAGGCTTCTGATGCACGAGTTCCTGTCATGTCAGCCATGGAGGTTATATAACGCAAGTCAAGGCTTGACAGGACAGTTCTCACCTTTTTCTCCCGAATTCTAGCCTGAAGTGGGAGTTCTGACCAATTTTTTTCCTCTTCTCCTGAGGACAATACTGCCAAGCTCAGCTGAACAAGAACAGTACGTCAGCAGGGAGGGGCTGTGCTTGCTGTCTGAGGATGTGGGCTTTCCTCTGGATCCTTTTCCAAACCACCTTAGTGAAAATGGGGATGTCACCTATTTCATCTTGTCAGCTTAGTTCTCTCTCTGTGCTTCTTCATCTCTGCAGATGGTTACACAGTTGATGACATTGTCTTCTTCTGGCAAGGAAATGATTCTGCTGTCACAGGGATGGAGGTGCTAGAACTGCCCCAGTTCACCATTATTGAGCAGAGGCTGGTCAGCAGGGAAGTGGTCTTCACCACTGGTGAGTTTCTGCTGAAGGGATGCGACGGAATGTGCAAGCCTTCCGCTGACTGACATCAATGTGATTATTCTGATTCAGATTCTGAGGCACTAACTTAGGATCTAGGCTTCAGTTTTTGATGTTGTGCCTCTGGAAAATTGGCATCTTCTGTGCCCATCAAGTGCTTCTCTTCAGAGACTTATGAGATCATTTTATTTTTTTCGCTGCAGTTGTTTGAATTTCTTAGTCAAAACACCGAGTGAGCTCAAAACGGAACCTCTTTAGAAGGTTCTCAGCTTTTATCTTATTTTTATGTGGTTTGCAACTGGCTCTTGAAGCTAATGTATGTGCAATAGTAAGCAGAAGCTGAAAAGCAAGTGGTTGATGAAATTATGCAATCCCATCTGTACACAGTAATAAAAAGATCTGGAGAGAATAACTTGGACGATTCAGATACTGCCAGTTGGAAAACTAGAGAGGCTTGGATTTTGGTTGCTGTCTTCACTTTGATCTGTCAGGGAGTTCACTGCCGAGGCAAAGTGTCACACACCTGCTAAATAGGACAGGTTTTGAAATGTCATGAAGTCACAGCCTGAATCTTTCAGAGATGGTGGCAGAAGGTGATGTTGTTACAAGAATGGAATAGAATGGAATGGAATGGAATAGAATGGAATGGAATAGTATGGAATGGAATAGAATAGACAAATAGAATAGAATAGAATAGAATAGAATAGAATAGAATAGAATAGAATAGAATAGAATAGAATAGGAATGGAATAGGAATGGAATAGGAAGGGAAGGGAAGGGAAGGGAAGGGAAGGGAAGGGAAGGGAAGGGAAGGGAAGGGAAGGGAAGGGAAGGGAAGGGAATAGGAATAGGAATGGAATAGAATAGGAATAGAATAGGAATAGAATAGGAATAGGAATGGAATAGGAATGAAAGGAAAATGGAATGGAATGGAATGGAATGGATTGGAATGGAATGGAATGGAATGGACTGGACAAATAGAAGGGAAGGGAAGGGAAGGGAAGGGAAGGGAAGGGAAGGGAAGGGAAGGGAAGGGAAGGGAAGGGAAGGGAAGGGAAGGGAAGGGAAGGGAAGGGAAGGGAAGGGAAGGGAAGGGAAGGGAAGGGAAGGGAATAGGAATAGGAATGGAATAGAATAGGAATAGAATAGGAATAGGAATGGAATAGGAATGAAAGGAAAATGGAATGGAATGGAATGGAATGGAATGGAATGGAATGGAATGGACAAATAGAAGGGAAGGGAAGGGAAGGGAAGGGAAGGGAAGGGAAGGGAAGGGAAGGGAAGGGAAGGGAAGGGAAGGGAAGGGAAGGGAAGGGAAGGGAAGGGAAGGGAAGGGAAGGGAAGGGAAGGGAAGGGAAGGGAAGGGAAGGGAAGGGAAGGGAAGGGAAGGGAAGGGAAAGGAAGGGAAGGGAAGGGAATAGAATAGAATAGAATAGAATAGAATAGAATAGAATAGAATAGAATAGAATAGAATAGAATAGAATTAACCAGGTTGGAGAAGGCGTTTGAGATCATCAAGTCCAACCTATCATCCAACATCATCTAATCAACTAAACCATGGCACCAATAATGCCTTAGGGGGCATGCTGGGAGCAGGGTCTCATTGCAGCGGTAATCTGGAGACCCACATCAAGAGGCAGCTTTTCTCCCAAAGAAGTTTGCAGTCTCAATAGGTAAGATTTGAAAAAAAAAGATTGGTGAAATCCAGTGTTCAATCTATGCAGATGGTACATAATAGTGAGAGAACCTAACTTCCTCTTCCCCAGTCTACCTTCTTGATCATTAAACACTGCGGTTTAGTTACCCACAACTGCACCCATGTTTCAGGCTGCTGTGTTGCCTAAGGGTTGGAGGTGGGAAGGTGGAATGACTTGCAGTTTGTTTCACAGCAAAGTGAAGATGACCCTGCTCCAGTGGAAGGACTGTAGAAGTGTTTATTGTCATCACTATCCACATTAAGTTTGCTAAAAGATTAGGAGGAATTTGCAACAACTTGGGGGATAAAACCCCTACAGATTACCTAACAGTACTCTATTTGCATATGAATTTGCCCAGTCTGACCATAACCCATTTTTAGAACAGCATGGGAAAAATATGATTCAGATCTTCATTGGTGTTTGGAGGAAAAGCTCATACAGGAAAGATTGGAAAATCATCTTGCTGCATCCAGATATAGGGTTAAAGTCTCTTGTGTAAACCTGTATCAAATTGGCATGCACCATAACAGCAGTTTCAACACTGAACAGGCATTCTCCCATGGTGTCTGATATAATAATGTACCTTATGTAGAGTTTCCTCTCCCCTTAATATTCTGAGCCAGCTGAGCAGCCCCTTTCCAAAACCTGATGAGTTTGCAAAACCAAATGAAGGGAAAAAAAAGGAGAGATTTCTTATTACCCCTGCCTCTTGAGAACATTTCCCAAATAAAATGTCAATACCTAACCTAAGCTCTTAGCATAAATTCATCTTTGCCCTCCTCTCCTGTTACATCTCCCTTTAATATCTCATTGACAGGTTCATATCTGCGCTTATCCTTGAGTTTCCGGATTAAAAGGAACATTGGTTACTTCATCCTGCAGACTTACATGCCATCTATTCTCATCACCATCCTGTCCTGGGTCTCTTTCTGGATCAATTATGATGCTTCTGCTGCACGAGTGGCACTGGGTATGTACCTGTTCATTACACATTGAAGAAGCTGTGTTTTTGCAGATCAGTGAGGACAGCTGTAAGAAAGAAAACGCCTTTTTCTGTGTGAGGTAGCAGGTAAGCAAACCACAGCAAACCACAGAGATTGGTCAGACTTCTTGTCCCAAACGAAGGATTTTGTTCTGAGAACAAGCTTTGAATTTTCAGCTAGGAGAGCTACTTTTTTAATGGTTGTCATTGTTCACAAGTATCAGCACTTCCCAAGCAGGAATCTGTACTATATGAATCAGTAAAAGTTGTGCCATAAATTTCTGTGGGCGCAAGTTTAAACTCCGTGATGAAAGCATAAATGGTCACAGCTTCTCAAACACATGAGACTCTAACATGCCATGAGCCTGTCGATTACTTCACTCTTCTTTGTACTTGCCTACTTAAGAAGAGGAATGTGGGGACCTCTTGGCCAATAGGTGTGCTGGGAGCAGTTAGCTGGATGATAAATGCTGATGATGGGTGGCCACAGGATGGTAAGAATGGTGAGTGAACGGCTAGAAGATGAGAGGAATAAAGGAAGTAGCATTACACATTTTCAGCAGACTTTAAGCCCCATCCAAACACTTTCTCTAGCTGAAGACCTTCACAACCAAGGCAATATGTGGGATAGTAGTTAAAGTCCAAGTTCTTAAGCACATGCTCCTACATAAATAAGAATGTTTTCCTGTAAGAATTAAAAATGAGGTCTTTTAAGCAACAGAAGGGATGTGGAGATGGATTGCAGAGGAAGATTTTGAACAGAAGAAAAGTGGGGGGCATGGCTGACAGGAGAATGGGGCTGTGCAACAGGAAGGAGAGTTCAGAGGAAATTAGAGAGCCAAGGAGGGAGAAGGATTTAATCTGTGAGTGGGAAAGGCTCAGAGAGTCAATGAAGCACAGGTAGAGGCCGGGTCTTACAGAAAAAGTTAGAGGTTTAAAGTAGCTCTAGGAGAAAACAGAATTTGGGGAGACTCAGAGCAGAGATTGTTTGTACAAAGATAAAAATTAGACTATTTGCTCGTGCTTGCTTGGAGAGGCTGTGGTAGGAAGACAGGGAGGGAACAACATGGTAAATTAAAAAGGTAAGTTGCATTGACAAGAGTGTAATCAGTGAGAGAAGAAAAAGAGACCATGGCAGACATTGCTGGCACAGTGAAAGTGCAAGCAGAAGGGTGGACATGAGATGAACAGCTGTTGATTTTCAGCTGACATCTGGATTCAAAGGAGAAGACAGGAGAAAAACATTGTAGATCAGAACTGGAACGGCTCTCCCTAAACTACTCCTGACAGCTCTCTATCTAACTTGTACTTAAAAAGCTCCAAAGAAGGAGATTTTACATCCTCCTTGGAGCACTTTATCTCCAGATTTACCTGCTTGCACAGTCAAAAAGATTTTCTTTGCCTCTGTCCTCAGTGTCCATTGCAATTTATCCAGTTCATAATGGAGACATGGAGAAGATTCTATTCCCCCTTTCTTTGCCCCAGATTTCTGGATATTTAGACTACTGTCTAAATATAGACAATGTAATATACTGTATGTATATAAATATATCTCCTTTCTATTTACTCTTCTGTGCACTGAAAATTATTAGTTCCTTAAATCTTTTATCAGGAATGATGCTAAAGACACAATGAGGGTGAAAGGGAAACAGGAGAAGCAGAGGTCTAGGATGCACAGGGAGGCTTGACAGTCCTCACTGCAGAGGTAGGACTGAAACCAGAAGAGCAAAATAAGGTCATGGAGACTACAAGAGCTTTCAAATACAGAAATGAGACACTAGAAGAAAAGGATATCAAGGTGGTAAGAAAAGCAGGAAAGCTAAGCTAGTGGGAAAAAAGGACTAGGGAGAACAGGAGAAGTTACTGCCTCCAAAAGAAGCATGAAGATTCATTGCCATCTTTTAGTAGCTGGCACAAAACTGTCAAACAGGTCGATCTGAGACCACTCAGTCCAGAGGAAAGAAGAGGCTGGGAAGAAACCATAGAGTACTGAAGGTGGAACATGAACCATAGTGCTCCAGGCTCTTGGAGACTTGAATAGAAGGGGGGGAAAGTATAAATTAAGCCCCCAAAAAATGTTTATTTAAAATGTAGGAAATGTGAGAAGACCTAAAAAGGAAAGCATGAGAACTATGGGAGGAAATAGTGAGCAGTAAAGATAGTGGGAGGCAGGTGGGAATTGATGGAGTCAAGGATGTAGACAAAAGCCTATGAGGCACTCAAAGAAAGACACCTTTCTCCTGTTCATGGCATTGGAAAGACAGAGCAGATTATATAATCATGATAAGGAATCCAAGGCATTCAGTGGTATGCAGGGAAGGCTGATGAGTTCTTAAAGTGGAAAATAAGGCAGGAGAAGAGGTTGTGAAACTGAGAGCAAACCTGAATATTTCCTACCACTTTGAGGGAAAGAAGGAGGATGGGGGAGGACTTAAAGAACCGAGGTCCAAAGGATATTGATCCAAATCATCCTGATGATACTCAGCTTTGGCATTTTTCCTACTCTGGGTGACTGGTTTGCTTTCTGCAGCAATTTTCACTGCTCAGCTGGGCTTAGAATAATCACAGTTCTCTTCTCATTTGTACTGCTCCCATCCCTCCTGAAGCTGTCCAGCTGGAAGGAGAGATGGTGAAGCTGAGAGTGTCATTTCAGGAAACCACCCCGCTTTGGTAACAGCGCACCTACCCTCTCCTTACAGGGGTCACCACTGTACTTACGATGACTACCATCAACACTCATCTGCGAGAGACTCTCCCCAAGATCCCCTATGTCAAGGCTATTGATGTGTACCTCATGGGCTGCTTTGTCTTCGTGTTCCTGGCACTCCTGGAGTATGCTTTTGTCAACTACATATTCTTTGGGAGAGGCCCTCGCCAGCAAAAGAAACAGAGTGAACGGATCAGCAAGGCCAATAACGAGCGCCACCGCTACGAGGAGAAGAGGGTGAGAGAGCAGGTTTGTCCCCTTCTTTCATTGTGGCAGGAGAATCCAGACTCTCCACTGTTCATTCGGTCCTGGGTGAGCTGTGGAGCAGCCTTTCTCTGCGTCATGAGACACGAGCTCCAGTTCCCCTAGCTTGATCATTTTGTCAGCATCCTCAAGCCAGCCTCATCAGGACCATCCTCTTGCACGGAGCAGGTGTGCCCAAAAGACCCCCTGTAGCTTTTGGTCCTACTGTGTTGGCGGAATCACACTACTCAGCTCAAATTTTTACTGCAAGCACTCAAATTTTTACTGCAAGCACATGTGGCTAGTCCTTCAACTCCAGCTTCACTGAACAACGTTTTCAAATGCAGAGGTCCACGTTCAGAGCTCACACAGTGAAGCAATCAGTGGCACTGTTCCACAGAAACCAGTTCAAATTCATCCCTGTCAGTGTGGATCTGTGTGCACAGGACCTCCCTGCTACCTTTCCTCTCTGTCTTCCCCGTTTTAGGTTGACCCTTACGGCAACATCCTCCTCAGCACTCTGGAGATGAACAACGAGCTCCTGGCCACGGACATGATGAGCAGCGTCGGCGACTCTCGAAACTCTGTCATGTCCTTTGAAGGCTCAGGAATCCAGTTCCGCAAGCAGCTGGCCTCTCGGGACGGGTTTGGTCACCACCCCACCCTGGACCGCCACGTCCCGCTGAGCCACCACGCTGCAGCTCGCAGCCGGGCCAACTGCCGCCTCCGCCGGCGGTCGTCGAAGCTGAAGCTCAAAATCCCAGACCTGACAGACGTCAGCACCATTGACAAGTGGTCACGAATCATTTTTCCAATCACCTTTGGATTCTTCAACCTTGTTTACTGGTTGTACTATGTCAATTGATGCCTGCAGCCGCCGAGAGAGATAGGGACAGACACTCAGACAATGACAACACAGGAGTGTTGTGCTCTTTTTGGGTTTGGGTTTTACTCTTTGCTCTCATGATCATTTATTCCTTTGATTCATTAGGTTTATTCTAAGCTTACCGTTCTCTTTTCAGCACATGTAGGACCATGGAGTATGTGTGTGGGGGGTAAGGGAGAGAAGGGTATAAGGGAGGGGGGGGTTCGTTTCAGGGAGGGAAGTGTTTGTCTTGATTTTGGTTTCCTGCTGAAGGACTTAAATCATTGTAAAAAAGGAAAAAACAACAAACAACAACAACAACAACAAAGGGGAAAAAAAGAGAAAAATGAGAGAAAAAGGGGAAAAAAGAAAAAGGGGGGGGGGGGGAACCAACCCACAAACCTTCCCCCACAACCCAAGAAAGGAAGAAAAATAAAAAAGGGGGAGGGAAATGGAAAGAGGTTGAGTCAAAAGCTGGTGGGGGTGATAGGTTCTCTCTGGCTGTGCTCACTAATGTGCTATCCTCCCTTCCATTTCACTCCTGAACTTCATTCTTCTCATTATCCTTTGTTTACAATCTTTCTTCTGTCACTGCTCCTAACCGATCATGTTTATTCCTCCATGGATTCATGGGATGGTGGGGGTTCATTCTCATGCTAGGAGGTTTCCCTTCTTTTATTCTCTCTCCCTCTCTCTTGCTTACAAGCCTAAAAGAATCTTTTGAATCAACAACAACAACGACAACAAAAAGTAATATTTATTTTTGAAGAGCTGGGAAGTTGCGGGGGGGGGGGGGGGGGAGGGGGGAAGGACAAGGCAATTATCTGGAAGGGAAAGAGGGATGTGGGGTCATGGGAGGGGGGAGGAGGGAGCTTAACAACAATCAAAGGCATATTTGCAAGTTGCCTTTTTCCACCTTCAGGAGTTTGCAAGCTGTTTTCCCTTGTGCGAACGTGTGTGCGTGTGCGGCGCATCTGTGTGCGTGTGTGTGTGTGTGTGTGTGCACATGGGTGCAGACAGGAGTGTGTGTGTGTGTGTGCAAGCATGTTTTGTGGGGAGGGGGGTTTTGTAATGTCTTTTGTAGGATGAGAATACAGATGACATTTAACTGGCAGTGTTTTGGGGGAGAATAGCAG
Organism: Melanerpes formicivorus; assembly: GCF_026170545.1. NCBI lineage: Eukaryota > Metazoa > Chordata > Aves > Piciformes > Picidae > Melanerpes > Melanerpes formicivorus. Next base: position 1,076,145 of record NW_027142389.1, on the reverse strand, counting down.
GGTTTTGTTCACTCCTTGCAACTTGGTGAGACCAGAGGTTGAGGTCCCGGCTCGTATTAGAGAGAGACAGAGCTGGGGAGGTAGATTGTGCAAATATGCACTTGCTGAGGAGAGAGAGAGAGAGAGCTTTGGGGATCAGCAATAGGGCAGTGCTGCTGTTCACCACCATTATTTAATCTTTAGTAGACTAAGCTGATTCAGTCCTGAGAGGAGGGGTTGTTCCTAATCATTCCCACCCCACATCGTTCTTACTGAGTTTGGGGAGAAAAGCAGTTGTATGACTCTTAAAACTCAACAACTCCTCCTCTTTCACCTGTTCCTTGTGCCAGGTAAGGGACTTCACACTCCATCCCACTGAGTGACCACAGCTTATGGCAAGATGCAGGAAAGGGTGGATGTCATTTAACTTTGTGGTGCTTCAGGATGAGAAAATCTGGAAATAATAACTATCCCCTTTCCTAAGAAGTTCAGAAGCAGATGGTGGACTGTCACCCTTGCTCTAGGTCTGGTAATACATGAAGACTGTAAAGAGCACCCTGTGTCCCTTCTTGCAGAACATGAAACTAGGGATGCAGTAGAGTTGCATGGAGCATCATCCCACTGCTAGACAATGGTCTTCAGAGGCTGGGCAGGGGGATGTTTGCAATGAAATTATTGACCTTGTCAGTGCTGGTGGAAGCCTCTAAGGCTGCAGCAGCTTCCATCTACAGGCACTGATTACAAAAGTGCAGAAGAGTAACTTGACCTTGGACATCAAGGTCAACTTTTTCCAAAGGAGCCAGTGACTTTCAGGAAGATCACTGAGTTATTGGCCACTTTGGCAATCACTAATGATTGATCATCTCCTCTATAATATTGATAAAAGCCATGAAAATAATGAATTCACAAGTGCAAAACTTAACCCTAGGGCCATTCTGCTATTCCTGGAGTAATGATGAGAGCCTTGTTTGGAGCTGATGGAGGGTTTTACATGCCAGACACACACACACACACTGCCTTGAACCCAACCATCCCTTATTTTTCTGTTAGCATTCTCTTCCTTTTTTTTCTTGACTCCCATCACTTGGGAGAGCTCTGAGACTAGGGAAACTCCTGATTTTCAGTTGACAGATGCATCTAATTCACATCTTGTTCAGTAAGTTTTGTCTTCACATTGCTGTGATAGATGTGAATGACCACAAGCCCAACCTAGTAACACTGAAGTCATGGAAAGTTCTGCCTTGACTTGGGTGAGGCAGAATCAGGGCTTAGCAGAGTAATAAGTATTGTTATTTTTGTATCAGCAAGGTGTCTTACATATTTTCTACTGACAGAATCCTAACCATGAAAGTAGAGCATCCATCCTTCTCAATCACCCCCAATCTCTGTCTCCCTCTGTCACGTTCATGGATGCACACATTCAGTTCAGGCCTCCCTGGACTCACCAAGGTTTTAGCACAATGTTTAAGTCAGACATAGGCTCCCAGCTGCCCTGCAGAGCTCTTGCTGGTCTCCACACTCACAGCAATGCTGTTGAAGTGGGCTTTCCCACTTCCTGCATTTTATGGTCTAGATGGTTCTGTATAGGAACAAGAGCCTGAAGAGTGAATGGAGCTAGACAACAGGACTAGGGCTGAACTGGGGAGTTCTGCCTACTCGATATGTAGGAAGTTAAAGCTTGGCCAATGGAGAAAGTTACACTTTGTAATGGGATTCTATTTAGAAGTGGCTTTAAAATGTTTACATGGAAGATATAAAGTTGTGTTTTATGACATCAGCAGTATAATGTGGGTGGATAGATGCATGTCAGATGACTGCAGCTCCCAGAGGAAGGCTGCCTATCAGCAGGTTCAGTTTTTGAGGGGGGTCTAACCAGCAGATTGATGATTAAGTAAAATATCTGTTAAGTAAAATATCTAAACACCCTTTATCTATGTGATTGCAGTGTGAAGGGTAGTCAGAATGATTGAAAGGGAAAAAAAAGAGACAGTTATAAATAGACTATTAAGACTAGAAGGAAAACAAATGGCCGTGTGGTAAAAAGTTATGAAGCTGAGGGAGATGACTCAGGAACTCCAGGAATTTGATAGTGATAATAAAAACCTGACAGATGTGTGGTAGAAGTTAGGCATCTGAGCTCTTCCAGCTGGTCCCAAAGACCAGAGGGGCAGCAGGACACAGATGATACAAAACCCTCCCAAGCTCTTTGTTGCTTGGGTGCACCCACACAGAGCGGGTGACCTGGCTGACCCCATCCAGCAGCCTGCAGGTACAGCCCAGGACCTCCAGCAGCTGAAGATCAGGTACAGGGAGGTTGTGCTTAATATCTGAGAGGCTTCAGTCAGGGGCTGAGCCCAGAATTTCATAGTGACAGTCCAAAAGCTTTCCTGGGAAAAAGAGTGTCGAGCAGTGGCTCAACTCGCCTGCTGGAACTGGGAGCCAGAGTCCTTTGCTATTGCCTCAGTTCTTTGTCGGCTGAGTTCTCCTTCTTATTATCAGAGGTCATCTTAGTTTCTCTCTGAATGTTTCTGACCTGCTCTTACCAGTTCTGTTTTACTTCATAGAGTCAGTCTTAGTATATCCAGACATCTGGACTAGTTGGTCCTACACAACAATCTTTGCCAAAGAGTGTGCGGTCAGGACTCTTCACAGTTCAGGAGCTGCCTTACAATTTCTGGTGATGGGGCAGAACGCTGGAGAACAACTGAGTGTCCTGTGAGCCAAATGAGTAACAGAAAATGTGTTTCCATACAGTGAGAAGGGAAGAATGCTGAAGAACTTTAGACATGTCCTCCTTCATAGTTGAGGTGGCACCTCCATGTTCCCTCTCCGTAGCTCTCTGTGTCCACCTCTAAGAAAGGCAACAAACTCATGTCTTGTTTTGAGGTCCAGTGATCCAGAAAGGAGACAGTGGAGGGGAAAAAAGGCATTTTAATCATACTTGAGGCTCAGAGGTTTCAAGCCATCAGGAGCATGAGAAAAGAAAGGCATGAACCTCCCATGTGCTGAGAACACAGTTTATGTTACTGGAGAGGAGGAGAGGGTTTGAATGCTGCAGATTGTGTGTCTGCTGCTGCCTACCTTTTCTTCATGAAGAAGGACAGTGGAGAAAGTAAGAGGAAAGAGTGTGAGTGCTGTTCAAAAGTGGACCTTCTTCTTTTGACTTCCACTGCAGTGGTGCAGGAGGTAGTTCTGAATGAGGCTTGGTTTGTTTGCAGCAGGGGCAGGACTGCAGCTTGCTAGGCCATGTTTATTAGCAGAGACTGTAATGAGGGAGCTGGGATAGGGAAGAACATTTTGCACCTTTCCAATGCATAACAGCCCAGGGTAGGCATATGGAGGAGGAGAAGGAAGAGAAGAAACAGAAATGAAATCTCTCTCAGGACTTACATGGCCAACGCAACTCTGTCACTTCATTTTCTGATACTGTATAGTGCTGTCACTCAGGGACCTTTAGGAACTAGGACCTTGGGACTGTAATCCTACCTGTCCCCCTCCTAATCCCCTTTCACCTTGAGTATTAAGAACTGAAAAGAGAATGAGAGAAAATGCAGAAGAGGAAAATAAGAGCCCTGGTAGCAAACCCCTGCTATTCCATGGGTGAAAGTAAAGCTTTGATTACTAAGGTAAAAGGACAATGTAGACCTTTATATTCATGTCTTCAAGCATAAACCAGCCCATAGTGTATATAGGATAACTTCACAGTGCATGAAACAAGCAGGACTGTAGGTCTTAACTGGCATCCAGCTTTCTTGCATGCACATCTGACACCATGCCAGCAGCTTATGTCTTGCAAATAAGTAGGGAACCTGCCAAGGCTTGGCACTTCCTCTGTCCAATGGACAGCACATCCACTCCCCAGAATCAGAGCCGTGCAGGGAACTGATCTGGTCAGTCTGTTTGACCAGATACACTCCAGAGGCTCTGACAGGAGGAGATAAGGAGTGGGGAAGGGTGTTGGTTTTGTTTTCTTTTTTTTGTGGGGAGGAGGAAGAGGTTTTAAATCTCTGAGCTGTTATCAGGCAGAAGAGAAACCTCTGGAACTGCAGACCAAAGGACAGTGGCTTTAGGGAAGGTGGTTACTGAAATCACAATGGATGGTATGAGGAAGAGGGTGGTGGGAGAGCTGTAACTGCAGAAGCAGAGCAAATAAGAGAGAGGTAGTGAAAAATATATGTGCAATACAACAGGTTTGAAGGGACTAGAGCACTGAAAACTGGAGACCTCCACTGAGTCAGGCTGGGTGCAGCTGCAGGCAGCACTCAAAGAAACCCAGCCCTGGCAGCAGTCTCCAGTAGGCAGATCGTGGCCTCTGAGAGATGGTGAGGTCAGGAACGGGGCAAAGAGAGGGGGAGATTCATGGTGCACTGCCATCAGTATGAGCTCGGTCCCTTTAGGCAGGGACAATCATTTGCATGTAGACAATGCTGTGGGAGCTGGGCTGAGGTGCACAGGGGAGAGCCACCGTGCCAAGCTGGAGCGATGGCTCTACCTTGACACCAGGGTAGAGCTCAGAGCCAGCCGGGTAAGAAACGGCATGCAGGTTAGAAATGCTTTCTGGGAGGTGAGACTGGGCTTACCAAGCAGAGTAGGATGTCTTTGCTGTAGACATGGAGATTGAGTTGGGGGTATGGATTGGGTGAGAGAGGTGAAACCTATGTGTTGGAAGCAAGACCTAATGCAGATGCTGGGAGGGAGGGAGGGAGGGTGGAAAAGAGGGAGGGAGGGCGGGAGGGAGGGAGGAGAGTGGAGACTGGGGAGAAGATGTATATAGCATTGGGGCTTGAGTTTTGGGTTTGGTTTTATTTTTGTCTTTATTTTTTGTTTTATTTTGGGGGTGGTTTTTTGAAGAAAAAGTTAAAAAAAAGAAAAAGAAAACCTAAAAGATGTTTGATTTCTGATGTCTTGATGTAAACCAAATAAAAGCAGTTCTGTATATTCAGAAGTAAAGAATAGCTGAAAGGTGACAAACACAATGAAGCAGTGTCCTCCAGGCTGATCTTTTGACACATTTCCCAGGCTTTTCCCCCAGGAGTTTGGAGGACAAACCTGTGTCTGTGCCTACACAGAGGCGCAGCCCACTGGTGTGGTGACCTTAGGGCTGGCTCCCTGATCCACCTCCAAGCACAGGACAGCAAAGGTGGGCAGTAGATGAGGAAGTGGTGGTATGCAAGTAATTTTTCAGTGTTTGATCCTACTGTCCCTGAGGCCAGTGGGAGGAGGCTTTGAATTAGACTCTCATCTCCTGTGCACATGATCCCTTCTGGAGAGGCAGCCTGCACTATGCCTTACTGTGTCTTGGAATGTAGCAAAGGGGATGGAGATGAGATCAGGTAGCACTTGCAGGAATGAGCTAATGCAGATGGAGTAAAGGCAGTATGAGCCTGAACTTCCTTTGAGAAGCTTTTGTTGCTACTGTTGCTTTTTACCCTGTGACTTAGTCTAGGGTGATAAGTGCACGGAGCTGTCCAGCTGCTCAGAAGAGGTACAATGAAAGTCATCCATGTGAAAAGATTTATCTGAAGACCTTTTGCAATTCAATAAAATCCTGTCTGTAGGTTTCTGGCTGTTTGTGAAGGATGGGTTTGGGGGGGGAAAAAGTGCAAAGCAGGGATCATGTGTTAAGCAGAGTTATCTGTTTTAGTGGCCATGGCCTTGCAGAGACAAATTCTTTAGCAGAAGGTTGGAAGTACAAAGGAGTGGGCTCAAGTGTAGGGCACTGATTGAATTTGGACTGAGGAACACCTGGTTTCCATTCTAGTCTGCAGGAATGAGTGATGGGGGATGGCAAGGATGATGATGGTAGAGTGGGTCTGAGACATATGGGCAACCCTCCATGTTACAATTCATCTTTGTCTGAACAATGAGGAGTGTAAAGGGTGAAAACCAACCTGATGAACTGCCTGTCTGTCTTATCTTATGTTTAGTGCTATGGAAAACCAGAGGACAGTTATTACCTCTGTGGGGCAAATCGTGGCTACTCTCTACAGCTGGGCCAATGAAGTTTGTGCCATTTGTATTACTGCAGAGAGGCTGAAAGAAACTAACTTTATATGGAAGACAGAGCAAAGGAAAGGCATTTCTCTTAGGAAAGGCTATTCTTCAGCAGTAAGACTTCTCTCTACTGCAGCTGCCACTCCAGCTAGAGCGCATCCCTATTGTGCAGGCACACAGCCCTGATTCAGCCATTTCTGCTGAGGAGCAGGCCAAGTGAGACGGGTGGGAAAGCAAGGACAGGTGTTTTGCAGAGACAAAGCAAGGAGGACTTGAGAGAGCATAAGCTCCTGTACCCTGTTGTGCTCTATACTAGAAATTCCTGAAACAAAATTGCAGTCTCTTGCTCCAAGAATCCTATGCTGTCATCGTCCCCACTAGAGACGAAGGACCCAAACCATCCCAAACCTGTTCTCAGCTCCATGCTGTGAGCTATCTGCTCCCGTCTAAGACAGCCAGAACTTGTCAGTGGCACATACATGTAGTGGGGAAAGCCAAATCAATATATGTCTGATGAAGTGGGGAGATCCCATTTATGATACAGGGGTGCACATTGTGTCATTTGCACAGGCTGTGCTTGGCATTTTTACTGGCAGACATTTCCCCCAGAAAGGATGAGACAGCACATTGGCCAGCAATATTTTTTTTTAAGAGGGTGATCCTCCAGGATTTGTTTTAAACATAGGTTGGTAAAGGCTAATGCCTCCCAGCTCTCGGTGCTATGCCAGCGCCAGGGTTAATTGCCACAGTCAGATGCTGGGTCCAGGTCTTGTTTGGGGATGTAAGTGGGCATCTAGTGAGCAGAGTGTCCAGACAGGAAGGTCAAAGACCTTTTCACTGGCTTTACCACCCCTCTGGACATGTCTTTGACTGCAGTGTGCTTTACTGGGTATGTTCTTTTGTGACTTATGCTGCCCAGGTAACCCTGGCACTGCTGAGCCCAGTGGAGAGGGCTTGGTTACCAACACTCTGGGAAAGCTAAGCCATCAAGGAAGGAAAACGTGATCGCCATTGTTGTAATGATGAGGGTTGATGGCCTGTTTCTCAGCATCAGGAACGAGCTGTCTCAGGTCAGCAGAGGAATTTCTCTCTGTTGCTGATCTCAACTCTTCTCTGAAGAGAAAGGGACTGGCACTGCCTCTTCACTGGCAGATGCTTAGCTCTGTGCTGGGATGGACTCTCGTGATCCCATTAGGTGTTGAGCAGGTCCCTCTGTTTTTACCTGTAGGGGATGGTGCATTTTGTTGGTTGCTTCTTTCTCATAACCATCCCCTGTCAGTGCCCAGGGCTGTGGAGCCTGTACTGCTGTAGGACCAAACCTTTCCAAGGGAATGGCCGTTCCCAATGAGACCAGGTCTCAGTGATGAGTGCAGGAAGGAGGTGTACAGATAATTCTTCACTACACTGGTGGCTATTGTGCAATTTCATGACATATCAAATGAGAGGCCAAACAGGAGGAGCACCTCATAAGACCAGATGCTGGAATAGCTGGTGGTGCTTAACCATGTTTCTCCAGAAACAGTGGCTCACAGAACCTGAAGTTCTGGAGACTGCTGTGCTACCTGCCTCAGGGACATCTGGAGACCTATTAAGGGTTTTTTTGAACAATCTTTTGCTAGTGCAGCTTCCAGGCTGTTGTTAGAGACATCACCAGCCTTGTGCTCAATGAATTTGGCAGCAGAGAAAAAGAAGAGTTATCCCAGAGTCTGTTACAGGCAGAGATGGGTCAGAAAACCCTGAGCTTCAGCCCCTGCCAAAACTAGATGATAGCGAAGGAAGGGGTTACCAAGGGAGATGAGACTGATTTCACCCTCTCTCATCAACCTTCCCCTCTCCTATTTCAATTGCAATGAAACAAGAAGTAGGCAGAGCAGAGGAACATAGTGGGATTAAACTCGTACAATGCCCCAGGCTTGGAAAGCCCTATCCTTTGCTCAAGTTTAAGGACAGGAGCTGAACTGATGACTGTGCATCTTTAAATCATGCCTAGGTCTGACAGTTTCACTGGGTTGGGCTCAATGTGCTTGGCAGGCCAAAAGGGAAGATGCTTAGTGAGCAGCTCCCTGGAAAGGCTCAACAGTTGTCACAGAGAAGAGTTTCTGACATCTGAAAAGATTAATAGCTAGATGCTGGAGATGAAAATGGAACAACTGAGGATAAAGGAAAGCCTCCAGAATCACCCAGAAACATCCCACCCGTCGGCAAGTATGCATGACCCTGGTAGCAGGACCATCCCTCGGGCTGTGGTATCTTTTCCTTTCCATTTCCTGGCATGTCATACTACAGTGTCTGTGTGTGGAATCACACCCCCTCTCAGGAGAGAAACTGCTTGCTGAAGGACACATGCCCTCTCACGATGTGCTCGCTGCAGGAATGTTTATGCCAAGAGGTACAAAAGCAAACCAGATCAGACCTCTAATGCCAGGGCATCTTTCCCAGGCCAATCTAGCCCACCTATGCCAACGTACCATCTTCTCCAGCCGCACCCATCCGTCATCTGCTCGAAGACAACGAAGCAACCACGTCTTCTCTGACCGGGGACACCTTATGTGGCCTGAAATTCAGACAAAGCACTCACCTGGACAGCTACAGTGACAACAGGACAGGGAGATCAGCGTCAATGTCAGTGTGTGCCATCAAAGGGACTTGTGTGAACCATCTTAACATACTCTGAGTGGCTGCGTTGCATCCTGTACAGCGTTACAAAAAATGAAAAGCTAAAAAAAAGAAGAAAGAAAAAAAAAAACACAAAACAGCAACAACAACAAAAGAACCCAGAACAAACCACCCATTTTTATGATCTTTAATTTGCATTTTCTGCATGAAATAAGACCTTGATCCTTGTCTTTTTTTTTCACAGAAGCAGATTCTGCTTTAACTGATGTAAAAAAAAAAACAACAATAAAAAAGAGAAAAAAAGGGGGGGTGGGGGGCAAAAAGGGGAGGGAAAAAAAAGAAAGAGAAAAAAAATAATGTTTCTAGCAAAGTGATTTAGATGTAGAAATTTTTGTATTAAAACAATGGAAAAAAACAAAGAAAAAAAAGGAAAAAAATAAAAAAGGGGGAAAAGAAAAAAGGGAAAAAGAAAAAAGGGAAAAAGAAAAAAAAAGGAAAAAGAAAAAAAGGGAAAAATAAAAAAGGGAAGAAGAAAAAAGGGAAAAAGAAAAAAAAAGGAAAAAGAAAAAAGGGAAAAATAAAAAAGGGAAGAAGAAAAAAAGGGAAACAAGAAAAAAGGGAAAAAAGAAAAAATGGAAAAAAAAAAAGAAAAAAGGAAAAAAGAAAAAAGGGAAAAAAGAAAAAAGGGAAAAAATAAAAAAGGGAAAAGAGAAAAAAGGAAAAAAGGGAAAAAAGATAAAAGGGAAAAAGAAAAAAGGGAAAAGAGAAAAAAGGGAAAAGAGAAAAAAGGGAAAAAAAGGAAAAAAGGAAAAGAGAAAAAAGGGAAAAAATAAAAAAGGGGAAAAAAGAAAAAGGGGGAAAAAAGGGAAAAAGGGAAAAAAGAAAAAAAAAAAAGGGGGAAAGGGGAAAAAAAAAGGAAAAAAATGAAAAAGAAAAAAAATAACAACAAAGAAATAAAATAAAATGACCTAAAGAGCCATCTTTGTCTAGTTGAGAGGCGGGAAGGTGCGATTGGTGGGTGGCACTTTCTGCTCTCTGAGCCGTCCTGCGTCAGTCGGAGAGGTGCCAGAGCCCAGGCTGTGCCGCAGGAGGGCTCCCAGGAGGAGCAGTGCTCACCGGTCACTGCCAGGGGCTTTCAAAAACTGTCCCCTTCATCTCCTCCCAGGGAGAGTGGGCAGAAGGGCGGGAGGCGGGGAGGGGAAAGGGGTTGGGGGAAGGGGGGTGAAGGGCGGGATGGGGCAAAGAGAGTTGCCTTGATTTGCTTTTTCTTTTCTTTCGGGGGGGGGTGGGGGGGTGGGGGGTGTGTTTGGTCCTGCCGCGACAGTTTTTGAAAGGCGACTGCCGAGCAAAAGTGCGAAACAAACAAACTTGAAAACAGTTTACAGTTTTGTACAAACCATTATAAATACTGACAGCAAATGTTTTTAAAAGCGGTCCGTACCAGTGCCAAAACAATGTAATGTGTACGTTTCATTTCCTCTTCTCCTCTCCCTTTTCTTTTTTCTTGTCTTTTCTTTCTTTTCTTTTTTAAACCTATTAAAACACCAAAAATTTTCTTTTTTTTTCTTTCTTGTCTTCTTTTTCTCTTTCTTTTTTCTTTTTTTCCTTCTTTCTTTCTTTTTTCCCTTCTTTTTTTCTTTTTTTTCCCTTCTTTTTTTCTTTTTCTCCCTTTTTCCCCCCTCTTTTTTTTCTAGCAAATGCTGTACGTGAACCTAAATGTACTTGAACGCTGTTAATTCTTAATGGGTTAGGAATCTTTCTTGGGCTTTTGGGTTGGCTTTGTTGTTGCTTTTTTTTTCCCCCCTCCTTTTTTTCTTCTTCTTCTTCTTTTTTTTTTTTTTTTGCTTTTTCCTACCCAAAACAAAAGTAATGCTTCTCAAATACAGTCTTTAAAGGAGAAACAGTCAACTTTTTCTCTGCTGGCTTGAATGGTTCTTACGTGTTTCCATTTTCGAGGCACTGTATTTTGGCCAAATCTCTAGTACTGGCCTCTGAAGGACATTGAGACACTTGAAGGTGTCCAGAGAAGGGCAACAAGGCTGGGGAGAGGCCTCGAGCACAGCCCTGTGAGGAGAGGCTGAGGGAGCTGGGGTTGTTTAACCTGGAGAAGAGGAGGCTCAGGGCAGACCTTATTGCTGTCTACAGCTACCTGAAGGGAGGTTGTAGCCAGGAGGGGGTTGCTCTCTTCTCCCAGGCAACCAGCACCAGAACAAGCAGACACAGTCTCAAGCTGCACCAGGGGAAGTTTAGGCTGGAGGTGAGGAGAAAGTTCTTCACTGAGAGAGTTGTTAGCCATTGGAATGTGCTGCCCAGGGAGGTGGTGGAGTCACCATGCCTGGAGGTGTTCAAGAGGGGATTGGATGTGGCACTTGGTGCCATGGTTTAGTCAAGAGGTCTGTGGTGATAGGCTGGACTTGATGATCTTTGAGGTCTCTTCCAACCTTGGTGATTCTGTGATTACCACCCAGAGGACACCAACTTGTCCTTATCATTAAATATGACTGTAGTGATTCCACTTGAAATGCATGTCCAAAGGACTTTGCTAAGACTTAAGCTTTCTCTACATCCACGCTTTCTGGTGGGTTGAACCAAGAATCATCAAATGGTTTGGGTTGGAAGGGACCTCCAAAGGTCATCCAGTCCAACTCCCTCTTCAGTCAGCAGGGACATCCTCAACTAGATCAGGCTGCCGAGAGCCCTGTCGAGCCTCCCTTTGAATACCTCCAGGGATGGGGCCCCATCCACCTCCCTGGGCAACCTGTTCCAATGTTCCACCACCCTCATAGTAAAGAACCTGTTCCTACCATCCAATTCAAATCTGCTCTTCTCCAGTTTGAAGCCATAGCCCCTTGCCCTTGGCCTGGAACACACCCAAGCTCTACGACACCGCCTCGAGCAGCAGGGAACATTAGAATAAATCTTCAGCATTGTTTTTCCACCATAAGGCTACCTACCCTAAACATGAGGAGCAAAGATCAGAGACTACATTTTCAAAAGCTCTGGAGTCCTACTCCCACAAGCAAATAAAGTACTCAAGGACTTTCTAAAGCACTTTGCCATGTTAACGAAAAGTGGATTAGACAAGACCATTTTCAGAAATGATGGATGCACTTAGAGTAAGACATTGAGGTATTTCACGCTAATAGGCTGAGGCTTCAGCTCCCACATTCCTTTTTAAAAGTTTAAAAGGCTTGGCCTTTTGAAGTAATCTAGTTGGGTTTTTTTTGGATGTGCAAGTAAGGCTGACTGGACAGCCATTGCAGAGTGGGCAAAGGTGTTGAGCTGCCAGGCTGCCCCAGCATCTCAGCATCACTCAGTGAGCAGCTGAGGGGACACAGAGGGGGTGCTGTTAGAAGAGTGGGATTCATGGTCAGCTATGAGCCCAGGGAAAGGGAGGGAGCTGGCTTTGAATTCCTGCTTCTCTGTGGTGGTGCAAAGGTATGTTTCATAGTTTCATAGTTTCATTCAGGGTTGGAAGGGACCACAAGGATCATCTAGTTCCAACCCCCCTGCCATGGCCAGGGACACCCCACACTAGATCAGGCTGGACAGAGCCTCATCCAGCCTGCTCTTAAACACCCCCAGGGACGGGGCCTCGACCACCTCCCTGGACAACCCATTCCAGGGTTTCACCACTCTCATGGTGAAGAACCTCCTCCTCACATCTAGCCTGAATCTCCCCACCTCCAGCTTCATTCCATTCCCCCTAGTCCTATCACTACCTGAGATCCTGAGAAGTCCTTCCCCAGCCTTCGTGTAGCCCCCTTCAGATACTGGAAGGCCACAATGAGGTCACCTTGGAGCCTTCTCTTCTGCAGACTGAACAGCCCCAACTCCTTCAGTCTGTCCTCATAGGAGAGGTGCTCCAGCCCTCTGCTCATCCTTGTGGCCCTTCTCTGGACACATTCCAGCACCTCCACATCCCTCTTGTAATAGGGGCTCCAGAACTACCCCACAGTCCCTCACCATGGCTGCACCAGGTGTCCGTGCTCCATCCATGCTGCGCTCTTCGCAGCTTGATCGACTCCACACTTCTGTGGCTTTACACTGTAAGCGTACATCCAAGGTTCAAAAATTCAGGGAAAATTAGAAGTCCAGAGATGCTAGTGGGATGCTGGGAGCTGGCTTGCCACTGATGGGACTATCCCTGCATCTCTGAAACAGAGAAATGTGTTTCCCACACTCAGGCAGCAAAATAGGAAAATTTGCACTGCCTGATACGCTTCAGCTGGGTATTCGAGTATCTGCATTTCTTCCCAGCTGAGACCTACTGACAATGGGATCAGTGTGGGTACTAGAATAAGAAGTCAGGGATAAAAAAGATCATGCTAGAACTGCATTCAGCATTTAACATTGGAGATCCAGTCCTTGTTTCCCTCTTGAACACTGCCTGAAGCCACCACCTGGTCAGTGAATTGACTGTGTGGTACTTGGGAGGTGATGGGAGGAAAGTTTCTTATTTGCCTCTGGATTATTTTTTTTTCACTGAAGTCTATGTATAATATAAAGCCATTTATTTGCTTCCTTCAATATGACAACTCAACTTCTAATTATCCTCACCAGCCATTAGGACAACTCTTGTTTTTAAAAGCCCCTAAGTCCTGCTGAACTGAGCAGCTGCCCCTTCCTGGCGTAGCTGCAGCAGCAGGGAGCCTCTGAGAGTACTGCTGCCCTCTTCTCCTGGACCTCCTTCCCACTGAGCCCATATTTGCTTTTCAAAACCTAGCATGTGAACTAGACAACCAGTCTTAGATATCCAAACTCTTGAGGGCCTCAGCCTCACCAAAGTGGTGAAAGCTAAAGAGGCTTTTTCCTCTAATGAAAACAGTAAAAGCCAATTCTTTTGTGGCTTTAAAAGAGAAATAGCAAGTGGATGGTGTCTGCTGTGTTTATGCTTAAATGGTGCAATAACAGACCATAGGTGAGCAGCACAGTGGAAATATTTTCAAGCTGTGATGGTGAGTTACAGTTCCTGCTAACCTGCCGTTCTGGAGAGCTTCTGTGATGCTCTTTCTCCTTCTGCATTCATTTTATTAGAGATAACTGTGTTTATGTTTAGCTGCTGGAAAAAACTCATTTTGCCATCTCATTTAATTTGAAGGGACATTTTAGCCCTGTTAATCTCACCTACCCTTCCTGTTCCCTTCTGTTTAATCTACTGTCCCCTGAGCTTCCATGGCAAGATCTCACACTGCAAACAGAGAAAAAGCTTTAACGATTTTGTCAAGTTGTAGCTCGGGATAAGGTGCTAATAAACTGCTTCACATCCATAGACAATCTTCAGGCCACAGCTGCCCAAGAAAACTGCCCTCTGACCTTTTAAGAAGAATATTTTGTCTAGACTGGCCTTTCAGCAGCTTTGCTGTATTAATCTATATCCTCACTAAGTGGCACTAGTATATACTTGAGCATCCTGGAAGCCCAGGTAGGTCTACACTGTTTGCAGCAACAAACACATCGTTAAATCCTATAGCTGCCCACCTCTCTACAGGGATACTGAAAGGGTTCTCTTTTTTTTGTTGTTAATAATTGTCATCATTAATAGTGCTAGTAAACTTATTGAATATTCAAATAAAGATAGAGCTCCACATTTTCAAAAGCCCTTAAGCGATTAAAGCATCTAAGGTTCTCTCTGACTGTTCAATGGCTTCAGCATTTAGTGATGACAAGCAAAGTCTGCAAAACCATGAGGAGCGTGTTCTCACTGCTTCATTGTGGAAATGTTCTTGCCATAAGAAAGAAGAACTCCTTGAAATCAGTTTGTATAACAGCATGAAAGAACCTCAATAACCTCAATTCACTCTGTTTGCAGATCACCACAGATCGACCACCAAAAGGCTGCAAGGTAGCAACAAGGTAGAGTTTAGCACATTGCTCTCCCAAGTATCATGAATTAAAGTGAACATACAGCCTCTGAAATATGAGGGAAAAAAAAAAAGAGATTAAAAACAAACAAGAAAAGAGTGATTCTGGAAATTTTAAACTAATGTCTTTACTGCCTGTGAAATCTTCTGCATCAAAAGGCTTTCCCTTTTCTTCTGTTGATATATTTTTTTTGGAGCATTTTGTGTCCAAGAATGAATTATATATGACCTGCATGAACAGAGTTTTCATTGACTAACTTCAGGCAGGCAGAGGCAGATGGAGGGAAATCCAGAAAAAGAAAGCCTTGAGAGCAAAATGGCTACTGAAACTGAAATGAAATAAAGGGTTTGATTTCAAGGCAGCTGAAAAGCATTTAATTTGTATCACCGTGATTTCCCTTTGGGGTTGGTTGTTGCTTTTGGTTTAGTTTTGGGGAAAATGAAGATTTTTGAAGAAAAAAAACCCAAACAATCAAACACAACCCAACAGCTACAAGGAACATTCTCCCACCAGCTGTCTTGTGAAATCTTATCTAATGTACCCGGTGCTGAAAAGCCCTTGTAGGTCACCCTCTGCCTGGAGAGTAGAACGGAGCTGAGCCGACTCAGCTGCAACTCAAACGTGTGGTTTGAGGGAGCCCAGACATTTTGTGCTTGCTGTTTAGATCATGTGGCTTTCCCCCAGACAATATTCTTCTCCAAACGAGGGTGACTCTGAAGCAGCTGTCTAAATCGGGCACTGTGTCAACAGTTTAAATATTAACTGTTCCATGTGTTCTCAGCAGCCCGTGGGAAATGCAGTATCAGCCAGAGGATTCAACCTTGAATCCCTCTCATGGACTTTTTCCCCCCAAACAGAGCTGTTCAGTCACGAACAGCCTGGAGACAGCCCACATTCCCTTCCAACAGCCAGCTTTGCGCTCCAGTTCTTACACTAGAAGGTCTATGGAGGAAGACAGGGCTCTACCAGAACTGCAAGGGCTGTTCACAGGGCTTTACTAGAACTGCAAGGGCTGTTTGTGCAGGCTGCTGCAAATGCAAGGCAGAAGTAACTCAGCAGTAACTCAGGTGAAAACTTGAGTGGTCCTTTCACATGAAACTGAGGACCTACTACCTTCAAAACAGGTAGGTTTGAGGCCAAAAAGACTCAAACTGTAAAAGCTGCTCCCTATAAACCACCAGGCTTCTGGTGTGCTTGGAATCAAGCAACCCAGCAGCAGAGACTGTTGACAATCATCATGTCAAAGTCTCTACCAGTCTTGCTTACAGGATTCACTGAAGTTTTGACATCATGCTAAGCATGGTGCAGGAGTCTGTCTTTGCAACAACGAAGGCACAAATTATGATGGCAAGGCTGGTGGCTGGGCAAATAGCCTCCAGAGGAGTTCCTGGTTAAAAAATGTGATTTAGACAAGCTTTTATAAACAGGGATTTTGTATCATTGTCTCAGTTTTAGGACTCTGTAGGCTGCATTGTGTCTTTACAGGTCGGGTCCTAAACCAGGATTGAGAAGAGCTACTATGTCAAGGAAGGGTCTGACTTCAGCGTGTATTCACTGTATGGAAGAAAAAGACTTTACTGTTCCTTTTCCCTTTACTTGTGTGACAACCAAACAGTTCATAGCTGCTACTCAAACCACTCTTAGAAGATGCAAGACTAATTGGAGCATGGTGCCATGGTTTAGTTGATTAGATAGTGTTGGATGATAGGTTGGACATGATGATCTTGAAGGTCTCTTCCAACCTGGTCTGGTCTATCCTATCCTATCCTATCCTATCCTATCCTATCCTATCCTATCCTATCCTATCCTATCCTATCCTATCCTATCCTATCCTATCCTATCCTAATTAGAAAGTATAAGTCATTGAAATAAGAAGCAACAGATAAGGCAGATATGAGGCTGTGTTATTCATATCCCATGTGTAAAATCTGCTGTACAAGCCCCCGGGAAAAAGTTCTCCCTAGGTAGAAAAAGCCTTCATTTTAGTGGCTAGCTACAGAGCTCAGTGGTACTCTTTTGAGATGGCCCATCTCCCCAATCCCAACGGTGAGGCTAGATCCATCTTCACCCACCCACATCCTCACACTGTATATTCTTTCACTCTGTGGGTTTATTGGTGAATGATGAGCACATTTTCAACTTGATTCATCTTTCAGTTGCTCTGTGGAGGTGCACCCTCCTTGGGGAGCTGTGAAGATCACAGCTGGAGCTGCTGCCTGGTTTTTTAAAACACCAAGTTTAAAGGTGAGTGCTGCAGGTACATATGGAGCTTTTCTTCAGGAGAGGGGCAGAAAGTCAGCACTCTGCTGAGCATCTTCCTGCTGGAGGAAGAACTGCTGCTCGGCTCAGCGCCTGGACGTCATTTTGGTCTGACCAAGACGTGCCTCCTCTGCTGTGCACCTGCAGGCAGAGCCACTAGCAAGATGCTGCTTCTGCTTAACATTGGATGACCAAGGAGGGCACATATTCTATTTCCAGTCTCTACTCCTTTTCCCAGAGGCAAGTTCTTCCTTTTTCTTTCCTTCCCCTCAAACCTGAGCAAAATCCATTCTGCCATCTTGAAGTCAGCTGAGTGAAAACGAGCCAATTTTAAGTCAGAGTTGCCAACTGGTTTAATTTAATTTGGTGAATTAATCATGAGCCTAGTTCTAAGTCCTTCTTCAAAGAAAAAAAAAGAACCCACAACATGTTCTTTGATTCGTGGGAATACATCCAGGGCTGTGTTTGCATTTAAAAACAAGAAGCAAGTTTCTGTCATGAAGAGAAGCTCGCATAAATGTGACTGCTGGAACCTGTTATCAGAAGAGCAATTAAAGGAATCTGTCATTCAATGTTTATTAATCAGGTAGTAGGTTTCAAGTAAAAAATCAAGATTTCTTTCTTTTTTTGGGGGGGGGAGAAGTGCAAAGGCAAATAACTAACCATTATTGAATGTTTGTGTTTAATGGCATTTCTGTTTCTGGTACAAAATTTCCTGAGCTCCCTTCCACTGCCTCACACATATGTGTACAAAACAAAACAGAAGTATAATTTATGCAGTGGTAGCCACCTTGGCACAGAAGCACAGGAGCACTCCCTTTTCCATCTTTCTTGAATAAAGCTTCCACCTGGCTTCATGTTATGAAACAGCAATGGTGATTCATACCACAGGAGCATGTGAATGCCCCAGGAGGTATGCAAGCAGAGCAAGAGAGAGCACCCGAGAATGATATACATAAGAAAAGCAGAAACTTCAAGTTTAGGTCTCCAGGTCCCCTGGTACAGTTTTGCATCCACTGGAGCATGGCAGCATCAGAGAGCATTTGTGGTCTTGATGGGGAATTTACAAAGGATTCCTGCTGAAGAGAAGAGCTTTGCTCCCGCTCCAGTGGTGGTTCAGAAAGAAGAGATAAGACAGTCACCCCAATCAGAGGAGATTATTTACTGGCAGAGCTGCTCAGCCGGAGTAAGGGGCAGCACTGCACTGACCTTGGAGATATCTGCTGTGAAACCTAGGGACAAACTCCTACAAGCTTTTATGCCAATGTGAAAGCTGCATTGGCAGAAGCTGTTGTACACCCTGGGTCACCCTAGTTGTATGAAAAGGTTATCAACAGAAGGGTGTCAAGAGCAATAAGAATGAAGAGGGTGTTTCACCCATCTTCTCACTGTCCTACATATCTGCACATGTATTGACCTGCTTGCTACCACACAAAGTTCCTAGGCAAAGTCACGCTGAGCTATTGGGACACTGAAAAGCATCTCCTTCACAGACCTTAGAGGTGAATGGATGGTGTTTTACAGAAGAGGATGGTTTCCCTGAAAGTGTCTTCTGGTTGCTACTTTGTCATCATCCCTTATGGCAGGGAGGACGTTCATGTGCAGATGTGCAAAAGGAAGATGAAGCTGCTCACCACTGGGGAAGTATTTTGCAGTTTCCCCTCAAATATGTGCCTAGTATATTTTCCTAAAGAAGGTCATTCACAGGAAAATCCCTTTCCATATGCAGCTCTCTAAAGCTTGCTAGGTGTTCCTGTATGGCTCATAAATCATAGAGGCAGCTGTTACCATCAGCATTTTCCTTCTCCCTTGAAGTTCCAGCAGCTGCTGAGTCTGAAGTTAATTTCACAAATTAACCTGAGAGTACTCCACAGTCCCAGGACAGCAACCCTACCTGCTTCATGCATCTTCCTGAGAGGTCTAAATCTTGCACAATCAGCAGTTCTGTAAGCCTTTCAGGACGAGGGGAAAGTCTTAGGGGGAGAAAATCTGAGCTAGTTAAGTGCTTCAGCCAGAAGGCAAATGGGGAAGGCAGAGCGGAAATAAAAATGAGAGAGGAGAAATGCTCCTAAGAGTATGAATGAAACAAAGCAGGACATACTTCTTTCAGCTGTACCTAGGAAAGAAGGAAAGAAGTAAGACCAGAGATGGAGCAACTTGGTACCAATGACAGCTAGAAAGGTTCCAGGGACCAGAAACTCTCAGCAGGTTGAAGGCCTTTGTTTTATTTAATGTGCCGTGAATTTTTCAAGGCCGTGATGGTATCAGACACAAACCAAGTTTGTCTGTGCAGATTCATCTTTGCTCTCTTTTGTGTCCCTCGTGGAGGCTTCTTGTGAGCCCAGCTCTACATCTCCCCATTTCACTGCCCTCCTTTTTCTCCACTCCTTTTACATTTGCACCAGACCATGGCACAGGGGGATGTTAAGGAGAGAAAGGAAGAAAGGTGGCTTTTCTCTCTGGCAGATAACTGTGGACATGTTGTTTCATTTGAGTGATACCTATTCATCTCTGTAGCTACACACATCTTAATCTGGAGCTAAATCCCCAGGAAGTCTAAATCTGTGGCTTGGTTTTGGTCTGCTGTGCTCAAAGCTGAGGCTGTGCTGTGCAGCCTGCTTTTCACAGAGGACTGAGAGCTCTTCCTGTGTCTCCCTTTCTGATTTAATTTGGTCCTAATTAATTTCCATACTAACAGGATGAGAGGCAGCATTGCAACAAAAGAATTTCTGCTAGATACAAGGAAAAAAACCCTCCACAGGGAAGGCAGTTTTAGTCATCAAAGCACAGGCCCAGATAGGCTGTGGGATGTCTGTATTTGGTGACACTCATTATTCAACTGGACAGATCTGAGACCCTAAGTTAACTTCAGAGGCAGTCCTGCTTTGGTTGGGATTTAGAACAGAGACCTGCAGGAGTGTGTCCAGAGAAGGGCAACAAAGCTGGAGAGGGGGTTGGAGCACAGCCCTGTGAGGAGAGACTGAGGGAGCTGGGGTTGCTTAGCCTGAAGAGGAGGCTCAGGGGAGACCTTATTGCTCTCTACAACTACCTGAAGGGAGGTTGTAGACAGGTGGGGGCTGGTCTCTTCTTCCAGGCAAGCAGCACCAGAACAAGAGGACACAGTCTCAAGCTGTGCCAGGGGAGGTTTGGGCTGGATGTTAGGAAGAAATTCTTCAGAGAGAGAGAGATTGGCCATTGGGATGTGCTGCCCAGGGAGGTGGGAGTCATCATCACTGGAGGTGTTTAGGAAGAGACTGGATAGGGTGCTTGGTGCCATGGTTTAGTTGATTAGATGGTGTTGGGTGATAGGTTGGACTTGATGATCTCGAAGGTCTCTTCTAACCTGGTCTCTTCTCTTCTAACCTGGTCTCTTCTCTTCTAACCTGGTCTCCTCTCCTCTTCTCTTCTCTTCTCTTCTCTTCTCTTCTCTTCTCTTCTCTTCTCTTCTCTTCTCTTCTCTTCTCTTCTCTTCTCTTCTCTTCTCTTCTCTTCTCTTCTCTTCTCTTCTCTTCTCTTCTCTTCTCTTCTCTTTCTCTTCTCTTCTCTTCTCTTCTCTTCTCTTCTCTTCTCTTCTCTTCTGTTCCTCTTCTCTCTTCTCTCTCTTCTCTTCTCATTCTCTTCTCTTCTCTTCTCTTCTCTCTTCTCTTTCTCTCTTCTCTCTCTTCTCTTCTCTTCTCTTCTCTTCTCTTCTCTTCTCTTTCTCTTCTCTTCTCTTCTCTTCTCTTCTCTTCTCTTCTCCCTGCAGAGCTCTCTTCACACTGGAGTTATCCTGGGATGCTGTGAACTCCATGTTGGCTCTTGTTTTGCTTTCACTTACTCCTCACTCCAAACCACAAGCTTTTGGTGTTGGGGACAGCCTTGCCGTCAAAATCTTGAGGGCATGGCTCAGACCTAGGGAATGAGCTTGGGTGTGCCGACATGACTCTGGAACAGGAATCAGTGAAGCAGACTGATTTGGACAGAGGAGAGTAAAAATAAAACCCCTGCCTTTATCAGTGGGCTGTGTCCAGAGGGCCAAGGAAATTAAACCAGAAACTTACATGAACATAGGGATGGAGAGTGACTTAATCAGTTGGAATTAGCTGTGGGGTTTGTCGCTTCAGCTTTTTGTGTTTGGAGTGATTACAATTAAAATGCAAAGATCTGACTGCTTAAGTGCTCCGCGCTAATTGGGAGATCAGTGGGCTTTGTTTTCCCTTTCTCCTCTAATTTATTTTAAGGCTTTGTTTCCAGAGCAGAAGGTGTGGCAAGCTCGAGGATTTCAAATGAAGGGAGAGAGGGGAGAAATACCAAATCAAAACTGTGTGGGTAATTCCACAAAGGCTGGGGAGGGAAGAAAACACAGGGCTTTCCCTGCATGGGGAACAAAATCTTTCCAAAAGGATGCAATAATCCTGCTTTCCTCTCCCCTGGTTACTTTGTAAGCTCTGGTCCAGCATCTCTGGGGTTTAATTAGATGAGATAGGTTGATCAAGAGTTTGCATGTTTATGCAACTAGTGTGTGGGCTGAGGCATAGCATTGTTCTTCAAAGCAGCTGGGGGCCTTTTCTTCACCAATGAGTACTTCTCAAAGGTGTGGTCCCCGTGTTTCAGGAAGGGCAGCTGAAGAGCCATCACACCAGTCTTTTCCTATACTCTCATACAAGCTCATGGCTTGTGTTCATGAGACAGGTGTGGGCAGCAATTAGCACACCCACATCGCTGCATCAAATCAGCATGATGCTTCTTGTGCCTGGAAGGGGAAATCCCACTTGGGTTACATGAGTGAAGTGTGAAAGGGAACATCTAAGGTCTCTGACATAAAAGAGAGCAGAGTGTAGTGTCTGGGGAAGTCTTGAATACAGCGTTACTTCACTTAGTGACAGGGCCAGTCAACAAGCCCAACTAGAGCACTTCTGCTTCTGATGCCAGCTATTCTTTGGACCACTCAAACACTCAGCAGGGACCAGCTTGGTGACAGGGCCAGGAACATTGAGGCACTGGTGTTACAAAAAGAATAGCATCAAGAGCCATTCCCACCCAAACACAACCATTCCCACCCAAGCACAGCCATTACCACCCAAACACAGCCATTCCCACCCGAACGCAGCCATTCCCACCTGAACGCAGCCGTTCCCACCCAAACACAGCCATTCCCACCCGAACGCAGCTATTCCCACCCAAATGCAGCCATTCCCACCCAAACACAGCCATTCCCACGTGAACGCAGCCATTCCCACCCCAACGCAGCCATTTCCACCCAAACACAGCCATTCCCACCCAAACGCAGCCATTCCCACCCAAACACAGCCATTCCCACCCAAACGCAGCCATTCCCACCCAAACACAGCCATTCCACCCAAACACAGCCATTCCACCCAAACACAGCCATTACCACGCGAACACAGCCATTCCCACCCAAACACAGCCATTCCCACCCAAACACAGCCATTCCACCCAAACACAGCCATTCCCACCTGAACACAGCCATTCCTACCCGAACACAGCCATTCCACCCAAACGCAGCCATTCCCACCCAAACGCAGCCATTCCCACCCAAACACAGCCATTCCACCCAAACACAGCCATTCCACCCAAACGCAGCCATTCCCACCCGAACACAGCCATTCCCACCCAAACACAGCCATTCCCACCCAAACACAGCCATTCCACCCAAACACAGCCATTCCCACCTGAACACAGCCATTCCTACCCGAACACAGCCATTCCCACCCAAACACAGCCATTCCCACCCAAACACAGCCATTCCCACCCAAACACAGACATTCCCGCCTGAACGCAGCCATTCCCACCCAAACACAGCCATTCCCACCCAAACACAGCCATTCCCACCCAAAATTTGCATTGCCAGCTCTCCTTTGCAGAGCTGTGGTCAGCAGTGGTGGGAAGCTTAGGCAAAATCAATGTTATCTATTGACTTCATCTTTCAGACTGTTGAATGCTCCTTCTGCTTGTGCCCGTCACAGCCCCTTGACATGGTGATATGCTACCCCTTCCTAATTGATGGAGAGCTGAGGCCTCACAGAGCACACCTGAAATCCAACAAGGTGACTCTGGCACATCAGGGAGCAGAGCTAGCAGAAGCCTTGATAGCCATCATGTTAGGGGAAAGGGGTTTGCGTAGTGAGAATGAGGGATGCAGCTCCTTGTGGGCTGCTTTGTTCTGCCAGCCACTCAGGAGCTGCTCCTTAGAGGAGGCTTTAGAGAAGGCCTGGCATTTCACATGCTTGGTGTCTCCTTACTGGGAAGTAGCTGCAGCACTTCACAAACCAAATGAAAACACAGGCTCCACATGTTAAATTTCCCTTCCCCAAACAGTCTGCCTAAGTGCTGCAGGTCTGGGCTAGAGCTCTGGGAATTATTTGTCCCCAGGTGGAGACCAGGGGTGACTCTGACAGGGTTGAGAGGAGAAGAATCCTTCCTCAGACACATGTAGAGGAGAGACAATGAGGGGTATGTTGGGGTCATGCTGCCTGTGCCATGGCCAGGGCTGGCAGGAGTCCTCCATCCCTAACGAGCCCTTCTCATGCCCTGCTGAGCACATCAACAGAGCAGCCCCCCCGGAAGGGCAGGATGTGTCCCAGGGGCTCTGCCGCAGAGTAGCCAGTGATGCAGCTCCTGCTCTCGCTCCAGTGGTCTCCAGAGATGGGCAGCTGTGTGTGAAATGAGTTCATCTTTTTTTCATGAATTCAGTAAGAATTACTCCCAGGAAGGGAAGAAGAAGAAAGGAAATTATCTTCTGATCTCTGTCTTGGGCAAGGGGGGAAAAAAAGTTCTGGAGGGAGACAGGAGAAGGGAGAAAGTGAGGAAGGCTATAGCTAATAGAATAGGGGTCCTGTGAGGCCACTAGCTGTTGTTTATGATGATTTTGTCCTCCTCTGTTTCCCATGCTTCTCCCTGTTCCCCCACAGGCCTCATGCATGGGATACAGGAGCTCACCATCCTGAATTCTGACCTGTGTGCCAGCTGCAGCAGGCGATGGTAGCGTGCATGAAGCTCCCCTGGGTGGCTGTGGTGTGTGTGTGGCCTGGCCAAACTACACAAGGACCAATTCAGAGCCAGGTCCAGCTGTGTCTTAACCTATTATTCCTCCTTGGCTACATTTCTGCCAGTTAGCCTTGCCCTGTCCATGTGCTGTGAGGTGGAAGCAGCCACTGCTGAGTGCAGAGTGTTGATACATCTTATAGTGAAAGGAGGAGCAGTTACCTCTAAGTCATCATATTCCTTTGTTTTCCTTGCTTGGGGATGGTGGGAAACAAGCCCTTCAGTGAAGCAAGATGAGGGGTGCTGGCATCAGCCTTTCTGTGTGTTTTGTTGTTTAGCAGCTGGCAGCCCAGAGTCTGAGGTACCCCAGGAAGGGGACATGCCACTCCAGCAGTGGAGTGGACCAGCCTTGAGTCTCTTCCCATTGGTGGGAAGGATGGCCAAGGCTCAGCTGCAGGCACTTGCTCTGGCACTTGCACAATGAGAACTGGTATTTGGTATCAGAACTGGAAGTGTTCTCCATCCCTCATGGTACTTAAGCACCCAGAGAGCAGTGAATCAGGTCCTAGCTTCTTCCTTGCTGCTGCTATTTAGCATATCTTAGCCTGCATCAGACTTGGAGGCACGCTGTGTGAGGCCAAGGAGAGATTTGCTTCCATTTGTACATAAGCTTCCCAAAGAGCTGGGAGTGTGGCTTTGAGACAAGATCCAAAGTTTGAGATCCATGTCCTGGGAGCAGGTTGCCTTCATCAAGAAGTTCACCAGCCACCTCCTGTACTTTTCTCTGCACTGAAGGTGTGACCCAAGCTGCAGGGCTGAGTGGTGGACCCAGAACATTCTGGGAGCAGCTTTCCTGAAACTCTGTCACTGCTTTCCTCCCAGGACCTGTCAGGCCCATAGTCAAGCAGGCATTCAGTGACTCAAGCAGCATCCTTATTTCCACTTGAGTGGGTGTCTCAGCTGGCTGTGCCTAGGACTGCCTCCCTTTTGGGGTGCAGGTGTGTTTGGGGTGATGCTGCCAAAGAACCAGGCAGAGCAAGTGGGGAAGACTGGAGTAAAAACCACATGCAATGTGGTGTGGGGGAGAGATGACTACACATGAAGCTCTCACTTTGCTGTAGCCTTCAAAGGAGGAAGAAGACATTTAATGGAAATGTGCTGAACTGGCAAGGAAGGAGTTGATTTTATAACACGTCAAGTCACACCGCTGCAAAACCAGGTGTTACTGAGCAAAGCTCTAAGCTAAAGGGTATTTTTCTTCTTCTCCTTTCAAACACCTAAATGGAAGCACAGAATGATGTCAGCACCAAGTCACCTACTTGAGAGCAGCCTTGGATTGTGAAGAGACTTTGCGGAAACCACAGGGCAAGAAGCCCAGTGCTGGGATCACTCTGGGTTCCCTTCAGAAGGAGCATGACAGCTTCAAGCATTTCCTCAGGGGATTGTTTGTATTAAGGTTCCCCATACTGGTGCTAGCCCTGTTTTTTTGAGCAGCAGTGAAAGAGAGGGAAATAGTCTTCTTGGAGTAATATAATGTGGGAAGGCAGGAGGGCAGATCTGGGATGAGGAGGAGACTGCATCACTCTCGTGGGCTAGACCAGTGTATGACTATGATGTTCTACTGGCTGTCTCCAATCTCTGCAGCACCAAGCACCTAAATACTCATGTAAGAGAAGCTTAACATGCCAGCTCCTAAAGACCAGCATGAGAACATCCCAAGTTACACAAATGCAGAGAGAATTGGATTTGGAGATGACAGACCTTTTTATTCAAAATGAAAATGCTGTTAATGGCTGTTTTCCTAAGTGCAACAGAGTGGAAGAGAGAGTGAGCCTCTTGCCCCCAAATGAAGATGAAACTGGAACTCCAGTTCTTGGCTCAGAGACTATCTTCTGACTGAAGCAGGCCCATGGGACTTTTCCTTGTGTGGGCTGGTTCCTTACCTGGAAAGTAATTGGGGTAGTAGGACAGGGTTGGTGTCTTGTATCACACTGCTGTCCAGTGGGACATGCCAGCAGCTCTTGATTATGCTTAGAAATAATTTGGGAGCATCCTCAGGAGCCAAATGCTGCCTCTGTCTTGAGGCCTTGGACTCTGCTGTTTCTGGCACTGAAATGTTTCTGGAGCCAGGAGGGAGAACAGCTGCTCAAAAAAGGGGCAGCTTTCTTGTTCTTCTGACAAATTAATTTAAATTGAAGCAGAATTCTGAGGGAAGCTGATAATAGTTGTGCTATTTTAATCCATTTGTGTCTCCCTTGCCTCAGCATCAGCGCCAATGTCAAAGGCTGCTTAGCCAGGAAAGACCCTGGCTGGATCTCCTGGAAGCTGGTGCTCTCAGCAGCAGCACAAGAGGATTGCAATGCACAGATGGCTGCAGCCCTGTCTCTGTTAATTGGCTCTGTTCCTCTGGATGTAGCACTGAATCCTCCACAACTGAGCGTTAAAAATGCTGAGGAAGTTTCCTCCTGCAACAGTAAGTCTCCAACTCATACAGCCTTAATAAATAAATAAGGTTCCATGTTCTGCTCCCAGATGTCACTGTGGAAACCCAGAATGGATGTGTTCCAAAGACACCAGTGTCAGGGAGAGCTGAATTTAGACTGAATGGTTGAGGAGGGAAATGGGATGCTTTTGTTCACTGCATTGAAGCATAAACATAATTTCCCTTGTGAAGTTTTACAGTAATGCTCTGAAATGTAACAGAGGGAACATAAGGCTCCTCAGCATTGCTGCTTCCTTTAGCTGCCCTTTGCTGACTGTACCAGGACCAAGGCTTTACCTGTGTGTCTGAAGCACAGTGCCACAGAGGAGCACGGCGGTGCCACTTGGCTAAAGGCAGTGCCACTTGGCTAAAGCCAGATGCCTGCCATGGCACAGAGAACAGGAGGCTGGAAGGCCTACCACGACCCTGTCTGCAGCCCCTTCTGCCTAAATTTGAACTCAGCCTCTGGTGATATTCAAGGAAAAACCTCTTCTTTGCCATGAACTAGGACAAAGCCCTCCTTAGTCCAAAGGGTTGGGCTTTATGCTTATGGAAGTCTTTTCCAACCTTAATGATTCTGTGATTCTGTGATTAATCTATGCATGAGGCAGAATAGCTGAGCACATGAAAATTGTGAGGAAGGCAGAGCTAATGTGGGTTTACTTAGAATCATAGAATCAATAAGGTTGGAAAAGACCTCAGAGATTATTGAGTCCAACCTGTCACCCAACACCTCATGACTACTAAACCATGGCACCAAGTGCCACATCCAATCCCTTTCTGAACACCTCCAGGGATGGTGACTCCACCACCTCTTTGGGCAGCACCTTCCAACCGCTAACAACTCTCTCTGTGAAGAACTTTCTCCTCACCTCCAGCCTAAACTTCCCCTGGCACAGTTGGAGACTGTGTCCTTTTGTTCTGGTGCTGATTGCCTGGGAGAAGAGACCAACCCCCACCTGGCTACAGCCTCCCTTCAGGTAGCTGTAGACAGCAATAAGGTGACTCCTGAGCCTCCTCTTCTCCAGGCTAAACAATTCCAGCTCCCTCAGCCTCTCAACCTTTTTATTATTATTTGGTTTTGCTTGTAACTTGCCTTGTTCCAATTTCAAGGTGATTTGTTTGAGCTCAGTCACTTTTTCCCTTGTCCACCCCAAAATTTAGCTGAGGGTTGTGTAGCGACACAAAGAAATAGAATTTAAGTAAAAGCCTGCCAGCAGCACAAAACCAAACAGAAAACAAAACAAACCCAAAACAAAGCAATGCAAAAGAGTTCCTGTGTAGCAAACTCGATGTCAGCATCTGTGGAAATGAAATATTTAGCCCAGGATTCAGTGCTTATCCTTCCGATGTCAGCTCTAATCTGAGCTGTCACTTAAGAAAATGAACAAACAAACAGAAAACAGTCTAACCTTTTCCCATATGATGATAGCTTCAAAGATGTAAATTCAGGGCTTGGAATTCATCATAATGAGTTTCTCTGCACGCAGCAGATTGTTCGGGGGATCTTGTGATGTCCCACCATGGCTCCCGCGGCTCAGCCGCACCGCTGCGTCTCTTCCCTCTCTGCCCCCAGCTCCCTCTCGGTGTGCACATCTCATGCCCAGATGCAAGTGCTGACACCCACTCTGGAGGAACAGTGGCCTCAAGCCCTGTGGGGCACCAAGACTTTGGGCAGGTTATTTGCTATTACTGCTGCTCTCTGTTTGGGTGGGCAGCAGGTCAAGGAAGCATGCCTGCAGAGGGGGAGGAATCTTGCACCTCTCCAGACCCATGCCAAGCACCGGGCCAGGCTGCCCTAAACCGAACTTAATAATCCATCTTGTAGGGACTCTTTTAAACTGACCTTTAAACACAATTCTAATGAGATCCTGTTTGGGGGATTTGGGTTTGATTTATTTTTGGCAGCAGTAACGACCAAAACCTAAAGACCATTTTTAGCTTCGGACACCCCGGGAGCCTTAACAAATCCCAAAATATTCCTGAAAGGCAAGACAATGGTGCTCTGCTTTCCCCAGAAATGTCACCAAAATATTAACCCAAGGAGAAACTTCTTTTCTTCATGCTAAAAGAGAATACATTTGCAGCCAGAATAGAAGTTGATGAAAGAGATTTGACCTTTCCTGCCGGATCTTGCACGGTGCAGGTGGTTCTTTTTGCTAATACTCTGCTAATGTGGGGCTTTACCACCCCATGATTCAACCTTGCAGCATCAGACGTAGCATAGCCTCTGCCACAAGGTTGCAAGCCACACTGGGAGCACAGGAAAGCCCAGAGCCTCCAGGGCTTGCCCAGACTGGGGGGAACCCTCTGTCTCTTTGCTATTAACAGCACTGAGGATGCCTGGCCAGTCGTGCTGGAGCCTGATAAAGGATTCCCTTCAGCTGGCCCCAGGTGCCTGTGCCTTAGGCAAGAGTGGTGGAGGGCATTCAGGTCAATGACAACATAGGGCTGCCACTATCACTAGACCAGGTCAGGGTGTCCTTGTCTTGTGAAAAAGCAGTGAAACAGCAGTGGTGATGGGAAGCCAAGGGAATAGGGTGCTTTTTGCCCAGCTGATGATCTTGCACTGATTATTTATGCCTTGGAGCCAGATGGTTTGGTTGTTCCCTTGTTCTCCAGGGAACAGCACTCCTTGTCTGAACTCTGTCTTCACCTTCATCTAAATAGGTCAGTTGTCCCCAGTTCAGAAAAGTCATCCCAGGAATGCTGCCGGCTCTCACCTTGTCCCTCTGCAGCAGTGTTGATGTTGGGAATCAGCGTACTCTGACTCCTGCTTTTAATGACCACAGCAATGTTCTCGTTGCAAATGAGCTTGCATGTGTTTAAAGCAGCAAAACTGAATTCTCCTTGACCCCTCTCTCCAGCCAAAACTTAAAAGTACAATAAGGTGGGAGGGGAAACAGCCCAGCTGGGTGTTCTGCATGCTTATCCTCATTCTGGGTGTGAGCCATCCATCTCTTGCAGAGTTTCAATAAATAGAACTCCTCTCCAATCAGCTGAGGGCTGGGGACACAAGGGGTGCTGGTGGGCAGGGGTGAACTATCAGGAGGGCAGTGGCGAGGTCACAGAGGAGGGAGTATAAGAAGAGGGCTGAAAGGCTGCATGAAAAAAGAGGAGAGGCACCAGAGCAATGGCCACAGAACATCTCAAAAAAGTACCCAGGGAAAAGCTCTCAGTCCCCCAGCTTGTTGGAGGCACCTGCTGCTAAGGTTGGGCACTGCTCTACAAAGCCAAAAACGCCTTTTCTCCCCAAGCACTGCTGTGGCAAAGCTCATGGTGCCTGTCCTGCTATTGCTGTCCCTACCAGGAACAGAAATTGACTGCCACCACGTTGGGTGATGTGGTGGGCAGATGTGGTGTTCTGAGAGAGTACAGCAGCACAGCAGTGTAGAGTGGGTGATGTGCAGCTGCAAGATATTTGGAGAGAAGCACTCTCTTTCCCTCACATTTGTGCAACACCAAACATGTTTTGGATTTGTGTCATCATTTCTTGGTGCTACTTTAATGCTTCTCACAGAGCCTCAGGTGGACACTAAGGCAAAAGTAGACTAGTTCCCTGCGTAGTCTTCCATCAGCCCTCTCCTCTCCTCTCCTCTCCTCTCCTCTCCTCTCCTCTCCTCTCCTCTCCTCTCCTCTCCTCTCCTCTCCTCTCCTCTCCTCTCCTCTCCTCTCCTCTCCTCTCCTCTCCTCTCCTCTCCTCTCCTCTCCTCTCCTCTCCTCTCCTCTCCTCTCCTCTCCTCTCCTCTCCTCTCCTCTCCTCTCCTCTCCTCTCCTCTCCTCTCCTCTCCTCTCCTCTCCTCTCCTCTCCTCTCCTCTCCTCTCCTCTCCTCTCCTCTCCTCTCCTCTCCTCTCCTCTCCTCTCCTCTCCTCTCCTCTCCTCTCCTCTCCTCTCCTCTCCTCTCCTCTCCTCTCCTCTCCTCTCCTCTCCTCTCCTCTCCTCTCCTCTCCTCTCCTCTCCTCTCCGAGGTTTTCCTATGTTTGGAAGCCTTGCTTTTAACCCACTCATGACTTTTTTTCACTCTTGATCTGAGCCACTGCACAAAACCCACAGAGCAAATGATTTCTGCCTTCTTTCACTTTTTTATTATGAAGCTGAAATTTAGCCTAAGTTCACCAAGAACTGAGGATGAGCCTCAAGTAACGAGCCTCAAGTACAACCCTCTGACTATTTTGTTTTCTCTGGGAGTCTAGCTCTACAACTACCTGAAGGGAGGTTGCAGCCAAGCGAGGGTTGGTCTCTTCTCCCAGGCAACCAGCACCAGAACAAGAGGACACAGTCTCAAACTGTGCCAGGGAAAGTTTAGGCTTGAGGTGAGGAGAAAGTTCTTCACAAGGAGAGTTGTTAGCCATTGGCATGTGCTGCCCAGGGAGGTGGTGGAGTCACCATCTCTGGAGGTGTTCAAGAAGGGATTGGATGTGGCACTTGGTACTATGGTTTAGTAGTCATGAGGTGTTGGGTGGCAGGTTTGACTTGATGATCTCTGAGGTCTTTTCCAACCTTATTGATTCTATGATTCTATAGAGTCCCCTGGACATACAAATGGCTTTGTCTTACACAGTCCTTGCAGGAAGCCAGAGAGGGGTTGTGAGTCCCTTGTTGAATTATTTTCATTTTCAGTAATCAAAGACCAATTCTGTAAAGCAAAAAGTAGATGTGGGACAGGGAAGACCTCAATAAATTATACAGTTTATAGAAAACCAAACCAAAATTCCCCAACCCTCCCTATATAAGCATGCTCCAAAAAAAAAGATGAATCATTTTTCCCCCCCCTGTAAATTTATATCCATTCATAGCTCAAAATCTGTGGTGTTTAAAAGGTCAGCTGAGAAATGATAGACAAAAAATTACCAGGACAATATATCAGCAGCTGCAATGTACTTATTTGGTACTTTACAGAACTTTTTTCTTCCCCATTTGAAGTTTTCATCCTCATTTAGACTGAAAAAAAATGCATAGGCAACATCAAAAGCACACCTGAACTGGAAAAATGATTTCCCTGCTTGTGAATGGCTCCTTTAACAGGCTGTCAACCACCCATCCAGCTCTTTGCAAAGTCCCTTTGGGCACGAGCAGTCTGCCAGCAGCTTGTTTCTGTATTCCCAGGCCTGCAGAATGCTGCTGCTGTTCCCACACAGGCCTGGTCTCTCAGTGGGAAGCCCCAAGAAGCATCCTGCTGATAAGCCACCGTTGGCTGCTCCATGCACACTGCTCCCTGGGCCCCTGCTCTCTCTGCACCTGCCCGCAGTGCTGAGCTCCTGCCAGCCAAAGGCATGTGCTGCTGGCGGCTGGCTTTGTGCCTTGCTCTGTGCATCCCTCTCTAGCTGCTAACGTAGTGTCACCATGGTGGCCATGATGGGAGCTTGCACAGCCCCTTACAAGGCCAGAAGTGCTGCTTTAGCCATTCAGCAGATGACACTAGGGGATGCTCCTGGCACTCTGCTCCTGAGTCTGAAAGGAAGTGAGGCCAGTTGGTAGCTGAGTCTTGCTGAACGAGGGAGGCAGGAGTGCAAAGGAGAGATACGGAGCAGCTGTTCCCTTTCTTGGGGCTGGCTATGAAGCCCTGAGACTAGCAGTGCTGAGGAGCAGGAGGAGGTGCTTTTTGGCTCTGAAAGCTTGCACAAAGGGTGCCAAGAAGAGGGTTTGTGCAGGTGTCTGCCTTGGCTTCAACTTTTCTACACAGACAAAACCTTTCCTGGATAGAAAGGGTATATGGCAGATGCAGGTTTGTAAGAGCATAAGGAACAGAAGGGGGAGGGGGATGGTCTCTGCTTCAGCCCTCCTCACTCTGGGGATTTCAGCAGCTGCAAAAAAGCTCCTGCATCTTGGGGAAAAGTGACTTGTAAGTCCACACAGGTCCTGACAATGCCAAATCCCAGCTGTATTTACAGCAGACAAATGTGCCATACTGAGTCTTGGACTGACCTCTCCCTGGAGATGTGTTACTCAAATGAAGACCTCAGCTGCTCATTCCTAGTCTCCTTGAGGACAGCAAACTATTTTCTCATCTCCCAGTTCTACTTACAGAGCAGAAGCTCACATGGGGCTAAGCACTGTTTAAACTGGGCACCAGGAAAGCAGTCCAGGATAAGCCCTATCCTTGTATGTCTTCTTGCTGTTAACAGCTGATAACCTGGACTGTTGCCAAGAACCGGGATAGGTAAAATAGCTGAATGGGTTATTGTTCTCTGTGTGGAGAGCAAACCACCCCCACATAGCTCAGGTTCTGCCTGCACCAGTTGTCTGAACTGGTAGCTGATTCAAGTGAACAAAACCCATCTGGGTGCTCTCAGTTTGGGTTCAGAAGTGTTTACTTGGGAGGCAAGGGAATTGACTGTAATGTTTTCCTTGTGGGCTCAGACTAAATTGCCATAGGAAATTGGGGCATCCTCACAGCATTTGCACAGGTCTAATGAAATGCTCTTAAAAGCCTGGTTTTAAAGCAGTTGTTGGTTTTCTTTTTGGAGCTGGTTTAATTATATTGGTTTAGAAAACAAGGTCTTCAGCATGTTGAATGTTCCTGTCTAGTTATTTCACTGGAGTTGAGCTGGTATGAACACTTCAGTGAGTAATACTAAAAAGAACTGGAAAAGACCAAGCAAAACCTCTCCAGAAGGTTTACATGAATGCAGTTGTCCTGCTGGGCTCAGCCTGAAAGAGCACAGAGGCAAGGTGTCTCCAAGTTGCACTGGCTAGGTGACTGCAGGGTGTTACTCATCTGAGCTTGACCAAGGCTACTCAGCTCAGGTGCAGCCTGCAGGGAACACCATGGGCAAGTCCCACTGTTCCTTGCCTCTCTGAAATGTTTGGACTCTGGTTTGGGACTCTGTCTGAAGCTCAGCAGCAAACAGCCATGAGTAGATATGTGAAGAGAGCAAATTCATTCAATTGTATGACAGCTGAAGTAGGTTTAGATCTCCACAAAGCCTGGCACTCCTTCTTATTTTTCAGTCAAACTGTTCTCCTCAGTCTTAAGCTTTGATATGTGCTGCATGCCACAGAGGATGTTCTCAATGTGTTAGAATGAGTTTATTAAAGAAGGGAATTCCTGGGAGAATAAATTGGGAATCTGGCACTTGTAATTACCTCCATCAATTGAGTTGGATTCTGAAAACCTGAGCTGCTTCCTCTCGCTGGCACTGCTGTGACTCTGCTGGTTCATACACACACGACAGCTCTGAGCCATACTGGTGGATCCGTTTTCCTCCTCTGAGCGCTGGGTGATTCCTTCCTTTCCCCTCCCTACCATGCCATGAATAATCAAAACAAATATGCCAAACTGCTGAAAATTTTCCTTTTGAACTAGACCAAACCTGTGTGCAGATTGGGGTCAAATCCTGCAAAGGTTTTCAGCCAAAAGCACCCAGGGCACGTTGAAACATTTCTGTGGTGACATCAAACTGGGATGCTTGGAAATGGCCTTCTGTGGTTTTTAACATTTCAAAACTACTGGAGATTTTGTGTTGTCTAACATTAAGAAGCAGAGCAGGCAATAGATGAAATTTTCTTTTCCTTTTTAAGGGAACCACTTGGGCTTGGCTTTAATGATCTTTAGGGTCTTGTTTTGTTTTGCCGAAGCAGTTGACCCAAATTTCTTCTGATTGCTTTAAGCTCAGCCACTCGCATGAAAAATAGTCTGTTCAACCAGCTGTAATTCAGAAGGCTCTTCCAGTTTCTTGTCTTCTGTCCTGCTTCTTCTCCTACACAGTTTATTTGCCTCCTTCCCCTACCCAGTTTGATGCCAGTCCTCACTAAAGCCCCTCTGTTTGTCGTACACTGTCTCCTCTTGAGGCCGTTTCTCAGTGGAGCACCATTTAATTGTTTGGCATCATTCCCATTTTATTCAGTGCCACACATGTATGTACACATAAGAGGAATGAATAATGGATGCTAATAATGCATAATTAATTCATTAAAAGTCTCTGTTACAAAGCCAGCATCAGAAGTGGGATCATCACAGGGAAATTCCCCATCCCTCACTTAGGCTCCTGATGAGGGCTTTGAAAAGACCCAAGCCCAGTGTGCACCACGATGACTTTTTGATGTAGAGCTTGGGGCTGGGGAAAGGAGGAGAGATGCCTCTGCCCCCTTGCACTCAGAGCAGAGAGAGGATTGAAAAGTGCAGTGCCAGCAGATGAGTTATTCCCAATTAGCAGAAGTCCTACCCTACCTGCTCCTCATCCTTCCTGACCCAGGACATCACATCAACACCAGCTGCTTTCCTAACTGCCATCATTGTCAAGGAAGAGTTGTGCAGAGCTCTTAATACTTAATTGTGTTTGTTCCCTCATGTCACCATCAGTCAGGTTGGCACTTGCATGTGACAGCTTTGATCTTCCCAGCTGTGCTGTGGGAAGCCTGGCAGGGCCAAAGTTGCCTGGTGGGGACCATTAAAGCCTGCTTGTTAATGTACCTGATATCTGAGGTTCTTTTCATTAATTCCAAGAACCAGGGCTAGGCTCGAAAATGAGCACAAGCTGAGTTCCTACAGCCTGTCTCCTTCACCCCTTCTGCTTCCCTCTGAGCCTTAGTAAAGCTACAGATGCTCTCTGGCTGGGACCAACCAGAAGGGTGTGCATGTGGTGGGGAAGGAGTCTCTAGAATGAAGCTATTCCATCTTCCTGAGTGCCACTGCCTGTTCCAAGTTAACAGTTCCTGTTCATATGAACATGGGCAATATTGCTCTGCACTTCACAGAGTCCCTGCTGCCCTTTTCATAGGCCCCATGCTACCTGCCAGGGGCCATTGTGCAAATCCAATGTAAGGAAGCTCATCTGATCACAGGGATGTGCTCCCATTCCACCAAAGCCAGCAATACCAGCAGTACAGCTCAGCTCACCTCCCACTTTCCCAGCTTTCCCATGTCAATATTCACACACACAGCACAGCCCCACCAGGGCAAACTGCTCTCGTGCTGACTTTGGCACACACTTCCTCCACGCTTCCTGCCTCAATGTGATGCAGTATGGCACCAGCATGCAAAAGGTCAGCTTTCCATTACAAGCAATTCAAGGCATTAAGTGTATCAAACACAGGGAAAAGCTGGTGATTCTGCACCATAAA
Organism: Melanerpes formicivorus; assembly: GCF_026170545.1. Lineage (NCBI taxonomy): Eukaryota > Metazoa > Chordata > Aves > Piciformes > Picidae > Melanerpes > Melanerpes formicivorus. The sequence goes on along the minus strand of NW_027142389.1, from coordinate 1,040,902 downwards.
AACATAGTAAAATTGCCAAAATGTGTTTGACAAATCCATCAAGTTACCTCCACAGAGTGCCTGGTGTTGCTGGATTTCTCCATGCATGCTGTTGAAAGAAGTAGGAGTCTGCCCGAGGCTTTCACCAGAGCTGGAAATGCAGCTTCCCACAAGCTCACAGTCAAGCACATGAGCTGGGTGGTCTTATCCCCTCCATCTTTAGTAAAAGGGCTGTGCATGGGACAGTAGAAAGTGTGTTTCATTGTATTCCCCACAGGAATGCAAGCAACCAATTCATCCTTGCCCAGCCTTTGCTGTTCAATCAGTGACTGTCTGAGCACAGGGACAGGTTTTTCTCCTTATATTCTCCCCAAATAAAAATAAATCAAATAAAAACCAAGGAAAGGAAACCTGAGCTGGGGGAAGAGGGTGACCACAGTGGCAAGAATACCCTCACTAACCATGGTGCAGAATCACAGAATGTTAAGGATTGGAAAGGACCTTGAAGAATCATCTAGTCCAACTCCCCTGCCAGAGCAGGATCACCTCTACCAAATCACACAGGAATGCATCTGCATGGGTTTTGAATATCTCCAGAGAAGGACACTCCACAACACCCCTGGGCAGCCTCACTGCATTGAGCAAGGCAGGCTGGTGACAGTAAAAATCTCTGATGAGCTGGTGATCACCATCAGGCACTGACCATGCAGCAGTTCAGTCAGGGCTAGAAAACAAAGCTAGAAACTGTGCTAAAACTTAATCATAGCCCTTAGACCCATGGGTGATGAGTGGGTGTCCCAGATGAGGTTGATGCAGACAACTAAAACTTGTTAGTGCACACAGAGGCCTGGGAAAGCAAACAAACAAAGTCTTTCATTTCCCTTTCTAGTGTAATATCTGCAATTTTTCCTCTATCAGACTGTCTGATCATCATACACAACAGTTGTTTTCTCAAGAGAGATTAGAAGAAGCAGTACCAAGGGAAGAGCAAGGATGCTGACAGTGATCCAGGTGGGGAAAGCCATGCAGGCATTTGGGTGAAGCAAATCTCACCCCTCCCCACAAAACACTCCACCAAGCATCCAGTAAAAGGAAGTCTTGGTGAAGTATCTGGGAAGGAGGTAAACTGAGGTGTCAGTGTCAGCGCTCAGCCAGAACATGATCCTTATGCCAGGATGAAACAGGCCAAAGTCGTCAGTAGCCACCTGGCTGCCACCATGCCATCGTTCTCCTTTGCATGAAGGTTACACCACACCCAGCCCTAGGAACTGTGACTGCTACAGTTTCTTGCTCTGGCAGTGAAATGAAACTGTCTATGAAGGATGAAAGGCTGGCAGCCAAGAACAAGGCACATGAGCTGGACGTTAGATGTCACAGTTTGACAGCTCTTCAAAAGCCTGCTGCCTGGGGAGAGAGATTCCGCCTCCAGACAGAGATGGGCTGGTGTAGAACAGGCAGCTTTGCTGGACACAGAAACCTCAGATTTTCTTTCTCCATCTCCTAAGACAAACTCAGGAACTGTTTTCAAATAAATATGTAGCCTATCACATGGAGCTGACAGAGAAAGAGATAAGAAGGCCTGACAAGGCAAAATTGTGTTTTGATGTTTACTTGTTCTCTCTTCCTGATGTTCAAATCTCTCCTTTTACAGAGCTGGTTGTGCCAGTAGTCCTACACTGGCCTTACTGAAAATGCTCTACTAAAGTCTGCCCTGGAGCTACTGCAATCCAAGATGTGTGGGAACAAAATTTGCCCTATGATGCTCACTTTGAGAAACGCTGAGGGACTGGTGGCCATCTGGCCATGGATGATAGCATGGCATATTTGTACGGGAAGTGTTTGTAGGGAGAGAGTTAGTATCATAGAATCACAGAATGCTTTGGGTTGGAAGAGACCTTTAAAGGTCACTTAGTCCAACCCCCAGAACATCTTGATGCTCTTGACAGGAAAACATTTTATTTTCATTTAAGCAGTGCATTGCATGTGGCTCCCTTGCTTGAATCACTCGAGCATCAGGTGGGATCATATTGTACCCAAACTAATCTACTGCAGCTATCAATCCGTGTTGAAGAATTCCCAGAATGTGAATATGTCTCCACATGTTTATTTAAAGTATTTGGAGCTAGTTAAAGACTTCATCCCATCTTATGGGAAATGAAGAGTGGTGCCCTTGGTGTGGCTGAGCTTGCAGGTTGCAACAGTAAGTGAAGAGACGAAGTGGCCAGGCTGGCTGGGCTGAAATGGAGGGAGAATTGCTTCTTAAGCACAGGAGATGGCAGATAGATAGCTTTGACATCTCACGAACTGTGAGGAGAAGAATCTTTGTTGCTAGGAGAACTATGTCCCAGTCCCCAAACGATTTTAATCCTGGGAGCAAGCAGCAGTAGGAGCTTTGTTTTATGATACCTCCAGATACTTTGTAGAGGAGTATCAAGCCCTGTCACGCTGCTGCATGAACAATGCTTTCTAAGCAGGAGGTATGCTTCTCCCTGACTTCCTGCAAGCCTAAATTTGGAGGAGAGAAAGAGATGGTATTGATTGCTCACCCTCCATGCTTATGGAGCACCTCATCCCCGAGGAACTGGAGTTTGCATGAATCAGGGGCTGTCTATTACCCCCTTGCTCACCAGCCAAGTTCAGGCAGCCCTGCCCACCACAGCTGTAGTGACATAGAGCTAAAAGGGGCAAAGACCAGCAGAAGAGGGCTGCTTTTGGAGGATGGTTGGCTTGATGGTGGAGTTTGGAGAGCAGGGGTTTTTGATACAGGCTTTTAGGTAAGTGTTGATTTGTACTGTGTTGCATTATTGCCTAGGAGCTGGGCGAAGCAGGAGGTTTCAGTATGAAAAGGTCTGAAGATGTGGAGCTGCTGCTAAAGATACCACACTTGCCTGAGATATTAGGTAGGTGGTAAGGAACAGGAGGAGCAAGAAAACATCAGAGAAGGAAAGGCAAAGTAAGGAGTGGCTTGGGGAAAGAAAATTTAGCTTTGGCTGTGTTACATCTGGAGCTCAGAGCTGGGGATGCATTTAATTTTCCAAAGGGGTGCTCAGGGATGTGTTACTGAAGGGATGCAGAGCAGTACCAACAGGTGATCTGCAAGTGAGGAAGTCGGCAGACACCTTGCTGCATGCATGGGTCCAGGATATGATCAGGCAGGTTTTGAGCTCTGCAGGGGAAGGCCAGAGCTATGTTTTTCACAGAGGAAAATTGGATCTCCATGGTTCTGTGGGGCCAGACATGGGAGGGCTGTCTGGCATTTCTGTGTTCACTGAATACTGGCTCTGCCTGAGCCTGGCCTGTCAGCTCCTGTGAAGCTTGTGGTCTTTTCCCTCCTACAGAGTGAGCTCTGTTGGTGGTGGTTTGATTGTCTGATGGTCTGGTGACAGTTAATGGTTGTCACAATTAAAAAAACCCAAGAGTTCTTTACCTGTTTTCTTTCCTGTGGAGCTGAAAATTATGGCAAAATCAATCTAAACTACATAGCACTTAGATTGCCTAGGACGACAAAATTAAGCTGCTCAGAGGGTTCATGGTGGTTCTGTTCAGTTGCAGCCATGGGACTCCAAAATAATTATTGCTGCTTGTCAAGTGTGTGATGGATTGGGATGGGTTGGGGAGGGGGAAAGGGTTGGTTCTTCAGTGGGGGGCTGGGAGAACGTGTCCAGAGAAGGGCAACACAGTTGGGGAGGGGTTTGGAACACAAGCCCTATGAAGAAAGGTTGAGGGAGCTGGGGTTGATTAGCCTGGAGAAGAGGAGGCTCAGGGGAGACCTTATTGCTTTCTACAACTACCTGAAGGGAGGTTGTAGACAGGTGGGGGTTGGTCTCTTCTTCCAGGCAACCAGCACCAGAACAAGAGGACGCAGTCTCAAGCTGTGCCAGGGGAGGTTCAGACTGGATGTTAGGAAGAAATTCTTCACAGAGAGAGTGGCTGCCCATTGGAATGTGCTGCCCAGGCAGGTGGTGGAGTCACCATCATTGGAGGTGTTTAGGAAGAGACTCGACAGGGTGCTTGGTTGCATGGGTTAGTTGATTAAGTGGTGTTGCATGATAGGTTGGACATGATGATCTTGAAGGTCTCTTCCATTCCATTCCATTCCATTCCATTCCATTCCATTCCATTCCATTCCATTCCATTCCATTCCATTCCATTCCATTCCATTCCATTCCATTCCATTCCATTCCATCATTCTGTGCAGAGGAAAACATGAAGGTTAACTGCTGGTGTCACGTAGGTTTAGTAGCACTTGGTGGTGGCTTTTTAACCCTTCAGAAGCAGTGCACAGACAACAGTAGTGATACCAATAGTACTTTCCAAGGTGAAATGCAGGAAACAAATTGAGAGTGCAGCTAAATTGCCTGGCAATGGGTGTGGAGTGTCTGTTATTTCAAGTAAAAGGCTGTGTGGGGCAGTCAGAAACCTACAGAAGTGATAGGGGAAAAAACCATTCTCTTTTAGGAATGAAAGCAAAAGAAAGCTGAGAAAAGGCTTTAGATTTGGTGGTTTGTTGTTTGGGTTTTTTCTGTTGTTTGTTTGCTTGTTTTGTTGTTGTTAGTTATTATTTTTTCTCTCTGTGTCACTTACAAGACCATGTTTTAACTGTGATACAGTCAAGGTATAACATAGCATGCTCCTGGATTTTTCTGCCTTTAATGAGACATTCCTGGGATGCTGTTTCATGATGTTAAAGATTAAGCTGAGATGCAACAAGGGGAAAGAGCAGCACAAAGGGCAGTGGATTAGTAGGAGAGAAGCTTTAATCATAGAAAAATGTGTTCCCCACTCTTTGGAGAGTGGCATATCTGAAACAGCTACAGTATTGGGCTGACACCTCTGAAGAAGGGCTCTTAAAAAGGAAGAGCAGGTAAAAAGAAAGGAGGAGAGATGCAGTACAAGCTCTTCTGAAGAAAGAGTTGTAGGTGGAGAGAGAAACAAGGGTGAAATACCAAGGGGAAGCATTTATTCCACTGGTGAGCTTGGGAAGATGAATTTTGTAGATGTCAACAAACAAAAGGTTTGGAGCACAGACTGTACCTTCTTACCCAAAATGCAGCAGCAATCAGCATTTTGACTCTGATTTGCTCAGGTGTTTTTTTTAGCTTTATCCTCCCACACACTGCAATGACTTAGTGATGAGGGTAGGCCTCCCTGGTTTGTGTGCTTGGTGCAGGCTTAAAGCCAGGTCCCTGTTCCCAACAAATGCTGGTCACCCCTCTCTGCTGTGGCACCATCCAGCCTAGATGCAGCTTTGGAAGATGTGCAAATACAGCCTTTTGCTTTAATGGCCTGTCCAGGCATTGATGGCCTTTGCCTTGCTTCTGATGCAGCTGGCTGAAAGTTCACCTAGTGCTGGGGACTGCTTGAATTTTGTGGGCAGCTGGAGGCCTCTTGTTAGCCTTATGCCAGCCACTGGAATCCTTTCAGATGGCAAAGCAGCTGGGAGGGAAGCTGAGAATAATTGTTAGCTGCATTCCACATCTGAGCTCATTGGAGGGTACTGACACCACAACTGCTTGTGGTAAGAGTAAGAGTTTGAAGCTGGTCTTTAAGGAAAAAACCTACAGAGAAAGCTGTACAAGATAAAATACAGAGCCTTTATTTGCCCAGCAACAATTACTCCCAAACTTCTATTCCTGTTTGTCCTGCAGTAAAAACTAAGACATGTCTTTCCCCTCACTATGGCTGCAAATCTAATACAATCCCACCCATGCTTAATAAAGAATTATAGAATTGTTAGGGTTGGAAGGGATCTCAGTGATCATCCAGTTCCAAGCCCCCTGCCATGGGCAGGGACACCTCACACTACATCAGTTTGCTCAGAGCCACATCCAGGATGGCTTCAAAAACCTCCAGGGATGAGGCTTCCAACACCTCCCTGGGCAACCTGTGCCAGTGTCTCACCACCCTCATGGGGAAGAACTTCCTAGCATCCAATCTGAATCTACCCATTTCTAGTTGTTTTTTTTTCCCATTCCCCCTAGTCCTATCATTACCTGACACCCTAAAAAGTCCCTCCCCATCTTTCTTGTAGGCCCCCTTCAGATATTGGAAGGCCACAATTAGGTCTCCTAGGAACCTTCTCTTCTCCAGACTGAACAGCCCCAACTCCCTCAATCTGTCCTCATAGGAGAGGTGCTCCAGCCCTCTGATCATCCTTGTGGCCCTTCTCTGGACACGCTCCAGCACCTCCAGATCATTCCTGTAATAGGGGCTCCAGAACTGGACAGAGTGCTCCAGGTGGGGTCTCACCAGAGAGGAATTCTATGTCTTTCTACTACTCATATCCATTATTTTTTTTTAAAGAAATATTTTCCTGGCTTTAGTACCCCTGAAGAATGTTTTTTTATTCATACTAAAGCCACAGATCAAGGAATTGAGACAAATTTGCTGTTGAATTTCAGCTGAAAAAAAGAAAAAGAACAACTTGAAGTGCTTCCCTTGGAAAACAAAAAATCTGAGCACCTGGCTTTTTAATTGTGAAATTATCCTCTTTTGTTCCTTTTTTACTTTTTTCTTCTTTTAAGTGGTTAAGTAACTCAAAGAAAAATTGATTTATGAGGTGGGAGTGCTACCATGGGTGAGTGCTGCTGCTGCAAGCTACGTGTCCTGATACTGGGAAGATATTGGGATGAGCAGAGGGCTGGAGCACCTCTCCTATGAGGACAGACTGAGGGAGTTGGGGCTGTTCAGTCTGGAGAAGAGAAGGCTCCGAGGTGACCTAATTGTGGCCTTCCAGTGTCTGAAGGGGGCTACAAGAAGGCTGGGGAAGGACTTCTCAGGATGTCAGGTTGTGATAGGACTAGGGGGAATGGAATGAAGCTGGAGGTGGGGAGATTCAAGCTGGATGTGAGGAGGAAGTTCTTTACCATGAGAGTGGTGAAGCCCTGGAATGGGTTGTCCAGGGAGGTGATTGGGGTGCCTTCCCTGGAGGTGTTTAAGCCCAGGCTGGATGAGGCTCTGGCCAGGCTGATGTAGTGTGGGGTATCCCTGCCCATGGCAGGGGGGTTGGAACTAGATGATCCTTGTGGTCCCTTCCAACCCTGACTGATACTATGATACTGTGAAGATGCTCAGCCTCTGGCATTTCACTTTTGTAGCCTTCAGAGTGGAGAGGAAACTGCTTTTGGAAAGCCTCTGCCACTTTCCCTTTGACATCTGGGCCTCTGTGGCTGGATGCTGGCTTTAATGTTATTCCATGTAAGTGGAGCGAGGGGCTTCTGCAGCCACAGTTATGCTCCCTTGAATGTGGAGTACACATGAAACAGGATTAGCCAGCAAGCTGATTTAGGGGATGGAGTTAGGCAATGCAATCCTTACAAATCTGGCTTTGCATATGGAAAAGGAACTTGAGGCTCAAGAAAGGGCTGTGGGTAGACCTGCTGCCCGGCTGGTAACAGGATGACAGCTCTCCCCTGCTCACCTAGAGAAAAAACATGCAGGCTGGAAGAGAGGCACAAGCCTGGCAATCTGTGAGGCTGCTTTTGCAAGGAGCGTGGGGTGTCCCTGCCCATGGCAGAGGGGTTGGAACTAGATGATCCTTGTGGTCCCTTCCAAACCTGAATGATACTATGATACTATGATACTAAAAAGAGACCAGGCCTTGGTAAGGCTCATGTGATGAGTGAGCAGAAGCAGGTAGGGATGTGGGCTGGAGTCATGGGGACTGTTAAGGGAAGAGGACTTTGAAAGGACATTGTAAGGCAGACCAGTCACCCTTCTGCTACAACTTGGAGTAACTTGCTGTCTTGCCAAGGGACATTTGTATGTGAAGCATTTTAAAAAGGTGCATTCTATCCCTCTGGATGTGCTGTGGCATTCCCTGGTTAAGGACAGTTGTGTTCCCTGGTCCCCAAGACAGCAGCCCCCCTGCCCTGAGAGCCTGTCACCTCCCCAACATGACAAGAAGATGAAATGAGGCCTTTCCTAGAAGGAAGAGCTTTATCTCACCTTTCTGGTGAGATAAAGGAGACTGTGTTTATCCACAAGTATAATTCCAGGAGGCAGAAAGGAGAAGGGCGGGAGGAAGTGCTTGGAATTTGAAATGAGATTTAAGGGAATAATTAAGGATTCTGCCACTGAGCGATGCCAATGAAGTGGCTGGGAATAAATCAGATTGCACTTGAAGGAAGTGACCTGGAAATATATCACTGCCTGTCTCTTAGCCAAACCTCATCACCATAGGGTGTCATTGAATGGAGAGTGAGGTAACCCCAGTTTGCAGCCAGGGAGGGCTCAGTCAGGGGGTGACACCTGCCAGGCAGGGGCTTGGGAGCCTCTAAAATGGCTTTTATTCCAGATCATGTAAATCTCTGCTCTGAGTAAACCAGTCCTTGTTGGTACAATTTTGCCTCTTGAAAACATATATAAAACCTTATATTAAACCCCCTGCAGATGAGTTAACAGCTGGGAGAAGCTGGAATATGATTAATGTCTCGTGAATTAGCCCTGGAGGTACTTTATGGAAATAAGATTTACAACACTATTACACACAGTCTTGAATGTGTTTTACATTTTTAAATGAGGGGAATGAATTTTTCACCCTATTCTTCTCCCTTGGGCCCTTGCAGAGGTACAAAAAGACAGTCCTGGCCGATTTGGGACGGGAGGTTTTGACGCTGGGGGAGGTATTGGACTGTGCAGTTAACTGAATGATCTTACTGGCCTCAGCGTCTTATCAAGCAAGGAATCAAGATGTGTCCTGACATGTAGGACACAATTAGAAGTCATTAATAAAGAAATTATAGATGCTAGGATGGAATGAAGGGGTCTCTCAGGCTGCTTTGCCCATCCTCTCTCTGCCAGCACAGGATTGCTCCTGACAGCATATGGTTCGGTGCTTCTGGAATAATTTATCTCCTGACACCTTCCGAGCAGAGCAGTGCTTCCAGCAGTCCCATTTATTTCAGTGTTTTAAATGTTCTACTTAATATTTTCCTGCCAGACTACTCAACTCTTGCTAGAGGGAGATGGTAATCTCTGTGGAAGCAGGAGTGGGTGGAGCCACTGCCTGGGTGCTGCGCCACACTGAGGGGGAAGCTCTGTGGAGATCTTCCTTAAGAGGAAAGGCAGCTGTACCCTCCTGGGAGCAGGAGCGTGATGCCCTGGGTGTGCCTCAATGCAAGAAGTGTAATGAATTACCCTACTTGGCAATAGTAAAGTTCTCCCTTTCCTTATGCACTTCATAGAATAGAATAGAATTAACCAGGTTGGAAGAGACCTTTGAGATCATTGAGTCCAACCTATCATCCAACACTATCTAATCAATTAAACCATGGCACCAAGCACCCCATCCAGTCTCTTCCTAAACACCTGCAATGATGGTGACTCCACCACCTCCCTGGGCAGCACATTCCAAAGGCCAATCTCTCTTTCTGCGAAGAACTTCTTCCTAACATCGAGCCTGAACCTCCCCTGGCACAGCTTGAGACTGTGTCCTCTTGTTCTGGTGCTGGTTGCCTGGGAGAAGAGACCAACCCCCACCTGGCTACAACCTCCCTTCAGGTAGTTGTAGACAGCAAGAAGGTCTCCTCTGAGCCTCCTCTTCTCCAGGCTAAGCAACCCCAGCTCCCTCAACCTCTCCTCACAGGGCTGTGCTCCAAACCCCTCCCCAGCTTCATTGCCCTTCTCTGGACACCTTCCAGCATCTCAACATCTTTCCTAAACTGAGGAGCCCAGAACTGAACTCAGGACTCAAGTTGTGGCCTAACCAGTGCAGAGTATGGGGCAGAATGACATCCCTGCTCCTGCTGGCCACACTGTTCCTGACAGAGGCCAGGATGCCATTGGCCTTCTTGGCCACCTGGGCACGCTGATGGCTCATGTTCAGCCTACTGTCAACCAGTACCCCCAGGTCCCTTTCTGCCAGGCTGCTCTCCTGCCACTCTGACCCCAGCCTGTAGCACTGCATGGGGTTGTTGTGGCCAACATGTAGAAACTGGCACTTAGATGTGCCCTTGGACTCATGCCCTTGGACTCTGCCCATCTGTCCAGCCTATCAAGGTCTCTCTGCAGAGCTCTCCTACCCTCTAACAGATCAACACCTGCCTCATCTTGCATCTGAAGAGCAGCCAGGCTCCTGAAGCTGTGTGACTGCCTTGTACAACAAAGGCTAAGTGCACTTTCTCCTAATGTGTGCAGGAAGGATTAGAAATGGGCAGCTGAAGCTCTCAGTCTCATGCTTCTGCTAAAGTCAGGCTGAAAACATGTGTGAAAGAGGAAAGAAGATCGCAGGAATGGGTCAGAGGCTGTAACTAAAGACAATGAACCCCACACTCCCATCACCAGAACTGACCACAGGAGGCCATACTTGACTAGTTCAGGTAACTACAGGTTAATAAAGCTGATAAAAATACCAGAGGTTGTGTTGGGTGTCTCTACTAAAGCACTGATTTTATTGGTGACTTGATGATAAAACAGTAACTCTGAAGTGGCTTTGAGCTCATACCGATTTTGTACCAAAACTCCAGTGATTTTCCACGAGGACCTAGTGTTTTAAAAAGCTCTGCTTAGGTGAGGACTGCTTTGCTAGAACACCCTGCCAGCCATAGACATCCTCAAACCTGGCAGTGAGCCTGTCTGCTGGAAGCCTGACTCTGTCCCAAGCTATGTCTGATGGTCTTGGACCTCAAAATGATTGCTACCTTATTACAGGGTCTAATCAGACCTGCTTCGATGTCTGATATGATATCTGCTTCAGGCAGGCTGAAGGCTACAATAACTCACTGGTTTACTGACTACTTTTTGGTAGATAAGGCAATCTGAGATAAATTTGGGATCTCTGTGAGAAGAAAGTGAAGGTGGCATGGTGGCATATCTCCCCTTTCCTCTAAATGCAGGGGGGAAAGTAGAAGCCAGAACCAGGCTTCGGATGAACCGACGAGACACCAAACCTGGCAGCACTTCCCAGTCATTTCTGTGAGACATCCAAGAAAAATTCCCTGAGCTGCAGGTTGGGAAGTCCAGCACAGCTGGGAGCAGGCCACAAAGCACAGATCGCTTCTGGGAAGGTCAGCATCTTCATGAACGTGGAGTGAACCTGGAGCTCCTGTGTGGCTTGTAGCTGAGGCTCTACAGGGGACTGTAACATGGGTTAGCTCTGTTCTGTGCCCATGCCAGCTGGCCCCACTGGCACGTACCACTGTGCAATGGGTTATTCTAGCACAGCTAAAGAGCTGCAAATTGTTGTTGTTGTTCAAAGGTACTGTCAGCCTGCTGGACTTTGAAGGCACAAGAGGCTTTCTTCTGGTCTCACAACGTAGAGGGGCTGTGATGTAGTGCAGGGAAACTCCTGCAGCTGCAGTTGGCAGGTGTGTTAACACCAAGACAGTTCTATTATTTTAGTTTTTATTACCATCTAGTGGCAGGCCTTGGGAACTGGTCTTACATCAGACAGAGCTATGCCAGAACATTGCATGGCCCTGAATCTCAATGTGAAAAGACTTACATGTAGTTGTTTTACAGCCTGTGGCTTCCTTGGGGTTTCACGCTCTCTCAAAGCATAGCTTGAAAGCAGGAAGGAAATCCTAGAAGAGTACCCTATAAATTAACTGGAAACTAGTTTGGGATTGATCAAGGGTTCCAATATGCTGAGCCATCAGGATTTTGACATTGAGTTTTAAGGTCAACTTGCTCAGCACTGGAGGGCCATTGAGAAGGATATGTAATGGTGTTGCCATGTCTGGACTGGCAGGTAAGCACCAGCTAGTGAGCAGGTGAATGCGTCAGGTCTCTAAAGGGATTCCTTGGTGGAGATGAAAACCTGGCAGGGAGGAGCAGAAATTGCACAGACCTGACTGCAGGCTCACTAATGGCTTAAGTCAAAGGGCATTGATTCTGCAGCTAGCCAAACTAGTGTTAAAGTGTAACAGTGAAATGAGCTGAGTGTTGGGGTTTAACCTGAATGCTACTCTAGGTTTGTATCTGAACATGATGGCAGAGTCCAACATGATGCCATTCAACAAGTCCAAGTACCAGGTGCTGCACTTTGGCCACAACAACCCCAGGCAGTGCTACAGGCTGGGGTCGGAGTGCCTGGAGAGCAGCCAAACAGAAAGGGACCTGGGGGTGCTGATTGACAGCTGGCTGAACACAAGCCATCAGTGTGCCCAGGTGGCCAAGAAGGCCAATGGCATCCTGGACTACATCAGGAATAGTGTGGCTGAGGGAGCTGGGATTGTTTAGCCTGGAGAAGAGGAGGCTCAGGAGAGACCTTCTTGCTCTCTACAACTACCTGAAGGGAGGTTGTAGCCAGGAGGGGGTTGGTCTCTTCTCCCAGGCAACTAGCCCCAGAACAAGAGGACACAGTCTCAAGCTGTGCCAGGAGACGTTTAGGCTGGAGGTGAGGAGAAAGTTCTTCACTGAGTTGTTAGCCATTGGAATGTGCTGCCCAGGGAGGTGGTGGAGTGTAGTGGGTTAACACCCATTCTGAAAAAAAACTAAAACAGGGTGGAGGGCTGGCAGGTGCTTTGCCCTCCCTGCAGGGTGTTTTACCCCTGGGCAACTGAGTCTCTTCCACTCCTGCCTCTCCTGGATAAGGGCTACTGCGGCTGCTTTCCTGCTCCTCTGCCACATGATCGGGCCTGATCCTTCTCACAGAATCACCATGGTTGGAAGAGACCTCTAAGGTCATCAAGTCCAACCTGTCACCACACACCTCATGACTAAACGATGGCATCAAGTGCCACATCCAATCCTCTCTTGAAAGACTCCAGAAATTAAAGCCTCTGGAGATGCCGGGGATTGAACCCGGGACCTCACACATGCGAAGCGTGCGCTCTACCACTGAGCTACATCCCCAGCTTCTCCCTGCTGCCTCTGTGCCTCTTCAGAGAGAGACTGGTTTTGTATTCTTCTACTTTGTCCCCCTCCCAACCATCCTTGTTCCTTGCTCTTGTGAATCTTTTCTGTTATCATTATATATATATATGTATATATATTTTGTTTAAACAGAACTCTTTACCTCTCTACTTCCCAGCTGACTCCAAATTATTTTGCTCCTTTCCTTTTTTTCCCTCTCTGTTGGGAGGGAGGAGGGGGAAGCAGGGGAGAGATTCTCAGCCTTGTCCCCATCTGAGCTCTTAGCTCCCAGTTAATGCTTAAACCACCACATGGAGTCACCATCCCTGGAGGTGTTCAAGAGGGGACTAGACGTGGCACTTGGTGCCATGGTTTTGTAGTCATGAGGTCTGGGGTGACAGGTTGGACTTGATGATCTTTGAGGTCTCTTCCAACCTCAATTCTATGATGCTATTCTATGATTTGTAAGGTGCAGGCATCCTCTATTTTGTTCTTAAAAACCAAATCAAAAAACAACTCACAACCCCCACCCCCCATCAAAAATACACCAAACAAACAAACAAAACCACAGCAAAACCAGGCAAAACAAAAGCCTCTGGACTGAAACAGTTCTGCCCTCAAACATTGCATGCACTTGGATGGACCACCTGAAAACTTGTGATACAAGAACTTCATAAACCTTTTGTCTGCAATTGAAACCTTTGAAGAATCTCTGCCTGAGACAACATGAAAGTCACCAGGAGGAGACCTGCACTTCTACCTCATTTTCTACATTATGCTAGGTGTACTTTTATAAACTTCTGTGGCTCACTCCAGCTCCCTTGAAGAAAGTATTCCACAGAGGTGAACTGCGTTCTTAAGGCTTGTCCCACAGTGATGGAAAGGAGGGATTATGACTGCATTTTCAAACCAATTATCATCTCATTCCTTAATTGTCTGGGATCAAAGAGTGTCAGCTTCAGGAATGTTCACTGAGGACCATGGTTTAGTAGTCATGAGGTCTTGGGTGAAAGGATGGTGAAAGGTTAGACTTGATGATCTTTGAGGTCTTTTCCAACCTGATTGATTCTACGATTCCATGATTTACTCACCTTGCTCTGGAGAGCTGTTTCTCATGTCTGTGTGGATCCAGCTTGGGCATTTCCTGGTTTATCTGCAAGAGGGCCTTCTGGGACCCTCTCTTCTCATCAGTGCAAGACCCCATACAGCTCACAGGACCACAGCTGGCTCAGCTGTCCACCAAAAAAAAAAGTGCAGATTGGTGCAATGTAGCTTGATTTATCTGTCAGACTATTTTGTTGATAGCTAAAGGCATCCTAGCAACCAGAAGCAGGTAGCTGCAATACAGGGCTGGTCCCTGGTGTTGTGCTCTTACAAAAGGCTCCCAGGGCAACAAGGCTGGAAAAGAAGTCAGAGGTACCTTGGCAACCTCAACCATACCAAAATGGTAATTCTTATTAAAAGAAAAAGTAAGGGGAAGGAATTTAATGATTGGTGGTGATCAGATATTGAAAGACAGTTCTGTTGCTAAAGATACTGTGGGAGAGCAGTAGATTTTAAAGGGTGAAGAGTCCAGCTCAGAAACAAAAAGATGCTGGAAATCACCAGTAGCAGCTGCTGACAAATCAGTTTTAAAACATAGATAAATAAATAAATACATTTCCTGGCTCAGATACCAGCCTCTGTCTGACTCTGATCTTTGCTATTCCTTGTGATGCAGCACAGCTCTCTGGTTTCACGCTGAAGAAATGTGCAGGAGTTTTCCCATGAAGTGCATCAAGGTTTGCTCTCTAGCTCTGGTTTTGTTTTGTTGTTTGGTTGGGGCTTTTTTTCACATTTAGTAATGCTGTGCTTGGCTCAGGGTTACTGAGTGTAGTGAGGCATTGGGAGTTGCACAACCTGATTTTCAGATGAAGCAGGAAAGTGAATGAAAGGGGGGGATGAGGCAGGTATGTTGCAGGGAGCCCTTACACATCTCTCTAAGGAGAGGCATTTAGTAGGGGAGGTAAAGGAAGCCCTCTGTCCCAAATAATCTGGGATTTCTATAAGGCAAGCTAGTTTATGTGTAGTCACACATGAAGAAGCAGCCTTCCTGCTTTCCAAAATTCACCATATAATGATTTCTCTCAGGTTATTTAAGCAAAGCTGCCATTTCCCAGCTGGGGAAGTAGGAGGAGGTGAGTGGGAACAGCAAATACAAGGTGCTTCTCAATTGGTTGGGCCAGGGATGTATTTGTCATATTTTGGTCACTCCCTAAAGTTTTGGTCTTTCTCCTCCACAGGAACTGACACTGCAAAGCAAAGTTTTATCAACTGCCAGAGCAATAGATGATCCCTGGGTGTGCTCATAAGCTTCTGAAGAAGTGGATGCATGCTAGTGTAGCTGCGGGTGTTTTGTCAGTGCACGCTCCTGCTTTGTGGTAAATAACTAGGAAGAAAGAACAGCAAATGCTTCTAGCTTGGCTGTGCAACTGCTCTATCAACCTTTTCCCAGAATCATGTTGCAGTTTGTACTCCATGATGGTTTTGTGGCTTTGACTGAAGTTGGGTTTTTGTCTGTCTGGGAAGACCAATGGTCAGCGCTCTGCTAATTGGCATAACAGCTGGGAAGTCATTGTGCCCCTGTATTCAGCACTGATTAGGCCACACCTTGAGTCCTGTGTCCAGTTCTAGGCCCCTCAATTTAAGAAGGACATTGAGACTCTTGAACGTGTCCAGAGAAGGGCAACGAGGCTGGGGAGAGGCCTCGAGCACAAGCCCTATGAAGAGAGGCTGAGGGAGCTGGGGTTGTTTAGCCTGGAGAAGAGGAGGCTCAGGGCAGACTTTATTGCTCTCTACAACTACCTGAAGGGAAGTTGTAGCCAGAAGGGGGTTGGTCTCTTCTCCCAGGCAACCAGCACCACAACAAGCGGACACAGTCTCAAGCTGTGCCAGGGGAGGTTTAGGCTGGAGGTGAGGAGAAAATTCTTCACTGAGAGAGTCGTTAGCTGTTGGAATGTGCTGCCCAAGGAGGTGGTGGAGTCACCATCCCTGGAGGTGTTCAAGAGGGGATTGGACGTGGCACTTGGTGCCATGGTTTAGTAGTCATGAGGTGTTGGCTGACAGGTTGGACTTGATGATCTTTGAGGTCTCTTCCAACCATATTGATTCTATGATTCTGTGATAATACTAGAAAGTCTCAAGGATATTAACAGTGAAGTGGATGCAATTTGGAATCAGCTTATTGGGCCCCCAGCAGCTTTCTGCTTGTGCTTAGGACCCTGGCTTCTGTGAAACTTCACTGGTGGAGCTGCAGGCACCCATAGTTGGGCAGGCTTTCATTCCTTGCTCCTTCAGATATCTATGGTTCAGATGTCTCAATATGAAGCTGTTACACAAAGACACATTTATAGTCTACTTCTAGGAGTTGATTCCTTCCAGTCACTCCAGGGAAAGACAAATCATGTCCTAGAAACCCCTCTGTCTGTCCTCCCTTCTCAGCCTTTGACTTTTTTTAGGTCAAGCAAAACCATTTATCTGCTTGGTGCCTTAAGTCTTGCACAATGATAGATATAAAATATATTGGAAGAGCTCCCCTGCATTGCAATGAAGTATTGTGTATTTCCATCACATCCTCACAGCTCTCATCATGCCATGAGGTTAAAGTCAATAAAAGCCATGTAGGGGATTCCAGGCCTCTCTTGAAAATCTTTAATTTCTACAAAAGATTTTGTGAGTCTTAGCCTGCGTTAGCTGTGAGCCTCTATTTATGGCTCAGCAGCCATGAGCTGATAGATGAGGCAAAAGCTAAAAAGGGAAGTTGTCTGACATCACAACAGCTTTAAAAAAATCATATGGATCTATTCTGGGAGCTCAGCTGCCAGGTTGGCACTACATGGGGTGTCACTGTGGCTTGAAGAGCAGTTGTAACAGTATGTGGAGCGTTCAGACGAGCAGGTTTCAGTTCTGTCCTATTTCCTGCAAGGAAACACACCCCAGAATTGGAAAGAAGCAAAGTCCAGCCAGATGTCTGTGATGAGGGAGGTCACCCCCACAAGCTTTGCAGTTTGCACTGGCATGTTCACAGCTTAAGGACACTTCTGCATCAGAAAATCCGTCTCTGATCTACGCCTTTACCTCCCAGGACAGCCCAGCTCTGCCAAACATCAATGATGCTTGATGGTGCTGATATGCAAAGAAGCATAAGGAAACTGTAGTCACTCCCTTTTTGGTTCCTCTGGCAACAGGAGTGAACAGATGGGTCACTTGGAGTCTGTCCTGTGTCTCTGGGCTGATTCTGGAGATGTGGGTTTAGCACAGAGGGTCACTGTCTCACCTCACTCATGCAAATGGAAGATGCCATTCTGGCACCATCAGTGATCAGTGGTGCTGGCAAGCAGCATGGAAAATTCATGACCTACTGAGCAGAGAGAAAGTCAAAACTGGCTTTTAAAATTGAGACAGGGTTATGGAAAAATAATAACCAAGGGCTTTTCATATTTCCCTTTCAGTAGCTTTCTTGCTACAAATACTTTGTTGAGAAAAACATCTTCCTGCACTAGGCAGTGCTGTGCAGAATGGTGGCATGCAGGCATTTCAGGGCTTGCAGAGCTTCAGATGCTTTCACTGTGCTGCTTGTACTAATGTTTTGCCTTGCCTGACCTATCTCCTCAGGGCAGCAATAAAAATAACCAGCTTTAGTCCACTACTTGGCTGCTAATTGTCCACTTGTAGATCTTAGTCCCAGCTGGGCCTGCTTCTGCCCAAAGGCAGTTGTGTTCAGTAAAGTGGCCATTCACATCTGCAAGCAGCCTCACAATAGAAGCAGGTGGCTGCCATTTTCCACACAAGAAAGCTCTTCGGAGAGAAGGAAAAGGGAGGAACAAGGAGATGGGGGGAGCAGGAATTAAAACCAAAGAAATTCCACAAACCCCAAAACCAAATGGTGCAAAGCATCTCTGAGAGGAAAGTCTCTGAACAGAGACCGAAAGTGTGCATAAATTAAAAGATAAGCAGAATTCAGGACGTAGGAGGGAGAAAAAGAATTCTTCTTATATCACTTCTCTGTTAACCACAGCATCCAGAGCTGTCCTCTCTGTTTTCAGTTGTGATCACTGTGCCATATCTAAGTATATTCCAGGGATGCAGCCCCCTCTACAGCTAATTTAAGCCTCCTGATTATGACGTCCTTCAGTGAGTTACCTTGACTCGACATCTTACAAGCAGTGTTTTCCCTGGGGTGCTGCAGACCAGAGGTGGAAACCTGCAGCTAAGCGCAAAGAGATGAAATATCAAGAAATGATTTCACTGCTGCAAGCTTCCAAGCTCTCCTTGCTTGAGTAGGTGAAAAAAGGAAACTTCTGAACTGACCATTGCACCCTCTCACTGCTAACAGAAGTCACCTGGAAAGGGGACGGCACAGAGCTTGTCTCAGGGGAAAAAATAGCAAAGGAAAAGTTCCACAGAGCAGCCTTGTTCCAGGGCACTGCTTAACAGAAGCCAGAGGTATATATTTTTCTTTCTTTTTGTATTAAAGTGAATTCTGCTATTTTTAAGTTGTTTTTCATGGAGAAATGTTGGAGATGAAGCCTCTGAAATTTCTTGCCTTGTGACAACTTGGGTGGGGAGGAACTTATCAGTCTATCAAAAAACTATGTGTCATGATTGCAACTGAATTCTAATGTCTGTTCTGATACACTATCCACCATCACATCTCTATATCCACAGCAGGTGTGTGTATAGAATCACAGAATCAATAAGGTTGGAAGAGACCCCAAAGATCATCAAGTCCAACCTCTCACCCAACACCTCATGACTAAACCATGGCACCAAGTGCCACGTCCAATCTCCTCTTGAACACCTCCAGGGATGGGGACTCCACCACCTCCCTGGGCAGCACATTCCAATGGCGAACAACTCTCTCTGGGAAGAACTTTCTCCTCACCTCCAGCCTAAACTTCTCCTGGCACAGCTTGAGACTGTGTCCTCTTCTTCTGGTGCTGGTTGCCTGGGAGAAGAGACCAACCCCCTCCTGGCTACAACCTCCCTTCAGGTAGTTGTAGAGAGCAATAAGGTCTGCCCTGAGCCTCCTCTCCTCCAGGCTAAACAATCCTAGCTCCCTCAGCTTTTCCCCATAGGGCTTGTGCTCGAGGCCTCTCCCCAGCCTCGTTGCCCTTCTCTGGACACATTAAAGAGTCTCAACGTCCTTCTTAAACTGAGGAGCCCAGAACTGGACTCAGGACTCAAGGTGTGGCCTAACCAGTGCTGAGTACAGGGGCACAATGACTTCCCTGCTCCTGCTGGCCACACTATTCTTGGCGCAGTCCAGGATGCCATTGGCCTTCTTGGCCACCTGGGCACACTGCTGGCTCATGTTCAGCCAGCTGTCAATCAGTACTACCAGATCCCTTTCTGCCTGGCTACTCTCCAGCCACTCTGACCCCAGCCTGTAGCTCTGCCTGGGGTTGTTGTGGCCAAAGATCAGCCCCTGGCACTTGGACTTGTTGAATGCCATCATGTTGGACTCTGCCCATCTGTCCAGCCTGTCAAGGTCCCTTTGGAGAGCCCTTCTACCCTCTAACAGACCAACATCTGCTCCCATCTTGGGGTTATCTGCAAGTTGGCAGTGTGTGAGCAGAAGAGAGAGAATGGTGGGGCACTGTCTGCTGACCTTTCTTCCACTGTACATAACTATTCATAATATTCACAACTACTCATTCATCTATAGATATCCAGGCAGTAGATTTCTTCTAGACACTTCTAATTGGAATGAAGAAACAGGGGGATTTTCTTTGCTCATGTTGGATGAGGACTGCAGAGATGGGAGAGTGGATGGACTGTTGCTCTAGGTCACAGCCTAATATGCAGCCTTTTCACTTTGAGGAAGCTGTGAGCAATATCCTGCCTAGACTGGACTGAGCTGTAGTTGGGATGTACAAAATTCTTTAGCAGCCCAGATTCACTGTGCAGGTACCCAGAACATGAGCACAGAGCAGTGGCAGGCCCCTCAGACTCTGGACCAGGTTGGTATATGACAGATCAAGGTAGCACAGCAAGCACTCAAGGGCAATACCACTGTTTGAGAGCCTGGAGAACAGCGTTTCTGGAGCAGCCTAATGAAAGCAACACTAAGCATCAACCCTGCCTTTCTGGCCATACCCAGTTCCTGTTTGCTTATAGAGAGAGACAGGAAATGGTTCCTGGATTCATTGGGTTTCTCTCAGTTTTATTCTCCCAGCTCAGCTGTGCAGAAGGCAGTGAAAAGTTTCCATCCATCAAAAAAAAAAAATTCAATACAACTTCCAAATGCTGAGACTCGGGGATCAGCACTAACTGTGTTAATATTTGCTTGGCAGATTATCTCTGAGGAGTTGATAATTCATGGGCTCTTTGTTCACTGTGGTTTCGTGCCCATGGATTCTCTCTCTGTAAGTGCCTTGCTGCAGCATTTTCTGTCTTTTGAGGTCAGTGTGATGAGCTGCGTGGGTGGTTTTAGACACGAATCACATGGAAAAGGCTGATTCTTCTTTTCTTTTCTTCCTTTCCCCCCTCCCCAATGTACTAGGCAGCTTTTTTTTTAAATAAAAAAAAGACAAAAATATAAACCCCAGCCTTCCAAATTCCTAGACTTCTTTTTCAACTGAAAAACGACACAAAGTTTCATACTCATTAATTGTTCTCTCTCATCCGTACTGGGTTTATGCATCAGAACAATACCATGGCCTATGCAGACATAGAATCATAGCATCATAGAACTGTCAGGGTTGGAAGGGATCTCAAGGATCATCCAGTTCCAAGCCCCCTGCCATGGGCAGGGACACCTCACACTACATCAGGTTGATCAGAGCCACATCCAGGCTGGCTGCAAAAACCTCCAAGGATGAGGCTTCCACCATCGCCCTGGGCAACCTGTGCCAGTGTCTCACCACCCTCCTGGGGAAGAACTTCTTCCTAACATCCAATCTGAATCTACCCATTTCTAGGTTTTTTTCCATTCCCCCTCGTCCTATCATTACCTGACACCCTCAAAGGTCACTCCCCAGCTTTCTTGTAGGCCCATGTCCCATATGGTAGGGTTAAGGCTAAATGACAGCCAGGCAACACCTACCACAGGTGCCCTTTAAATCCATGCTGCTGTGATTTCTTGAAATTAGCTGAGTTTAGGAACAGCCAAAGAAGCTGAAGTCAGATCCCTCCACTACACTTCAGTGGTAACCTGTATGAGAACTGTTCCTTGGAGATCAGTTTTTATGGCATTGAAGGTGTTGCTTGGTTTCCCTGGGCCTCTGCTCCAGCAGCGTGAGGTGTTCCCAATGTTTGCCATGTGTCTGTCCCAGATATGGGCAGCAGCACCACCAAGCTGTCACCCTGGCAGTAAAGGCATCATTGCCTCGGCTCTAAATGTGCCTGTTGAATTCAAGTGCCTGCCTCTGGTATCAACATCTCTAAGTCCAAATCTCTGTAATGTCTTCTTTATTTCATAGGGTGTTTATGCTGAATTGCTTCAGAAAAGAGAGATTAATTTCTCCCAGGTAAGGGAACCTTTGTGGGGTTTGGATTATCTCCAACCTGCCAGCAGTGGTGACTTGGTTTAGAAGTGGACCAGCTTCTTAGACCCTCTAGGCCCTTCCTGGTCAGTCACACCAGCATGGATTGTTGTGTTAGCAGTACAATGACTTTATTTTGGGTCCAAAGTAGCAGTGTGTTTTCACTTGGGCTGTGACATTCGTGTATTGATTCTTTAAATTGAAATCCTCTGGCTTAAATGTAGGTCTGTTTGGTCACTATACTTCAGTGAGTACTTTAGTACTCTATACTGTCTTAGCAGTTCTGAAAGCTACCTGTATGTGTGGCTAAAGGAAATGCAATGATTGCTAAAGTTAGCACTAAAGTATCCTGTGCATGATTTGTGACCATACCTCAATAAAAATGCAAGCAGTAATCTCAGTTGGAAATAATCTGCTCCAAAGCTACCTGTCCTTGACTTGAACCTCTTTGAGTTATTAACTGAAATTGAGGTCAACACCCTAGGAGTGAGCTGCTGGGCAAAGTGCAAAAGGGAATGCAGAGCCACCTGCTAGCCAAGCACAGTCCCACCGTGACAGATAACTCTCCGTGCTCCTCAGATAAGGCAGTCATCCTCTGTGCCAAGCAAGATACCAAGCAAAATGCCTTTGTGTCAGTCCCCCCAGCCTGGTGCCTTGTCTTTGCAGTGGCAGGAAACACCAGCCTCCTTTCGCATTTGACTCCAGTGCAGAGACCCATCTGTTATGCTGGCTTTTGGAACAGGGCATGCTCACTAGCAGAGCAGGAAAAGAACAGGGTTGCTTTTCTATTTTTAGCATCCTCTTTAAGGTTGCATTGTTTGATTTGTAGCATCTCAGGGCCTAGTGCCCCTTCCCTATTGATGAGCTGCCAGTCCTGCATGGCTTGGAGCAACACTTGGATAAATCTCCCCTGTGATCCTTTTATAGGTGATCACCTTGGGGCCTTTTCAAAATCCATTCCACGCTGTTTAATGCACAAGGAGTCAAACGGGCTGTGGTAGGGCAAGAGGCTCTCTTGGTTGTAAGGCTAGAAGCAGGCATTCAGAGGCAAAGCAGTTACTGATTTCAGCTGAGCTTGGGAAAGAGATTGGGGACTTCCATCTGTGTGTGTTTGCCTGGTTTCCCATTAGAGACTGTGGGCATATTTGGGACACAGGGCCACAGAGCAGAGAGGAAGGGGGAGACTGAAGATTTGCAGGAGGAAAACATCTTCTGAGGGCTGTACCTTCTGCCCTTCCAAATGAAAGTGGGCTTAGCCCAGAAGTATCAGAGAATAAAGCTGTTGAAGGCAGTTATTGAAGGGTGGTGGTGGGCTTCTATTTTCCTTTAGTCAAGTATGTGACACTGCCCCCTTCTGCTCTGAGCAGCTGAACTATGACATAGTTTGTGGTGTTTTGTAGGGTGGCTTCTGGGAAACTCAGAGTGAACCCTTAGCTCTACTTCTGTGTCCTTCAGCAAGTGGATTATTATGCTTCATTTTGAGTAGCTGAACTACTAAGCACTGCTGAGACTCCACAAGGATACTGTGTGGGGACAATATCAGTGGCTTTTGTGCCTCAGGTACCTGAACTTAAGCAGGGATAGTCAAATGTTCTCAGTTTAATTCACGTTAATATAGCCTTTGGGATTTTACAGTGGGTAAAAAGACAGTTATAGGAATGGAAAGCTTAGGTGCTTGAAAAAGAGAGATCAGCAGGTATCAAAATCTCATTTGAAAGTTATACATCTTTGGGCAAACCACATCACATTTTTATTAAGGAAACACTGTCGAGTATCATCCTGATACTATATTTAGCTTTTAAATTAAGTGTGTTCTGAGATCTTCATTTGCAGAGTGCTCTGAACCTCTTGTCCGCAGCACAGTGGCATTAAGTGCTCCGTGAAGAGCTCCAGGATCCATGGAATGATGTCTGTGTAATGCTGGGGAAGGGTTCTGGAGCTGCATTGCCCTTGGGATGAAATGTTTAGCTGCTTTTCAGCTAAGTCATGTTCTGCAACCTCTCTTCAGTCCTTCACCTTCTCAAAAGAAGTTATGCAGAAGTCCTTTAGTGCTTGTATGTGTAAACACTCAAATGTGTGGGCATAGAGACTTAATGTTCTTTGTGGTGTTTGAAGCACTGTCTATTTTCATTTCTGTTTCAGGAAAGAGATGCTATCAGAAAAATGGACCTGCTCAGTCTACTGAGTAAAAAATATCCTAGAGGTGAGGTAGAGGGAGTAGGTTTGTGGTAGAGAGGCCTCTTTCTTTATACCTTGCAGTTGTGGCTGTTGGGCAGGGGAATGAGCTTTTTCAGACAGTTCTGCAGTGACTGTTGTGTGCTCAGAGCAGGTCCTCATATACAGAGACCATGCAGAGTGGTGGCAGATGGGGGTGAATAAGCTGAAAGACCCTTGGTCTGAGGGTACACATAGGAGGATGTGAATCACTGCAGAACAGCTGGGGTGTGCTGCTCCAGGCCCTGCTGGAGCTGTCACCAGCACAGCCTCTTTTTAAACCAATCAAAACCAGAGGCCCTTGTTAAACAGCCACATTTCTCAAAGTGTAGTAGATAATGTAATAGACTCCCTGGGTGTTTTACCTTGTAGGTCTGGGCTCACAGTTGCATCCCATGGGGTATGAGATGTGTCCTGTCATGCTGGACATGGAGTAACACTGGCTGAAGCAAAGGAGATAAATGTTTCAGCTGCAGCATAGTCATAATTTTCCTTTTCTGACAATAAAGTGTCAGAATAGAGGAAAAGTGTGAAGAGGAAATTTTTGGACTGCTTCCTAACCTGTCATTGAGCCACTAGGTATAAATGCTTGTGCTGCTGGGGCTAGAGCTCAGTGGTGACCAGGGCAAAGGAAGCATGCGCTGTCTTTGTGGTTTGCTGTGAACCCAGCTGCCTGCAGGCAGCAGGGCACGGTGGCTGGCTGAACTGGCTGAGGCTGTGGAGCTTTCTGCAGGGATGTCCTGTCACCAGGGTGTAAATATGTGTTGAATAGTGCAGAAAGAATCAAAACACAACACATGCAAAGCCCACCTCAGACAAGAAATATCAGAAGATACAGAAGAGCCCTGAACCTCTGAGTGAACAAATCTAATCCCCAATCTACCTTTGGGGACCCAACCACTGGTTACCCAGAGGCTGAAATGAAGTGTCCCAGGAGGGGACCCAACAAGTTCTGAGGCAGTGCCCCTCAGGGCCAGTGACTAGGGCTGGTAGGAGGATAACTGTGACATGCAGTTAAATGACTTAGAGCAGCTTGGCAAACAAAAACACTCCCTGGAAAGGTCTCTAGCTGGAATTGCTCTGATGAGTTAGTGCTGTGGGGAAAGTCTCATGGGCAGGAGACAAGCTGACATGGACTCAGCAGCAGCCAACCCAGTCTTGACTCAATCAGTGTTGGTATGGTGCTAGGCAAAGCACAGAGAGTCTACCTCAGCCCTTACTCCTAGCACTGTTGTTTGTCATCCTGCACTTCTCAGCATCCACTTTACTTAATAGCCTGCTAAAAATAATTTGTTTACTCGAGGCTCTGCATCCAGGAGTGTAGCTACTCTTCTTATAAATCTTACTTTCCTGGCTTGTTACCCTGCTACAGTGCTTATGTTAGGGCAAGGCAATGGAAAACTGCCTTGAGTTCTCCTGTTTTAATTTCTTCCTCCCTCCCCTCTGCATTTGTTTGTGCAGAGCATTGGGAAATCTGTAATGGAAGTAATGGACACAGCAGCAAAATTTAAACCTTCTCAGGGAGGTGAGGCAGAGTTTGTAAAAGGCATCTAAAAATCTCTGCAGGCAGTGTAGGGAGGAGATGTGTACACAGCAGCAGCTTACAAGCAAGGTTCCTTTTTCCTTGTGCAGAGACAGAAGAGTACCAGGAGAGGTGAGGGTCGTTGGTAATGGCTGGTACAGACCCTGTGGCACCACTTCTGATACCAGCATGTCAACTTGCACACAGTGCTGGGCACAGCATGCTCAAGCAGAAGGTGAATGCTGTGTCCTAGCTGCTCTGCCCAGATAAATTAACTCTTCTACCCAAGGGTAGCAGACAGTCTTTGCTGCCTTATTTCAACAAGCAGTTGTGCTTAGATGCTGTGAGGGAAGGTTGTGGCACAGCTTTGCTCACCAAGTCGTCAGAGACTGGCATAGTCAAAGTGGGATGCAGATTCCCTTTGCTCCAAGATGCCTGTGTGCATCTTTGGACTCAAAAACTTGCTGTTGAAGGACCCGTAAGTTATTCTTGCCCACGTTCTGCCCTGCTGTTTGGGGCCATCTGGTGATACTGCAACTGGAACACCAAAGAGTAAGTAGGATTGTTTTCCAGATAACACTTCAGAAGAGGCAGTCACTGGAATAGTCATTCATTGCCCATCAGTAAAAGGCTTCAGGAGGAAGGAAGCAGACCTTAAGCACAGCCATTCCCACAGCAGGGTCAGGCACACCTTCATGCTCTGCTTCCAGCAGCACCCTCTCCTCCCTGTGGGCCCATTCCCTGAGGAACAGCAGAGTATGAATTCCAGATTAGCAACATTCTATCGTTTCTGCTCTTGAGAATGAGATTTGGAGAAAGCCACGTGTAAATCAATGCAACATTTGGTTAATTGAGACACAGCAGAAGAATCCTAGCTCTCAGCACGCAAAAGAACAGCTCACATAGCTCCTGCTTTTCACCCAGGTCCCTGTTGGGAAGATCACACTGCTGTGCTGCCACTGCTGAGAGGCAGCAGCTGACAACTGCATTTATTTCCCAGCTTCCAGTGCATCACAGCTGGGGAAGGAAGTGTCCTCTGCCTGGCTATTTCCCTCCTTCCCAGCTCCTTTGCAAATTATACTCTTGGAGCACTAGTGGGACAGGACTTGGATCCCCTCTGCAGTAGCTATGCAGGGCACAGCTGAAGCACTGCTGCTTCTTCAGGGGTGGTTGAAGATCATATGCTCTTCCTCACCAGAGCTCCACCAGCAACACCCTGTGCAGCTGCCAGAGGCTCAAAGTGCCCTGCACCCCAGAGTCTGCTGGAGCAGAGTACTCAAACTCCCACCCTAAGCTGAGGAGCCCTTCCCCATACTCCACTGCTCTAGCAGGGAGTGGAGAACTGCCCGAGTGTTGTAAATCTCCTTTTCCCTGACAGAGGACTGAGGCAAAGGAGAAAGCTCAGAGCCAGTCCTTATGAGAAGGCCTTTTATTCATTAAGCTGTCACTACTAAAGGAATGCAGCCCTTACCGTGCACAGCAGATAACCAGCCCTGCATCTTTCTGTCAGCCACACGATGGCAGAAGATCCAAAAGTCGTTGCAAGGAAATCTTCAGGAGGAAAGTGGGACTGCAAAGAGGTGTGTGCTCAGTCTCCAATCCTGCTGTCACTGCAGCCCGGAAACTACCTGCCGAGTGCAACCCCAGTAATTGCAAGTTTTGCTGCTGGGGATAAGCTCCTGTTCCACTTCTTCCTGGTGCAGGAAGGTGTGGGGATGAGAAGAGGAGCAGCAATAGAGCACAGAATACATTATAGGTATATTTCCCATACATTTCATTGGATGTAGATGCCAAATATTGTCCCAGAGAGGCTGGGATGTAATTTCCCCATATCAGTAATGTACACAGCACTATGTTTCAGTTCTCCATAATCCAATGCTGCTACTCATGCCTTTTATTTAAAAAGAGAAAAACACCACTTTTTATGTAAACTAACACTAAGTTATTCCTTACTTTGCAGGGGTGTACTTGAACAACCCTGAACAGGACAATCCTGGATTTCAGAATGACCCTGTGCTCTTCAGGATGAGCAAAGTGATCAGCTGTCTTTCTCATGTCTTGGTCTACCTTTTGGTTCACAAATGACTCAACACAGGGGGGGAAAACTCACTTCTAGAATTCACATGCCTAGTAAAGTCCTAAGTAGCGAAGCAGCTCCAAATGTTGTCACCTTCCTGGTTTTATGCACTTACAGACTAATTCACTGTCCTGCCAGAGCAGCTCCCTTAGCCCCCCAGTTTAAGAAAGATGTTGAGTTGCGGGAAGGTGTCCAGAGAAGGGCAACAAAGCTGTGAGGAGAGGCTGAGGTTGCTTAGCCTGGAGAAGAGGATGCTCAGGGGAGACCTTATTGCTCTTTACAACTACCTGAAGGGAGGTTGTAGCCAGGTGGGGGTTGGTCTCTTCTCCCAGGTGATCAGCACCAGAACAAGAGGACACAGTCTCAAGCTGCACCAGGGGAGGTTTAAGCTGGGTGTTAGAAAGAAATTCTTCCCAGCAAGAGAGATTGGCCATTGGAACGTGCTGCCCAGGGAGGTGGTGGAGTCACCATCCCTGGAGGTGTTAAGGAAGAGCCTGGATGGGGTGTATCATAGTGTCAGTCAGGGTTGGAAGGGACCACAAGGATCATCTAGTTCCAACCCCCCTGCCATGGGCAGGGACACCCCACACTTGGTGCCATGGTTTAGTTGATAGGTTGGACTCAATTTCAAAGGTCTTTTACAACCTTGTCAATTCTGTATGAAGAATAGGTATTCACATCTCACAATGTCCCTTTCTCAGTGATTCTTTCTGCAGGGAAGTGTGACTGAGATTTCCAAGCCAGCTTGAACTTTTTTTTCCTCTGCACTTACCACCATGAAACATAACCACAATGGAGAAGATGCAGTCTTGCCCTGGCTGTTCTCTATGAAATGTTTTATGATTCTCACTTTCCAACCTGCCCCTCTTCCTGAGGGCTTCCTGTTCAGAGTTGATTGATAAGTGAATATCTTTTCCAGATATGCTTTATTGCTTGTTTTCCTCCTTTCCTTCCTTATTTATGAAAAGAAGCAGTGAGGGGGAAGAAATGGTCTGTAAATGAGGCACAAAAGCAGAGATTTACTGAATGATGAGAGCAGACTCAAGTGGCCTCCAGGTAAAAATAGTGTAATTAGCATCATATCATATGCCTTAACAGCTCCTGCTCCACCGCCACCATTTTTGCACCCATCCCAGAGCCAGGGGCAAGATCCTCACCAGCCAAGATACCACACAGAGGAGCTCAGCCCCTGTAAGGAGGCTCAGCCAGCACCCGTGGATGATATTGGAGTCATCAATATTGGAGTAGTCTTCCTAGCTAGCCGGGGGGCCACCAGGCCCCCCGGCCTTTGTTGTCACCGCCACCATCACCCAGTGCATACCATGGGCACTCACCGGTGATGAGAGGAGGATCCTCCAGCCCAGAAGGGCTCAGCTTAAGGCTTCTGCCTTTCCTGGGGGGGATTAAAAAGGAGACTGGGTGAGGAGCACCAAGTGGCCACACCTGGGGTGGGAGGAGACTCCAATAGAGCCCAGGTGCTCTGGGTTTGAGGGGAAAAAGGAGGGTTGATGAGGGACTTTTAAGGTGACAGGGAGTGATAGGACTGGGGGAATGGAAAAAACCTAGAAGTGGGTAGATGCAGATTGGATGTTAGGAAGAAATTCTTTACCATGAGGGTGGTGAGACACTGGCACAGGTTGCCCAGGGAGGTGGTGGAAGCCTCATCCCTGGAGGTTTTTGCAGCCAGCCTGGATGTGGTTCTGGGCAACCTGATCTAGTGTGAGGTGTCCCTACCCATGGCAGGGGTATTGGAATTGGATTATCCTTGAGGTCCCCTCCAACCCCAACAATTCTATGATTGTAAAACAATTTTGCAGTTTAGGCTGGATGTTAGGAAGAAACTCTTCCCAGAAAGAGAGATTGGCCATTGGAATGTGCTGCCCAGGGAGGTGGTGGAGTCACCATCCCTGGAAGTGTTTAAAATAAGACTGGATGAGGCACTTAGTGCCATGGTTTAGTTGATTAGATGGTGTTGGGTGATAGGTTGGACTTGATGATCTCTGAGGTCTTTTCCAACCTGGTTAATTCTGTGATTCTGTAACCCTTTCTAAACACAGTAGCAGACCAAAATCTCAAAGTCTTATTATTCTCTGAGGGGATTTTGTTGGCTCATGGAACAATTGACAACTGCTTACTGTGATGTGCAAATTGGAACTGCTTTAAGCCTAAGTAAAACCAGCAAAGTATAACCAGCAGTCAGGATCAGCCAAGAATCTGTATTACCAGACAACCAGAGTGAAAAGGCAGGTCCAAGGTCAAGCTTAGGAAATCAATCCACAGCCCTGTGATGACTAGGCAAGGTCAGAGTGTTGACACAGATCCAGTGTCAGTCTAGAACATGAGTTCCACAGATCAGGGTCCAAAACCAGTCAAGGCACAGCTGTGGCTGAGCCAGAGACCAGCTTTCCTGCAGAGCAGCTCAAGGAGACACTGGAAATCCTGAGTCAGCTCAGGGCTATTAATGCTTTTTGGTGACCTGAGGGCCCTGATAGTCACTGATCTGCAAGACCATATGCTGCAGAGAGGGTCCTGACTCACAGATTAACAGATTATCATTATTCATTTATTTATTTTTTTTTACCATTCACTCTTTAAAACCCAAACCTAATTGATTTAAATGAAGACTTTTTTCTCCTGGTTAACAGTGGCAATTAGCTGTTCTCTACCTGCTGAAATGGTTCACTAAAGGCTTGGCTTACAAAATACCAGAATTACATCTTTGGTGCTCCTTTTAGGTCATGCAGCTGTGAATGATGTGAGTGTTACAGGCATCTGAAAGGGTCCTGTTTCTCAGTAAAGACAAGGAAATGAAAGTTACCATTTTCTTTACCTTTGAAAAAAACCAAACCAGAAGTGGGCTCACATGCAGTGAATTCCTTGGCCTAGACAAACTGTGGTTACCCCATCAGTGCTTCTCCTCCTGGAGCACCTCAGTGGCAGCTAAGGGGGGCATTATCGAAACTTTGGCCTCAAGCTGGGCATCTGAAGAAAATGTGGAGAGTAGGTGAAACGAGAACTTGAGCGGCAGCTCCTGCCTGCCCCGGAAAGGCTTTGCTCGGCGAGGTCTCTGCGGAAGGTGGCGCTCCCGGTCTGCAAAACCCAGCGAGCAGCTCCCGAGTGCCGCTGGAAAGCAGCGCTAGGCAAGCGCCCCGCTCCCTGCGGTGACTCCTGCGGGAGCCACAGACCGCAGCCGGCTCTCAGCTGCGGAAGTGAAGGCGTTGGATACCTAGACTAGCCTTCTGAGAGCGAAATGAGAAGGGTAACTTCATGAAGGTGGTTGAATCCCCACGCCTGTGAGCGTTTAAGACACATGCAGACGGGGTGCTGAGGGACACCAGATTTGGGAGTTAGATAATGGTTGGACACAATGATCTTACAGGTCTCTTCTAACCAAAACTGTACAATTATTCTATTCTATTCTATTCTGAAAGTCTGGGAGTTTGGCAGTTGTAGCCACAGGTATCAGGTCTGCTGCCTCCTGCAAACTGAAATGCCATCTTAATTCTGCTGAAAGCAGAAAGGAATGAATGCACTGGTGAATAAGAAACAAGGCTAAATATGAGATCATTAGCAATTATGACCCTAAGCACTGCTGCAGATATTCAGCATCAGGAGCAGGTGATAATTGCTAATGATCTCATATTTAGCCTTGTTTCTTATTGCATTGCCTGCACCACATTTGCTTCTCAGATCACACACACTGCCAGCAAAGTGGGCATTCTATCACAGTATCACAGTATCACTAAGGTTGGAAGAGACCTCGAGGATCATCAAGTCCAACCTGGACTCGCCCTAAGGAAAGAGATATTAAAAGCTAAGTTATGAAGAGATGGGGACATCTGGCCCTCAAGACATGGAAGATGAAATTTGTGCGTGGGGAGGGAGCAGGTGAACTTACTCTGCAACAGCTTCCAAGTGTGAACAAGACTATTTGAGCCACTGGCACATTTCACTGTGTTTGGGAGCAGGTATTAGTAGTTATTCCCTACTATGAATTGGCCTTAGCCACTCTTGCTAATTTAAGCTGTTGAGGAGACCAATAGGGCAGTAGTTAGTATGTGTCCTTTTCAGGCAAGCACTAAGTAACTTTTCTTAGGCGTGGAACTTTTCACGGGAAGATGAAAGGATGTGCTTCATGAAACATTGACTC
Organism: Melanerpes formicivorus; assembly: GCF_026170545.1. Classification (NCBI taxonomy): domain Eukaryota; kingdom Metazoa; phylum Chordata; class Aves; order Piciformes; family Picidae; genus Melanerpes; species Melanerpes formicivorus. The sequence continues at coordinate 1,009,640 of NW_027142389.1, read as the reverse complement.
TCCCAATTCATATTAGATTCTCAAGCATCATTCAACAGCTCTGAATTGACTAATGGCCATCACAGTAAATGGCTTTCCACCTTACTCTTTAGTTCTTGTCTGAATGATATTAATACACATTGTTTATCACTAATGAGCTCTAGAATATGATGTTAACAGAAGCAATTAAGGCCCAGAATAACTATCTGGACTGGAGCTGAATATGTGACTAATGAATCATTTCCACAGTTCAGTTCCAGTTCCCTTATTGCAAATTGTACTTCAGATGTGTTAAGCTCTTCTTAGTGTCCAGGCTGTTGCCTTTATTGTTTTGTTTTGCTTTGCTTGTGTGTGCAAGAGGATATTTATATATGAAAGAAGTAGATAGATCTTTTGAAAAGCTAGCACAGATTTAAACTTCTCCTAAGGTGTTTAAGTTCATAAGAACAAAGCTTGACTCAGAGCACTGTTTGTCCAGGACTGCCAGACCCTAACTTCTTGTTCAGATAACCATTTCAGAGAGGTCAGGCAAAACAGCTTGTTGGGGTATTTTTTTGCTTGGTTGAACCCTTGCTCAAGGGAAGAGGATGTCTCTCTCTCTAAAATCTTTGGTGAATGCTGGCTTCAAGGAAATATTTACATGTCATTTGTGGCCATGAGAGATCCAGAAGAAAAACAATTTATGGTGCTAGCCACTGTTACCCTGTCCCAGCTAAAGTTGGACACACATGTCTTTAATGATCTGTACTAAACACTGAGTCTTCAAGGTACTTTAGAGCTGACTCAGCCCTGGAAAGGAAACAAAGGCTGCAGCTGCCTGAGAGCAGCATTCCTGGAAGTGAGATTGAGAATTGCTGTAACCTTAATTCCTGGGTCCCACACCTGAAGCTGGAGTTCTTACTATCGACAAGAGAAGGCATCTGTATAATAAAGCTCAGCTTTTTCAGGTTCTGATATCCTGAACAATCCACTCATCTAGTCTCGAAAATGAGTGAAGAAAAATACCAGAATCAGACAACGTGATCATTTGATTTCATACTATAAGAAATTGCTGAGACAAACCAGTACCAATTTGAGTTTGGTTTGGTCATACATTTTGTCAGGAGGGTCAACACCTGCTTTAAGGTGATGCCAATCCAAACTGAGAAAAAGTTAAAAGCCATTAAGCCATTTCTATTCATATGCTCAGCTTCTTGCTTTGTTACAACAGATCTGGCATCCTCCGTCTGTGATTTGGTTTTTGTTCCTTAACATAAACAATTTTGCCACTAGGTTCACCTGGCTGGCTTTGGCTGTGCTCTGCACTGCTGTTTCTCTCAGTCTCAGCTCCAGCTGGTATGTGTAAAACATCCAACTGAAATGAAAGTTGAAGCACAGCTCTTCAGCTAGCAAAGTGGAACACACTTAGCTGCTGCAAGAAAATCAGGGCATTTTTACCTGTCTTCACCTGCAGATATTATCATTGCCCCTAGAAGCAGGCTCTGCACTTCTGACATTTTTGATCTCTGACTGATACTTAGTACCAAATTAGTCAGTAGTTTCATTTTTATTTTTAAGGAGTTATCTATCTAAGGACCAAGATCAAAGTAGCGAGAGCATCATTTCATTGTGCCGACTTGAATTGCAGTGTCACTTTAATTTGCAATCACTGAAGCAAAACCTCACCAAAAGCAAAGGAAATACTTCAGCAATTAGCCTGCACTCAACTCAGTGCTGCAGGAGTCATGCTGCTCTAGCAGCCATGCTACTGAGCTCTGGGATGTCTCCACCGCCCAGCAAAGCCTGCAGGTGAGGGTGCAGCTGTGAAACAATGGAGCTGAGTCACTGGCAGTGAGAAAGGGAGAGTCGCTGTAACATTTCAGAACAGAATGATTTAGAAAGTAAAGAAGTCAAAGTTTTGTTGTTATTTCTGGTTTGGTTTGCTTTGATAAATACAAAGGGGAATCGAAATATATATATATTCCAGGAAAATTTTGACTTCAGTAAAAGTAAGGATGTTGAGTAACCTCTGGGCTTACAAGGCTTTTGGATTTACCCAGGAGCAGACTGTGTGCTTGCAAGGAAAGAAATCAAAATAAAAGACCTGTGCTGTAAGTACTTGAGGGGGGCGTGAGGGAGGAGGATGGGACGTTAGCAGCCAGTTATGCACTGCTTGTAGTGGCATGTGCATGGATGAGCTCCTGCTTCTTCACATCCAGTGTCCTTGTGTAGTTTCCTGCTTATAGCTCCTTGGTTATCCTCTGGGTTCTCCAAAGTTGACTCAGTAATGCAGATGTAAATAAAGGGAGGAAAGCATTCACAGTTCAGTCATGGAAAGCAGCAGAAGATGAAACAGTGGCACTTTTATCACTGTGCATTGCCAGGATGTAGCACAGGATGCAAGACTTCATCGTTTGTTACCATTGCCACCAATTTGTTTTATGGCAGAAATGCTCTCCTGTGTTGGGCATGGTACAATCAACAAGTTTCTATCAAAAAGCAAAGGAGTGAACAGAAGAGAAAAACCTTCACTCCCTTTTACATAGAGTCAGCTGAGACATGAAGTGACAAAGCAATTTACTCATGGTCTACAGAAAACCTGGGGTACTATTACAGGCCAGATTTCAGCTGCCAAAGCACAGTATCAAAGGGGCAGACAGTTGCTTTTAGGGCCACCAGCAGCGCAGCCCTCCAGGGCTGTCCTTCAATGTATGGACAGCTAGGTGCCTACACTGCCCTGGGTGCCAATTAGAGACAGGTGATTCAGGACAGGGATGTCCCCAGGGTTTATTCGCCCATGAGGATGATGGGAAGAGTTTGAACCCCTTTACAGACCACAACACCGGGCATCTCTTTGGTTACTGATACCTTAGAAAGCTCTGCCATTCAGTTGCAATGCCAGGCACTGAGCCCCAAACACCCTGTGCTAGCCCTTGCCACTGGCGAGTCACCAGGTTAGCCAAAGGCAGGGGGAAGAAGCCAGGCTGAAGCAGAGACACTCTCCCCCCTCAAAAAAAAAGAGTTACACACACACCCTCTCCAAGTAACTGTATGGCAGCCACGTCCCGGGGGCACCCTGCCCATCTGCCTGCAGCCCAGCACCCGCCTCCGTCCTGCCCCAGCCCCTTTGTCCGGGGCTGCTTCTCAGGGGGGGTCGGGGGGGCGGCCATGGGTGCTATATTAGGCACCTGCGGCTTGCACAATGGGCTGTGGGTGCTCGGGGGAGAGACAGATTGATGTATTGTGTGCGGGGGAGGAGGGTTGTCACTTGAATCCATGTGAACCCAGGCTTTCAGGGCAAGGGAGATTGACAGCTTTTGTAGGTCGCAGCTCTCTTTCAAAGCTCTGCTTTATAGACAGTAGGTTAGGGGGCCAGGGCTTTCACTCCCATAATTCGAACAGGGCAATCATCAGCATTGAGAATTTCTCCTCTCTCTCCCTCTCCCTCGCTCTCTCTTACTTTTTTCTACCCCCCTTGTTATGCATTAAATGATTTCAGTGGAGGAATGTGCAGCATTAATTAGAATTGGTTAGCAGATACCAAGGGAAAAAGTTTCTTCACAACAACTATAGGAGGTGTCACTGCTACAAAGCCGGTTTTGTTTTCCCTCTCCCTCACATTATCAGTGCAATATGTAAGGTAGCGATTCTTTTCATTTAAATTAAGTGGAAAGCTACTAAATCTTGTTTTATTCTCCAAAAAGAAGGGGGAGAGAGAGGAGGAAAAAAAAAAGAGTCCTTAACACTTATCTTTTAACTTCTTTTATTTTGTGAGGTTAGTGTTTACTTTTGCTTTCAGTCCTCCCCATTAATCGGCCTGCAAAGATGTGTATCCAGTTTTGTGTATCATTTAGCTCTTACAATTATAGGCCAGCACAACTAATATATGAGGATTGTCTCCTGATTAAAGCAACAGCACTACCATTTATAATCACAGACGCTGCTCTAGAAGGACACATTGAAATTCAGAAGTGTGGCTGGCTGTTCTCTGCAGGGATTTCCTACTTTCTTTCAGCCTTTTCTAAATGGAAGTTAAGCTAAAAGATGGGCTGGAGCATATGAAGTAAGAGCTTAGAAGAACTGCTCATTAATACATTTAGGTACTTTTTCCACTTCATTCCTTAAAAATCTCTTTTTTCTTTTTTCCCCCACAGACAATGTGCAAGCAAACATTAGCCCTGAGAGCATTGCAGTATTTTCTCTCATCAAAGGTACTCAGCTAGTCTGCCCCTACACACACAAAAAAATAGTTAGAAAAATAAATTCTAAAAGAGAACCTGGAGCTAGTTTCAGCATTTCATAACAGACCCAATCCTGACTGCTACACCACAGGGGAATATCACATTCTTTCCTTTTCTTTCTTTTTCTGTTAAGGGTTTGCACATTAACAAGTTATGACCACCATAAACCATCATCTCTTCAGACATGTAAAGCCAGCTGTTGTCTCCCGGAGTAAACTACTGAGGCTCGATGGCCTGCAGATTCTCTTGCAATAAATTTGCCTAAAACATGAAGACATTTATATTTTGCCCACATTATCACTCAGCAAAGACCTCTAGTGCTCTTTGTACCAGGAAAAGTATAATGCTTGCTTGCTTCCCCTGAGGAAGCGATGGAAAGGGCAGCCACGTGGAGAGCTGCTTGAGCAGGACCTTTATTAGAATAAACCTTTATTAGAATAAACCAAACCAGGTTGGAAGAGACCTTCAAGATCATCGTGTCCAACCCATCAACCAATCCAACCCACCCAAACAGCTAACCCATGGCACCAAGCACCCCATCAAGTCTCCTCCTGAACACCTCCAATGACGGCGACTCCGCCACCTCCCCAGGCAGCCCATTCCATAGCACAATCACTCTTTCTGTATAGAACTTCTTCCTAACATCCAACCTGAACCTCCCCTGGCGCAGCCTGAGACTGTGTCCTCTTGTTCTGGTACTGGGTGCCTGGGAGAAGAGACCATCATCAGCCTGTCTACAACCTCCCTTCAGGTAGTTGTAGAGAGTGATAAGGTCACCCCTGAGTCTCCTCTTCTCCAGGCTGAGCAACCCCAGCTCCCTCAGTCTTTCCTCATAGGGCTTGTGTTCCAAACCCCTCACCAACTTTGTTGCTCTTCTCTGGACTCGTTCCAGCAAGTCAACATCCTTCCTAAAGTGAGGGGCCCAGGACTGGACACAGTACTCGAGGTGTGGCCTAACCAGTGCAGTGTACAGGGGCAGAATGACCTCCCTGCTCCTGCTGGCCAGAGCAGGTATTCCTAGAGAGGCAAGGGCTCTTCTCCTGCAGGGAAGGTACCAGTGCCTAATTTTTCCTCTGATCCATACAGTCTGGCCTGTGCATTAGATAGTGAAAAACACAGCTTTAAAAATAAGCTTTGTTTATTCATTGCCCAGATCATAACAAACTTGATTGTATTTTCATCTTATTCATGAATCAGGAGTTACTAGTGGGAGACATGAGGTCACAGCTTTTTTTAAGCACAGCTCAGCATTGGCACAACAACTTTAAGAGCCAAGTAAAGATAAGCTAAAGAGAGCCTGTACAAAGGAGGAGAGGAACAGTTTCTACTATGCATGGAATGCAGTTTTCTAGGTGGAAAATTTAACTGAATTGAAAGCCAGCTAAAACATTTCACCTTCTGGCTGGTTCCTACCAGGGAAAGAAAGAGCAAGGTTATTAAACTCCTGACATTGTCTTGCAAGGAAAAATCCATTGGGTATGAAGAGTTAACTTCCATTGTGTGGGGGAAAGGAGGAGCAGAGTGTCTTCCCTTCCACCTCTCTTAAATTGTTAGTTCAGCTTCAATGGCTGGGATTTAAGCTCTTGAGGCTGGACCATGCACCAAATACTCCATCACCAATAATTAATTAATCAGGTGCCAATATGTAGAGGATCCCAGGCAGCCAAGCAATTTGCTGCCCCAGACACAAGAGCAGCGCTTCTCTGGGGGGCTGAGGTTGCTGAAGATTGGTTTTGAAGTGAGCCCCAGCCTTGGGATGAGTCAAGGCAGCCCCAAGCTTTCTCAGCAGCAATTCACTTCCCCGCACAGCACTCGCACTGCACAGCAGGACCAAGCTCATTTGCTCCAGAGATGCAGCAGAGATCAACACTTGCCAAGCCTTCCTGTGTCTTCTGCACCCTGGCTCAAGGGCCATCTCCTCTGTTTTGTTGGGGATTTTTTTTTCCCTTTTTTGGACCAGAGTACCTCTCTCAGAATTATGCATCCCTCATGCATGTAAATGAGAGGGGTCCAATTACATGGGAGGGAGAAAGGGTTTAATGAATCATGAAAAAGCAAGGGTTGCATAGAAAAAGCTCCATCTCAGTGCCCCCACTTGGAAACATGCGTTTCTCGTTTCTGTGAGTGATGAGAGAATGCAGAGGAGCAAATGGGAGAAACTCACAGCTGAATGAATACAACACTTGTTTGTGTTTATTACAGCCTGCACTTGAAATCTCTGAGACACACTTCCAAAGAAAAATACTTCAGCACAGAAGTTATGTTCCTCTACACAGCACAGACAAAGGCAATGCATGATTGTAGATAACTATGTTAAGTAGATAACTATTTCAAGTTCTCCCGTCTGGAGTACATTCCTCTTTTTGCTCTCTTGTGTGTGTACAGAAGGTTTTCTATGGACTTAAAAGACAAAGAACAAGGAGAAGCTGGTTGTTATTTATGCTGGCTTGTATCAGGAATAGTGTGGCCAGCAGGAGCAGGGAGGTCAGTCTGCCTCTGTGCTCAGCACTGGTTAGGCCACACCTTGAGTCCTGTGTCCAGTTCTGAGCCACTCACTATAGGAAAGATGTTGAGTTGCTGGAAGGTGTCCAGAGAAGGGCAACAAAGCTGAGGAGGGGTTTGGAGCACAGTCCTGTGAGGAGAGGCTGAAGAAGCTGGGGTTGCTTAGCCTGGAGAAGAGGAGGCTCAGGGGAGATCTTGCTCTCTACAACTACCTGAAGGGAGGTTGTAGACAGGCTGATGATGGTCTCTTCTCCCAGGCAACCAGCACCAGAACAAGAGGACACAGTCTCAAGCTGCGCCAATGGAGGTTCAGACTGGATGTTAGGAAGAAAGAGAGACTGGCCATTGGAATGTGCTGCCCAGGGAGGTGGTGGAGTCACCATCACTGGAGGCATTCAAGGAAGACACTGGGTGGGATGCTTGGTGCCATGGTTTAGTTGATTAGATAGTGTTGGATGATAGGTTGGACTTGATGATCTTAAAGGTCTTTTTCAACCTGGTTATTCTAACTCTAAAATTCTAATTCAGCCACAGGTTACACAGACTAACTTGTATGACTAGCTTCCATAGTGCTGCCTAGGGTGTTTCTCACTGGCTGAGCTAGACAGCAAGAGATATGATGAGCATTTTAAGGCAAGACACATTAAAGCAATACTACTAATGTCAAGTATGATTTCATGTGACTATGTTTAAAACAGACATTATAGCAAATTGATTTGTAAATATTCTGGGACTCTCAGAGGAAAGGAAGAGAATGGAGCAATGTGGAAATACATTAGGATGTCATTGCTGAATCTTGTGAGGCTCACCTCTTGTCACTGTCTCAGGCTAGTTATTCTGGACTCTTCACAGCAAGTATTCCAGAGTACCATTCCCTCATCTGACTGAAAATGTATAAGGAATCAGATAGAATAAACAAATTGATACTTCTGCACTGAAGAAGCCAAGTTTGAGTTGTTCTTTTCATTCAGACTATTCAATGGACTTCATTCACAGATGATACAGAAAACCTCCTAAACAGCACTCATACAGACCATTTCCATATATATCACTTGTCCTTTAACTTTGTCTGGCCCACAGAATGACTCTGTCAGCCAGATAAATAAAACCTTGCTCAGAAACTAGCATTTATAGAAGCAGAGAGATCTAAGCTCCACAACATTCAGAGGTACCTGAGGGCATGTGCAAATCCTGTGCAGTCCTGGGTTAGTGCCTCCTTTGATGACTTTGACTGTGTCACCTTTGCTCAGTGTCATGAGGACAGTACTCCAATAAATCTTGTTCTGCAGTGTTTCTGGGCATCATTAAGTTCCTTGCTTGTCTTGTTGTTTTGCTGGTTCCAGTGCAAGGCAAGCAGCAAGACTATAATCTTTTGGGCAGCAGACAGCTTAGTTTGGTTCATCACCATAGTCAAACTAGAAGTACACTACTCACGTGTGGGTCCATAACATCTACCCTCTAAAGCTATCACCTACTTCATATGATTCATATGATTGTGGCACAGGAGCCTGGTGAAACTTCAAAGTTTATGATGGGATTTCAGAATCCCTCCTTACAAGTAATTCCCATACATATCTAATGTGAGGTGTCCCTGCCCATGGCAGGGGGGATGGAACTGGATCATCATTGAGGTCCCTTCCAACCCTAACAATTCTGTGATATCAGAATTCTTTCCTTTTTAACCAGTAACCTTTCTATCCATTATTAGAAGGCAGAATCATTTGCAGTCATGATGAGGAAAAGACAAATTCTGGAGCTCATAATTGGGGTACATTTCATCATGGATAAACAAAATGTTTTTCAGCTACCAGCTTCACCAGTAGGAAGATAATAGACAGTTGCCACAGTTTCTGGAAGGACCAAACACCACCTGGGGTTGAAGGACAGATGTTTTTACATTTGTTTTCCAACAGGCATTTTGTTTGAAGTTATTTAAGATCAGTGCTGCCTGAATACCTTTGTGGGTTGTCTGTTTGTAAAGCAGTGCAAAAGAACCATTCTCAATACAACACAAAAGTGAAAAAAAAGATACATCAGTACAATGTATCAAATGACTCCATGAGATAGACTTGTTTTGGTATATTAACTTGCCCCAAAAAATAACAGTAAAAAGCCCAAACCACATAAGTGTTCCATTCCCATATCAGTGGGATATGCCACTACCCAAAGGACTATTTTCTGCATCACATCACCCACCTTCAATCTTTCTTTCCCGTCATTTTTTTCCACATGATTGTCTCTCTTCTGTTCCAGCATATTGCTATACATATATATTACTATTTCTCCTCTGCCTGTGTGCATCAGATGCTTGGGATGGTGACCAGTTGTGTTGACAAAGCTTTCGTGGGCCATCAATCTGACCCTCACCTCCTGGAAAAGTGGTGGTACTTTCTAAGGTGTCTCCTCAACAATGGGGTGGGAGAAGACCCAGGGGACCAAGTTCTTTCCACAGAAGTGTACACAACACCTGGTATGTTTCTAGACTCTCTAACCTAGCTCTTATTTACTTTCTGACACAGTGGTAAGAGCATATACACCTTGTCTTGTTCACCAAACCTCCTGTTTGTTTCTGTGCATGAGTACTACTAAGAAGAACACAGGCAGATGAGCCACAGGGGAATGGCCCAAGGTACAGACACCAACAAGGGAAACAGCAACATTCTCTATCAGTTCTGGTCCATCAGCTCTGGCATATCTGTCTTTAAGATTTAACTTCATGTGAGTTATGTTTGCAGTAATCAGCTCTGGCTCTTATAATCCAAGATGTGACAGTCTGCACAAAAGCATTTGCTTTGCTTTCAGCAGAAAACCTACTAAAATACACTTTAAAGTTGTAGATTTTTATATATATATATATAACGGGGAAACATTAGGTAATTAAGGAAATCATGCACCATGCCATGTGGAGGCCTCCTGACAAATACAACTTTGGTGGCCATGACCCTGGCCAGAGGAAGAAGCCTGTGATGTCACCTCATCTCCAAGTCCCAGTTTCACGGATAGTATCTCTGAAAGGAATTGTCTAAAGGAGATTGTTCCTTATGAAAAGTTCACATGATGGAGTCTGAAGGGCTTGTTTCACTTGAAGCCCAGCAGGACAGGGCTGTTTGGAAAGAAGCATTCAGTGTGTTCTGTTTTGCTGAAAGCTGTCACAGTGAACAAGTACTTAGCAAACAGCATGAACAAGGATTTGAACTAGAAAACTAGCTGGGCCCTGACAACATTGTAATAGCAGGCTTGTCTCTTCAGAGCCTGTACAATGATGCATGAGGGCATGAGCAGGAAAACAGAGCTCGATTTTTATATGGTTTTAATTTTATTTTTTTCTAGAGAGCAGTATCTGATTTCTCTGAACTCCTCTGGGGTGTGCTTCTCTGGCATCAGTGGCGAGGAGGGGCGCAGGGCAGAGGTGCAGTGCGCGGCCCAAAGCGTGAACCGATTGATTAGCTAAAAGGCAGTCAGTCCTTCTCCTGTTGTGCTGTTTTGTAATGTTTTTACTTCTGTTATGATGGGCTGACTGTTTAAGCTGTCTCTCTTTACATCTCTAATCCATGTTTAGCAGTGAACAAAAGCTGGCTGAATCCCAGGTCAGAGCTGAAAGAGAACCTGCCATTCTACACCTTTGAAAGCAAGTCCCTTTCACCCAAGCACCCAGCTGCTGGCACCACACAGGTACAGGAGACTAGCACCCCTTAAAGCCTCCCCTCCCTCTCCCCTGTCCTACAAGATATTATTGAAGGCAGCACAACAGAAATACTTCAAATGAGTAGTAAATTAGCATAGGATAAGCAAAAAAAATCTCCTTTTAGTTTCACATACTGCAATCATCACAGTATCACATGTCTTCATTTCTAAAGCAAACCTCAAACCCACACTAACCACACCTTCCCACCATGATTATGACAGTTGCCTAGATTATGACAAGGAGAGTTTAAAAAACTATAATAATTAACTTTTATTATCACTTTCAACATGCTGGGCATTTTCCTAAGCATGGAACATCCTAATTGGTGTCCTCCTTGCTACAGGGGACTAAGTCCCTTCTGCAGTTGTTTTCTACTAAACAGTTTACACAGAAGCCCTATTTCCCTCCTTTCCTTTACAAAGACAGATGATTAACAATGTTTAAGTGCACAGCATCCACCTCTTTCACAGAATCATTTAGGCTTAGAAAGAACTTCCAGATCATCAAGTCTAACCATCAACACTACCAAGTTCACTGCTAACATGCCCATAAGCAAAATGTCTACACATCTCTTAAATACCCCCAGGGATTATCATAGGATCATAGAATTGTTAGGGTTGGAAGGGACCTCAAGGATCATCTAGTTCTAACCTCCCTGCCATGGGCAGGGACACTTCACACTAGGTCAGATTGCTCAGAGCCACATCCAGCCTGGCCCTAAAAACCTCCACGTTCTCTGGGCAGCCTGTTCCAGTGCTTGACAACCCCTTCAGTGAAGAAAAGACTCCTGCATAAAAGACTCCTGCATCTTTAAGACTTCCTTCTTGAAGAATATCCAGGCTTGAGTCCTCTTACCTTCAAGACTACCTCCCAACTCATCTCCTAAACAAACAAGCCTGTCCAACTGAAATCCAAGGTGACAGTTCTACTGACCTCTCTCTTTTCTTTTCAAGAACTGAAAATTCTATCATTTCATGATCACTGTGTCCAGGATGGCCTCCAGCCATCACACCTCCCACACCTTCCCTAGTTGGCTCCCTCCCAGGCTGTGTTAGGAAGTTGTCTTCCACATGCTCCAGAAACCTCCAAGACTATTTCCTCCCTGCTGTATTGCATGGCTAGCAGACATCAGAGAATGTGAAGTCCCTCAGGAGAACAAGGGTACGAGATCATGATACTTCTCCCAGCTGCACACAGAATAAAACCTCTGCTAATGATTTGTGGAAAGAGCACAGGTGAAGGAAGATAGAATGAAGAACCTGCTGAAATGTAAGGATAGGGACACTGCTTACCTAAGTTATTACTGGGGAACTTGATCCTGTGAACACACTCACTGATTAAATGGATCAAAGACACTACAACTACTTCAGTCCTGAGTCTCCTGCTGCATGCACTCCTTTACTCCATTCATGCTCAGTAGTAGAATTGCTAGAGATGTAAACAGCTTCTGTCTGTAAATATGCATCTCAATTTGTAAGGGCAATATACATTACTTTAAAATGCCTGTAAATATTTTGTCTGGCCTCCCATCTCAGTGTGGCACATAAAATCTTGGCATCTGAGGAATATCTGCCTTTAATTTGAGGCTTACAAGTCCCTTAGCACTATGAAGAGCTGCAAAGACAGGAATGTTTTTAGTCATTCACATGATTTTGGGGAAAGTTCTCCACTAAGCTCCTTCACTACATTGCTAAGTGGCCAGGTTTAGCATGAGCTGTGTTCCAGGGGACACAGAGTTGTGACCATCAAAGTGACAGGTCTGTGCTGGCTTTGTTCAGAGCTGAGGAACATGCTTTATCACTTTCATGACAGTGAAAATTATCCTCTAATAGACCAGCTATGAAGTGTTTCCTCAGGCTCAAAAGTATCTCATGGGATTGAATTTAGTCCAGTGATACCCAAAGCTAGTATTTTCCTCTAATACTGCATCCCTCAGTCCTTGGAAGCTGTATCACAAGTTTCTTATCACTAAAACAGAGGGTTTTTTTCCAGGAGAAAACAAAACCTCTCTTTTGCAAGGAGACCAATTATGACAAGACTGTCCTCCCAGGGATTTTTTTTCTGCTGCTCCCTGAACCAGTCAGCATGTTTTCATTAGGAAAAAAAGAAGTGATGTCCTCCTCTTCTTTGCTTTTCCAGTCCAAGTCTCCTCTCATTCCAAGTGTGCTGCAGTGCAGCAGTTTGAAAGAGAAAGGCCTAGGCTTTTTAAAAAATGCCAGCAAGAGCAAACTGAGAGCCCAAATGCCTACTCAGAATGGGTTTGTACAGAAGCAGAACACGTATCATTGATGCATCTCTGCCACACTCACTAGCTCTCAGGAGCAGCAGGCATGCTTCAATCTGAGATATGACAGTCCTTTGAACTCAAATTCTCTGTGAAAGGGCCATGCTGATTTGGCCAGGAAGGTGAAAGCTTCATCATTAATCACATGCTCTGGAATTTTACTAATGTGTAGGCTGCACTGAAGCAGCTACCACCTCCTGGCCTTTTTTTAGCTCCTGAAGGAACAGGCAGATGTCCACTTCACAGGCAGCTGTTGCCACAGTCCAGAAGTCACCATCATCCAGCTGCTTGCTTGATTTGTGGGATGACATCTCTGAGCACACTCAGGCTGCTCCAGGCAAAACCCAGAGGGGGTTAATTTAACCATTTTTAACAAGGCAACTTGGGTTAGCTTGGAAAATGTTGTCTGAAGTGAGAAACTGCTCATTTTATGCACTCACCACAGGACTGAGAGTGAACTTCTGTGCACAAGTGCAGGTAGAAATGGTGACATCCCCAGCTGGCAGAGGTGGCTGTAGAAGATGCAATCTTCCCATACTGATTCTGGACGCTTTCATAGCTGCAGGTGGGCTGCATGCAATCACACCTCCCACCTCTGTCCCTCCACTGCTACAAATATCCATTGTCATATTTATGACTAGTGTTGCCTCTGGCTTTTGTCTCTGAATTCACAAAAGTAGTTTGCCCCACCTGTACTGTTCCTTGCTGTTCTTGTAGCACTGCAAACAGGATGGCAGCTCTCACAGAATCAATAAGGTTGGAAAAGACCTCAAAGATCATCAAGTCCAACCTGTCACCCGGCATCTCATGACTACTGGACCATGGCACCAAGTGCCACATCCAATCCCATCTTGAACACTTCCAGGGATGGTGACTCCACCACCTCCCTGGGCAGCACATTCCAATGGCTAACAACTCTCTCTGGGAAGAACTTTCTCCTCACCTTGAGTCCAAACTTCCCCTGGTGCAGCTTGAGACTGTAGAAACTGCTAAAACAGTAATGGTCCCCTCTGCCTGCCTAGAAAACCACTCCAGGCAGCAGGATTTTATGTCCTGGCATATTATGGGAAAAAGACATTGTTTCTTCCATCCCCCCATCAATAAACCATATTATTTGTCTTTAAGTTGTTCTCTTCCCAGGCTAACCCATCTTTAACCCATGTACTGTTTAAAGCTGTAAAATACAGAGCCCCTTTCATGAGGGGAGAGATGTGTTCCTGCCAGGTCCCAATGTTCTAGGGAATTTGCCAGATCCCTCAGTAATCTGATCCTCTGCCTTTTGGCTCCAATGTTCAGAGCTGGCTCTTTGGCCCAAGTTCTCCCAAAACAGGATCTGCATCCCCTCCCGTATCGTGCTTTCCCTACTGCCTGGTAACCATGTTATAAGGTCCATCCACTCCAGCATTTCCTTTCCCAGCAGAGCAGCCTGAGGAAACAGCAGCAGCAGTGAGTCCCTCCACCCTCCAGAGAACACAAGAATATACAGGAATGAAGGATTTCTGTTTGCAGCATCCTGTTTAAGTTTTCTGGTGCTTAGAGCACTGCAGTAAATGCATCGAGTTGTTTGTTTCTATCCCACAGCACAAAGTACCCAGCCAGCAGAAATGCCAGGAACAAGGAGAGGGAAGGTCATGTAAAAGATGGCCCAGAGAGGGAACCAGGTACAGCTGAGCTCACTTTCCTAAGTGATCAGTTACTGTTAGGCACCCCATCTCCTAGCTGGGGAAGCAACTATCTATGCCAGGCTTAGCAGTCAAAGGTAAGAGATGTCCCCCACCTCTCTGGGGATGCTGCTTGGATAAGAATTAGAATTTAGGCCAATTCATCATTATGGACAATGCTCAGTACAAGGCCCATACCATTAAGACTACAATAACACCAGCTTGAGAGAGTATGGAGGTGTCACCCTGTTTTAGCTATCAATATCCTCACACAGACGCAGTGGCTGGAGAATATTGCCAGAGCACAGAGTTATTGGCTGTCTGACTGACTTCCCTCATAAGCTCTTATATGCTCCTATTCTAACCAAAATGAACAGATTGTGCAGAAAAAGAAAGTAATTTTGAAAGTCCCAAGTTAATCAAATGCTTTAAAAACACTGTGCCTGTGCTATAATGGATCAACTTTGTCCTGGATGTCAGACCATTCACTCCAACAAGCTTACACCAGAGATGAATTTGCTCGGGTGCCTTTGTCAATAAAATTCTAAATTAAAAGAGCCCCTATATAGAGCTGGTCCCAGAGGTAATTGCTAGTTAATCAGCCAATTAACTGACCCAACCAGTGGGGAAGGGGAAAGGGGGAGCAAGGGGGGAAAACAAATCAGTCAAGGTATGGTGGAACGTAATTCTTTAGGAGTTAATGTTAGAAATCTTTTCAAAGGGATTACAGCCTACCTTGACTCATTCCCCCTTCTTCTTTCCATTTTCTCTTCTTCCCAATTTGTAATTGTTGGTTCCCCTAATTGGCTGATTAACTACTTATTACAGGCAGACCTGGAGGTATGCAGGATCCCGTTAGCCACAGAATTTGATTTCATCTAGCGAGGCAAGGCCGAATGCTGCGCAGCATCTGGTAGGGGCCATTTTTCTCTGGCACAAGCTGATGGCTTAAGTAGCATTTCCTTTGAGAAGATTCTTTTTTAAACTAGCTTCTACTTTACACATGTAATGAAATAAAGAAAAAGAAAGATTCTTGAGCAGTTTGTTAGGCAAGGAATTGTTTTTAGCAACAGAATTTGTACAGCTCAGACTAACCTATTTATAATTGACTGACACGTTATCAATGCTATCAGGATATTTCCATGAATGAGCTGCTTGGTGTTACAATAATAGATAATGACAATGGAATTAACCCCTCTTTTCCTTTGATAGTGTCACCAGACTGTTTTCTGAAAGCAGCAGCCCTGGGAGATGAGCCCTAGTTATGAAAAGGACAAGTTGAGGAAGTTACCCTATTTTTCTCTCCTCAGGGTTCTGAGGGGGAAAAGAGCAGAGCTCACCCTTGCAGTTGTTGGCTTGGTCTGGTACAGCCTGAAACTGGAAAACTGAGGCAGTACCCCAAGCAGCTCTCTGAGGCTTCAAAGGAGAGTGTTTGCTGCTTATTTAACATAAAGAAAATCTCACAGCATCTCATTAATGTACCTTTTCCAGCACTGTGTAGACAGAGATGAGCCTGCCGCTCTTGAAACAGTGACGCCACAGCTAGACAAGGCACTAAGTTTCACCTCTCTAAAACAATACCTATCAATGCACAACATACACAGGTTATTTTCTGCAGCTAGTGGGTTGTTTTGGTCTCTCATCTCCCTGTAGAGACAGTAAGTAATATTCCTTTTATCTTCTTGCTATTTGGGCAGCAGGACCCTGTGCAAAGCAGCAACTCCTCCCTGAGTGCTACTATGAAGGGAGATGGGCACAGAAAGGGCCTTCCCTGAGGTGCTCTCTATGGCATAAAATTCCCCTTCTAATTCCACTTCTCCAGCTTCAGAAGAGAATCTGGGATTTTAATTCTATTTAATGCTTGTGATTCCTTATTCCTCCTATCCCTCTCTTCTCCCTTAGCAAAAGAGCAGGCTGAGCCTGGGCAGCTCATCCTCAACTGCATGTAAATCACAATCTGATTAGGAAGTGATATATTCATCTCGAACTCCTGCATAAAAGTTATTCAAGTATTTTGACAAAATAAGTGCTGTTTACTTTATACGTTTTCTGCTCATTCTAAAGATTTCTGCAAACCCAAAGGATCTCATGGAATTTACAGGCTTGTGGCTTTGCTATTGAAAGTATAAAAGCATGCTAAATTAAGTTGATTTGCCTGTGAAAGAAACACGTCCATTATTCATGTCAGGGCCCTGTCACATCAAATTGAGGGAGTGAAGAAAACCCTTTTTTTATCAACGTTTAGAAGCAAGGGGTGGGGGGGAAAAAAAAAACGGCCATTCAGGGACTAAATTTCAATCGGGGGAAAGTCAATCTGAAAGCAAGGTTAAGAAAAAAAAAGGAAGAAAAAAGAAAAGGGGGGGGAGGAGGAAAAAAAAAAAAGGTTGGGGACATGTCTAATGTTGGAAATCAGCAAAGGGTGAGTTGGTTTAACTTTGGCTGGAATGTTTCAAACAGAAAGCCAGGACAAAACTTCAAGTAGCAAGTAGCACACACAGTCTCGATGTCTCTCCTGTATAAACTTGTCAAAAGCAGTTAAGCTCATGCAGATTTAAGTGTTTGGGGTTTTTTTTCAGAGCCTGGGTTTTTTTTTTTCCTCTTGGGTGTTTCAATATAATAACAAAAATTGTTGAACAGGTAGAACACTGCATCTGTGTACGACTACTGCTTTTATCCACTGGTTGTTACACGCAGACAGGTAGAGGTTTTTTTAAGTTTGACTAGCTGACAGACACTGGAAAAAAAGATTGGTTTAGATACAGTTGTTCCATAGCTGTGCCCATCTGTAACAGAAGGGCTGACAGGATCAGAAACACTCAGGGTTGCTTCCTGGACAGCGTAGGGCAGGTATTTTGTCATGTAGCCAGACAATCTTGCCTGATTTTTGTTAATGACATCGTGAGATAGGCAAACCAAATGGCCCATGCATACATGCCATTTTTAAATGAAGAACAAAAATGATGAATAAAAGGAGAAACCAAACCAAAACCAAATAATAATTGGCAGTCCACTTAACTGTTCCCACATACACAGAGCTTAATGAGAAACCGTAAGGGGAATTGTTTCATACACTTAAATTCTTCTCCCTGCCTGTTATGATTTCTTGTGTGGCTTGCTCGTTCAGCAAAACAAAAAGCACACAGTTCCTTCTCACTGCAGTTGGTTTTTCATAAGCTAGCATGTTAAGTGGCATTTCAATCTTGGGCTTAAAGCCTAATGGGTTTAGAGTGGACACCTCAGAGATAGCCTTTACAAGGAGTCCAGTAATGATTTCACCGACATTATTATACTCTGCAAAGAATAATTCAGCAACTTGTTTACCTTAATTCCTGTTTCTGGGCACCAGGCCTATACAGAATAATTTCTGCACTGGAGCTGGATTCCTACCTCTTTTTTTTTCTCCTAACACTAGTGCCTCTGGGTTCACATGTTTTCTGCTTTAAAGCTCTTATCTGAAAGACACTTTGCCACCTCACCCAGGCCCTCTCTCACACTTCACAACCTCAACGTCTCAAGAAAGGAAAGCAAATCAAAGTCACAAATCCTGGACTCTGCAGCTTCTATAGGACTCTCCACTGAAGTTAAGTTCTTGTCTTTTAATTGAAAATTGCAGCCAGTGTGAATAGGAGTTAGTTTGCAGCAAGCTTGGCACAAAAGGAATTACCTTGTGGAGTGGCTGCACTGGGGTAAACAGAGGGGATAAAAAAAAATAAAGAAGGTGGAAGAAAGAAAGAAAGAAGAAAGAACAAGCAAAAAAGCTGGGGTAAAAGAGAGAGGCATTGTACTGTGGAGGTACCATCAAGACAAGGATTAATGGCTAGAGGAATGGTATTTTGTGAGCTTTCAGTTACTCATAAGTGGGCCAGTAAAGAAGAGTTAGCATATTTAGGGAAATGGAAAGATCAGGCTCTGTAAATAACAGGAGGTTTTCATTCTGTAGAGACTAAACAAAGTGTTGCTGATGGGTTTATTTTTAACACATCCATTTGGATCAACTGATGAAGCTTGTTGGTTTATAGACCTGAAAAGTGCTACCACACAAAGAGCATTTTCTGCCAACTTCTTGTACTTCTGTGTAGCCAAAATTTACTTATTTCACAGCACCTAGCTGGTGAGGAGAAACTCAGTCTGTGCTTTGCTGTTATGTATTGCATGGATCCAACAGTGAAACCCAAGCAGCCGTGCTGGAAGTGTGCCAGGCCCTAACAAACCAGAACAAGGAGAGCAGTGGTGGTGGAAAGGAGGGCATGATCCCTTTTCACTGCTCAGACCTCTGCTGCCCTGGGATTATGACATTGGTACAGGCTCACACAACATTATCAGACTTTTGCAGTAACTCAGAAAGACACATCATGACAAAGTGAGGAAAACCCAGTGGTGTTCCCCTTATCTTTTCTCCCACTCCCAGGAGTGGGGGTGAAGCTGGGTTTTTCTCTTGTTGGACTTCCTGAACTGGCTCAATGGATGGTCAGACAAGCACCTGCCCTGGCAGAAGGGAGCAAACGACAGGAAATAAAATCTTCCTTTCAGTGGGAACTGCAATTTTAGTAGCTCAGCTGCATAATGGAACGGCACCCTGGGATGGTAACTCTGGGCTCAGTTCATTGCTCCTTTACCAACTCCCTGAGTCAGCCTGGATATGTCACTTGCTATCTGAATGATAAGATTCTGCACCCATAAAATGGGAAGAAGATGTCTTCCTTTTTTCCCAAGATCCTGACCTGTTCTACAAAAGCCCAAGCACAGTGTGGATGCTATCTTCATGGGAATCCTTCCAGCAACCATAATACCTCTTTGTACTAAATTATTACTATTTAAATGATTGTGTAAGCAAACATCTTGACCTCTGTTCTGTCCTGAGCAGACCACTTATGCAGTGCATCACATCATTCCATAACAACAGAAACAGTTCAGCTATGAAAACTCTGGATATTCAGGAAAACACCAGCATGGCTATCATCAGACAGTAAGACTGTTCCAATCAGACAGTTGTGGGTTTGGTGTTGTGTTTTCTTTGTAAGAATTCATCTCAACATATTCAAAATGCAGTTTTGAACAGAAACCAATAGAACCAGAGTGAGCCAGCAGTGTGCCCAGGGGGCCAAGAAGGCCAATGGCATCCTGACCTGCATCAGGAATAGTGTGGCCAGCAGGAGCAGGGAAGTCATTGTGCCCCTGTGCTCAGCACTGGTTAGGCCACACCTTGAGTCCTGTGTCCAGTTCTGGGACCCTCAGTTTAGGAAAGATGTTGAGTTCCTAGAACATATTCAGAGAAGGGCAACAAATCTGGGGAGGGTTTGGAGCACAAGCCCTATGAGGAGAGGCTGAGGGAGCTGGAATTGTTTAGCCTGGAAAAGAGGAGGCTCAGGGGAGACCTCATTGCTCTCTACTACTACCTGAAGGGAGGTTATAGCCAGGAGGGGGTTGGTCTCTTCTCCCAGGCAACCAGCAACAGAACAAGAGGACACAGTCTCCAGCTGTGCCAGGAGACGTTTAGGCTGGAGGTGAGGAGAAAGTTCTTCCCAGAGAGAGTTGTTAGCCATTGGAATGTGCTGCCCAGGGAGGTGGTGGAGTCACCATCCCCGGAGGTGTTCAAGAGGGAATTGGACATGGCACTCGGCGCCATGGTCTAGTAGGCATGAGGTGTTGGGTGAGAGGTTGGACTTGATGATCTTTGAGGTCTCTTCCAACCATATTGATTCTATGATTCTAAAAATCTAGTGGAGGTATAGTTGAGTTTAACACATAATGCAGAAATGAAGGAAACTGTAGCAGAATTCAGTAAGATATAGATCATAATTGCTTTTCCTGTTAGATAACCTGTTTTTCACCAACTATAGAATCTGAATTTAAGAGCACTGCTGATACACAACCAAATCATACTGTTCTAAAGCAGGAAGATACATTTGTTTCTACTCACATTTCAGTGGCTTGCATGTTGCATTAATTCAAAAGTCTCTCAAAAGGTTCTGCAGCATAAACCTCTCGGATGCATCTGTGAGAAACAGACCTGAGTAAGAATCCAGAATGTATCCTAACAATCCTGTACAATCTGATGTAGGTGATCCTGCTCTGGCAGGGGAGTTGGACTAGGTGATCTTTCCAGGTCCCTTCCAGCCCCCTGAAATTATAGTTTCATAGATTCATTCAGGATTGGAAGGGACCACAAGGATCATCTAGTTCCAGCCCCCCTGCCATGGGCAGGGACACCCTACACTAGATCAGGCTGGACAGAGCCTCATCCAGCCTGCTCTTAAGCACCCCCAGGGACGGGGCCTCGACCACCTCCCTGGACAACACATTCCAGGGTCTCACCACTCTCATGGTGAAGAACCTCCTCCTCACATCTAGCCTGAATCTCCCCACCTCTAGCTTCATTCCATTCCCCCTAGTCCTATCACTACCTGAGATCCTGAGAAGTCCTTCCCCAGCCTTCCTGTTGGCCCCCTTCAGATACTGGAAGGCCAAAATTAGGTCACCTCGGAGCCTTCTCTTCTGCAGACTGAATTCTGTGAATCCAAATAAACTAACTTAAAAATGGCATTGGTTTTGGAAGTTGTGGAATTTGTTGAGTTAGCCAAGAATCCATGAAGTCCTTTTTCAGTTTTTCCTGTTACACTTCAATATTGCATGCCCTTAAAAGTTTCATTTTTAATCATACTTTCCTTTTTCTTGTTTTAGTTATTTACTGTCATGGGAAAGCTTTCCCTTGTGCTCTGTATGAGCCTCAAGCCATGTGTCCACAGATGTGATGCCTTGTAAAACCGTATCAAAGTGAAATCAGAGAAAGGAAACACTTAGCTCGAGACATTGCCCATTATTATTCAGCTAACAGGAGACACTTGGGAAGTTTTCATGTTCATAACTCAATGTCTCCAGCGCACCATACCTCTTAAAGATAGGCAAGTCCATTTCAGCATTTATCTGCTCTTTTCTCCTCAGGAGTTTGACTGTTTTTCCGCCTGATGGTTCAAATGAATTGAATATTTTGAAGTCATCCATCAGATTTGGAAATGATCCCTGAATTGGTGACAGTGTTTAACAGTTAATTGAACATTTCTGTTGTGAACTTCCATTGTTTCAAAGTGCAGAAATACTGTGCCCAGGAACGTGGACAAAAGAGGATCCATGGCACGTTCTTGCACCACAAATGCTTTCATTCTCCAGAGAGCAGCAGGCACTTAAACAACAGGGGCATCACTCTGGTCTTGCTCTTGGGTATTGCAAGGAATAGTGATCTGAAAAGGACTTTCACAGGGCCTGAGAGCCCTGTAGTAGGAGGTAATTCCACATTTTTAAATACATGTTTTATTTGTGCTTGTCTCACACAGCCTGACCTCCCTCTACATGCAATTCTGCACCCTGACTGCATCCCCATGCCCATGTGGGACAAATGTTCATAACAGCAGCCTCCAAAACTGGTCTGTCTGGGTGACACAGTATGGAGATTTTGCTGTGCTGGTAAATAGAGGCAAGTAGAAGCACAACACTTACACTGTACAACCAGGGAGGCTTTCTGAAGGGTACCAGTAAGCATTTAGCTCTTTTTAAATCTTTATGCAGTCTATACACTCCTCTAGCTTAGGTGACTTAGAAAACTCACATCTGCAACCAAGGAAACAAAGGAATCTGCACTTTTTCTCCCTCCTTGAGAGTCATGAAACCCCTTCCTATTCTAGAATTTCTGCTCTAGGATAGTGCTTCCAACAAAGAGAATTTTCTTCTCTCCATTCTGAAAACAGCAAGTTGCTTTGTTGTAATTCACTTTTCTGCTTTTCACTGACTTTGTACAATTCTTTAAGAATGTCACTTGAATTTCTTCATTTCTCTATGGCAAGCTCTTAACTCGGTGTCAGTGCATCCTATTGTCTCTAGCACCCAGCAGGACATCAGTGGAATGTCCCATCTCCCAGTTCACCAGACTCCACTGCCTCTTAATAAGGACCTTGAGAAAACACTTCCCTTCTTGAATCTCTCTCAGACCACAAAGCTTTTCTACTGCAGATCTGCCTACTCTACTTCATTGACAAGATTAATTCCCTAATTCCTCTTTACCAGCTCCCTTTATTTAGTTTTTTGGTTTGGTTTTTTTTCAGCACCAAGATCATTGTGCTGTTCTAGGTGCTTAAAGAACTTCTCTGAGGTTTTCCTGGCTCCTGTGATCCTGAGGTTTGGCCTTGGTCCTGCAGGTCTGGCTAAGTGGTCACATCCCCTACCCCTGTGAGGCAGAGGTTTGGGCACAATTTCCTTTGGGAGCTTTTGAACCACAAATATTTCTTCCTAAACTATATTACTCCCCTACTGTAGGAAGATACTGAACATGGGCTTTTTATTTCCAAGGAGGAAAACAAGTTTTAACACATGAAGAAAAACCCCACACCTAATTCGGCACAAGCTTTGCTCAGCAGCAGCTTGGTAAAAGGTATTTGGTCCAGGGCTTGCTGTGCATTTAAATCAGAGGTCACATCCACACTTCCATGCTGGGGTCCCCTGTTCATCTTACCTGTGTGTGCCTATGCCATGACACAGCATTTGTGATGAACCAAGCTGTGAAACTGATCTGCTGAGCCACTTTTCAGCCAGTCTCAGTTGATGATGTGGCTTACAAGCACCACAGCCAGAGAAGAGGGGAAGATGAACAGCAGGGGCATGGGGTTGCTCTTCTGCAACTGTCACCTCCTGAAGGATCAGGGGGAAGCCAGGCAACCACACAGGTAATCACAGTCATCATGGCCTTCATCTGCTTTCAGAGGCTACAAACAACAGTTACAACAGATACACCACAGGAATATCACTAGCAATTTGAAATTCAAACACGTAACACTCAAACCATTCCCAGCCTCTGGAGTCCTTGCCCTTACATGCAGAGTTCTAGCAGTGTCAGTTCCTGTACTGGTGCAGTGCACAAGAGCTCACCAGGAGAAATACAGCCCTACAGAAATTCAAATCACTGCAGTATATTCCTCCTTATGCTCAAAGCACCCTCTTCCAATGCATTACCAATGAGAACAGACCCCAGCAAAAACAAACGGGACCAAAAAAGCAGGGATGATTTGGAGGGCACCAGATTCTGTGGTAGAGCAATTTCATATAAGCTTGAAACACAACTACTCCCTTTATTGCACTGCAGTCAGCTCTAGCTGGCTGAACTATCGCTCTCCAGGGATTAGGCTTTTTTATAGTACATAAAAACTCTTGTCTTCATGCTTTAGCTATTGTCCATCCCCTTTCCTCTTCCCTGTCGTTACCTCGTGCTCCCTCTGCTGTACACGCAGCAGACAGGCGAGCAGTGGAGCTTGCTTCTAGAAGGCTTCCATCAACTACTGCTTTCTTATCCTTCAGCACATCAGTTTGCGGGTGCATACCCCTGCCTGTCTCACGTTTTGGTTTTGTGGAGAAATATTTGGCAGATAGTTAACCAGGATCTGATATAATCACTAGGCAGTTCATGTCAAACCAAGGGTATGTGCAAGTTCCAGGCTGAACGCTTACACAAGCAGCACACAGAGCTTTACAGAATCACAGAATCAACCAGCTTGGAAGATCATCAAGTCCAAACGATCACCCAACCCCAACTAATCAACTAGACCATGGCACTAAGTGCCTCATCCAGTCTTTTCTTAAACACCTCCAGGGACGTTGACCCCACTACCTCCCTGGGCAGACCATTCCAATGGGCAATCTCTCTTTCTGTGGAGAATTTCTTTCTAAGATCAAGCCTAAACTTCCCCCTGCACAGCTTGAGACTGTGTCCTCTTGTTCTGTGGCTGGTTGCCTGGGAGAAGAGACCAACCCTCACGTGGCTACACCCACCCTTTGGATAGTTGCAGATTAACTAAACACAAGTTATCAATAGGGAAAGGAGCTTTTAAACTGCATTATAGTGCAAACCCATGGGAATCACATCTCCAGCTTCAGCAGGTTGAAGAGGAAGAACACAAAGGACAGACTTTGCCCAGTGAAGTCTGACTGCACAACTTAACCAGCAGTTACCTTTGCTGCTTTATGGCCCACTCGGGCTTATTCCTGAGACGGGAATCTCCTCAGAGCTGTGAATGCCCTCCAGCCCTTGGTACGCCGAGCCCTTAAATTTGAGCTGCGCCTTTTGTAGCACCACCAGCAAATATAACGAGCCTTAAGTAAGGAGCAAAAGCAGAGATAGCACGTTCATCAGTTGGAAGTGACAGAGAACGGGAAAGACAATGCGGGAGGAAGTTTCTAATCAATCACAGGCTGACAAAGATCAGCTGAAGTGATGCAGCTGGAAAAGAAAGAAAAAAAAAAGGTGAAGGCCATCTGGGGAGGGATTGCTGGCTGTAGGGAGGAACTGATACCACCACCCAGGACACCACTGAGAACTCAACAGATACAGCCATGCCCACGTTCTCTTTACACAAGTGGGATCCATCCTAAATCCAGTGCAAATAAATAACAATAACAATAAAAGAGATCTATGCAATGAGATTATAAAAGCACTTCCTGCAGACTGCGACTGAATTGGGCTACAATTTGTTTTTTAATGAGACACCCGTGGATAAAAACAAAAGCAAGCAAAGATGCCTTCAGCTGAAAGATTATCTGACACAAAACCAAATTAACTCCTTGTGAAGAGTCGTGGGGCATAGGGACCTAGCACTCCATCCCCAGAGGAGCACCCTCATTACTGTGATTATTCATTCATTCATTCTCTTTTTCTGGCCTTGGGAGTTTTCACTCCTTTCTGCCCCATGGCACAGCTTCAGTTGAAACACTAAAGAATCTTATCCAGAGCAGCCTCTGTGTACAATTATGTTTCAAGTCTGTCAGGATGAGGACACGTTAAACCCAAGTATTGCATTTGTGGCAAAGGTTGTGGCCATAAGCCTGTGATCATGTGCAATCAATGTTTTCCAGCAGGTTTACATCTACAGACTCCATGGTGGAGCTTAAAAACAGAGCATGGTGCTGCTCAGCATTGCTGGGAGTCAGGAGTGCGCATGACAAGGGCAGAGCTTCTCACACAGCTTTGCTGGGTAGGGACACAGATATCATCAGCTATAAGTTTAATATCAATGTGTCCAGAGAAGGGCAACAAAGCTGGGGAGAGGCCTCAAGCACAAGCCCTGTGAGGAGAGGCTGAGGGATCTAGGATTGTTTAGCCTGGAAAAGAGGAGGCTCAGGGCAGACCTTATTGCTCTCTACAACTACTTGAGGGGTGGCTGTAGCCAGGAAGGTGTTGGTCTCTTCTCCCAGGCAACCAGCACCAGAACACGAGGACACAGTCTTAAGCTGCAGCAGGGGAAGTTTAGGCTGGAGATGAGGAGAAAGTTCTTCACAGAGAGAGTTGTTAGCCATTGGAATGTGCTGCCCAGGGAGGTGGTGGAGTCCCCATCCCTGGAGGTGTTCAAGAGGGGATTGGATGTGGCACTTGGTGCTATGGTTTAGTCACGAGGTCTGTGGTGACAGTTTGGACTTGATGTTCTTTGAGATCTCTTCCAGCCTTGGTGATTCTGAGAGCATGAACAAAAAGCAAAACCAACAGTTCCTCTCAATTTACAGTTTCATATATAATGATGACCAGATGATGATGCACTTCTGGCATTGTCAGCATTGACATTCAAACATGATGAATTCCACCATAAGGCTGGCTTAAAATTCATGCTTTGAAGGACTGCTTATAGAAATGATAAAGCTACTTTTCACAGCAATGTATTATGTTTATGTGCTATTATTTAAAGTACCAGCATGGGTTTTGGGGTTTTTTTGGTCACAGGATCCAGCTTCTCCTTGCAACTGTGAATTGCTTTTACAAATATCTCCACATTACACAAACAGGTTCTTGGAAAATGCCCTGATTTCATAAGCCATTTAACTCCAAGATGTTAGCAGTAATTAAAACACAGTGCTTTATACTCTTTTGAATCTGGATGCAATTTTGTGAGCTTGTGAGGCTAAAAAAGAACACCCCATAACAAGAAAAATCAATGCAAAACCTAAGATGATATTTTCACATCCAGACAGAGTGAAGCCAGATGCAGTTTAGTCTAACAGCTTTCCTGTCAGCAGGTCTAAAGCAGCCTGTTGGAAGGAGCAGGAGGTGTTTGCAAGGCTGCCTGGTAAACGCATTCTTGACACTGATCTTCCTATCACCTAACCACAAGATACTAATGGATGGTTACGACAGAGTGGATGTGAGAATAAAGGACTTCTAGGCATATCCCCCGACTCCTATAATGACATAGCTTCAAGCACTGTAAATATTGGTCCAGCCCACAATGTTTTAACAGGCTGTTAAAGGCACTGATTACACAAGAGATTACTTCAGACACCCTTGAGATTCATATCATTTAACAAGATATGAGGCTCTGAGGGAAGGAGGGAGAATGATGCACTGCTCTATAAAGGTTATTGAGAGATTTGGCGATACAAAGGCAGAGTGAGTGGCTTTACAGATGGTTCAATGAGAGTCTCAAAAGGTATTCTGTATCTTTATGCATACACAAATATTTACAAATCTTTTAAAGATCAAGACTGTTGTTATCAGTTTATGTGCTATATATTGGCATTATGCAGTGTGACCTCAGGAAAGCCGATGCTCTGCAGCGGTAATGCGATGGTATGTTCAGCTCCGCTGGATCTCCATAGTGTGGGCCTGGAATGCATTGGTGAACAATACCCAGGACTGGAAGGAGCAAAGAATGAAGGGCAGCAGAGTTTGATAACCACATTAAAGCACTACCAACATCTGTTCAAGCCAAAGACAACACTATCTCCAGGAATTAACCTTCTGAACCACTTAATCATTAACCTCAGCAGAGAGAAAGTTAGACAACAAGAACCTATTTGTCAGTAGCCCCTCAGAGAGATGCAGTGAGCAATATTTTACTGAGAACAGCGTGAGAAGGGCTTGCCCAGCTTTATAAATTTTAAACACAGAATATATTTGTGTGGGAAACAAGGAGACAATGGATATGAATAAACAGCTGATCCTACCTTGAAGCCTTCATTCATTTATCCTGTTTAAAGTGGCTCGACTGTTTTGTCCTGCCTTGTGTAACAACATTTCCTCTGCGCAAGTAGAGATGCTTCACTTCTTACTCAGAACTATTCCTGGTTGTGGAAAGGTTTACAAATGGATAGGAGATTTCCATTTTCAATTGCACCCATATCTGTAGGTTTTCTACTGAAAACAACAAACTGGGGACTCCTGATTTGAGCGGAGCAGTAGAGCTAGAGGAGCAAAGCAGGTTTGTTTAAGAATTATTTGACCACATATAGTTTGACATGTGAGGTCATCCATTCAGTTATGCTGCTATAATCTGGCCAAACGACCTCCCTTCACACAATTACAGTTCTTACAGGTTTTGTTTCTTTCAGTTTTCATTTTATTTCTCAAAGGAGAAAAGACTTTGGTTTCTTCAAACTACAGTGACCCAGATGGGTAGAAAAACTGCACTGTGGTGTATGGGGGTTGTCAGTTTATTTCTCTGGACCTCACATAATCATTTACCAAGGGGGTGTAAAACACTGCCACAGAAGAATGATGCTGTTTAACACCCACTTTGCACTAACATCAGTGGCCACACAAGGTGTGGGACAATGCATAATGAGGGGCCATATGTCTGCTTAGATATTGCCACAGTTGGAAGGGAGGTGGGGCAGGGGGGAAAGGGTTGGGAAGATGACTGAAGGGCTGCAAACATTCTGCTCCCAGCCAGGAGTTATATAATAAACCCCCTGGGTTATCCCGGGTATGTTACAGTGTCTAAGATTATCAGTTCAAGGAACAGGAGAGAAGTCGCAAGGGAAAAAGCACTTGATGGGCATAGTTGGCCCAGGTGACAGAGCAATCCTCACTGTCTACATGGTGGGCTCCTGTCTGTTACTACTTAGGCTGTCTTACTTACAAAAGTATGATGATGTCTGTGGTGGGGGAAAAAGGGATGGTCTTACACCAAGGGATGAAAAAGGAAAATCTCATTCATCTGCTGTGTTTTCTGGGCTAGCTTTCTGTTGGTCTGCAAGTTGAACTGACTCAGTACAGAGCGTCAGGTGTGTCAGAGCCACCACCAAGAGCAGCATCACACACCCAGGGCCAGAGCACCACACTTTCATGCAGCAGCAAGACCTTTAATCAGCTCAAACCACAAAGTGTAACTTCACTTTATGTATTTGCTTACAAAGCAGATTGGTAGTTTCAGCAAAAAAATCCCAACAAAATAAACCCAAACCATTGATAATGCTTCATTTTCCAATAAATGGTAAGATATCACCAGCCTTGGAGAAAAGCCAGGGTTGAATGGGTGTGCAAAGTGAATTACCCACTCACTTTAGGGGTCAGACTGATGAAAGTGTGGACTGCACCTGGTCTAGAGGCATCATTCCTGTCTGTCTTCCCTTATATCTGGGCCTGCTCAGACACAAGACAGAGATGCTACAGTCCAACAGTGATCTGCATGTTGCAATATGTATTAATTGCACCTCCCAGCTCACCTTAACTCTTTCAGCGTGATGAATGCTGTGCTGACATTAAAAATAAAGGCATCTTAATGAACTGTTTTAAAATCAATGAAAAGTCAAGAGCATTGCCTCTTCACATCTACTGGGAAGATGCTCCTCTGGTCAAGACATCTTAAGGAAATGTTCATCAGACAATTTCTTCCACAGGATTATTCATTATAGTCTCTACTCCCACAAATGGATTTCTCAGGGTTTATCATGGTAATTTAATCCTTACTGCCGACTGTTTGTGCTCTTCAGAGGCTGAGATGCATAACTGTTTTTTAAACCACAGTCTGCTGAGGAGATTTAGCTGGAGCAGCAAACAAGGCACTCTCCTTTCACTTGGGTGGCTGAGCTCATTAATGTGGATAATTAATTGGAGGTTTGTAGTCCTCCCTTTGTATGCTGACAACAAGCAAGTCACAGTAGCCGTAAGACCCACTCCCCCCCTCACCTGAGCACTCTTGCACAGACACCTGCTGCTCATAATTAAGATCCATTGCTCAAATTTACATATCCTGATTTCTATCACTCAGCTCCTAGAGACAAAAGAAAGCATTTACTGCAGGGAAATGACAGCTCGAATTATGCTTCTCTTGTGTGGCTTGTCCAGGCAGCTGCTTATGGTAAAGGACCCTGACCTGAAACACCAGAGTGTTTCTATTTAAAAAGTATATGTTTGGAATTAATTTAAAGGGAAGCACGTGGTGATTTCCCCCTTCAGGGGGATAATAGTCTTTTCATTACATAACAAGTGCCAAAAGATGCCATAAACTTCACGACAGGCTTTGTAAAGCACAGTGCTCAGCAGTTAACCTGTGGAGTGCCCTCTTCTCTCCCTCAACAGGCTGTTCAAGTGTGTCTCTCTGCTTTAGCAAGAGCAGATGTTTCACAAACCACAGCCCTTGGCTCACCTGTGAAGGAGAGGGTGACCCTTGCACCCACGATTCAGCAAGGCTGATGTGGCACAGGAGAGAGCGCTGCTGTG
Organism: Melanerpes formicivorus; assembly: GCF_026170545.1. Taxonomy (NCBI): domain Eukaryota; kingdom Metazoa; phylum Chordata; class Aves; order Piciformes; family Picidae; genus Melanerpes; species Melanerpes formicivorus. Next base: position 979,840 of record NW_027142389.1, on the reverse strand, counting down.
AAGACAGTTTGAAAATACAGCCCCAAATGCCAGATAAACCTATGCAGAACAAATGAAGCATGCAGCTCTCACCAACACTTCAGAGGGAGGCAACCTTCCACGTGGACACCTTTATTGCACCAGTAACATCAGCTATCACATGTTCCTCAGCTTTTTGAGTGATACTAATAACCAGGATGAATCTCCTTCTAATAGCTCAAATTGTTCTTCACTACAATTTCCCTCCAGGTTTATTAGGTTGCTGCAGTGCCCCAGGGCAAGATGCAACTTTCATTGGAAGCCTTTCATAGTCTTCCCTGGGTTTAATTAAGCCACATAGATGATTAAAGATTACTCTAAATTCAATTTACTCACATACTATGTAGGGACTAGCACAGAACAGCTACCAGAGCAGAACCTCAGTGTCAGTGGGATTTGGCTTTACAACCTCCTCCAGTTTATTTCCAGATTTGAATTCAAATTCAACTTGTTTTCAGCTCATGTTCAAGAGAAGGAATAAAATTAGAACTCTGAATGGTAAACACAGTAGAGTGTAGACAGAAGGCCACAGGGTGACCAGTACAAGCAGCAATGTATCATGTCAATCCAGAGTCATCTGCTGGAAGTCCAAGTGGCAGTGATGAAAAACCAGATCAAGAGAGTGAACAATCTGGATGGATGTCACAATGCTTTGCCTGTGGTTTGCTCCTTAGCAGGGATGAAAAAGAAAACTTGACTTTCATTCCCACTTCATTGTTTGCTCTGTGGTTTATTTACATTTTTGTATGAACTAATGGAAAAGGTGATGGGTATGCTTTTTAAAGCACAACCTCCAAATTCTCCTAGTTCTGCTCAGAAAAATGAAATGGCATTCAGGACTGAGGGCTCTTGAGACTCTCATAGGGTGTCCCTGAGATTTTCCCCATGTTTCCCTTTTGGAAGTATTTTTCCTTTCACTTTTTCCCCCCTAATAATATAATCAACCAGACTAAGGTGCATCTTTCTGCCTCTTGAACTTGGAAATAGATAGCTAGGATGGTAAGACAGATATGGGCTGCCCAGGGAGGTGGTGGAGTCACCATCACTGGAGGTGTTTAGGAAGAGACTGGATGGGGTGCTTGGTGCCATGGTTTAGCTGATAAGATGGTGTTGGGTGAGAGGTTGGATCTCAAAGGTCTCTTCCAACCTGGTTAATTCTATTCCATTCCATTCCATTCCACTCCATTCCATTCCATTCCATTCTGCTCTACCCTACTCTATCCTACTCTACTCTGCCCTACACCACACCTGAGGTCTGATCAGGCTTGGTAATTACTCTTTTCAAGGCAGAAAGCAAATACCCAGTTCGTGGCACTTGAAGAGCAGATTTCCACACTGAGTTTTGTTTTCCTTTAAGGAAATGTAAAAGGAGATCTAACATTAAAGTGACTTAAAATCACACCTGTTTCTAAAAATAGTAAAGCAAAGGGTATTTGATTGCTTACATTTAAGAACAACAGAAAAGAAAGTAATTTCCAGTGTAATTCCAATGTAAAAGTTAAGACACTTCAGGATTAGAAATAAAAATGCTGCATTACCCCTTGTCTGTGACATAACTTCAGAACACATCCAGAGCAGTACCTGTTCAGCAGCCTGTGGCAAATGAACAAGACAAAGAAAAACATTGCAATGGGAGTCATTAATTGAATTAATTAACCTAGTGACATTGTCACAAGAATAATTTATCTGGTAACCAGCAGGAGCAGATCTCCAATCATTTGACTGCGGCTTCTCCCTCAGATTAACAGCCACCCAAACCCCTGGCAGCTGGCTGTTAGCCTTGCGAATTATCAGAAATTAATTAGCCAAATGCTGTGCACCCATGTGGATATTTTGGGGTTTTAAGTAAAGATTATGAAGGCAATAGATCATCTGATGATTTACTGAGGGGAAAACAGAAGCGTTTAAACAAATAGGGTGCCTCATGGCTTTCTAATGGGAGAAAGGAAACAAGGGGAGGGGGGTGGGGAGCTGACAGCGAAGCGCAGAAACAAAAGCCAAACATTTGTAAACAGAATTAAACAATCCAGGCTGGAGATAGAAACATACACAAATTAATCCAGAAAGGTCTCGTTTTATTTAATTGTCTTTTTTTTTTTTTTTAGAATAAAAACAATTCCATTTGCCTTTTTTTTTCTTCCTTTCAGAATAATGAAGGTTGCTACTTCAATTTGTTATGCTGGGCTTCAGCTATTCATAACCACTTCTGTGAGTATGCTGTGTTCATGCAGATAATGATCACTGTATCATGCATGAAAACCAGAGTTTTAAGGAACCTGAAAGAGCAACATGAAGCTTAGCCTTATTATTTCCTCCAACCTCTTGTCAGAGTAACAAGTAATGTGACCATAGCTTTCTGGAGAGACTCCTTTTGACAATACTGTGCTGCTTAGGAAGTAGTCAGGAACTTGTCTCTAAATAAAATCTTCTCCCTCTGACTTAAGCAAAAGGAACTTGCCTCAGAAGAAAATCTTCTTCTGCCTGCGACTTAAACAAAAGCAAAGCAGAATCATTCTCACTAATGGGTTTCATCCATCCTCCTCAAAATGCCTTTTACTTCCACCTGACACTGCTTTATTTGTATGTTTTCTATTTAAACAGAAAACTCCAGGAAGGTGGTTTTAGGCATGCAAAACGGACACTCTGCAGTCAGTTGGGAGGTGTAATGCACTTGTTCATACTTTTTGAGGAGCTGAGTTTAGGAAATGCAGGCAATGACAAATTCAGCCCGAGAATACACAGATTCAACCGGCACAGGGCTGCTGTGAGAATAAAAGGATGGGGGGGGGGCACAGGAAGTAGAAAAGGAAGATCAGAGTGGTGACTAACTTGGAGGATGTATGGAAACAGAGAGGGTCAGATGGGATGCTGCTGACACTCAATACTGAGGAGACCACAGGTTGAAATAATATCTTGTAAGAGACCCCAAGGGAAACAAGGCTGGCCAGGTTATCATTCCAGGTTAATGTGATATTCTTCCCGTTGGGAGCTGCAGGCTCACAGTCTCAGGTTTCCAGTCCCTGGGGGAAGATGAGACTGTGAGGGTCTTTCTGAGGACAAAGCAACCCTGTGAGCTGGAAAGGGGCCTCCCATAGCAGGTAAGGATATGGAACTGTCCAAACACAGCCAGGGCAGTGCAAGGACTAAGAATAGGTAATGCTCTCCTCTCTCACTGGAAGTAAAAACATCCCCAAACTCAGGAGCATTGGCCCTACAAGCTAGCCTCCCCATGCCTTCTGGTCACAGGTAAGGCACATTACAGACTCACAACACTCCTTTATATTTGGATGAAAATAAAAGCTAGAGGTTTCCAGTGTTGCATTCTCTATGGGAACATAATCCCCATCACAGAAACTTGTCTAAACCAGGATGCTCTGTGCCAATGCCTACCCAAAAATTAGGGATATTCAGAGCCAATCCAGGCAGATGTCATCTTTGCTTATTCCCTATTTGTCCAGCTAGCAGGTGAGTTAATTCCATGCCAGGTATGGAGTTAGGAAATGGGCCAAAAAGTCTTGCCTGGAAAACATGGAAAGCTTGGAAATGTGAAGTTCTCAGACATCAACAACTTCCAATGCTATCAAAGGAGTTTTAAAAGACTTGTTTTCTAGTATATCCCCATGCTTTTGCTAGTGGATGTACAGTTACTTGTTAACATGTGTACTGTTCTAATTTTAAACAGCTGTTCCTCCTCCTGTGCTTGACAGGAGGCTTAGGACATAAATACTGCAGAAGCAAAATGAAAGCCAGCTTCTGGAAAGCTGAGAGCTCAGCTGGGGTCAGTTTCTGGCTTCTTGAGAAGCTGCTTTAGCACTGCACGAATCTGTTACATGGCACAAATCATCAGCTCAGGGACTTAGAGCTGAGCTCCAAAATCTGTATTTAACTCAACAACCAAAGAAATTAACTTTGTTTGTTGAATGATGCTTTCTCATAGCCTGGCTGTAGAAACCTGGATTTTACACCTTTGTATTTATACATCATACCTTTATGTTTTCCTCCCCATAAGCTGTTGCCTGCTTAAATCCAATGAGAGAGAACGAGGTGTTGGGAAAAGGCTATGAAGAATAAGGTCACAGGCACTAGAACCTGAGCACTTAATTATGGGATAATTTTCTTAGCACATAGAAATTCCTCTGTAAGACTCTTCAGTTTTTTATTAATGACTACCATAAGCATTAAAGTAATCAAAACCCAACCTGCCTAACCTCTCAAGATACCTTCTTTTCTATTATATCTTAGGCTGTTTGAATTCTCATAGACCTCTTTCAAGCATGTCAGCATGTTGAAGCTATGTAACTCTTACAAATCTGTTTTTAAATAAAGCTATCAAATACTATTCAAATAGAGAACACCACTGCAAGACCAAGTTGTAGCTGAACTCTTCTTAGCATAAACTCATAGCAGCACTTCAGGAGAACTGAGAAACACAATATAGGCATGTGTACAAGGATTTGCAGCCTGTGTGCATAGATGCTCAGGTAAGGATGCAGTGGAAGAAGGCTGAATTTCATCCTGAGAACAACTTTAGAAGCCCTGTGAATATGCTGTGATGTATCCTGATCATGGTACTGAGGCAGAGGTAAAGAGACCTCTACTATGAGAAGAGCCTTTTTTGCTCATAGAATTTCACAGAATTTCAGGGGCTGGAAGGGACTTTGAAAGATCATCCAGTCCAACCCCCCTGCCAGAGCAGGGTCACCTACACCAGATTACACAGGAATGCATCCAAGCGAGTTTTGACTTCCTCCAGAGAGGGAGACTCCACAAACCCCCTGGGCAGCCTGTTCCAGTGCTCCAGTATTCATGTGCCAGAGTTGTCTTGTGTGAGCAGAAGAAATCTTCAGCACCTATAGAATCATTGAATTGTTAGGGTTGGAAGGGACCTCAAGGATCATCTAATTCCAACCCCCCTGCAATGGGCAGGGCCACCTCACACTCGGTCAGGTTGCTCAGAGACACAAATCCCTGTCTTGAGAGTGATACTATCTGCAGTCAGCCCTGAAAGAGTTTATGATCTCTACCTACTAAACAGAACCATGTGGGTACAATCCTTAAAAATAATCATTTTGGAAATCATAGAATCAATAAGGTTGGAAAAGACCTCAAAGATCATCAAGTCCAACCTGTCACCCGACACCTCATGACTCTGTAAAGTTACACAGGTGTCAAAATTCTTTAGTGGGTCTTGTCAAAAGCCCTTCTGTACCCATGTGCAGATGTTTGTCCCTAGGTCACAAGAGCACTTGGGCTTTGTGTGATGAGTCTTGTGGCTCTTCAGCTTCTCACAGCCAAGGAGAAATAACGTTCCCAAAGGCGTCCACTGTGAAAAGACTGCAGGAACACTTTTTGTGTAAGTTTTATTGTGCCCAGCCTTCAACAGCTTGCTTGTTTGCTTGTTTTTCATCATCAGAAAACCTTTTCATGTATTTTCCCATCTCTTATCCATTATAAGACACATATTCCTCAGTGCAACATAAAACATGGGAAAAGACAGCAGCTTTAACCAGAATTTTCAGAAATCCTCGGGGTTTGTTTTCTAGCACTTTCCTGGGTGACTTGTCATGTCAAATAGTGTCAGTCACATCTCATTAGATGACTTCATGACTCCAAGACATAAAGCTACATGACTGATGCACCTCGATGCAATGCACTGCAAGATGACTCACTGGGAAACTTAAAACAACACATTTTACCATAAACTTAACCCTTAATGCTCAGAATCAGATTCCACCAAGGAAACTTCCATCACAGGGAGTAGGATATGGTAGAGAATGACCTCTTAAGGGTGTAAAGAATCGCACACAGAATCACCAAGGTTGGAAGAGACCTCAAGGATCATCAAGTCCAATCTGTCACCACAGACCTCGTGACTAAACCATGGCACCAAGTGCCACGTCCAATCCTCTCTTGAACACCTCCAGGGATGGGGACTCCACCACCTCTCTGGGCAGCACATTCCAATGGCTAACAACTCTCTCTGTGAAGATCTTTCTCTTCACCTCCAGCCTAAACTTCCCCTGGTGCAGCTTGAGACTGTGTCCTCTTGTTCTGGTGCTGGTTGCCTGAGAGAAGAGACCAACCCCCTCCTGGCTATAACCTCCCTTCACATAGTGGTAGAGAGCAATGAGGTCTCCCCTGAGCCTCCTCGTCTCCAGGATAAACAATCCCAGCTCCCTCAGCCTCTCCTCATAGGGCTAGTGACTCTTCAGAAAGTGGACTGCTTTACTAAAAGGTCTGAAGAATATGCTGGTGAGGTTTTGACTAGATATTAACATGCCAGATATTGACCATATCATAAAGTAGTCTTTTTCTTGCCTTACATGGTGGTTAGATCTCAAGAAGAAACTCTGTTTCTCTCTCTAATATTCATTTCAGCTGTTTTACCTATTTAGAAATAGTCCACTAGTGAGGAAAATGGAACTGGTTGTAAGGGAATCATTTTGAGAATTTGATAAGCTGTGTGTGGAAATACTAAACCAGGTGATGTCCAAACAAACAAGTAAGAAATGCTGTAGCAGCAACAAAGGAGTTGCATTTTGTCTTAGATCTCATGGTGAGCCATGGACACCATTCAAACCTCCCCCAGTGCAACCTGAGGCCACTGCCTCTTGTCTTATCACTTGTGACCCCACCACAACCTCCTTTCAGGTAGTAGCAGAGAGCAATAATGTTTCCCCTCCTTTTCTTTGGACTAAATAACCCCAGATCCTGCAGACACTCCTCACACTTGCCCTCCAGAGCCTTCACCAGCTTCATTATCCTTGCCCAGATACACTCCAGCATCTCAATGTCTTTCTTACAGTAAGACTGATCCCAGTATTCAAGATGAAACCTCATCAGTGCTGAGTACAGGGGAACAATCACTTCCCTAGTCCTGCTGGCCACACTATTGCTGATACAAGCCAGGATGCCATTGGTCTTCTTGGCCACCTGGCCACATGCTGGTTCATATTCAGCTGACTGTTGACCAATACTCCCAGGTCCCTTTCCACTGGGAGCTATCCAGCCACTCTCACCCAAGCCTGCAGCATTGCATGGGGTTGTTGTGACGCAAGTGCAAGACCCAACACTTGGCCTTTTTAAACTTCATACAACTGGCCTTAACCCACTAATCCAGCCTCTCCACATCCCTCTGTAAAGCTTTACCCTCAAAGCAGATCAACACTCCCAGCCAACTTGCTGTCTTCTGCAAACTCACTGAGGGTGCACTCTCATCCAGACCATTGCCTGATTCAATAGAGCTATCCACTAGAAACCACTCTAGGAACCACCTTTAGCATGCATCCTATTAACCAGGAGCTCCTGTCTATACCTTCCAGCCATGAGTTGGCTAAATAATCCTAAGCAAAAGACTGACAGAATGTTTTCAGCTCTCCACAAGCTGCAGAAAAGGCTCAAGAACACTTGTTCCCAGTGGGAAGGTGAAATCTGGAATAAAGGAACCTTGTGAACCTTGCACTATTTACTAGCTGTACTCAGCTAGGACAGTAGTAAACACTGCTGGACTATTGCCTGTCACTGCTAGTCAGGGTTGCCTTAAGCACTGGTGTAGAAGAGACCAGAGGCATATGACACTTCATGGAACAGGGAAGGTTTATGAATTTGCTGGAAAAGAAATGAAATTACATCCTGTTGTTAAAATCCAATCTAATTTTTTTAAAGGCCACAGAATGTTAGGGGGATGGAACTGAAAACCATTCACTGGCAGCATTTGCTTGCATTTATTCTGCTATTCTAACATGAGAGCTGACTGGGAGTGACCCCAGCATCTTTTCATATGTATTAGTAAAACCTGCTACAGCCTTATGGTATCCAAAAAGAGACACTGCTGATTCAACTGTTCATTACTTCACTATATCACTCCTATTTTCTTGCAGTCTTAAAGCAGGAGCAGGAAGACTGAGATGCTATAAGCAGGCAGATTCCTATGCAATTGCTGCCTGAGTGCAAAGAGACACCGCTTGATAAATTCCCACCTGCATCAAACACTCTTATCTTCTTCCCATTTCTTGTGCCCTCTCCCACTCACCTGGAACTGAACACTTCCCCTTTGTTTTATCTTATCATGAAAACAAGGAAATACCACAAGTTACATGTCAATATGACCTCTGTGAACTAGGAAAAAGCTGTCTAATGTAATACCTTGTGGCTCCATTAAACCAATTAAAGATGCATCTTAAATTCTAGCAGTGTTGGGAAAAGAAAATATGCTTTAGGCTGTAAATTCAAACAGTGTAGAGACTAAAGAGTGGCTCTTCTTCCGAGGGATCCTTTGTAAGATGAGCTTACATAGTAGTTTCCCAAAGAAAAAGCTTTAAATCCTGTGGGGTTTTCCCCCCAATTGTTGACTATTTTCACTTTGCATGTATTTCATGGGTTAAAATGAAAATGGTAAGAGTTTAGGTTAGCTGAAGGCTAATTGGGGAGATTAGAAGTGACATCTAACAAAATAACTAGGCATCTTCTTTCTACAATTTATGAATCAATGAAACAACAAGAAAGGGGATTTGTATTTGTGGGGTTTCCTTTGTCTTACCTATATACAAATTCATTGCACTGGGGAAAACTGAGAACTGAGTTTTGCCTTTAGCTTTCCTCTTATACTTCCTTCTTAGACTATACATTTTGACCAGAAAAAAAATGTTAAGATATATTAAATACTGAGCCCTTTAAGTTGGTGACTGGGCTTTCCACACTGAACACACTGCAGGATATAGCAGAGTAGATCAAATATGGAGAAGCAGGGGCAGAATGCTGTCTCTCTGCCTGAGGAGGTGGTGGAGTCACCATCACTGGAGGTGTTCAGGAGGAGACTTGATAGGGTGCTTGGTTGCATGGTTTAGTTGATTAAGTGGTGTTGGATGATAGGTTGGACATTATGATCTTGAAGGTCTCTTCCAACCTGGTCTGGTCTGGTCTGGTCTATTCTATTCTATTCTATCCTCTGAGAACATCTGAAATGGTTGTGCAGTCCCTGAACTGTACAGGAAAAAAAAACCCAACCAACCAAAAATAAAACCCCAAAACTCTCTTGAATGTGTAGCCCTTACACCTGTGAGTGAAATCAGCACAAGATTAATGCTGTCTGAAGGATAGCCAAGTCTAAGCATCCCTAAGCGTCCGGATGAAATCTCTAACACAGATCTGCATTTGCCAGATAGGGCCCAAGTGTCTTAATGCTGTGGAGGTGAAAAGGTCACTTTTCATTATAACATTAAGCTAAGCAAAGGCAGACAGACTTTCAAAACTTCTCAAGGTCTTTGGAGAATGGAGGAAGACAATGTTCCTGCAGAAATCTCGCTTTCCTGATGTCCAGACTTGGATCCTAAGGCAGATGACATTAGATATAGGCCAACTACATGAATATATTTTCATTCATTAGCCAAATTAATACAGAAACTATTTCCACCCACAGCTGTTGCAGTAGCATGCACTGCTTTGGCTGGGGATGTCACCTGATTAAATAGACAATTCATCTGTGGTCTGTTGTGGTGATCTTGAGGATGAATACTTCTATAATGATCTCTTGTACATCACAACATGTTTTTTGCCCTTCCTGTAGAGGAAAAGCTGCAATGAATGCTTGCAGTGACGCATTTGGTCCCTGACTTTACTAGTGTAACAACGCTGGGGTTTAGGAGAGTGGTGTGGTTTCTGGGTGCATGCAGTACATCAGAGCAAGATTTGACAGCAAGTTGCTTTTGATAGAATAGAATAGAATAGAATAGAATAGAATAGAATAGAATAGAATAGAATAGAATAGAATAGACCAGACCAGGTTGGAAGAGACCTTCAAGATCATCATGTCCAACCCATCAACCAATCCAACCCACCTAAACAACTAACCCATGGCACCAAGCACCCCATCAAGTCTCCTCCTGAACATCTCCAATGATGGTGACTCCACCACCTCCCCAGGCAGCTCATTCCAATGGGCAATCACTCTCTCTGTATAGAGCTTCTTCACTTAAGAACTTCTTCACTTAGAACTTCTTCAACTTAAGTTGCCTTTGATTTCAGCCTGAATCATACAGAAAAGATCATTAGGAAAAAGAAAAAAAACCAAAAGCAACAACCAAACCAAAAGCAAACAATGTAAAATGTAACAAAGGTATTTGGAGATTACTTGAAAAGGTTCTATATTGTTTTTTTAATTTCCACACCACTAATGAGGTGAAGAAGCTGCTTCCCTGTGGGCCTGCCTGACTGTAGAGGGGAGCTGTAGTTGCTTCTCAGCTGCATCTGGAGATATCCAATCCTGGGTGGAAGGAACTGGTGAATTTTTGATAAATACTTGGCTAAGGTGAAGTGTGAAGGCTTGCCCTCAGGTGTGACAATAGGGTGCTTCTGCAGATACCCCACAGAAATACAGACACTGCTCCACTAGACGACACTAGACTAGAATTACATTTCACTAGCTTTGTACTCGGTCCAGGGGAAAAGTAAAACTTTGACTACCCTGAATCCAGAGGGACAGCACTAGCAAATTCCCCCTTATCCAGCTTCTGTGATCTAAGTCTGTTCTGAGAGTGGAAGACAGTTTGGTTTCTACAGCCAGTGTGCTACAACTGCCAGTAAGGGAATGAAATAACTTCTCTATGATAGCTGGAGTGGAGCTCGTCTGCTTATAAATGAACTTAGATCAGCTTGTAACAAGCTACAGTCACCACTTCTGGTCCTGGATATAATTCCAAAATAGTGCCACGTTAAAATGGGAAGACCAGAATCTTACACACATCCAGCCAAAAAGTGTCTGCCATCAGAGCTTTACTTCCCGAGAGTCAGCAGGAGCCATCACTGTGCACTTCTGGCCCGGCTGGTTTGCATCCTATCTTAATGCTATTTACTCACAGTCCTACTGCAAGTGTTATCAGATGTGCGCAGCCTAGTGGGCAGCCACTCCACTTTGCTCTGTTTAGCTCTCCAAGTTTGACAAGGATGAGTGTGAAAAGAAGTGGAATAGTAAGAAGATGCAGTATACTGAGAGCAACAAAACTGACAGAAATTGTGGTAGCAATTGACTGCTTCTTGGAGTTGCACCTCGCTCAGACATCTTCTCTGAACAACAACAATTCAGTAAATCACAATCTGTGATTTGGAAGAGAAGTGTTTAACTAACTAAACCTCTGAGCCTTATCTGTTAGCAGATAAGTGGGAACCCCATGATGGAGGTCACTTACTTTAAAGACAGGCAGCATGGACAGGAGGAGCAAAAATAGAAGTCACGTTTTATTTCACTCTGGATTTACACAAGGACATACAAAACCCAAATTTGAGACAAATGTTTTACTACAAGAGAAAGCTACTCTCAGTCAAATATTCCTTTCCTTATGCTTTCACCAACACCTCCAAAGACCACCTGATTTGCTCCAGCTGTGTACCAAAACAAAACTTACATGAAAGGCTACAGCCAGTGCAAAACGCAGCGGGCAAGAAAAAGTACATTACAGAACTTGCTGTATTTAAGTTAAAATTTAACTGTTTCTCACAGTGCAGAAAGTAACCTCTATGTTCTTAAAGAGCAATCTCTTTTTCATTCTTACTCTATCCAAAGTAAGATCAGAGTAAGGACTATTTCTGCCCTCTAAAACAAAACACAGAGATCCCCTTTCATAAAACTGTACTCTATGAAGCATCACTGCTCTGGGAAAAGATACCACAGAATCACAGAAACTTTCAGGTTGGAAAAGACCCTCAGGATCACCAAGCCCAACTGCTAGTCCTACTCTACAAGGTTCACCACTAACCCATCTCCCCAAGCACCACATCCAAACAACCTTTAAACACACCCAGGGTTGATGACTCAACCACCTCCTTGGGCAGCACATTCCAATGCCTGACCATCCTTTCTGTGGCTTTTTTTTTCCCCTAATGTCCAGCCTAAACCTACCCAGTCACAGCTTGAGGCCATTCCCTCTTATTCTATCACTAATTACCTGTGAGAAGAGATCAGGGGTTGGTCTCTTCTCCCGGGCAACCAGCACCAGAACAAGAGGACACAGTCTCAAGCTGTGCCAGGGGAGGTTTAGACTCGAGGTGAGGAGGAAGTTCTTCACCGAGCGAGTCATTCGTCATTGGAATGTGCTGCCCAGGGAGGTGGTGGAGTCACTGTCCCTGCAGGCGTTCAAGAGGGGATTGGACGTGGCACTTGGTGCCATGGTCTAGTCATGGGGTCTGTGTTGGTAGGTTGGACTCGATGATCCTCGAGGTCCTTTCCAACCTAAGTTACATTGTGATACTGTGATCGGCACCCACACACGTGTGTGTGTGCATATATATGATACTATGACACTAGCATATATACTGATACTATGATATACACACATATATATGTAAATAACATCAGTGGAAACAAAGCAAGACTGTAACTATCCTGTACTTCTGTACTTTTGATGCATTAAAACAACCACCAAACCCACCTATTTGGAACTAGAAGAATACATATCAGCCTATATTTCAATAGGACATTTTATGAGAAGGTGAAATACATTTGGCTGCTCTGCAGAATGAGGAATTTAAACAGCACTTACTCTGGAAGCAAAATGCAGGTAACAACCCCTGCTTCTCCCACACACCACCCAGGCACAGCAGAAAACGTTTGGAGGAAATTACTTGCATCTTGATACTTTTTTTTTGTAACAAAGTCCTTGTCACTCAGGCAAGAGTCGGAGCACAGTAGCACATTACTGGGGCTGGAGGGCGAAGGCAGATTGATGTTTGGCTTTGCAGTATGCTTTGTAAACTGAGAGAGTGGAAATGTGAACCAAAATCAGGAAATGCTACTACTGGTCATAGAGAAAGGTGCTGGTGTGGTGAGTCTCTTGTGTGGGAACAGCTGCGAGCCAGTGATGCTGCAGGAGCTTAGCAGCCGAGGGCTAGCCCCAGGGGAAGCAGGAGGCATGCAGCTCTCTGACCTGCTTCTCATTTACAGTGAGCAGAAGGGAAAGGAGATGGCTGATATTTTCCTGTGGCAGTAGTGAAGCAGGATGCCTTAAAGAGCGGGCTTTTTGCACTGGTCAGTGAGGTAAGGCAGAAGAGGAGTGAAGCATTTGTCCAGCTGGGAGAAGAGTAAGGTGGCAGCTACAAGTCATTCTGCCGTTATTATTTGAGAGTGTTTTAACTCATCTGTGTTGTTTTTCCTAGGTTTTCTTGGCTGGGATCACTTTAGTCAAAGATCTTTTCTTTTGCCAGAGAGTGGAAACAGTGGCAAAAAGTTGGTAATGCCTCGCTCAGGCCAGACGAGCCTATAGAGCAGTCCTTCCCTGTCAGAGCATTCAACAGATTCTGCTCATAGTGCATGTGAAAAACGCTGAGCAATGGTTTCATGCTCCTGGGAAAGCAGCCTCCTTCACGTTCCTCTCACCCATTGCACACCTTCTGCATTCTGGCACCTGTGCTGCTTATCAGCTCCTGTTCACTGTAATTGCAGTGAAATTTTGCAGAGGCAAAGAGAAACAGGAGTTCAAGGATCAGAGCTTTGAACCCTGGTGCTGGCTTTCTGTTGTCCTAAAATGCCTTCAGTGCACTTGAAGGTGTCGAGAAATGACAGTTTCCCCTGGAAGAGGTGAATCATCAGAGATGAGCAACAGAGGGGAAGCTCCACAGCTCAGCAAAGCTTATATTAATCTGTTTGATGATCTCTCATCACAGTTCCTGGACTTACTAGGGAACACTGATGACTGTCTCTTAGTGTGAAAAGTGCATGTGTCCTCAAGAAACAAGCAGCACATTCTTGTGGTTTTCAGGCTTCATCTTAGTGAGACACTCCCACTGAATGATGTAAAATAAGCATTATATTCAGGGGATTGGTTTAAACTACAGCCTGCAGCAGTCCCTGCTGTTCTCATGTGCTCTATGAGGTGTTTGATATATGGACCAGAGTCTTTATTTCTGGAAACTATTAATACATACTTCTAGATCTTACTGCTCTATGATAAGCCCTGTAGGAGAGGTAGAAGCCAATCTGACAAATATGGAGCTGCTTGAAAGATTATATTTGCAATTATGAAAAAGAAAAAGAGAGAGAAAAAACATCAATTTCAACCAAATTCAGTGAATGTCAGGTGTCCATGTATGCATAGAATTAGGCTTCTAACAGACTACTCTTGACTTTGTGTCTGAAAAGGTTTCAAGATGGCTACTTGATGACACTTGTCTTCTGAAGCAGTGTTTTGATGTCTGCTGCTGAGGGCTATTTTTATCATCATGGCCCTGTAAGTACACAGATGTGAAACATCTAAAGTATCTAATCTTCAGAAACATTTTGTTTAAAAAACCTGCATTTACATGACCTACCACCTCATCCAGAAATCACTTCCTTGTAATCATTACTTTCTTTGTCATGTGATTATTGATGCCAGTGTTTCTTATACGTAGGAACAATCTTGTCTCAATTGCAAGACACAAACATCCTCTAACTATTGATACCAGGCTCCCTGGATGTTCCTGTTTCTCAGGACTCTAACAGCTTGGTTGTTCAAAGACAACCCAGTCATTCATACTTACTGTTCACCTACAACTCTTGTTGCATCCATAGATAGAGCATCCTTGCCTACATTTGAATGTATTCCCTCTTTATAGTATCTTCTGTGGTTGTTCTTGCTTTGAATTTAAGGATAGAGGAGAAACATATAACCTGGGACATGTTACTTAGAGGATTATCTAATTGACAAGTGCTATGATAGTATATGCCTCAAGAATGAACACTGAGTTGATCTGACAGGCATATCATTCAATAGGTCATGAATTTTAATGAGTCCAGAGTTTGTGGCTGGTCTTGAAAGTGTTCAGTACAGCTACACCAACACTTCCTCTGCTGATTAACTCTTAGCATTTATTTCACCAGGGAAAGAAGATACTTAAAAAGCCATCTTTTTAGTCAAGGCTTCATCTCATCCCATTACTATTTGCTGCCTGTTCAATTAATTCAACTAAATATTCTAGGAATAATTTAATGTGTAGCTGTGAGAAGTAACAAATATCCTTTCAGGTTTTCATTACAAGTTTAAGAGGATCCTTTCTGGATCATCCCATACAAAACTCCAACTGAAATCACAGGGGGAGGAATGCAAGATAGGGCACTTTGAGCTTTTTGTTGTTCAAAAAAATCCCTCTGAAGCAAACAGAATGTGAAGGTCCTCTTTGTCTGATGTCAGTCAGCTCTTTTCTTCTTGTGGCTCAGTCAAGATTCTCTAACCACAGATTTTAAGTGTCTCACCTAAAATTTTTGCCGATATGGTGACTCATAAGGGCACTATTCACAATGACCAATTTAAATCAGAGTACAGAGATGTCAGGAAATCACACAGTGCATTTACTGTGTTTTGAGAAGCCTCTGATTCTCTATGGGAAACCTGCAAATTCCTGAGAGAGCACTAACTTGGTGAGCTTAACTTGTAAAACATTTTGAGAACAAAAATCTTCCTTGAGTCGTTATTCTGAAATAATTGAGACAAGAGTCACCTATATCCAGAGTCTTAAGTACAAATATGAATGAATCAAACAGCTTCTTTTAATTACTGAATTCTCATTACAATCAACAGGAGCATTCTGGCTTGTTTGAGCATTAGGAGTCCTAAGCATTTATTCAAGTTCTTAAATCCAGATTTGGAAACCTGATTTTCAGTGGTTATATTTTGTAATGCCTTGTGATACAGCTCATTGATTTAGGAATCAGTTAGGAATACAGTTAAGTTGTTATACCTTCCTGACTTTAAAAAAGATGTGGAAAACCCTTTTTATTCTGTTCTAGTTCTATTGCTTTCATCACAATATCACACTGGAAAACAGCAAAAGCCTAATTTCCCCCACCTATCCAGATAGAAAACACTGTTGCAGTCTGAAAATACCCTGGGGCAAATAAATGGTTTCATTTTGTCCTGATCTTGAAGGAGATTTTGACTACAGTTGATTATACTCAGTATCAAAATACAGAGCTGTTTATTTCAATGCTGTGTGCTAATGTGCAATTACACCTGCTAGTAAGTGCTGAGGCACATGAGTTTTGACAGACAAGATCGAGAAAGCAGCTCATGGAGCCAAGTATCTTCATGTTTGTAATTGGCATCACACTGTTCTGATCAGGACAACAAACCAATCCACTGCACTTATGGGGAATCTGGATCTTCAATGAACCCTACAAAGTTGTTTCCCTTCTAACAAGGCAAGTTATTCCAGTTGAAGCTTCTCAACATGTGATTCACATTGGGAATATGGTCTTGTATGGACCCAGTAGAGAATATTCTGGGTTGTAAATGGGATTTCTGAGAGCTAAAACGAAAGTCATAAGTTCTGAGCACAGAACACATAACAGCATCCTAATAAACTGGCCTAGAGCAAGACACCAGCATCTCACAGCAGCAGCAGTCATTGCACCTAGAAGTGTGTGCTCACCTCTGCTTTAAATCTTTCATCATTTAAAATAAACATCTCCCTTTATTCCTGTCAAGCATTGCTCCACTTTCTTACTTTTATCACTTCTGAAAGTTATGAAGAGAAGCCTGAGGAGATAAAATGAACCACAACCGGCACTCAGAAGTGAATTCTCCTCCCTTTAGAAAGGGCAGAGCCTGCGATATCACACAAGTGTAGCTTCAAGATCAGTTTAACCCACAGAAAGGCAATATATCGCTTTGAAAGTATTTTTACCTTAAAACAAAAATTAAATAATAATAACAATTAAAAAAAGTCTTCTGATCTAGGGAAAATAATTTGGTTAATGTTTACACAGCCAGCTTGCTTGAATTTCCATTTTACTTGCAATGAATCACTAAAAGGATTAGATAGGCAGTCAATCAACTAAGAGGAAAAGCAAAGTTTATGCAGATTGTTTTTAGGTTTTCAAGCCCCAGCACGAGGAGGCTCCTGGCTCTCAGAGCAGCCAGAAAGTGCCCTGGCTGTGCAAATAAGTCATGAGCTAGCTATATTTTCAGGACGACTATTTCTCTCTAGCTTTGTAGAGAAAAATCAATATCTTGTTTTCAGATGTGTAAATGCAGTCGTCTCTCTAAAGTGCCCTGGTCAGTTTACCACACGTTCAGCAGCTGCTTCTTTCCAGGCTATCCCACGATTCCCAGCCTATGAGGATTGACAAGGCAATGATAAACTAATGTGCCCCCTCAGCTCTGTGCACAGCCCATTGTTCCGGCAGCTGAGACCCTCTGCTTCTATTTGCTTTCTCCCACATACATTATTCAACAGCCCAGGAAAAGGCCAAGAACCTCTTTCATTCAGGAATTCTGTATTAAAATAATCAATTTCAAACTGAAGCGGGGAAAGGAGGCTTGCTACAGGCGAGGCCTATTAATAAGCCACCAGCCTCTGCCATTTGCATTGGAATCATGCTATCACAAGGTAATATAGTATTATATTTCTTACTCATAAAGTGAAGGGGGGGGAAAAAAAGAGACTATTTGCATCTTTCTTATCAAAAAAACATTAATTACAGCAACACCATTCTGATGTCATATTTTGGCACTATGTCCAAACCAAGAGCCTCATTTCTGAGGCTCCGTATAATAGACTACAACTTGATTCAGAAAGTCTCAGGGAGGAAAGGAGGTTTGTAGATCCACAATAGGCAAACAAACTTGAGATTTAAAATCATTTAAAGCACTCTTCTTTTTTCTTCTCTCTGAATGTTCTGACAGGGGATCCAAAATCCATTATTCTGTGCCACTCTTCTCCTGGCATTACAACATATTTGGTCACGCCAAAAAGGTGCCCAGCACTGTTAAGTCATAAACTGCATGACCTTCAAGGGCAGTATTTCTCCTTGCAGCACTGCCAAAAAGGAAATGCAGGAAGAAAGGCAGGATAAATCATTACTATTACACATAATGATTTTTTTTCCCCCCAAGATCATCACCTTCAGAAAAAGTGCAAGTTTCACTTCTCCAGCCAAAGAGCAGCAACCTCTTGTGAAAGCCCTGCAGAGGCATTGTTTTATGGCAGTGGTTTGGTCTGTCTCTCAGGGCTAGAGACACTCACCAGTTAAACTGTCCTACTTCACTGGAGTTTTCAGCCTAACTTTTCTTCTCTTGTTTCTGAAGTCAAACACATTTATGACAGCAGCATTTTTAATTTGTCCCCTCTTGGCATCTTGCAGGTCAATAGCACAAAAGAAACACTGATGTCAACACCAACAAAGAATGGGAAAGCCCAGGCCCATGGTCATAGGAGTTAATGGGAAGCATCTTGCTGCCCTCAAAAGGTACTGACCATTATCCCTTTCTGTATTCATGTTTTCCCTTCTTTTCTACTCAAGATATTGTGATAGCTCCTCATGATGAGTGTTCTACCCACTACTGGATATTTCTGCTAACCAAACATTGTTACTATTGTTTAAGAATCATTAAAACCTGGTAAGACTTCAGTGAGATAAACATTACATCTGCTTTACCTGGTAAAGCAGCCCAGGAAGCATCGAGGCAGTGAGTGACTAACGGTGGCTGTGGACGAGCTCTGCTCAGGTTCATTAAAGGCTGCACTAAGAGCCCCATAGTTTCTGCCAAGTATCTTGGCTATGAAGTCAAAGTGTGAAACTTTAGACACTGCTTTCAAAACTCTGAATTTGCATCTCAGTGGGGAATAGCAGAAAAAAAGAAATTAATTTGGCCCATTCTGATACTGACAGGGGATTTTTTTTTACCAGTCTATTCTGATGCTGGCACTGAATCTACACATTAAGAGATTGCTATGCTGACAGGAAAATCTAACAAAATGTTGGATGTCAGAAACACACAAACTAAAGTGGAAAACACTAAATGTACTGGGATTTGTGCTCATGAGTCACTCCCAAAGCTCAAAATGCTCAGTGAGTGACTAAAACATTCCAGAAAGTGCCGTGTACAGCATGAAGCATCCAACTTCAATAAGCAGATGACTTTTTGCCAGCTGATGAGCAGTGCCCCATAACTATTCAAACTTTTGTTCTGCCCTCTGGAGAGTTTCATTTCACAACTCTGCAAGAGATGTGCATGAGACTCACCTAAGGATGAGCCAGTAAAGCACTTCATTGTGTCCAGATTTTCCATGGTCTGAACATACCAGGCCCTCATATTTTCACTGTGCAAAATAAACCAATCCCTCCTGCTTAGCATTTGTAGTTTGAGGATAGGAAATCATTAATATGACAGCAGTCAGCTGCTACCTGCTTGGTGAGAACCAAGGCTGCAGAACTTTCAATCTTACAACCTTGCATAAACTATTCACTTAGCCAAGCTGAGAACAAGGGATAAGGAGGGAGAAGTAGAAAGTCAGAGCAGGATAAAGGACATTCCAGACCCTTCCCCTACTGAGCTGTGTTTTCAACAGGGGGGAAACTTGGGAGCACAAGCAGGAAGACTTATGGCAGAGTGACAAAGTTTGTGCAGTTGAAGCCTGCACCTCCTGCAGGGAGACTGCTGTGCTGCCAGGTCTGCTAACACAGCTATGGTCTAGAACAGTCGCACAACGTGTGCTTACCTCTCAAGCCATGCTCATTTTCTCAAAGCCTGCCTCTAAAACAAGGCTAACATTACATTTTACCATGGTTTTTCTATGTCAAGGCATCTTTAAGATTTACAACTACCTCTTTTTTACTCTAAAAGAGCCTGAAATCCTGGAGATCTCAAACATTTTTTTTACAAAGCTCTACTTCTGCACTTGGTTAGCTATTGCCATTAAATCTTTAAAGTTAATGCAGAGCATCTCAAACACAGAAGTAACCCCTAAGTGTTTATAACATGAACATAATTACAGTTCCACAGCAAAGCTGGTCCACAGACCTGTGTGTAGTTTCTAACAATAACTGGTATGCAGTTCTTCCATACAGACTTTGCACTCTTGACAGGCTCCAAATTCAACCAACCAGGGTAATACTATAGCTGGGGATAGGAAATGAGACTGTCTTCCTTGGACAACTAACTCTGAGTTTAAAAGAGTGAGATATAACATGCCAAAAATCTTGTGGCCCCTGTAAAACAAACTCTGTTTTTCATTTTCTTCTAATGGACTGATTCAAGAGGCATATTGATATGAAAAAAAGAATGGAGTTCAAGACTCCATGCAGGCAAACTGCGCAGTTCTTTTTCTTAGATATGATTACCTTTTCTGTGTCTCACTAAGCAAAATGCTTTAGTAACTGCAAGCACCTTCAGTTACTCATTATTAGATCTTTGATGTAACTTTCCAGTATTCAGCATGTGAGTTTATTCTGTAGTTTATCCTCAGTGCTTGCAGTAAGCCCAAGATGTACACAGACAAAATATCAGTGACATTTATCTGCTGCTTTACACATGCCTGGAGCAGAGCAAAGGGAAGTTGTGAGCACTTTTATTCCTGACCAAAAAGCAAGCTGCTTTCACTTGAGGCGGTGCAGGATAAAAGACAGTGTAGCAGAGATGAAAAAGTGAGCAGGAACCAAAAGAGGAAAGGATAAGAATAAAGAGAGAGAGAGAGAGAAACAAACCCAGAAACAATTCAAAATAAGGAAAAAAGAGAAGTCATGGTCAAAGAGAGAAAGAAATCATCTCAGACCTGTAACATACTGAGCTCCCCCAGGAACAAGCAGAGCTCCTCACCACTGCTCCTTAAAAGCCCAGCATTAGCAAGAACACAGATCTAACGACTGCCAACCTGGGAGCTGCAAACACCACCAGTAACAGCATGCAGAGGCAGTAACAACACCGAGTCCAGTGAGTCTCATCTCCGTTCTGAACATATAACCAGGGATGAAGAAAGGAACAGTAGTCTGCCAAACGGGCATGCACAAACTTACACAGAGAAAGAAATTTGATTCTCAGACCTCTGAAAACCCACCAAACTGCCAGGTATCTCTGCAGCTTAATAAAAATCATTCTTGTACAGCCAGGAGGGAGAACATCCCTAACAGAAAATCTATTTTTATTCCTATTTTATTTCCTCCTTTCTTCCTTCTTTAACAAACAGACTTTTTAAGAGAGGAAGAATGAAAAATAGAAATCCTATGCACCGTGCTTGTAGATGAGCTGAATTGCTAATTCTATTTTCCAGACCAATCCCATAAGGTGCCAAATCCTGCAAAAATCCTCCAGCAGCAGTGGGACTGGGCAGCGCCCATCACTTTGTTAGGAAGATCCTTGCCAGTATTGAAATGAGCTGCGTTGTACTATCACACACTTGCTACTAGAACTGATCCAGAGAAGGGCTAAGTGTCCTCAGCTCTGATTACCTCTCATTGGGAATTAAGAGCACTTGGCAAGACCCAGCCTTAAAGCTGTCTGGCCCATTATTCTGTTTCATAGAGTGATTTATTTTAAATGAAAGCATACGGACAGCAAGTGTCAATAGTGCAATAGTGCTAATGTTAGGTGGTGCCACCCGTCATACACGAGAAGAAACACAGTCCCTCCAAGCAGAAGGTAGCAATGCATATGCCTCTGTCAATAAGATCCTACACACATTCCCAACGAGCACATTTTGAGCTCCCATTATCATTAGTGGGAGGGGGGGGGGGGATGGGGGACATCCACGTCTCTACGTGTTTTCTGTGCTAATCTGAGAGCTGGACCAAATCCCAGTACTTGGGTCACTTGTACACAGAGTTCTCATTGTGAATCAGGGGTAAAATGGCAGCCTCTCAGTTGTGCTTTCAAACTATGCATTTTTTAAAACTTGTGTATGCATAAGCCTCTTATTTAATGAATGACTCCCTTTGTATTTACATGTTCCACCATCCACAGAACAAATAGGGTTTAGTTGTTGGAGAATGAAAACTTCTAGTCCTCAAGGGAGAAAAGGGAAAAGGGGGGGAAAAAAAATAGTTGCAGATAGTTTATGGAAGTGGTAAAAAAATAAATAATACTCAATTAGCCTGTTAATTTTAGATCTTAGCTGATCTTGAAGGTGGACACGTGTTCTTTCTCAAGTCACATATTCTACAGCTTGGATCAGAAAAACAAACCCCACTTCTGCTGTAAGTGTGACTGAAACATATTGGTTTCAGTCTAGCTGAATTCAGATCAAAAGCGGTCAGAAAAGTTATTTTTGGCTGCTTTGGATTGTTATCCTAAATTAGAAAGGTCTCACCAAACCTGAAGACTTCTTAATCTTGCCCCCTTTTCTTTTTCCCATGCCTCCTTTTTACATTCAGCTGATAAAAGAAATACGTGAAATACTAACTAAATTTCAAGATGCATGGCAGAAATTCTTTCAGAGGACTTTAGCAGCCAAGATGGGGAGGCATTGAAAGCAGCATTTTAAGTTGCCTTGATTTCCAAAAGGAAATAGTTATAAATTAGTTCTAGGGCACTCTGCCTCATTTCTAAGAGTGGTTCAAGGAGCTCTTCAATATTAATTAGCAGCCTGTGAATTCAGCCTATGCAATTACGCCCAGACAGTTCTTTGGGTCTGAAAGAGCTAACTTATCATATTTTTTTTTTATTAATTCACCATCTATAAGCTTGAATATTTTTGTATTTCCATATTTCTCAAGTAGCACTTAATTTAATCTTCTCCCCATTTCTTTCAATAAACCATTGTTGCGTCTCTTAAGGAGCACAGCTTCCTCCTCTAACTCATCTCCCCGTGAAATTGGTTTAATGAAGCAGAAAGGTATGAAGCATTAACAACACTGGAATTCATGTGGTAGCACTTCATTTTTCAGAGGCACTCACATTTCCTACCTAATTTATAAAATCAGCACACAAATGATTTTTATCACAGCCATTACATCAGTATAAATTACTGCCTTTTCTATAACACAGCAGTTAGTCAAACTGTTGAAATTATATCTATTAGTCATAGAAAGGAGGAGGGAAAAAGGGAAAAAAAAAAGCCTGTAGGAAAGATTTAGTGTAAAATCAGGGCTGATAGCAGCCTTATTGAAAGGTTAATATTGATTTACCAAATGAGCCCAAAGTGTGGATATTTTGCAAAGGGAAATTAAAACCACACAAAGTCAAGCAAATGGGTCAATTTGTAAGGAGCCAAAAAGGAAGCTCAGCAAACAAACTGTGCTGCATCAGAGGCAGTCAGAAATGCAATTAGGAAGAAGTTTCTCACATTCAAGAAGCCAAGCCATGCCTTGCTTCCAGTCGTAGCCCCACGTTCCTCCCAAGCTTTCCCATTCTCCCCATTGCTCTCATACTGCTGTTCTGCTTTTGTGCACGGTGTGTCCTCCAGAATCATTGTTTTCATCCTGACTTCTCCCCTGTGCCTACTTGCATCTTGGATGTTCCTTCTCAGGCCAGCGAAAATCAGCCCCTACCACCCATGCTGCCACACAGCAAAACTATGATGGTGCTTGCTGGGAAAAACTTGTAGGTTCCTCTGTTTTCCCAGTGAGTATAAACTGGTTTTCTGGGACCTGCATCCTGATTTGCAAAGCTTAGCCTGTAAGGAAATGACAGCCCACTCTGCAGATGCATCACATACTTGAAAATACTTCAGCCTTGCGCTGCTCTGTAAACAACACCTGTCTCCACTAGATCTGCTGCCGGCCTTACAAGTGTGTCCTGGGCCTCCTGTCCTGTTTGCCGTTCTTCAAGCATGACTCCTTCCAGGATTGTTCTGTAAATTCACTGTTACCTGCTGTGTCAGATCGCTCCTCCAGATCAGCCTACGTGAAACGGCCGTGTGATAAGGGGCAGGCAAAAGGTCAGCAGGAAATACTCTGTCAGAACCATAAAGATGCTCCAGAAAATCTGCTCTTCCTAAAACTTCTCTTCTCCCTGTCCTTTTTCAAATCCTTTCCCCTTGATGCACTTCCTTCAGATCAGCCAGGAAACACTTGGAGGCAGGCACTACACCTTCTGGTTTGTCCTCTCACAGCAGCACACAGACTAGATCATAAAGCTACACAGACACTGCTTGATGTCATTCTCCTTAGGAGCACTAAGTATTAAAATCAGTTTAAAAGCAGAATAAAAAAAATCAAGCACGAGGTTGCCTGTGCAACAGCATAAAACCTTGTGGGTGCACACAGTTCAAGCTGCCCTTCCTTGGTGTGTTTCACTTTATATTTTAATCTTCTTCTGCTTACAGTTTTCATTAATTGGCCTTTCCCTCTGCATGTCATCAGGGACCTTTTCACTGGCTTTCTCTGTTTCCAGTGAATGCAATACTGATGTGGAAGTGTCTACTGATGGCACCTTGTGGCTAAACCAGAGAAATGCTTGGGAATAGGAACAAGCATGAAATAAACCAGGAAATCATCAAGGAAAAGCTATAATAGGAGAAGCATGTCCTGCCTCCCACAGGGACTGCTGCTGAAAATGGCACAACACTGTCAAGCTTTGCAGACACCTCCTTGGCAAGACACGGCACAAACCCTGCCTGCCAGGGCACCCAGAGCTGCTCCCTCCCCACCCCTGGTCCCTTGCAGAGTCCAGAAGTGCAGGCAGGGGACTTGGCCTAAAACCTCAGCCCAGCAGGAAGCAGGAGAAGGGGGAAGGGGCCTGAGGCTTGCAGTAAGAGAAGTGAACCGGCAAATTCCACTAATCCAGTGTGTGAGAGGGAGGAAGGACCCAGGCTTTATCTGCTGCCCAGAGCCCCCGAGGCTGACGTCAGCTTGGTTGGGTGCCCTTCGACTCTGCAGATGAGAAAATCAGCCTGAACCCAGGGATCAGATTCTGGTCTGCACTGGTCAGCAAAACCACTGAGCTCCACAGCAGCCCTTTATGCATCCCCTTTTAGGGGCACTGAAGTACCTGCTGCCGTGGGCTGGGATGTAACCTCTCTGAAAAGCTGATGGCATTGGAGAGATATCCAGCACCTGCTGATCACTGTTTCTGAAGGCACAAATGATGCATTTGGCCTCCCTCTCTCTAGATGCTTCTTTAAAAGCACAAGTTTGGGTGCTAGGTCCTGAATGGCCTCAGGCCTGCTAGCTTGCAGTCATGCCCAGGACTCAGAATGGTGTGAACACAGGCTGCTATGTCCTCGTTGAGAGTTCAGTCACAAGCCCTGACCAGAACAGCCACCAGAATGGCTCAACAGAAGCTGAGCATATACCAGCACTGGCTCTGCTGGTATCAATGCAATCATGTTCCCACACAGAAGTAGCTGACAGGATTCCCGAACTGTGATGAGTGATAGTGGTGGGATTAATAGACAACAAAGGCACAGATGTACCCTACAGATAAAGGATATTTGGCCTGAAGTAGAACCCTGTAAGATATGTCCTAGGTAGAGAGCAACAAACCAGGGAGGTGTGTTAAGGTACAGATAGATATGATACCTAAGCCAGCCAAAGGTCTCTGGTTTAAAACAAAGCTGGCTCTCATCTACTGTGTTTTCTCAACTCTTGTTGAATCCAATCATTCCTCTGCAACAATTCAGGTATTTATCCTGCATGTTTCTCCATATCCCACTCTGTTCTATACTACCTTCAATGTGTCTTTAGCACAATCCCCTGTATTTTGAACTCCTTGTAAAAGATTAGTCCAATTTTTCCATCCTTAACAGCTTTCAATATAATTAAGTGCCATACACATCACTTGGGAAGAGAAACAGGAGTCCTCTGGTTTGCCCAAGATCACCCAACAGACCAGACTCCTGCATTCCAGGGAGGACAACATGATCACAGTATCACAGTATAACTTAGGTTGGAAAGGACCTCGAGGATCATCGAGTCCAACCTATCAACACAGACCCCATGTGCCATGTCCAATCTCCTCTTGAACGCCTCCAGGGATGGTGACTCCACCACCTTCCTGGACAGCACATTCCAATGACGAATGGAATGATCTAAATACAAGTCCTCACTCAAGAGGACAGACTCCATGATGGAAAACCAGAGAGGACCAAGTAAGTGTGATGGCCTGGAAACAAATGGTGCAAGTGAATACAGGAAATTCTTTGCCTGTAGACCTAGAGTTTCCGGGTAGACTGAGATCATCAGACCTGATCAAGTGTCATGCAAGATGCCAAATAAACATTGCTACATGCCTTCTATAAGCACCCAAGGCAGAAGTCATAGAATCAATAAGGTTGGAAGAGACCTCAAAGACCATCAAGTCCAACCTGTCACCCAAGACCTCATGACTACTAAGCCATGATAGAATCATAGAATCAATCCAGAGCTTAGTGCACCCATATTACAAAGCAACTGGGACACTCAACACCAACACAGTATATAAGCAGGAATACAAAATAAGGAAAAAACACATTTTCTGCCAGGCCTAACCTGCAGCTGTGTCAAGGCATTGTGCTTCTCACAGCCTACTGCAGTGCTATACAGAGCAATTCTCAACAGCTTTAAGACACACAGCTTGTGGATACAGTGACACTAATGTCCTGTCAGGTGAATTCTGGACTTTTCAATGCAGCAGAGACAGAAGAGTTCTTTTTTACTGCATAAAGAAAAGAAAAAACTTAATGAAAGAAAAAAAGAAGAAAAACCAAACCACCACACCAAACCATTCTGAGTTATGAAAAGCAAAATGATGAACTAAGAGAGGAGATTCCTCAGTAGCTGGTGTCTTCTATTATTTTTGTTTGTTTGTTTGTTTAGCAACCTTTCCCCTCCCTCCCCCCCGCCATACAACTGCTTTCAACCATAAAATCACTCTTGCAATTCTTGTGCTTCTTTTTGTCCTATCTCCTCTTAATACTAAAAGGAAATTAACACCAACAGATGAAGAAGAAAAGACTCACATCAAGGAGAACTTTTACCTGCAAGTGAAAGAGGTGAGAGACTCAGTAATGACCACAGAAGATTTCGCTGTTCCTTATTACCTGGAAGATGCTCAGATACCACTGTGATAAGCAGCCTTACAAAAACTTGGGAAAGGCTGATGGCTGAAATTGGAATTATTTTTTTTTCCCCCCAAAGTAGATGTTTCACTGCTTTTTTGCAATAGTCAAGCTAAAGGCTCATCTTTACCTTTTTGTGTAAATAACTTCCTTTGCCTGGGGTGTTCATCATCGGTTTGACCTTAAAATGCATGGCAGAGTCCTTAGCAATATTCAATCAATGGCAGGATTAAAGGTGAAATCAGTTACACAGAGGAAGCCTACTGCTGTTTCACCAGTGTGGTGGCTCTAATCTCCCTCCAAGAGACTAAAGATCATAACTGATTTACTTCTCTTCCCTGGGGAACAATTTTCTGTAGCCTGAAGCAATCAGGAAACAGACTGAATTGGCTTTAATACCCATCTGCCCTAGGGGGGAGAGACTGTGAAAAGCTACTAGGTTGTTTCTTCTTCGTACTTGTAATTAAATAAACTATGACAAATTTGACAGGCAGAATTTCTAGCAGTACCAGTTGTCTTAAAAACTTCCTACTTGGAGTGTAATTGATATATAGCAGCCATTCCCAAGTAGCGCTGGAGAATATTTAAACATTAAAATCAGTGATCTTCACTCCAGGCCACGATGCGACCTATTGGCAACACAGCTCTAATTTTCACACCTATCCAGAGAGAAAAATAACTTTTGCAAGGCTGTGAGACATGCTCAAGCACAAGTAAGTGGGGCTAGCTTTGATTTTAGTTGTCTATTTTTTCCCCCCCCTTGACATGGGTTCTTTCCATTATTTAACAATGCTAGGTATGAAAAGGAGATAGCACTGATAGAATGGAAAACAAATCTTAGAAGTGGTACCTAAAAAGTTTTTGTATCAGGATGTGGTGGGTTGAAGTTTCCTCCCCCCACCCCCAGCATTAACTTCAGCCAGACTAACTCAGTTAGAAGCAAATGAAGCTGTATTTAATACTGGGGGGGGGAAAACTTCCTCAAACCACCACACAGGAAAGGAAAACCTGGACCCATAAAAGGATTTTCACAGAGACTAATATCAAAGTGCATCTTACTAAAAGCTTAGTCAAGAAGATTACATTTTTTTAACTTCTACTTGGCAAAACATTGTTGGAGACAAAGAAGATGAGAAGTTTTTTCTGGTTAACTTTCTGCAATTTAACATATTTCTCAGAGCTGTCCTAACATAAAAGCAATGACATTTTCTGAATGAAACCAATGTTTGGATTTTAAAATGTATAGAGAGCATAGGTACCCGGGCTGCTGTGGGTACAGTCATTTCAGATATGCTGCTCTCTACCTTTCTTGTCTATATACTCCAGCATGAGACATTTTTAAGTACTCCATGGGAAAGCCAAGTGAACCAGAGACAGAATCACAGAATCGCCGAGGTTGGAAAAGACCTCAAAGATCATCAAGATCAACCTGTCACCCAACACCTCATGACTAAACCATGGCACCAAGTGCCACATCCAATCCCCTCTTGAACACCTCCAGGGAGGGTGACTCCACCACCTCCCTGGGCAGCACATTCCAATGGTTAACAACTCTCTCAGTGAAGAACTTTCTCCTCACTTCGAGCCTAAACTTCCCCTGGCACAGCTTGAGACTGTGTCCTCTTGTTCTGGTACTAGTTGCTTTACAGTCACAGATAATTCTGATTTCTTCATAATTATTTAACTAATTTTAGTCTTATTCCTGTATTATTGGAGGAAAGCAAAGGATTTAAGAAATGCTTTGGTTTCTCTGCCCAGCCTTTTGCCCAATGATTCTGAGGCCTGGCATTCAGAGGTGAAAGAATTGCCACTATGCCTGCTGAGTGTTGTCAAAGCACAGTACCAATGCTCCAGTGGTACAGAGGGTGCTGTTGCTTACCCCTTTCTCACAGGTGAAAACATGGGCGTGGAAATACAGCAGAGGCTTTGTCAAAAACATACATTGATATCTCTTCCCAGCTTCATGTAAATCAGTGATAATCTCCCAGTAATTGTCTACAAATCCGTTTGTGACACCTTTGAAAGACAACTCTCATCAGCTGAGCCACACTTCCAACTACCAGCATTACTGAAAAGTTTGCATATGAAAACGTTTCAATCCTTTGCATGACCAGTGATGAGAAGCTGAATTGTGTTTATCAATGTCAGAGGACAATACAGCAGAATTTGCTCTGCTTCTTTGGTCCACACTGCCTGCTGCATCCAGTTACTAAGGAAATACAGAGGAGATGATGACCCTGATAATCAACTATCTAAAGCAGATTGGAAGGCTTTAGTTTCACACAGTCATTCACTACAACAAAACTGTCCATGTCAACTCAAAGCTTTGAAGTTAGCATTGCTCTCTGTAGAGACTCCTAAATGCATTTTCCACATGATACCAGTCCATGTGCAATTACAGA
Source organism: Melanerpes formicivorus (assembly GCF_026170545.1). Lineage (NCBI taxonomy): Eukaryota > Metazoa > Chordata > Aves > Piciformes > Picidae > Melanerpes > Melanerpes formicivorus. The sequence continues at coordinate 950,702 of NW_027142389.1, read as the reverse complement.
CTCTTAAGAGCAGCTTACACAACTACCTGAAAAACAGAGAGAGATGCTGCACAAGAATCTGTTTTATTTCTTTGGTGCCTTAAATACTGTGGACATCTGAGGAGCACCAGCCCTCAACCTGTAATTAGATGCCAGCTCTATTATGCTGAATTCTTCCCATCAAATAAATGAGCTTAAATAAAACAAACAGCAAACAAGCATTGACTGAGGAGCTAAACACATAAAGCCACGGGCATGAAGATTTTCACTTTGCCAAATTGATAGTAAAGGAAATTGGTGGATGTGTTTCCCTGTTCTGCTCTGTACTTAGTTTTCAAACTGTTCTTCAAAACCAAATTATGTTTTAAAGCATGACAAGGCTTTAAATTAGCTATTGTGTGTCTCTTGTTTGGTTGAAAGAACACAAATATTTAGCTGAAACACCCTAAGACAGGTGAATCATTTCCCCCAAGAGCTAAACGTTTATCTGGGTGTGATTAAGAGTGATATGAAGAGCCAACAGTGACTGCTAAAAACTGCTCCATGCTGAGATTGCTGATAGAGAAAATTAGGCTGTAAGCCAAGTGTATTCTGTCTGTTTTGTACTCAAAGTTGAAGAATTCACACATATGCCAAGAATTATAGCTGGCTTTACAGAAAAAATGAATGTTAACATAAAACTCAGCCATTTAAAAAACCCCAAACATCCATTTCCCTCATTTCTCTTCTGCACCTGCTTTTCACTGCAATAGCCACAGGCTGTAATGAGACAGCAGTGTGGCTTCAAGCCTTGGTACAAAGGAACCTCTGTCTGAGCCAGTTACTTATCCACATGACATGATAGGTCCCATTTCCTCCTCAGTCTTGCTTTCCCAGAGCAGTGACAGAAACCACATTGCAGAACTGTCAAGATTCTAAAACCTGATTGATAAATGCCAATTACCTTGATTAGGTTTCCTTGAAAAAGAGAAAAAAAAAGGCAGCAGGGGGAGGAGGGGAAAAAAAAAAGAGCAAAAGCTGTGGATCAAAGATTATTTACCTGCTATGCTCCAACTTGATGAACTGGAGCTCGAGCATCTTGTCTGCTCACAGATCCCACCCATCTTCTCAAAAAACATAGATGTTTCACTTCAGCTAAGAAAATTGCAGCCAGAATCAGTCACTTAACATAAACCTTCCTGTTATTTTTAAACAGCAGTTTGAAGGTCATATGTCTCTTCAAAGATTTATCTGTAGAAGTGGCTGTAAAGATACCTGGATTTATATAACGTTTCCCAAGGGAGACTGGAGGCTGGCAAATGTGATGCCTGTCTACAAAAAGAGCTGAAAGGAGGCTCCAGGGAACTACAGTCCTCTCAGTCTGGCCTCAATGCCAAGGAAGCTCAAGGAGCAGATCATCTTGAGTGCCTGTTATGTAGCAGGTGATCAGGAGCAATCAGCATTGGTTCTTAAAGGGCAGGCCCTGCTTGACCAACTTGATCTTCTACAACAAGGTGAACCACTCAGTGAATGAGGAAAAGGCTAGGCATGTTGTTTACCTGGACTTCAGTAAAGCATTTGACACTGTCTCCCACAACATCCACCAGGAGAAACTGGCTGCTCATGGCTTGCATGGATAGATGCTTTGCTGGGTGAAACAGTGGCTGATAGCTGGGCCCAAAGAGTGGTGGGGAATGGAGTTAAATCCAGTTGGTTGCCAGTCACTAGTGATGTCCCCCAAGGCTCAGATTTTGGGGCCAGTTCTCTTTAATATCTTTATCAATGATCTGGACAAAGAGATTGAGGCATCCTCAGTAAGTTTGTAGATGACACTAAACTGGGGTGGAATGTTGATCTACTTGAGGGTAGGGAGGCTCCACAGAGGAACCATGGGCTGGCCAGATCCCATGGCACTGTCCTAGGCAGTTCTGGGGTTCCCTCACAAATGCAAATATCTTCCCAACTCTTCAGGAGGTTATGGGAACTCCTTGACTGTGTGCATTCAATGACTGTATCTAAAAGAAGATATAAAGTACACCTTCATTACAGCTTTGAGCTCTGAGATCTTACTACAAGTATTAAAAGTTCCAGGCTAAGTTAAACTGGGTCCTAGATTATGACTCTGCACAGGCAAAGCAGCAGGAAGCAGCCTAAACTCTTTTCTGTTCTGAGGGGGGGTTTTCCTCTAGTACCTATAGCTGAAATTCAACTAACAGCCCAGATTACCTGTGCAGCCTGCTAGAGCATTGTGACATGAAATGCCAAACAACCAATGTAACAGGAACACTTCTTATAGCTGTGCACCACCCAGAGTACAAATTATCCCGTCCCTCACATCTGTATATCCCTTCCTCCCCCACCCCCCCCACCCCCTTTATTTATTTTTCTTCTTTTAATTAATCACCTTTACTTGCTGTGTTCCCCTGGTTCCTCTGTGCAGCAGTGCTATGAATGAGCCAGAACTGCAGCAGTGAAAAGAAATGCAATGTTTATCATTTTTATTTAGTTCTGTTATGCGACTCATTGTTGAAGGCAGAAAAGAATTTTCTATACAGCAAGGTTCTGCCTCACCAGCTGAGAATAATCTAATTATTTTCCCTTCAATTGCATTTTAAAGAAATTATTTTTAAGAGTCCTTGCAGCCACTTTATCACTCACACAACTCCTGCTGCATATCAGAAGGTGGCAGACTGAACAGCTAGGGATTTCTGTTCCCACCGTCAACCTGTTTCAGAGACAGTCTCCAGCACAGCAAAACACCAGAGACCTGCCTCGATGTGATTGTCCCCTGGGAAGAAGCACACACCAATGTTTTGTCACCAGTAATACAATTTCAGCAAATTCTTCTGGACAGTCCAACACCACCTATACCCAGCCTGCTGGGTCAAAACTTCTCTCTGGTTATCACAGAACAGCAAGTAATGACATCCAGGTATTAACCACCAAAGAGATCTCAGTAGGATTAACTCAGGCTGGAAAAAAATCTACAGTTGGTCTGATCTGATCTGATCTGATACAGGGCCCTTGCTAACAAACTACTTCAATGCTGCAAGCCTCAACTCTTCCAACCAAACATGTCAGAAATCTGGACCTGAATCCTAACCTCAGCATCCAGTAACACTGCTGGGTAACCTCACTTTGAGGGTTGTATTGATCAATCATCAGTCCACCTGAGCTACTGCTGTTACTGAGTAAAACAAGCACTTGTGTAGGTCTTGAGCAAAGGGAAAATAATACTGAAGAACAGCATCAACCAAAATTATAGTTCCATTTTCCTTCTGCAAAACAAGATGTCAAAAATGCCACCACAATAACATTTTAATGGATATTCAGCTTTGTCACAGAGTTTTGGAGTGCAAACTACAACTCTCTTCTATTGGGGAAAAAAAAATCAGGAAGAAAAAAAAAACATGAAAAAGAAAAGAGGTTAATTTTCTAATCTTTCAAATCTCCAAACATCAGAAAGTCCCTGCATGCATAACTCTGTATTTATAATAGATTAATGCTATGAACGCCAAGCTATTTTCCCTTGTACTCTCCACTTCTGACAGATAAAACGGGAAGATAAGAAAGCTGTGATGTTCTTTCGACCTTCTACCAAAGGTAAGGACCACCTGACGATCTGAATTTCCCTTGCAAATCTCCTGGAGCTGCAATGCTGAAACCCCACTGCTGGTGCCTGCTTTATCTCTGATTAGCCATCATTTGGGACAACTGTTCAACTGATGGAGCAAATGACTGCACTGAGTTGGCATTTCCTACTTCCCCCGTCACATAACTGTTTAGAATAATATCTCAGTGCAACTGAAATGCAGTTTTATTTCTCCTCTTTCACCCAACCCCCGAAGAATAAGAATAAAACTTTATACAAAGGTTTATTTTTATCTTATTGGAGAAGGATGTTGTATACTCTGATGAACAAATCCTCGGTCTCAAAATGGTGTTTGTGGCTCAGGATACACCCACGATGCTCAGGGATATTTCCCTCCAAAGGGCACAGCATTGCCCGAGAATATATTTTTCACCTGATGGCAGGATTTCTCAGGAGTTTCCTGAAGAGCTGCCAAAATCAGACCTAATGATCTGCTGTCTGTATTAAATATCAGCTGGCATTCCCTAGTTTTCCCTAGAGATGGCTGCATTTGTCTGTAGTAGACAGAGCAACCCTGAGTACTGTCTGCTAGTCTTTACTCCCTGAGAATGTGGCACTGGAGTCGGGTTACTGGAGTGATTGCAGGTATTACTTGTCATCTCCTCCACCCTCATTATGTCCTTTCACTAGAACATGCCAGTTTTAAATAGATCTAATCCTTTGTTTAGTGGAATATCAGACCCTCAATGTGTGAGTGTGCTCAGACAAACCTGTCTCTTCCCACTAAGGTCAGCTTTACCTTTCTATCACAAATTCTTTCATTTCTCTGTCCATGCTCTTTGCATGTGGCCCCAGAGAGCAGACACCGGGAAAGCAGGCTGAAAGTCTGATGCCTCTGATGAATTACCTGGTCTAGGCAAGTTGCTCCAATCCAGAAAGATGTGCAAAGAAGCTATAATGCTGAAGTGACCTGGTCAGAAATGAACAATTAAGCCCTGCCTTGACCTGGTGGAGCTGATTCACAGCAGGACTACAAATAGTTCTAACAAACAATGAAAATACAATCTTAAATATAAGCATCTCAGGCAGCAGGGGAAGTGGTGGTGTTTGGAGGAATTCTTCACAGAGGAAAAAAAAACTAAAAGACTGGAAAATCAGGGGGGCTGAGTTCCACACTTTGATTTAATTGAGTGAAGTCAGGTCTACACCAGGATGATTCTTTTGATCTGTGTATCTGTCCCTGTTCTTTCTTATTTGTATGAACACAGCACCCATCATCCTAGAGAAGGAAACCAATCCCTGTTGGGTTACTCACTGAAAAAAAACCCAGAAGCTAAAGCAGTGTTTCCTGTGATTTAAAAGTCAGTGATATTCAAACTGTAAGAACAAAATACCTGTGCCACAAAGAGATCAACATGTGCAAAGCAACTATGCCTTCTCCCCTCTATGCTGTAGCCTCCTTTCTTGAGTAGCCCAAGGCATTTGTATCTGTATTTTGCACTGACAGCATCACTCTGGTACACAGACACACCTTCCAATTATTGCTTTCCAGCACTTCTTTTCTTCCTCCCATCACTAGTGAGTGAGTTTACTTAAATAAATATACACCAAATCTTCACAAAAGAAATATGCAGATGATTTTGTTTGCCACAGTGATGGTAGTGATTCATTCAGATTCGTTCAGATGAAACCAAAATACTTTATTTTTAAGACATGCTCTACGACACAAATTAACTACAGAAAGAGCTTGTGGGGGGGGGAAAAAAAGCACTTCTGATGCTTTGAAATCACATGAACTGTATTTTGGCTACTGTGGTCTTGTCAGTCACCCCTTCTTAAAGCTGTTTGGTGAATAAAGTGCATCTGTGCAAACCATGAGTCCCTGCTCTGTCAGACCCAAACCTCAGCACTTGCAAGTACCCCTTTGACTGACATCCTCTTTCAAAGAATGCCCTTGTACACTTATAAAAGAGGTGTGGTCTATAGATTTCTGATTTATGAATTAAATAGGACCTAGGAGCCATTTAAATAAAATCTCCATGGAAACTTGTATTTCAGAAGATAAGCCTGTAAAGGAACAGAACAATGACACCTTAAGGAGGGAAAATAATCTTAATAGATATAACCTCCCATAAAAAGTCTGAAGATAAAATGAACGAAGAAGAAAGCTGAAGCAAGCAGGTACTCACTGCAAATATTTTGCCAGGTATGAGATATGTTTAAAAGAATTAAGAGTGGAATGGAATGGAGTGGAATAGAATAGAATAGAATAGAATAGAATAGAATAGAATAGAATAGAATAGAATAGAATAGAATAGAATAGAATAGAAATATAATTAACCAGGTTGGAAAAGACCTTTGAGATCATCAAGTCCAACCTATCATCCAACTAATCAACTAAACCATGGCACCAAGTGCCCCATCTAGTCTCTTCCTAAACACCTCCAGTGATGGTGACTCCACCACCTCCCTGGGCAGCACATTCCGATGGCCAATCTCTCTTGCTGGGAAGAACTTCTTCCTAACCTCCAGCCTAAACCTCCCCTGGTGCAGCTTGAGACTGTGCCCTCTTGTTCTGGTGCTGGTTGCCTGGGAGAAGAGACCAACCCCCACCTGGCTACAACCTCCCGTCAGGTAGTTGTAGAGAGCAATTAGACTGAACCAACATAACACACAGTGGATGAGAAAACCCCAAACCAAGCTGCAATAACTGCTAGAAAAGCTGGGGGGATTTTAGACAGTAAGAAGTCCTTGGTATGCCACTTTGATTTTAGGAAATCACTTGTCAGAGCTGCAGTAGCTGTGCATAAACACATCGAATATACCCAAGATAAAAGCTGGATTTGAGGGACCAAATTCCAGGAGCTGCATTGAAGTCCTGGCCACCAGATGGCCATGCTTGGTTCACAAAGAGCACCTGCACATAAAGCTCACAGACATTACTAAAACTATGCACACATCCTATCCTAGAGCAAAGTGGGAATTTCACCTGCACAATGTCTGGCTTTGGCAAAGTGCAATCTTCACCTTGATGCATAACCAGGACACTGCATTCTTGTTTTGAGGACATCACCTCAGTGGCCAAAGACATTATCAGGCTATTAATATTATAAAAATAGTGTATGCTGAATACTACAGAGTCTCCATTTCCATTTCTGCTTATTATTATAGATTCTCCATTTTTAATACTCATGACAACAATAACAACAGTGGGTGCACTTCCTCTCTCTTTGGGAAAACACACTGTCCCCCAAATTGTATTCCTTGTGGTGTGCCCATGAGCAGTATCCAGTACCCTGGAAGCTGCCTTTGGCTCGTTATCCACAGGCTACAGTGGCATTTTCTGAGGTCAGTGGTAGCACACAAAAGCCAAAGCTCCTTATACAAAGTAAAAAGTTAACACTGAAAGAGTTACGCCACTGATGATTTCCAGTACAAAACAGACAAATGTGAACAAGGAGGCAGAAGGGTGCAAATTCCCAAGCACTGGGACTCAGGTAGGAAGCTCAGCTCTTCAGGATATCCTCACTGCAAAATAAGTAGGAAACAGCCTTCATTAATTACAAGCCTTAATTCATAGTCCCAGCTGTGTGAGCAAATCACAGTCTGGGGCATGCATATGGCATAAACAATCTGTTGGTATATATCAACTCCCCAGAGTCTGATATATGTTGGCGTGTAACAGACTCCCCAGAGAGGTTGTAGAGTCTCCTACTCTGGAGACTTTCAAGGCCTGTCTGAATGCATTGCTCTGTGACCTGAGCTAGACTGTATGGTCCTGCTCTGGCAGGGGAGTTGGACTCGATGGTCTCTTTGGGTCCCTTCCAACCCCTGACATCCTGTGATCAGGTAGTAAGTAGACTAAATATCAAGGATAACCCATGGTATGATGCACACTTATTTGGGAAGAAATGGCTGGCTTGTATCAAAATGGAAGTTTGAGGACAGTACTACATCCTCAGAAATAAGATAAGAGTGCTTAGATTTATGCTGGGGTTTTCTTTAATTAATCTGTCTTTCCTGTTCAGGCAAATTTCCTTAATTATCCAGAGCATGAGGTAAGAATATTGCTCATGCAGGGCTCATTTCACAATGCAGACAAGAATGGTGCAGCTGGAGTCCTAACAATCACCGGTGTCAGGTGCTTGAGGAAGCTGTTGACAGTTACTTAAAAATAAATTATCATAAAGAGCATAGAGCAGCACTTCAAAGTTACCAAAATTGTTCCAGTGCCACAGGAAAATGATAATGTGGCTTTCAAACATTTGCTTGGGAAGGAGAAGTTACAGTTCTTTGATTCAGGTCTGCATTCTTATTTCTTATTTATTTTTTTTTCAGTAACTCTAATGCTCTGCATAACCTTCTGTTTAATTTCCACATTTCGCTGTACAGAAGGTGGTCATTCTGAAATGCAATACGAAGGCTGCAACACAAAGAAATGGAAAGTGTGAGCAGGTGCCAAAGAATCCTCCCAAACTTTGCTGATTGTTCCACGTCAGACAATGTCCATAGACTGTGAGGCATTCTGAAATTATGAAAAGTAAATTGATTCCCTCTGAGGCTGCAGAGATATACCTTATTTTGCATCTTTTGAAGCACAGCCAGGGTCTCATCTTGGCAACTCGCCATAAAATCTGAACTGAGCCTAGCAAAAATAAAAGAAACTACTTCAGTTTCTCTTTCAGAAAGGGAGAAGACTTTTATCCTGTACTACATTTTTTCTTCTTGATTTCAATAGTTAAAACTTACCTGGGCTCCTATTCTCACAGCTGATCACAGATGATGAATTTTTCTGACCTTTTTCTGTACTAAAGAGTGGAAAAAAAAAAACCCCACTGCAATAGGGGCTACAGCTGACAATTGCCACCAGGATGAGACTGAAGTACTTCAAACTTAGTATCTGTGAGTGCAAGATGAGATCTTAATTATTATAGCCCTTTATTATATACTCAAAATTACTAATGCAATAGTTATCTGATATTCTTCAGCAATTTTAGATCATTAGGAAATATCCTCCCCCATTACAGCCATCAATGTTGAAATAAGTAATGCTAGGCACACCTTCTTTTTTTTCTAAAATACGACACCAAGCAGCTAAACTCAGCATTGTGCTTACCTTGCTTTTCCTTCCACAGAACTCCTAGAACATCCTTCCCCCTTTTGTTTTGGTTTTGTTTTGTTTGTTTAGTTTTTTTTTCTTTATCTCTTTCCCTCCTATCACCGTTTTTGAACTAAGGATCAATTGGCTGGAGAGCTGCCAAACAGAAAGGGACCTGGGGGTGCTGACTGACAGCTGGCTGAACATGAGCCAGCAGTGTGCCCAGGTGGCCAAGAAGGCCAATGGCATCCCTGACTGCATCAAGAATAGTGTGGCCAGCAGGAGCAGGGGAGTTATTGTGCCCCTGTACTCAGCACTGGTTAGGCCACACCTTGAGTCCTGTGTCTAGTTCTGGGCCTCTCAATTTAAGAAGGACATCGAGACACTTGAACGTGTCCAGAGAAGGGCAACGAGGCTGGGGAGAGGCCTTGAGCACAGCCCTGCAGGGAGAGGCTGAGGGAGCTGGGATTGTTTAGCCTGGAGAAGAAGAGGCTCAGGGGAGACCTTATTGCTGCCTACAACTACCTGAAGGGAGGTTGTAGCCAGGAGGGGGTTGGTCTCTTCTCCCAGGCAACCAGCACCAGAACAAGAGGACACAGTCTCAAGCTGTGCCAGGTGAAGTTTAAGCTGAAGGTGAGGAGAAAGTTCTTCCCAGAGAGAGTTGTTAGCTGTTGGAATGTGCTGCCCAGGGAGGTGGTGGAGTCCCCATCCCTGGAGGTGTTCAAGAGGGGATTGGACGTGGCACTTGGTGCCATGGTCTAGTAGGCATGAGGTGTTGGGTGACAGGCTGGACTTGATGATCTTTGAGGTCTTTTCCAACCTTGTTGATTCTATGATTCTATGAATTCTTAATTAATAAATGGATTCAGGCCACTTGAGAGTCAAACTTGGATCCTGGAAAAATCACCTGGTTAGAGATGTAGGATTTTTGGTAGCTTTAGAAGGACTAGTGGTACATCCATTTTTCAAGCACCACAAATCAAACTGCAAAAAAGGGCTGAAACTATGTTAATACATGTAATAAAAACCATGTCTTTAAGGCTTGTGGTTTAGATAGCAGGATCATTTCAGAGTAACTCCTCAATGGTTTGAGCTGTCTTCTCTGAGTTATGATTATTTTTGTTTGACTTGCTGGACTCAAAATCTTCACCTTTCATCAGTACTTTCCAGGATGATATTTGCCATAATCCTTGTTTTTCAGCAACTCTTTCAAGATGACCATTTGGCAGAACCACATCCCGCACTGACAAGTTGAGTATTGCATGGTGTCCGTCCATCACAGAGCAGTACTTCACTGCTTCACCCACTTTGATTTGCAAGGGACAAGCTGCACTCTTCAAGCACTGAATCTGTGCAGAACAAGTTTTAGAATATGCCTGTAAATTAGCAGATAGGTATTGAAGAAATATTTACCTTGCAGGAGCATTAAATGATGCCATGACCTGGTATAAATGATGGTATGACCTGGTATAAATGATGCTATGGTTCAGGCCTGACTGATTTAGCAAGGTATCCTTTGAAGAGCTGAGGAGCTGCAGTATCAGATACATTTGTCAGTGGAGACATGATGGACTTGATGATCTTTGAGGTCTCTTCATGGAGTCACTGTCCCTAGAGGTGTTCAAGAGGGGATTGGATGTGGCACTTGATGCCGTGATTTAGTAGTTATGAGGTCTTGGGTGACAGGTTGGACTTGATGATCTTTGAAGTCTCTTCCAACCTCATTGATTCTATGATTCTATGATTCTATGACATGGAGCAATGGATCAGCTTTGGACCATTGTACTTCCCACATGCCAATGTTGCCTGATTTCTGCTTCACACAGAGGTACACAAAGCCATAGAATGAACTATTTCAAGCCATATAGACTTTTCTAGTGGCACCTGTGCCACTTCATTGCAAACCACACTGGTTAGCAAAAAAAAATACCAACCACAAACAAGAAACCCATTACAAAAACCCCAACCAATCAACCCAAACCTGTTATTTTAATTATAATAACACAGCTTACTTAAACTAGGAAATAAAGTATTGGTTAAAAAAGGGCTGCTGAACACTATATAGGGGAGGAATCAAGATGCAGATGGAGAAAAGAAAGGAAGGTAACTTCCTGTATCTGGAATAGCTGGGAATGGCCTCCACAGCACCACTCCCATTGATTGTCTAAGTATAGAGGTTGAGGTGTTTTTCTCCTAACTCTGTTACAGAAATCTGTTGTATTCAAATAAAACAGGTGATTCTTCTTGAAGTCACAATTAGCTGCTAATGCTTGGAATGCAAAGGGGATTCCAGTTACTCTCTATTTGTTCATAATATCTCCAGCTCCTGCTTTCTGCATGAGCATAGAAATCTTGTGAAATTGTAATACCATTGTGAAAGCCAGAATATTTTCTTACCTGATTGTTTCCAAGAGTCTTAGTGACTTACTCATTAACAAGACAGTAGGCACAACAGGGCTTCTGAAGGCAAGTGCTTAAAGATTTCATGTACTGCTTTGACCCAATCTGCAGGTTTGAATGTTGTTTTACAGGTTGGTTTCCTTCCAAAAGGGCTGCTTGGATCATTTTGATTTACAGATGCAACACCATTCATGGACTCAGAGGCTAGCATATTCAGTGTTCAGAACATGGCCTACCTTGCTTCCACAGCCCTGGCATCTGCACAGAGGTCTTCCAATCACCTCATATTTTACCCCTGCATCTTTGCAACAGAGTTGTCCTGGGGAATCATCAAGCCAGTGCTGTAAAGGATTTTGAGAGTTAAAGCAGAGACCTTGAACTGCACTTTGCATTAAGGAGACAGTCCTCAGTGCAGAACATCAGCCTGATGTGCTCACGGTAATGATTGTTGCTAAGCAAAGGGAGCTGATAGCTGTCTTTTGTACTGAAGTTTTCAGGATGTGTGGCCTCGCTGAATGGTCGGGAGGTCAGGAATGCATAGGTCATCCTGGTCAGACCCAGGCCCAATTGAATGGGACACCTCTTATGCCAGATGGAAAGGGGAAATTTGCTGCCATGGTTGTAGGCATCTGTAGCAGCAAGGAGTTCAAAAGGAGGCAAGACTGCATGCACTCCTATCCCAGTCCCACGCCTCCCCACCTCAACCTCTAAATATTTACCTCTCCATAAAGTACGCAGCAGAAGGATGTCTTGACTTCAAACAACCTCAGCCCTGCCAAATTAGATTTAACACAAGGTCAGCCAAGAAACCATGCTGTGAATGGGTAACATAGAGGAGGCAGCAAACTGATCTAGTTTATGACTTGCTGTCTCTTTGTCTTTATTTGTTTCACCACTTCTCCCACTCTCTTCATGCTTCAGAGAAGTGTGATTATGCAGAAAACAGTTACATGGGATGGCTGAGCCAATCTACAGATCTAGTGGTACCGTACTCCAAACATCTCTGTTCCTTTTCTTGGTCACACAGTCACCCCTATCATCTGTGCGTGTTGTAATTGTTATGTTTAGAAACCAGTCCAGTCCACTAAACTGAGAGAAAACTGTTATCTTATGGCACATCACTCTTCTGCCAAAAGCAGCCCCCGCTGGGTCAGTAAATGACAGGACTGTAGAGCTCTAAGCAGGAGAGAAGGACAAAAGGATCGGGACCTCCTCTTATTCATAGAGCTGAGAGTTTAAACTGTACCTGGGACCTCTGACAATGCACAGGGCAGCAGCTCTGATCACCAGAGAGCTGTCTAAGCTCAGAGAGGTTTTTCTTATTCAGTCTAAGAAATAAGGACTGACCCACTTCAGAATGTTTCCTTTACGCTTGTACAGCTCTGGGAAATAGGACAGATGAACATGCACAGGGATCAATAATAGTCAAGTGCTACAGTGAGTCCATTACAATCAGTCCCATCCATCAGGGCTACAAGAGCTCTTTCCGTGCCTGGCTGTAGCCTGAGGCTTGGCTGAGACGGAACTGTGGCATCCACCCCAGCTCTTGACTGGCGAGTTCAGAAACGCCGACTCTTGGCAAAAGTTTCCAAGGCAATCTCTGCAGAGCACCAGTTTTTAATTCCTTGCTACTGGGATGCTGCAATACAATGCTTTACCATCACTGCCTTTCATCAAACCATTGCCCAAGAATATTAAAAGGGCAGCACAGAACTTCTGCTCTTTGTAGCGAAGAAAGTACCTAAGGGGGTTCTGAAGTAGGAGAAGCGACTTTCACCTTTTCTTCCTGGGATCTGGAAAAGGAGTGGTTTGAGTTCAGCATAGGAGGACTCCAGCTACAGTATGCTCAGTCACACTAAGATTTTTAAGATTTACCTACGGGAAACCTATGAATACTTCAGACAGGAGCCCTGCAGGAAGTCATCATCTGCATAAATGCCAGAGTCTCCCAAGGTGATGGATTACTCCACCACCTAATCTAACATGACTATCATGAGTATCTTTGGGTATGATATGGCAAGACAGCACCAAACAATGCCCTTCCCTTAGGGCTACCCTTCCCTGGCATTTTGGGGAGCCCATTCAGTTCGTGGATTTTTAAGGTGTGTGGATACAAGGTGGGAGGGTGTGAACAACATTGCCTGTACTGCTTTTGTTTCCAATTTAACATGAATAGCTACAAACTTATTCTCCCATGGACAATTCTCCCATTCAAGAGTGCAGTTCATGAAGAATCTGTTATACTGCTGGGTGAGTTATTTCATTGGTCTTCACTGTTAAAAGACATGCAATACCTGATGGACATATCTCCCTTCAAGACTTAGGTCTAAGGATCCAAAGCAGTGGGAAGAGGGGGAAATATCACAGAGATTGGGAGGTTTCTGATGATGATGATGCCATAAATAACCAAATAGAGGGTTTATAATCCTGTAGTTGCAATAAGCTTCAGGGCTGAAATAAGAGTGTAAACCTGAACGCACACATTTGTCATGACAACTATTAGGGCAAGCAAAACAACTACACTAGTGTTGCCAAAACTACTACAAATGACATGTAGGTAGTTTTCTTCTTGCTCAGTTTGTTGAACCACAGTGGGACAACAGCAGTGAAGAAAGGCAGGCACACACATGTGCTGTCATCTAGAAAACTGTTCCCAGGGCAATCCACAGTTAGCAGTCCCTGAGAAGGCAGAATTCAGAATAAAGTAGGAAGACTATGCCCATCAGAACAATAATCTGTATTTGTGCAAATTATGAGAGGGGGAGGGGCATAAATAGGTTAATCTGTTGTAAACTGATTTTGACCCTGAAGGTGATCACAGGTACACAGCATTACGGCACTTTAAACTGCTTTATGCAAAGCTTAAAAAAGACCCAGCAACAAACAAAGCTTTTTTTGTGTTTGCTAAACAAAGCATGAAAGAATAGTGACAAAAGTAGGAGGAGCCGAGTTTGTCCGGACAAAGCCAGGAGGAGGAGCCCTCATGCAATGGAAATGCATTTCAGTGGTCCTGGATTGATATGCTCATCCTTTAAACTCCCAGGGCTGGGAGATCACAGGGCCTGAAAGTCCATCAAAGAGCACTTCTCTGCATTGATCCAGTCTGGAGCGGAAGGCTGGTGGGGGTCTGCTCTTCTGTATAAGACTGCCTCCGAAGATAATCAGCTTTTCTTCCCTGGAAATTGGGGAATCTCAAACATCAATAAAGTGTTATTTCAAGTAAAACATCAGTCTCAAAACACAGAAGTCTGAACATGTGTGTGTCTGCTTTGTTGTGGCTTTGGGTTTATTTTTAAAAGAAAAATGAAAAAAAACAGAGGGGGGGAAAAATGAGCATGGAGCATCAGAGGAGGGTAAACATTTTACCTTCAAAGTATACTCTGAATGCTTCAGTTGTTCTTTCCACCTTGTCAACAGCAGAACCCACAAGTCTCTAAAGCAGACTTCCAAGCTTTCTTATTTATGGTTGGATCCCCAAGCTGCACAGTAACACCTGGCCTAAAAAAGAAAACAATAATTCAAAGTCACAATGTCTTTTGCTCTCTCAATGGCTTGTTAGGTTACCACGTACTGCAGGCAAGTTCAGTACTACACGACAGTTCAGCTTTAGTTTGAAACACTTTAGGTCTGACAAAAGGGTAATCTGAAGCCTGGGGAACGTTTAACACTGACAAGTAGCGCTGTGACAGATTTGCATCGCCTTTAGCTTTCAGATGATCAGATGGGCAGCCCCTGATCTACCTCTCACAGCTTTGCGTTTGGTTTCTTCCAAGTTATATATCCAGCATACAGATGTTAAGGGGCTAAACGCTCCTAAAGCAGAGCTAAGTGGGAGCGAAATCAGCCAAAGTAGCACTCTCGGGTGTAACTAGAGACTGAAAGTCATTAATCAGTAGTTCATCTAACACTTCAAACTGTTAGGATATTTTAACAATTTCAAGGGGATCAGTGTTGAGCAAACAGAGGATGATACAGGCTTTGCCATCACAGCATGTGCAATCTGACTTGATAAAATTTAGGAATATTTTAATATCATTAAAGAGCTGCATTTTGCTAAAAATAAATCAAATAGCTCCCAAATCCCTGCACCAGAGAGATCCTGATTACTGGCAAAACAATCGATAACACCCTGGCATTTGGAACTATTTCAGGTGACTGTTACTACTGATAGAAATACCTTAGGACATTACCTTTCTGTGAACATAATAACAGGGAGGAGAAGGACTAGCAGCTGAGTTGCTTGCAAGTAGTCCATTTCATGGCTTTTAAAACGAGAAAAAAGAGTTGCAAAGGATTTGATTCTTCCAAACCACTCGGCACTGTTGTTAAGGGTGGTGTTACTGGGATTAGCAGACCACCAAACTCAGGGCTTTGGAAATCAGACACACACAAAGTATTTTGCTGAGCACATTTCAACCAAATTCCGTGTGAGCGAACAAATCCTGGGTGTGCTAGAGATCTAAGAAAATGAACATACAGATGGAAGCTCTCTTTTGCCCCTCAGAACAGAGTTGTAGATCATCTCCCTTTCACTCTTCTCCCCTCAAAAAAAATAAAGCAGCACACTGAAAGTTAGAGAAATAAGAGTTTCTCTTTCTGTCATATACACTTTTAAGTGCTTTTAAAGGGTATGTGCTGTCAAAGATAGTTTTATCATGTATACATAGAGAGTAGATCAGCCAGCATTATGAACTATTTGCATCACATCAATACTTCTAGCCTTCAAAACTGTACTGATCAAGTCAGTGTACAGACAATAGCTTCTGTCTTAATGGCCTAGTAATCTCTGGTTTCTTTTGCAGAGAGAATTAAAGCAATGTGCTATTTAAATTATAATGATTTATGTAGTGCACATACAGCCACTTCTGGGGCAATGGCAAACTGAACTGGAAAAGAAAAATAATAATAACATAAAAAAAGGTGTCCTTGTTCTGGTATAAACACATCCACATCAGAAATCATCTTGGTAAGATGAGACAAACAAGCACTCTACAAACAACTATATGAAAAAGGTCATCAGTCTGCCCCCGAGCATCTCGGCAACACCATCTGCCAAAGGTCATCACCTCCTCAGCCCTAGCAGCACTACTCACACATTTGCTTCCAGAGATGTTTCAGTCAGGATAAACCAGGTTAACTTGGAACAGTTTACACAGATTCAGATTTGCTTAACCTAAAGCTAACCTGGAAGTGCTCTCATAAACAGCTTTGCTAGTGAATCTGAGCAGTGTTAACCTCTGGAAAGTTATAAACAGCTGATAGCATCTCATACCAGCAGAAATGAACCTAAAGAGAGACACACACATCTGAAACCTAATTAAAGCCATAGAGATATGTGGGGAGGTTTCCCTAGAACACAAGCACATACTTACAGAGCCAGGTGGTTTGAGGCTGGCATCCAGAAAACCAAGATATAAAGTAGGAAGATAAACATCAGTGATCCCCATTGTTTCTCTCAGGCCATTTTCTACTAGCAGATTTAGAGCCATCAGTCTAGGGTAAGTGGCTGTAAGGAAGGTAACCACAGAGATGGTTCCACAGCTTGGCATGGGGAGAGCATTGCATACCTAAGGGCTTGCCTGAAAGACAAAAGCAGATCATTAGGATAAGCTGAACTTAGTAGGGTGATAAAAGGTTGGGGGTCAACTGCTTACATAGGAAGATATGGAAATAACTCTGATGCAAGTCATTAGAACAGTGGTTACATAAGGCAAACTTACTAAAAGAATGTTGACTTCCTGACAAGCACTGCAGAAAATCGAAGCAAGATGTGTTGCAGGGTAAAAGCACTAACAGAGCTTGAAATTACATTTAGTGATGAAGAAAATGAAACAAACTAATGACTACTGTGCTCCTGCGAAGGATGTGCCAATGTCCAATGTAATGAGCTCAGTTTTGAAATGAGCTCACTGTGAATTAATGTGCAGATATGCAAAAGTACTGGAAGGTGTCAGCAGGCAGCACTAAGCACAGAGAGATTTTGTTCTGGAGTCTCCAGTGGAAGACTTCCATAACATTCCCACATGGAAAGAAATTTGCTTGATGAGATAAATCAAATCAAAGCACTTGCTGCCATAATAGGAACATGAAAGAAATCCCAGACTAGAATAGCTGTTCCAACTTATATTAGACAGTTATCATCACTGTGAGGATTTATTTGGAGCAAAAGACTGCATGGCAGCATGCTGCATTTTTGTTTAGCACAGCAGTAGAGTTTGAGTTCCTGCAGAAGGAGAGCAGATTTCCCTTCATTTCTGTGGCAACAAAGGGGATCCACTACATTAGCAACCAAAGAAAAACACTCAGTGTAGGTGGTACCTCTCATAAACATATTTGGTTATTTATATTTCTGCACTTTTCCCCCCCCACCACTTGCAGAACAAAATTAGTGCTTGTTTTTGTTCTTCAGTTTTGACAAAGGGTTCTGTGAAAGTCTCACTGCTCCTTGCTGCAATGCTCTGAACAGGGGATGTGGAACCAAACTGTTTGTGAGCTTGGGAGTTTTCTCTCAGCAATTTGCCCATTTGCAGATTCGCTGAAATAGTAAGTAGGGAAAAGATACTAAGGGAGTGAAGGAGCTCATCACTTCACAAAGGCAGGCCTGGCAGGCTCATACTTAAACAGCACTGACTTCAATGGGCTTTCGATCAGGCCTGCTGTCATCTTCACATTTTATGTGAGGGAGCAATGTCCAGCTGTGTGCAGCAGTCCCAGAGGGCAGCACAAAGAGGAAGATGTGGAGATATCAGGAATTGTAAGACAGTGGTCAAAGGGAAAAGAAAACTAAAAACTCAGCTGAATGGAAACACGCACTGTCCTGTTTAAGTGCAAGTGTGAATCAAAGTGCATGTCCCAGATCTTTTCCTAAAGAAAGGGGATGCCTATTCTAAGCAGCCAAATCAAAACTGCCCTGCCCACAACTGGATGTACTCCCACATAAGGGTGTACTGTTAGATTTTATTGCTCCAGGTGAACTTCAACATTTGGTTATAACTAAGAATATCCCCAAAGTCTGCAAGTTTAACCTTTGCCTAAACTTGTATACAACATCCCATCTGCTTTGCACCAGTTTAGATATTCATGAAGCATGCAGCACAAAGTACTTTTCGTTTTCACTGGGCTTGGTGAATTAGCCAGCAAGCAGGGAGTAAACAATAATAGTAGATTCTTATATGATGACTGAATTTGGTGCTTCTTTTAGAGGTTTGTTCATTTGGGCTGGAGATAAAATGCACACAATTTGGTGGCGGGCAAAGTGGGATTTAATAAGTCTCCTGTAAAACACAGCATGTATGCAAACAGCCCAGAGGATTAGACTCCACTTGCTTAGTTTAGAACTTGGTGCAGCCACCCTGAATAATCAAATGGAGGAACAAAAGTTGTGAATTCCCTCAATGCACTGCTTCATTAGGATCTCCTTACAAAAAAAGAAAATGGGACTCATCTGATCAGCCAGATTTTATGGCATCTGATTAGACCACCATTTTCTCAGCAGGTCCCCTTTCTTTAAACTGTTGACTATGGATGGCCTGCTGAATAGGATGAACTTTGGACAGCTAAATTGCAGCATTATGGTTATTTAGTGTAATTTATGAAAAAGAGAGAAGTCGTGATCACCTACTTCATATTGCTAATGATATCTCCATTTATCAGAACAGGTATGAGTTTAGATCATAATTTTTGCCTCGCAGTCACAGAACATTGTCCAATTAGATAGTAAAAAAAATAATGAAAAGAAAAAAAAGAGAAATGCATTTGCCCATGGGGCTGCAAGAATGCTCAATTAAGATTTAATAGCTCTTACATAAGCATTTATTACTGTTGACTGTTTGCTGCCTTGCATTAAGTTCCACATCAGCTCAGCATGTTTACTGCAAAGTTTCCTATTCAGTCAGTATTTTCTATTTGCATTGTGCTGTGAGGAGTCTAAAAAAAATAAAAAGGGGGAAAAAAAATAATAATCTGAGGTCGATTTTTTTTTCTGCTCTGCAATGTCTCATCTACACAGCAATTAAAGCCATAACAAACTAAAAAAAAAAGATGCTGTGATAATTACATTACAGTGATTTCTGTGTGGAAGTACTCTCATCCAATTACAGGGGGGAAAAAATAATGATAATTTCTAACAAATAAGACTGCAACACTTTTCATAGAGGCAAATGCCTAAATTGCTGATTATTACAGGTAATGATCTATTCACTGTGTCAGCTTTCTAGCCATCCTTAGAAGCTGGAGTTATGCAAGTTAACAATGGAGGGGATGAACAACACCAGTGGGTGATGCTACCAGAGAGAAACCAATTACATAGGCATGGCAGGAGCAAAGTACAGAAGAACTGAATATGTGTCCTGTCTCAGATCTACTGGAAGAGGTTCTTACCTCCAGCCTGCTCACAACTAGTTCTATATTGTTCTATATTGTTCTATATAGTTCTATATATAAAAGCTGTGTCACTCTGTATTGGTAGTTGACGCTTGCCCCACTGCTACCAGCAGGAGGTTGTATGGGCACTTGTGCCCCAGCCCCGATGAGTCAGGTGGGTATAAACCCTAAAAACACATGGCCTTCAATCCAGACAGGTTATTAGATTGAAAGAGGTTTGGGTAGACCAAACATGCTGCCATAGACAGTCCGGAGGAGACCATGGTCTCCCGAAGAGCATCATGGAAAAGCTGTGAGGGATTCCTTGGCATAGCTGGACTGGGAGGCATAACTAGAACCTGATTCTGACTCCAAGCTCAGAAAACACATTTTTCTCACCACTTGTTAATAAATTGCTAAAGGGTTGTTGCTCTTGATTGACTAGGAACTAAATAAGCAGATTTTTCTGCTGGCACAACTCAGGTTCTGTGTCTTCTGCTAAGTAAAGTTTTTACGTGGAGCTTTGTCTACAGCTCTCAGCAGAAGCTATTTGCTCTCTGTAGTATTTTATTAGCACAAGTACTGTGGAATTTTTCTGTGGGTCACAGCCCATATTTGGTGTCATAGAGACCCTGAAAACACTGCAGGCTGAATCAAACAACAGCAGATATTGTGAAACACCCCCCCAAAGTGCAACTCAGGTGGGATGGAGAGAAAAAACAGCAACAAGTGGGATGTCTGTCAAACCTACACCACAACACTAACCATCAGAGGCAGCAAAGTTCCATTACCTTGAACAACTGGAGAACTTCTATTTATTTCTCATCCCAAATGGCTATTTCTCAAATAGGAAAGCTTGCTGTGGCAATATTAGAAAGAAAATACTTCCTCTTAGATTTGCTCCAGTTCAAATCCATGAAGCTGCAAATTGTTAACCAACTAGAAGTTCAGCAGCACAGGTCCAGCTGCACAACAGTCTTGTTTGTACCCAAGAGAGGTCCTAATTTGTCCTCCTTCTTACTCTGTATATGTTGTTCAAGTAGATTCTCAGGAGAAATGGTGAGAAACTCTGTACAGGGTAATATTACTTGATGACACCTTTCTAGTGTTATTCACTGTAACAGACACAGCATTCGCCCAAGACCATCCTTGTAAATAAATGTCTGTCTTGAACAAAATGGTTGCTTGTTAGGAAAGGCCACAAAGGGTTTTCTCAAGCACCAAATCCATCTTTTTAACTGACTCTGCCAAGTAAGATGATGATGCTCAGTAATAACAGGTAGAAGGGAGGAAGCTAGAAGAAAGCCATTAGTTCAGCTGTCAATGTACATAAGTGTCCACGAATGTCATCAAGTGTGAAGAGGCACTGGGAGCCATTTGACATTGCTGTCTCCATGGAAGAAATATTTACAACAGAGGTAGAATTTACAAAATTGTGCCCTGCTCAAATTTATCAGCTCTTGGGATGTGGTATCTCTGAATTTAAGATCCTTTGGCAGGTCAGTAGGCAGAAATGAAGGACACCCCTTACGCAAGGTAAGCAGGCAGCACACAGACTTCCATGTCTTCTCCAAGTGGCAGGGGACACAGGTCTGCTAAGGCACTCTAAGCCTCCTGTCACTGCAATATTTGCATGTTGGTGGTGAAAGACCAGCATTGCTCTGGATATAGAGTAGAGAAACATTTCTACAAGCCTGCTGTTGAACCTTCTATTGGTGTTTGTGGAGGGAACTTTCTGTCTGAGTAACTACCTTGTGTTACACTGGTGGAGTTCTTGACAAGATCAGCAGCTTCTCCAAGGTACCTCTACATCAAAAAAAAACTCAAACCCAAAGAAATTAAAACAAAGGTAGTGGTGTAAATGCTAATTAAAAAGCTGAGGATGAAAAGCAAGCAAAATTTAGAGGCAATTTATTCTCTGGGAACGAGTATTTCAGGAAACAAGCTAAATGAAAGCATGACTATCCCTGGATAACTCTTGTTGATGGAAATGCAGTAGTATCACCAAATGAACCTTAGTGACAGGAACATAAATGGCAACTTTTTGACAGTTCTCACCTCTGCACAGAATAAAGAAGATAACACAGAATAAAGAAGTAAGGGGTTCAAGTACTTAGAAATGATCCTTGTTCCAGAAATAGTTCTGGAGCTGCATCATTTATGTGGCATCGGTGGTAAGGGATCGTCGTTTCAAACCCAGGGTTTTGAAATGGCTCAGATACATTTCAAGTGAGACTTATTTTCTCCCCTGTGGAAAACTGCAATGTGTATTCTAGCAATTATTGCACCTTTATTCTGTGCATCAACTCTGTTCCTAAATGTCTGAACTGACAGCGTGTCTGGTCACATGAGTCCAGCCAACAAATTTGGCTAAGGGTAACGCTGTAGGACAAAATTATGAAAAAAATGACAAATTAGCAATGGCACCTAATCAATAAATGACACGATATGGAATCCATGAAGCTGATAATGCAACCTCACAATCCTCTCATTTCAGAAAAATGAATGACCGGACCTAAACATGTGCGAGACGATGTCTTATTGCCAGTTAGTTTTCCCTCAACCAATATCAAATTGGGCTGGAATGATACAGATTATTGTTCTAAACCTAACAGTGACACACGATTTTCAGAGCCTGGCTACTTTTAACCCGAAATCAGCCATCATTAACTAGCCTACAAAGTGCCACTGCCTTAAGACAGCATTTGATGCAGTACGATATGCTTCAGAAGAAGTCCCCAGCTAGAATGTTATCACTACACTGAGTAAAAACCAGGAAACAGAGAGACAGATCAGTTTGTCTTCACTAAAGCAACTTCACAACTTCCCCACTTGATTTAGAAAAATACTGCCACTGTGTGAAGAGCTCTTAAAATATTTCAAGATTTAACTAGCCTTCAAATACATTTCCTGGCACTGCAATCAAATGCTATGCTAAAGTACTTTGGTAACAATACTGTGAAGTCTGAAATTACTTACCTTTATTCTTACAACTAGCTGTGGTGACTTATCTAACGTCTGCAGGCTGACATTTCTGATGATGTGGTTTGTACACACACACACACACACAAAAGTTCATCTTCAAAAAACTCCAAAGAAAATGTATTTTATGGGTTTGAAAAGATCAGAGAGCAAGCTGAGTTAATCACAGCAGAGAAATTACGTTTAGTCATCCTCCTTCTGCCATTTTCGGAACATTCAGAGGAAATCTAGATATAAAGAGTCCAAATTGGCCATGTATATCACACATTGAGGGAAATAGGCTTAGGTGATTTACTTACCTGGAGAGGTACTGAAGTTAGCCTCCAGTCTGGTGAGTTGGCAGCAACTGGAGGACTCTAAAATAAACTCCTTCGACTTTCTTTAAAAAGCAGGCTGCAAAAATCAAACAGCACAGCAAAAATGTCCAGGCCAGTGGATGCTGGCATGCTCAGAACACAGAGTTGAGAGTTTTAAAAAACCCCAAAAGGTCTCCTGCATCATGTAGGTATTGGGCCACTAGAGCACCTGTCTGAAACCAATTTACTCAAGTGCTATTCCGGCTCCAGGCTCCGATCAGCCAAGGTGCTTACAGCTCTCCTTCCTTATTGTTTGCAAAGTGCTCTCAGCTATTAAGGGAGAGCACTATGCAACAGGCAGCCTTCTGCTGCTCCTCTCCTCAGGTCTCTGACACATGCTCTTTCACACCTTGCTCCTTGAGAGTTTACAGCCATTACCTACAGTCTTTGGAAGAGGAAAGAAGGAACTGAGTTTTCAGCTCATAGAATAATTAGGAGTTGCCCATCATCATGGCCTTTTGTGACAGTGTATGGAAATCAGCACAGGGGTCTTTTTGTGACAGCACATCCAGTCGCATGAAGGCAGCCACAACAGTAGAGTCCTCTGTGTTGCCATGTTGGTTTTGATGAAGAATTAAAAGCCTTGCTGGTTTGAATACAGCAACAATGGATACATGTCTCTATTTTTAAATGTATTTAACAAGGGGAAAGGAAACGTTTTATTTGAGGGGAAAAGAAAGTGTATTTTATTGTGGCAAAAAGGCTTGGGGGAAGAAGTTAAAAAAAATCATTACAAGTTATTTAAAACCCAAGAGACTTCAAAACCAAAGGAATCTGTTAAAAATAGAATGCTTTAACACCCTGATAAAGCAAAATGATGTTACACTCATATAGTCAAGACAGACCTGTTTGCAGCAAGGACTATGCTTCACCCTAATCCTGAAAAGCCCTATGCACATATCTCTTTACTCTTAGGAGCAGTCATATTCCAAAGCAACAGACAAAGGTACAGACAATAAATGACAGAATAAAATATACTCTTGAATAAAAGATACTCTTTTGCTTGTCTTGAAGACTGGCCAAACACACACATTGATATATTTTTAACCAAATCTTTTAAGCACATAACTCTGGCTGTTGCATTTGCCTGTGAAACAGAAAGCATCACAACTTCCCCACCTACTTACATAGGCACAATTTTGCTGTTTTAAATCTGTGAAACACTTGAAATAGTTCATTCTACATTCCTTGCTCACAATCATTCTCCTCTTGCACTGGTAATTTGCAAGAGTTAATCCAGTTGAAAAATCATTCTGGAAGAAAAACAGTTTCCAGTACCATCAGATCCTTGATCCAGGTGACCACAAGAACATGAGCCCTGGCAGAAGGCAGAAAGCAGCACCTTTGACTGCAGCTCAGACTTAGCATGAAACTGTACCCTACGGCCTCCAAGCTCTACTGCCAAGCACTGCCATGGCATGAGCACTAAATCAATAAAATAGCATATATAATTAACAAAATGCCAGCCCAGCACTTGAAGGTGTTTGGCAGGAAGGTATCATTCCTTCATGCTTGGCCTCATACCTCCCAACATGTGCAACGATCTCTGAGTTAAGTAGATGCAGTATATTTTGGGTCAATTTACACACATCTCTGCACAGGATGCCTGCAAAAAAAATTTCAAACCCATTGCAATAAATTTCACTACAACCTAGGGAAAAAAACTAAATAAAAAGAAAATAAAAGGAAACAATCAAGTGCTCTTCATTTGCAATAGCATTAATTCAGTGTGTGCATCCAACTCAGAGGAAAATCTTTTTCCTTGGCAGAAACCTGTGAAAACTCTGCCCAAAGTCACAGCAACCCCCTGTGCAGTGTGCAAACAGGACAATGGTGGCTCTCCTAAATCTTCTAAAAGTATTTCTGTCTTTCCCACACTCCCCTGTTCAAGCAATCCCAGTTGTTACTCTCTAAACAGAGAAGTGTTTGTGTATGTATGTTTGGGAGAAGAGATTTTTAAGTATGATTACAGACCCTTTGAAAACCTAACCTCTCAAAGAAATTATTTTCCAAGTCCCTGGAGAAGGCTGTCTCCAGCCCAGCGTTCAGAACAATGAGAAGTGCAGAATATAGCCCTGATTTATATTCATTACAACGAAATGTGTCTCTGTCACCTCCCTGTCACACTAATGAAGGGTTAATTTTCAAATCTAATTGGGAGCTAAAAGTGACGATGTTATTAAGCTGTCTGATTGGAAGCAAGCCTGCACGGAGACAAAATACCTGCTAAAAGCAGATCTGCAGCTCTTGATTGTGCTCTATGACTTAGATCTCTGCTGAAGCAATGCTATCACCTGCACCGTGATTTCAACCCATAAACACTTTCTCAAGGTTAGCATTGCTACAGAATGCCAAAGGCCAGGAAACTAAGGCATAAACGGGAGGAAAAAAAGGGGGGAAAAAAACCCAAACAAACAAGGCAAGCCAGACCTTACCTGCATAGCAGATGTAATGACTGATCCTCTAGACATGGTAAAAGAACCCTCCCTGGAAAAATCCTATGCATGCTGCTATATATCAGTCTGGACAAACCACAATGACCAAAAACTCGATCCCACAATTTTTTTTTTTAGGTTAAAATTTTCAATTAACTTTAAAATGTAAGCTCTTACCTTTAATATTATTTGCAGTGCAGTGAGTTCCTTGCTCACCTATCTAGCAAAATGCTGCCCTATGAGCAAAGTCGTGAGCCTTTGCTCCTAGACAGTCCTGTAATCCTTCATCGCATCACTTTTAGAAACCTTACTCCATCCCATTTTTTACTGGCCTTATGCATTGGTCAGTTTTGGCAATCACATCGGTTTTGAGAGGTTTTGTTGTTCCTGTGCCTCTCTGAAATTTTGTTTTTAAATTGTAGCACAGCAGGAGGCATCACTGGGTCCAGACAGTCTCCTGCGCAAGGAAGTGCTGGTGAGGCATGGGGAGAGTACTTGCTGAGCAGTGCTTAGCAAAAGTCTAAGCTATCAGAAGAGATCTCTACTAATACAGCTCAGGGCACAGTTAATCAGCCCTGATCAACCCTAAACCGACCCTCAGCACCTTTTTTCGTTCCCCTCTGTATTTTCAGTCATATCTTTTTTAATCCTGGGTAGAAGATTAATATGACTGTCTCTTTTCCAGAGGAGAAGGGCCAGGGGAAAGATGTTCCACAAGGTTACCTGGATATTGTCTACTTATCATTAGGACAGATGAAAGCAAATACACTGCTTCCGACTGTACTCCACCCCTGGGTGGAAGAGAGCAGAGGAATGCAGTCCACTCCCAGCACCCAGACCGGGATGGGCCTCACCTCCTCCCTGTCCAGTACTTTGCGTGGTGACTTCACAGATCAGAGTACCCCTCCTCCCTCATCTTCTGGTCGTCACAGATAACAATAACGCCAAGTACATGAGAAGATTGCTTTAGAGCTCAATAATGAGTTTATCACATACAGAGGTCACAGGTTTGACACCTTGTCCAGGCTGGCAGTATCCCATATGTCCAGTCAGTGGGGGAGAACTGCACATGCTCTGGTCTCCAGTCCATAAGCTTGGGGAAAGCCTCGGCTCCTGCTGGTATTGTTTAACCAGGGTTGCTCAGAAATGTGAGATTCATGTGAGATCTTTATCAACAAAACACATTTCTGCGAGGCAGGCAACACTGCAAGAACAACATTAATTATCTGTTTGCTTATTACTACTCTCTGGAACTGTATTGCCTGTTTGCTGCTGCAAAACTCTCAGTGGTCATGGCATGGGCTGGGAAAGGGGGATGGCACAGCCACAAGCAGGGCAGCTGCTGAGCTCAAGCAATGCACATTTTAAGGCAAGCTAGTGGCAATCCATTTCGCCCTGAAACACCACTCACTGAGTACAGCAACTCAGCAACCGGTTCATGAGCTGCTGAGCTGCTTGAGCAATGTGGGTGGGGTGAACAGCTGGGAGTGGCAAACTGGTCCACTGCCTGAAGCTATGGATCCCCTTGTCAATCCCTTCACTTAAACAGCCATCAACATGCAACTGGCCTTCATTCATTCAGATCCTGCCTGCAAATCCTTCTGAGCTAGAACGTTTTTACGTCCAGATCATGATTAAGACCGATTTGCACTTCTGCAATAAGACTGAGACTTTAACAACTTCCTCTGTGGTCCTCAGTAGCACACCATTCATGGAAGCCACAAGCCAGAAAAGCTCTTTGCTGTGACTATGCAGGGGGCTGCACTAGTGAGCTGGATGGGAAAGATGAGGCACCAATCCTACAAGGTCTTCACTGTCAGCAAGAATTTTCATAAGAACCTTGGGATCCTCTGTCCCAAGTTTCCTAGTCTTTCAAATTGGAATTACAAAACTAACTGCCTCCAGAACATTCCTTGAAAAGTACTGCACAAACCCTAGAGCTGAACAGTACCAAGGTTTAGTCCAGTGGCACACAAGAGGACAATTTCATGTTCTCATGTCTTCGCAGTAACCAATGGGAATTTGCTGAACTATGTGTGTGGATCAGTTCAAAATTAGGTCTTGAATAAATCAGATCTGCACCCAGCTCTTCTCAGTCATTTTAGCACAGGCACTGATATTCACATGCTCTTAGCTGTGATATCTAAAAAGTTACATTTCTGATGTTCATTTAGAGACTGAAAAATGTGCTGTAAATTCCTGAGGGGTCCAATGTACAATTCCCACTGGATTCAGCAGTGGAAGCTACAGAGATGCTCCCTTCAAACGCTATGCAAATATTCTGGGCTGTGACCAAGAAAGCTGTGCTAACAGTGGTTTACTCTGATAAACCAATGTGTGAATTGCAGCAGTTCAGGAGCACATCCCTGCTGCAGTTCAGTTGCAGGCAGCAGGTAATCTCAAACAAAAGAGCAGGAGAGGCAGCTGAATTGTTCAGCAAGTTGCCAAGCTGATGAAAGGAGTGTTCACAGTGCATGTATGTCCCTAACTGCACTGAGCATGGTCATGTTAGGTACCATTGAGGGTTATAAATTTGATCTATTGCTTGGTACCACAAAGTGCCATTGCATGCAGTCAATATTAGCTAATTTATTTGCAATCATTCATTACTTAAACTGTCACAGCATAATAACACCTTCTTTTCTTATTTCTCATAATGATACTTCCCACAGAAGTGTCATTCTTTAGAGGAAGGAAAGAAGGAAAAAAATATGAAGACTTTAATGCTTTTTCTAAGATAAATGGATTTTGGTTATTTAACAACATCCTTCTTAACATCTTTTCCAACACTGAAGCTTATACTGCATAGCAGTGGTTGCTGTTTAACAAGTTAGCCACTGGTTGTAAGCACCAGCATAGGTGTAGATCCCAGTCTTGCAATTGGGTCTTTTCTGATATGTGAAAAGCCCTCACAGTGTTTTAGTTTAATTACTCTTACACCTGCCATAGTCAGCTTGGAAAGCAAGTCCCTTTTTCCCAGTAGGAAGAGAGGAATTTACCACAGAAGGCTTAGAGTGTAATATCTTTAGGGCAAGATAATGGAAGACTGATGTGGAAATATTTGGCATCCACTGCACCCCTAGAAAGCTAGAGGAAAAAAAAAATATTCAGATTGGAAATAAAGAGACAAGATATTCTAGGTGCTGAAATATTCAGATTGGAAATAAAGAGAAAAGATATTCCAGGTGCTGAATCTGGGCACTAATAAATAACTGTTCTAATCCAGCCCTGCAGTCCTAGATGATTTTTGAAGATGAACTTTTAAGTTACATAAATCAGTTCAGGGAAGCCTCAATCACTTTCCCAGTTATCAAGTGTGCAAACAAAACAACACAACCAAATACATACCTGTAGAAAGGGGAGAAAAAAAATTACCTGACTCTCTTTGGTGGAGGGGAATAAAAAAAACCCATCTGAGATTTTCCAATTTATTAAAGAAGATTAATAAAAGGAAATTTATCAGAAGCTGTACTAAGATAAAGGCATAATTGTAAACAGATCTCTTCTGCACGTGAACACACCTTCTTTTTATGCATTCAGGCTCTAACATTTTGGTTTTATCACCTGTAAACAAGGTATTTCTAATCTGTAAGGCTCTCTTATCATTCAGGGATGTTGTTAGACTGCTAGGATCCGGGGCACTGGAGTACAAGTACTTGTGGCTGAACTCACTGAAGTCCACACAGTGATTTAAGGTCATTCCTGGGTGGAATGTGATGTGGGAAACCAAAGCCTGTTAAGATCTGAATGCAGATGCAGGATGCCATCCAACAGCTTGCAGTCCCTTCATGGCTCACTCATTTATTGGGACTGATGAGGCACTGTGGCATCACTGAGGCTGACCCAGTGAGAATCAAGGCTTTGTACATTTGCTATCACTTTCTGTGATCTGCCTTTTTAACTCAGAAATGTTGCCATTTCTTCTAAGGCTGAAAAATATCAAACTCATGAGTCCTTCTATTGAGCTTACCTCATACTCCAACTGTGCTTTTCAATGCTGTACTGTGAGCCAGGCTGACCAGCAACTATTAGAGAATTTAGCAAATGCTAGAAACAAGTCATTTAAAAGCAATGTTCTGAGAGTCCCCTTTAACTTCAGATTTTCACAGCACTGTTAGCCCTGCACTATTCCTTTTTTCCCCTTACAGCTACAGCTGACCATCTCCCATTTTTAGGTTTTTCCAGTTCTCAGTTTGCTTGAGGGATCATTGACCACCTTCTTCTAGTCCATGGGATCAGAAAGCAAGGAAGATGCAGTGCTGTGTAGCAGCACTCGGAAAGTCATGGACTCAAAATGAACATTTCTGTATGGCACACTACAATGTTTTAGTTTTCTCAAGTAAGATAGCACACCAGTGCTCACCATCACATAGAGAATGGCTAGTTTTCTCATTCATCAGAGAAGAGGAAAGTGTGAAAGACAGCAGACCTGCCAAGTAGCTGTGAGCAATGTATCCTGGAGGTTTCAGGTTGATGCTGAAGGGTTAAAATGCTCTGTTCGAGAAAGATTTTGGATCCACTAACCCTGGCTGCAAATATGATAAACTCTAAGGAGTAACATGTGGTGAACACCATCATAATGTTTTCTCTGACAGGCCTGATGGCTGCCAAAGTCCTGTTCAACTGTCCTCCTACCATAGACCTGAACAAAGCTCTTCCTCACCTCTCTCCATTCACACACCATGCAGCAGGCATTGCTCACAGAGTCACTAATAATGCTTTTTTAAACTCAGTAACAGGCATAGTCTCTGTTCTCCTCTTCCAAATTAGCAACAACTGCTATAGGATGAGATTTACTCTCTGGAAAAAAACATTACTTTGTTTAAGAAAGGAAACCTTACTTCAACATGACACCATTTCTGTTTACATTTTTGATAACAGCAGCATTTTAAGGCCCTCTTTCCCACCTTCTTTCCTGAAACAACTCACAACAACTTTAATTCTTACATACAAAAGGCACCTTTGGTGGTTTTGCAGGGCTCTCCTGCATAATATTGCAGTTGAAATCCTGTCCCACTACAGGCCTTGGAAGTGAAACCTACAGTAAATTTTTATTTCAGCCACACCTTTGTAAAACGAGTTATTCCACACTAAAGCATATAACAGAGATCGAAATCTTGACCTTTGGTGCTAGAAGCAACAACTCTCACACAGATGATAACCTCTAGGTAGACCCTTGGTTGTCACCCATCACTTACATAAAGCTAACTGAACCCCATGCACATTAAAGTACCTCATTTCAATGGTGGGCTACATGGACTTAGAATGCAGGATTTGGACCACAATACAAAAAAATATACTCCTCATATATATTCCACCTCCATTCCCACCAGTGCCTATCAGTACAGCAGATGACCTCCCCCAGCCAGTCTTTGCCAGGCACATCACCACTCAAGTTAGCAACTCAAAACACAGCAGAGACAAGATGAAGAGATAAGCATCCAATCCTGCATTCCTCCCACACCCAGAGCTCCCAGCCAGAGGGTGGACAGGTGAGGGAAGTGGCTTCCAAGAGTTTGAAATTGTTCAGATAGTGTTGCTAAATTTTTAAGCCACGGTATTTTAGAGCTTATTCAAGTTGGAGACTGAATATGCGCTTGATCCCTCCCCATGTGCTTGTGTCCACTGCTGATGGTCCACCTAGTAAGTGGCTTGCAGAAATACCTGACGCTGGTTGACTCCAGGCAGCAGGCAAAGCAGACACAGAGAACAAATCCAATGCCCTTTGCTTGCCAAGGCTTAGTTCACATTTTAAAGTTGTATACTTTCAGGCCTGTATTCTGAAGTTGTATACTTTGAGCTTTAACAATGATGCAAACAAGCTGGCAGCCATTCTTATATTTATCTGGTTCTATATGCAAGGAAAATGGATATTAAAGTGTGAGCTGTTCATTCAGAACGCACAACGGTACAGCACAGAATTTAACCAGGACAGTTTGGTAGGATGCTGTATGGAAGGGTCACACAGAATGAAAAGGCTGAATAAATCCCATGGCCAATTACATGGTCACTGACTCATGAAAAATCCAGGCTCCTGGAATTTTGCAGCTGCTAGTAGATTCAATGGATGCATCAAACCAGTAGCAAACGCAACTACAAGTTACCCTGCCACAGAATTGATTTGTACCAAAATAAACTTTCATCACATCCCCATAAATTAGAAAATTTCCAAAGGAATATACTAATAGATTTTAATTTCCATTATAGTTCCTTCTCTTGAGGATCCATGTGCATATCTTGCTGCAATATACATGAAATACTATTTGTGTTCAGTGGAAAGAATGATACACTCTTTGAGAGATTATTTGGTCTTGGTGAAATTAAGGCAAACATTTAAGTGTGGCTGTTTGTGGGGGGGAGGAAGGGTATCTGTAAACGAAAAGTGCTGTGAGTGAATTTGTACTGACTGGTTTCTAAGTGTCATGGGTTGAGATGAATCTACTGCTGATATTCAAAACCGTGCTGCTGCCATGCCAGCTTTAAAGTGAAAGTGGTGGCTGGAGCAAAGTATCATGGGGCTTGTAGTTCAGATGATAACACGAGAGGTTTCCTGTTCCAGTTGCTGCTTCCAGGTTTGGGGGATTGGTGTGTTGGTCTTTTCCCCTGGGCTGGCTTCTTCAAGCTTGAGTGCTGCTGCTTCTGCCTTTTGCTGCACTTTCCTGCAAATAGGCTAAGGCAATTGTGCATCTTATAATGCCCTTCCTGGTGCTGACAAGGCTCTGCGTTTGCTGTTGCAGAGAGCTGCTTCATGCTGCAAGACAGGTGGAGCTTAGTGTCCTGAGTTAGCACAGCCCACTCTCACAAGTTCCCTTTCCCCACACAGACAGGAGGGAAAGTAACACAAAAAACCCCAAACCTTTGGGTTGAGGAAGAGCATTTAATGAGATGGTAAGATGCACAACTACCTTAGCCTATCCAATTTTATCAGAGAATTCCTACTAATGTACCTCTTCAGGTTAGGCTTAACAATAAATATGAATGATGCTACTAAATAAAGGAGTGGGACTATGGCAGCAGCATTTGTGGGATAACATGGGGATCTGAAAGCATACATTTTTTTTTTCTATATTACTCAGTCCCATGGTTATTGAAGTTATTTCTATTTCCTATACTTTAGTGAAAGTTATTGCAGGGACACAAAGGAATTAACATGCACATTTATGCATAGCCTACTGATACTTCCTGTGCCAAAGGGTGTATGTTCATGTATGCATGCCATATGACACATCTAAGTAACCACAGGACCTTGTCTCAGTAGTTTCCCTGTTCTCTCACGTCATCTTGTGCAGCCATGCTGCTCTGTGCTGTATCTTTCTTAAGCTTTTAGACCACAGCGTGTCAGAAAAAATACTTTAGGGACAAATCATTGACTGTACTGTGGCCAGGACACAATCCTGGTATATACTTATATATTGTTATATACTTATATATTTTAAGGTCAGAAGGGACCATTATGATTCTTTACTCTAACCCCCTGAGGCACAGCCGAGACGATTAAATTTTACCCAGCGGTTCCTGCAGAGGAGAGAATTATTCTCTCCTACTGCATAAGTGAACTGTACTGAGCCAAATAGCTTGTTATTCAGACTGTAAGGCAAGCAGCACCTACCACAATTTGAGTGATGAAATAAATAATAATGCAGCCAGCCAGAACAGGAGACAAACTAGAGAAACCCTCATCGAAATTCGACAGATCAGGACTAGCTCCCTCCCAAAGCTCCCCTGTCCTCCCCTTCACACAGAGATTTTAGGGACAAATGCCAATGGATCTCTATTGTTCCTGTTCATTCATTAGCTACAAGTGATTTTTTTTTTTCTGTTGTGTTCACACTTCAAGGTAAGGATCAGCTACATTCTGGTCACATTGTACATACTGAAAAAGTAACCAATGGACACTGAAAATATAGTGGTATTTTAAATACAAAATAACATCTCATTGTTTTCTTCACAGTTTCAAATTATCCTCAGAAGTGAAACACACATTTCAAGGTGATAAACTCCTTTCATCCCATTATCTTTAGGCCTTCCCCTTCCATTTCCATTAGTTGTATCAGTCTGTTTTGCATCTAACCTTCCTGCCCAGCCTTCACTAAATGGACTCAGAAATAAAACCTCTTGGTGCTATTTGTCACAATGCCATTTTCTGCATGTGTACTTCTCAGCTCTGCAGCAAGAGAATGATATTTGTGATTAAATCATAAAAGCCTACTTTTAAATTGGCACTCTGTCTCTGGTCCTCCCTTCCACATGCACCACTGCAGATCATGAACACTGCTTTATAAGGCTTCAAAGAAAAGGAAAGGGTCTCAGTTTAGCTGGAACAATACGTTTCACAGAGCCACAGCTTTCACTTACCTCCCATGCTGTGGGTTACTATTTGCTTTCCCACACTTCCCTTTGGGCTGACAGTCTTTGGAGCTGGAATTAAGACAGCCACAAATGGTGATTAAACCTGCTTAGATATATGAATGAGTGTAATCACTGAAATCATACCTAATGCTTTAAAAGTTGTGGAAAACAAGTCCTATTCCTCTGAAAATCTCACAGGATAAAGCATGTTAAAACAAAAAGTTCCCAAGAATTATTTTTGCAAGAGAATTTGTGATGTAATTTATTAAAGTCACCTGCTCCCCTTTAGAAGTGTTCTTGTTTCACATGAAGTAGGGAAAGTAAACCTAAATCCTCTCCCTCCCACCTGGAATGCTTAGCCTTATACTTATAACTTGGATGCTTTTCTTTCTGCCTGATGATGAAGGTCTGTTTCACTTGCTGCTTGTCTCCTTGTTGCTTCTATAAGCAAGCTAAAGTACAAATCTTAAAACCCACAAGTGGCAGTTGCTCTTGTCAGGATCTGTTAGGGAAATTGCATCATGGGTTGGTAACACTCTCAGTCACCACAGTTTTCAAACTCACCAAGGAGGTTACTCTGTGGACTGATTCTCATTCAAGGCCTGCATTTACCTATTTCATTGTCAAAATGAAAGCAGACAATCTAGTGCTATAAGCAAAAAGCACTGCCAGAGAAAGTGAATGTACCCTTACTTTGGCATTAAGTTGTTCATCTGGCTTCCACCCAGATACAGAAACTCTGTCTTCACTTAGCAATGATTTCAACCCATCTACATACTTTGCACCAAAGATGAAGCAGATGAAACACCAAATGTCTGCCAGTTCCTTCCCAACACCACTCCTGGGCAGTACTTTCCATTAGTCCTCCTTCCTTGTCTTGAAGTTTCATACTGAGCCACACACAGAGGTGCTCAGCACATAACTCTTGCAATATCATAATGTCATCAGTATCTTCATATATTGTTAGCAATGGGCTAGGGACTACCCACAAGCTTCTGATGTGATGCTGTTCGGAACTATGATAAACACCAGAGATTTGTAGTTGTGTTAGGAAAGGAGGGATTGTCTGAGTAGAAGGAGAAATGGATGTTCTGAGGCCTGTGTGTATCAGAGCAGTATCTTGAACTGACATTCTGACAGCCCAGCAAAAATGTATTTGTCTGAAAAAAGTAGGACTGCATGGTCAGTACTGCCCTAGACGTGGAGACTGTGTTCATATCCAGTTTCTCAGTCTTGGCAGGATTGAGAGAGATGGAGCCAAGCAAATCAGAGCAGAGGGATCAGATACAGGACTGAAAAAAATCTCATCTAACGCTTTCTCAGTGGTATTCAAATCAGCATAGTCTGGTCTAGATTCTAGTCCTCTCTTGAATAATTGAAGAGAAAATAGTTGCGGCTGTAGTTTCATGTAACAGGAAATCCAAATGATCTGCCAGATGTTGGCAGTGTCATCCTTCTCCACGTAGTTCACAAATCCCCTCCTATTGTTAACTGGCCTGTCAGTCATTGGATAACAAAGTAATTCTACTGCACACACAAATGGACACTCCTCTGCTAGAAGCCCAAACAATTGTGTTTCCTACTCCAGAATTTCCAGCAGGACATCTTTCAATGCCATCACAGTCTAAATTCTTAAGCAATCTTTTTCTAATGTGGCTGTCTGAACAAAATACCAACAAAAGAATCCTTATTTTCTTCAACAATTAATTGAAAATTATTAGTGCCTTCCTACACAGGACTTTCACATTCAAACATGTTGCTCTTGGCTAGAATTATTCCCCTTTGACACAAATGCAGACTGAAATATATTAAGAGAAGAGTTACTGGCAAAGGAAGCAAAATACTTTCAAGAAGTTAGTCTCCTTACTTTGGGAATTGTTTTCTTATAACATTGCACAAAATCAGCCAAGTCAGAAAAACTTCAACAGTTCTCAGGACTTTCCCTGGGAGAACACAGACAAGGCTAATTCTTAACTGCAGCAACTCATGTGGACCTGTTGAATGCCTGGAAAACTACACAGAATTAACCTTGATGCATATGTTTGCCAGTTTGTATATTCAGCCTCTTTACTTCCTTTTACTTTAGGGGCATGACAATTAATGCAGTAACTATCCCAGCCCTGCTATGCTCATAAAAAATTCACACCTGTTTCACAAATGTTCGCCTGTTTAACAGACTAAAAGAAAGGAACTTTTTGCTCAATAATGAAAGTATAACTTACTTTTTAAAAGGCATTCCTACTATAACATTTGCTGTTTACAGGCTGCAAAATGAAAACTGCCCAATGAACCTTAAAGGAGGGAGGGGGGAAGGGGGGGAAAAGAAAGAGAAGAATGATTTGGATTAAAATATCTTCTCTTAACTTTGTGGAAGAGAAGCTTTTTTTGACTTGGCAGCACAGCACAATGAAAATGAAATCAATGCCAAGTGCCTTATGCTGAACTCTGAATGGGCAAAGTTCCCATTGACTTTCAAGATTTCTTCCCTTGCAAATGGCATTCAAGAACAGTCGTTACATGCACCTAAGGCACGTCCACCACTATATTCTGTCTCTCCCCTTTGTGTCAAGTAGATGTATAGAATTTTTGAAATCAGCACACCAAGCTGTGAATGATGATGCATGAAATGAATAAGCTGAGTCTAGTACAAAGGGGAAATCCTGAAGGCTTGGTGCAATCACTGCTATGCTATTTCCCATGGCCTGTGTAGAAAAGGTGCATAATATTCTTCACGGAGACAAAGAAAAAGCTCACCAAGGCCAGAAGTCTCAATCAGAAGCCCCAGAAGAGATAAATGGCAGAAGCTCACAAGTTTTTAACATTTCTTAATTTTGCTCTTACTGCTAGGCCCTTCCCTACTTATTCCTGACTCTTCAAGCTCTGGGCTGCTGTGTACGTGGAACGTACACACAGCACTTTAGGGCTCTGAGAGGCTGGTTCACTTTGCATTTCTTTGGAAGCATCACAGCTTATGCAGTAGTTTATGTTTCACACTTCTCCCCATCAGCTGAGGTGAGTTTGCACCAATCCACCAGCATGTGAACTGTGATGGCCAAAGCCTAGAAAAAAGTGCAGTAATTTCCAGAAGATCAACTGAGCAAACAGCTCTGGGGCAGCAGTGTGTTAAAACCCCACAACTGCTTCCTCGTGTGAACGTGAATCGAAGACTTCATTTAGATTAGCACATGCATTTTTAAGCCAGGCTAAACTGTGCTTAGATTGATTTATCTTAATTTGATGCCTTAACAAATAAAATTAATCTGCCATAAATGCTGCATAACTAAATTTAGCAACAATAAAGATGAGCATCCTGAGCATAACATTGACTTAAATAACGTTTAAGTGGTACATACTTTTCTTGAAAGAAATAAGAGAGGAGGTATAAATAAACCTCTTTATGGATCTACTGTGACAGTCCACCTCTTCTCTTGCCCTCTCATACATGTACTTGCTCACATACATTGCAACCTCCCCTGCTGCATTAAGTAGGTATAGATCTCATTTTAGGAACTGGATATAAAATGCATAAAGAGTTTCTGAGGATGTCTGTGGAGGAGACAAATATAAACTCCCATTTACTTGATTAGCAAAGCAAAGAAGGTGGCTATGAATGGTACATACAAGCAAAGAATAATTAATTCCTCATCCTGATGGATTTTGTTGTGAAGTAAGTCACTGTGTTGCAATTATTATTGCATTGAGTGGCATCACTGAAGAGAAGCATATGGGAAACTACTCTGTAAAACTTAATCTGCATTAACCGCTAAATTACCCCATGCAAACAGGTCTGCAACAAGAGCTCTCCACTCCTTCCCTGAGCAGCTTTCTCTTGAAGATTTTTTGTGTTTTGTCACTCCAGTTTTACCATAGAAACAATTTGAATTTGTGCCACATACATTAACTGGACTGGACTTTACCACAAACCTAGGACCGACGTCTGGATAAGTAGACAAGAAACCACATCAAACTTCTTGCTTCTGCAGGCACTGGGAACAGCAGCAACATTCTAGTCCTGAGCATCTCTTAACTTGACCTCTTTTCACTGTATTCATTCCCATGAAATAATTGTTTTTCCCCACTAACATTTGAAGACAGACAAGTTCATGCCATGTCTTCCTAATGCTCCTGAAGGTGTCTCTCTCTTAGCCTCACGTCTGATACAGGAAAGCACTGATTTATAAATGTTTTCATAGTGTTTATGATAATCATATGAATTCTGATGAATTTGATATTTATTTCTTCTCATGGCCAAACCACCAAACATTAGAAATACAAAACCACATCATTTAAAAATATATTCTTCAAATAACCACAGATTCCTCTGCTGATCATTACCATTTACTCCCCAGGCAGAATGCCTGGAAGTTTTACATTTAGAATGTCTTCACATGCCACTTTTTGTTTAAGTAAATTAACTTACAGCTGTTTGGTACAGGGAGGAACCATGAAAGTGTAACCCAATATTCTGGGTTTTAACATACCAACAGTTGTCCCAGGTGTGATCTTCCACTAGTCCTTTCAAAAAAATAATAAAAGAAGTGTTAATTCAAAAGCCTAAATATTGTCATTACACTTAAATGTTAACATTATTAACCTTTCCACAGCCAGTGTTTGGTCTTTCTAAAGATAATCTATGCAGCTGCATCTATTCTGGAGCCAAGGGTTGTTGTGCAGAATTATCTGTGACAGAAGAAATGTATCTTGGACCTAACCATTAGCCAGGTCCACCTGCTCTCTGAGAACGTTGAAGGCTCAATTCTGATTTCTCTCACATAGCCAGGAGTATGAAATCCTGCATGGGCATCATTCAGAAGGCATTTCAAGATTGGATGCATGTAGGATCTGTGTCTATGTTCAGAATAAACTTCAAATTTAAGAATGAGGTTAAGTACAAATAAAACATACCTTCGTGGGAACATGTTTCTGCATTTGTTCTCAAGACAAATTAAACTTGAGTCCAAGTAAAGGATGGAACAAATAAAAAGTTCTTTCAAGCAATGTCTCCCTCTGTGCTGTTGGCTCTCCAATGGAAATTGGAAGAAGAAACTGTATCTCTCCCTGAAGTTATATACAAAGCTTCATTGCTTTAGGCTTGCTATAGGTCTCTCCCCCGACAGTGATGTGTGCCTGTTTACAACCCCTTCCACAAGCTCTGCCCACAAGTTATCATCTTCAGGATAAAGTTCAACCCCAGAAGATGAAAACTGGGTGGAGGACTTTGTCTATGCATCTCAAAATAAATAGGTCACAAAAACCATCCACAAGACAAATCACCGAGATGAACTTTCAGACAGGACAAGGTAGTTTATATGGAGGCATCTCTCTGTGACCCCTCAGGGACTTTCTCACAGACGCCCCTTAGGCTTTAAAATACTGCAACCCTTTGAAAAACTATTTCTTCCCTTTCATGGAAGAGAGTATACTCACAGAAAACTCAGGTGAAGCGAACAGCTGCAATTCAACTCTGAAGGTACCAAACGTAATTCCAGTGCTGGGAGCAGCACACCACCTCATTTTTTGTAAGATTTGCACTACACATCTGTCTGGAAAGGCTGAGGGAGAGTTGTTTCAGGGAACAAGATCATCATGCTTCCCCTCCCAGAGCTTCTTTTGGCACTACCTGTTCTGGAGAGCACTGGGGAGCACTTTGTCCCCCATCTGAGCTGTAATAGGACCTGCTGCTGCCCTCACTGCATGTACAGTAGCAACACCACTGATCTGACCACCTTCTCTCAGACCTCTGGGTTGTGAGGCTGCTTCTCCTCACAGACACAGTAGCAGACACGCTCCTGAAGTGTAGCAGCACAAACAGGAGACAGCAACGCCACAGGTTTGCCAGACTCCACCAGAAAGATTATGGAAGGAGTTGAGCTGAGAGCGTTAAAACACATCGGGTTCTCATTTGCAAAGTGATTACCTTCTATTCTGGCACAACTGTTCTTAAGCAGAGAAGAGCGAATGTGCTGCCAGGGCCTTGCCACCCGCAACAGAGGGTGGATGGCCCCAGGGGCTTGTCTGTGCAGAGAGCAGCTTGTGTGGCCCGGGGTCTCTTCCCGAGTTGAGGACCTGCCGCAGCTGCTCCCAACACTGCCCCTTTCCCAGGCAGCCAGAAATCAGGCACCCCGCACCGCAGAAGCCTCTCAGCGTGGTTCGCAGAACCTAGACTTTTCCTCTTGGAAGAGCCTGACCGAGTCTGGACGTGGATCCCGGCGGAGAACAAGGCAGGAGCCACTGCCAGGGCGTCCGGGCTGCGGGCCCTGGAGGTAGCAGGCCCAGTCGGCGGGGAGAGGGAAAGGATCCGGGCAAAGACAAAAACAGCGGGAAGGAGAACACAGCTCCCGGTGCCCCTGGCAGAGCTCGGCCGCTGCAAGCAGGCAACGGCGGGGAGCGAAGTGCCCCTGAAGCCGCTCGTCATAAGGGACGAGCAAAGCAGGCCCCTTTACCAACACCAAACCAAACAACAAAAGCACTATCCCATTCCCTTTCTTTCTGTACTAATACGAACAGCCAAAGGTTACTGGAAGTAAACGAGGAGCTAAGGCTGGAGGGTGGGGGGGGGTCGCACTGAGAAATACGCCGACCGTCGGGAAGGGAAGCTATGGAGCAGACCGAGTCCCTCGGGCCGGTTGGGGGATCGGCCGAGAGCACGACTCTTACCCGCGACCAGCTTGGCCCCTGGGTTCTGCGAAGGCTACAGCTCGAGGCTGTTCCGCAGCACCTGCAGAAATACAGCCAGGAATAACGGAGACCCCAAAAAGGAAGAGAGAAAAAAAAAAATAAGAAAGAGAAAAGGGTGTGCGTGTGTGTGATTGGAATAAAGGCAAAAGAAGTTGTCCAGGCTTAAAACACGGTGGTCAAACACATTGAACAGATCGAATTATTTATTTCCTCTGGGGACTCCTGTAACCATGCATTTTTAATAAGCTCTAATTAAAGAGTTCCCCAACGGAGTTTACTTTTGTAAATATTTCAGATGAGCTCGCATTTCTAGGCACACCCTCCAGAGAGAAAAAGATTAAAAAAAAAAAAAACAAAAAACCAAAAAAGACAGCAAACAAACAAAAAAACCCTGAGTCTCACACGTGCACTCCCCCATCCTTTCCCGCCGGCCGAGGGAAACCAGCCGGGTGGAGGCAACAAGTGGTCGGCAGCTCGCAGCAGCCCCAGCAGCGTAGCGACGCTCCCCTGAGCAGCGGCCCGCTTTTTTTCTTTTAAGAGGAAAATAAACTAGAAGGAGCGCTCCCCACCCCAGAAAAAACACAACACTGCTCGGCAGCTACAGAAATCCAGCCGAGAGGCGATAGCAGGTCCCGGACTGAGGGGTCTGACAGCAGCCGCAGCTAGGATCCCCGGAAAGGAGCCCGGCGCGCCCGCTCCGCGCTCCCCGCCGCCGCCGAGCCACTGCCAGCGTGCCTGGCCCCGCACAAACCGCCCGGAGACCGACGACGTGCCCCATATAAAATTTATTGATCTCTCTTCGTTTGGAAGAAGGAAGCAAACAAGGAGTAGGGGAAGGGAGGGGTAAGGAGTATTCCGATGACTTAAGAAATTCGGTAAACAAAACTAAAACGTTTCTTAATCTGATATGTCAAAACTTGGTTCACAGTAAAATTCACAAAACAATTTACATAAGTTTACAGCTTAAGAAAAATCAAGACACAACTTACTATAAATAAAAGAAATGCGTTTGCGACCCGCACAGCTCTCTCCCACCTCCCCCTTTTGTAAGGAACAAAACTTTCCAAACTCCTGAAAGCTACAGATTGTGAATAGAAACCAAGTGAGGCTCGGTAAGGTGGGAAGAACAAAACACTTAAACCACAACGATAACGTGAACGAGTTCAAAAACAAAAGCCCACTGGTCTTTTTATATATATATAGATATAGATATATCTGTTCTTTCAACGCCGGAAAACAAACTGGAAGATGGAAGATACTTTTAAAACTTTTAACCTAATAAAACAGTGCTCAACCTAGCAGAAACCAGGAAAGAAGTAGCCGTGGTTTGAAAACTTCACAGCGGCTTCTAGGAGGCAGGAGTTGTGCTCTATTAAAATAACAGCTTGCTGGAATACTTTTTTTTTTTACAAAAAATTGGGACACAACTAACGGATTTCCTTTTTCAAATGTCTCCAAAGTTAGTATTAAGTCTGCTAAGCAGAGCAACACTGCCGTAGGTCCCAATGAAGTCAGGGAGCGCTGGTGGGGTTAGGGATTAAGACGGAGAGCCGTCCGGAGCAGCCAAGTTTATATGTGAGTTAGTGGTACGGTACCATTCACGCCAGTCCCGGCACTCTGGTAGTGCTGGTGGACGCTGTGTAACCTGCTGCCCTGCAGGGCGGAAGGGTCTGTGGTATCCCCCCCCGGGGGCAGGTACATGCTGATCATATCTCGCAGGTCTCCCAGGCAGGCCCTCTGCGAGTGGGAAGTGATGGCAGGAGGCGGCGAGCTGGGCTCCGATTTCACCACCGAGCCCATGGAGCCCAGGCTCATGGCCGTGGAGGGCTGCTGACCGTAGGCGGCGGGGGACATGCTGTAGGTGGAGGCGGCGTTCATGTAAGTCTGGGCCGTGGACATCATGGGGCTGTACTGCAGGCCCGTCATGTCGTAACGGTGCATCTGCTGCAGCTGGGGGCTGTTCATGCCCGGGTGCTGGCTGTAGCCCAGCTGGTCTTGCATCAGTGAGTAAGCCCCGTTGGTCCAGCCGTTCATGTGAGCGTAAGTGTCAATCCTCTGCCCCACCCCAACGGGGCTGCTCACCGCATTGCCCCCCCCTGGGGCCAGCAGATTGCCTGGCAGGGAGTATTTGTCTTTCTTCAACAAAGTCTTGGTCTTCCTTCGGGGCCGATATTTGTAATCCGGATACTCCTTCATGTGCACTGCCCGCAGCCGCTTGGCCTCGTCGATGAAGGGCCGCTTCTCGGCGTCGCTCAGCAGCTTCCAGTCGGCCCCGAGGCGCTTGCTGATCTCAGAGTTGTGCATCTTGGGGTTCTCCTGGGCCATCTTCCGACGCTGGCCGCGCGACCACACCATGAAGGCGTTCATGGGACGCTTTACTCGGTCCTGGTCCGATCCAGCTCCCGCTCCGTTGCTAGCTCCACCACCGCCACTGCTTTTGCCGTTGCTTCCCGGAACGGGATTGCCCCCGGCGCTGCCCGGCGTAGGCTGTGGCGTCTTGATCTCAGTCTCCAGCATGCTATACATGGCTGGAGCCGGTAAGAGGTGCGCCAGGGTAGCGGGCAGGGAGGCAACCAGATTACAGAGAATAAGTTAACAACAATTAAAAGAAAAAAAAAATAAAAAAGAACCTGCCTGAGCAGTTGCTGCTGCGGGAGAAGGAAGTTTTTCTGGCGGGCGGGCGGAGGCGCCGTTCCCCGAGAAGGTGATGGAGGAGGCGTAGGTGCAGTGGCAGCGCCTGCGGAGCGTTTCCCGCGGGCAGCGCCAAGCGAAGCGCAAACAGTCCCGGGGGGGTTTGATTGACGGGCTATAAATGAGCGGGCAGCAGCCAATCAGCGAGTGGTTCCCGACAGCCCCGACGCCGGTAACTGACCAGCGACGGGGGCGGGGGAAGCCGAAAAGTTGGCGTTTGGGGCTTGCTGGTGCCGGACCCACCCCCCTAGTGCGTCCCCGGGCCTTGCACCTGCCCCCAGCTCCGGGCTGGCGGCCTAAGAGGCGGGGATGGGGCAGAGGCCAGTGGGGCAGCTGCAGCTGCCCGTTGCGCTGCGGGAAGAGGAGCGTGCTCAGGCGTCAGGCGGGCCGGGGCTGCCCTCCGGGGGAGCGGGGAGGAAGAACGGGTCAGAGCGCTGCGTTGCGAGCCGGAGCCGAGCGTTTGTCTGACACAGAGAGAGTTTCAGCTCCTGTGTGATTGCGCAGCACTCTTTCAAGTCTGGAGAAACTGCCTGAAGATAGAGTGAGCCCGTGGTGCACGGACAGCACCCCGGAGCGGATGAAATGGAAGGGGACAGTGCGAACTCCTCTACTTCTTAACTCTCTGCATCCGCATGAGCCTGCCGGGGCTGGGTACGGCCGCTGGGCACTCCGTCTCGGTGGGAGCGGGCTGCCGAGCGGCAGCACTTCGGGGGCAGCTGGTGGTGCGGTTGCAAGCCGGGTTGGGCTAGCTGCCGGTAGGGTGCTCCCGGCCGTCACTACCTGCGCGCACTCTATTGCTACTGGAACTTTTTCATTAACTGCCCAAAGAGAGTGGTAGGAGGCGATGGTGCTTGCTACCCCAGCCACACACACCCCTCCCCTCCCTCCTCCTCCCCGTTTCATGGCAACAACGAAGTTCCCTTCG
Source organism: Melanerpes formicivorus (assembly GCF_026170545.1). Lineage (NCBI taxonomy): Eukaryota > Metazoa > Chordata > Aves > Piciformes > Picidae > Melanerpes > Melanerpes formicivorus. The sequence goes on along the minus strand of NW_027142389.1, from coordinate 906,877 downwards.
TGTGAAAGAAAACTTTGGTGGAGAGTGTTTGAATGGAGCAGAGCTGTCAATCATAGGCTCTCCTTTCCGTCCCTCTCCTCCCCTTCCCTTCCCCTTCCATCTTTCCTCCCTTCCTTCCTCCTCCCTTCCCTCCTTGCCCAGGCGCATGGACAGGACTGGCAGCTCCTTGAGTGCACCGCAGGCATCGAGATACCCAGCCTGCCTTGCTCTGTACCGCGGGGCCGGGGCGGGGGGAGACTGGCGCGCTGCCCCGTCCCTGCTCTTCCTCGTCCTCTCCCTGCGCTCCGCTTCAGCTCCATCTGGGGAAACTGGACGGTCCTCTCGGCCGGGGCACTCTGGGGGACTAGAGATAAACTGAGCCTGGAGTCTTGGAGCCGCGCTGGGAGAGCTGCGGTGCAGGAGGAGGTGGGCAGCACCGTCGGTTCCGTCGCTGCAGATCGGAGCAAACTGCTCTGGAGCGCAGGGACGGGTCGAGGGACTTGAAGTAGAGACTTTTCTGGACATCGCGTCCCTTACCGGGAGGCCCGGCAAGAAAGGACGCTGTCGTCTCAGCTCCCCCGGCTTGGCAGCCGTCGGTGCTGCTCTAGGAGAAGACGATGGGGACAATGACGTTAATCGGTACAGGGGCAAAAGATACCTTCAGGGCAGGGCTCCAGGCCTGAACACGATGGCACAGCCCACGCCAGTGCAGCCCGTCCCAAGACCGCTGTGTCAGGGAGGCGGTCGCCGGGCCGGGAAGGCTTCATCAGGGCGTAGGACGGCACCGCATATCCCCGCGGTCGCGGGAGCAAACGAGCTGGTATTACGGTAGGATTTTATTAGAGTGGATCTGAGCACTCCTGTGATTCAGCAGTTTAAGATGTCACCCGTTTTGTAGGGTTTTCTTTTTGGCAAAATCATCTGTTGAACGAAATTGAAGGGAAATTAAATATCACTTGCTACAAGCTGTGATTTAACTAGCGTTTTATATGTTCTGTTCGTTTTGCTGCTGGTGCGTTCTTGAGTGAAGTCAGAATTTTGCAGCCCGAAAGGACAGGCGAACAGCTGAAGCTGTTGTGTCAAACTGCATCCCACTAAAAAGCACATTTCGGCCGTAGTTCGCTCTTAACTTCTGCAGCATAGCGGAAAATCTTCAGACACCTCAAATCAAACTGGGCTGGAAAGCGGACTGGTGTATGTCCTGATAATTCTTTGAGATTACTTTATATAAACGTGTGTAGGAGGAGTTGAACGCACCTCCAAACAGCGAAAAATTAGGCGGTACACAGAGCACACGCTGAAAGCCCCGTGAACGGTGTTTCCCTCGACATTTAAAAATAAATATTACAGCCTTACTTTGTCTTTCAGTTTGTCATCGTGCTGCCTGACCCCCAGTTCTGTATTTTTTCCCTCAAAGGCCACGTTATTTGTGATTTTAAGATCCCTATTATTTCAAAGCAAGGCATTTTTCTTGAAACATCGCTGATATACTCGTAGATAAACTGAACCTGACTGAATAAAAAAGTAAGTATAGATTCGTGTATTTCCACTCTCCCTAGGTTCTTGTGGTGGTACCACTGCCTCAGAGTTTTCATGCTCTACATCTTCTGAGGAATACTTTAAAATCAGTCTGATTTCTATTTCCGGAAGAAAAGGTGAGCAAGACCACGCTGCTCGAACCCTTCTGCCCCGGCATTTCTGACGGGTGTGCATAGGAAACTCGATAGGATTTCTGAAAAGATTTCAGCACCCGAAAAGAGAGCCAGAACCCGAGCTCTCCTCGGTTCTGGCAGAGTCCCGCCCTTGCCGCAGTGATTTACCCTGAAGCCGCCTTTCCCGGCTGAACCCTCTGCCCGGGAGCAGTCCGGCAGGAGGACGCTGTGCAGCGGATTCGCCGGGGCAGGCTGAGGCGCTGCGGCAGCTCACAGGTTTTCACCATCTGCAAATTTAGGGTGGCTCCTCCCCACCGCACCTGCTACCGGGAACTCCGACAGCGACCGGAGCTGTGGCTGCGGAAGGGCCCGCAGGTGCAGTGCGAGGGAGAGGGTGAGGTAAAGCTCGGGACAGGGAAGGGAGGCTCGGAGCTACGGCCAGTGCACGTACCCCACCACTCCCGATAATACACACGGGACAGGAGAGAAAAGCAGATCCTTCATCCCCCACCCCCAGTGTCTGAAACCCACAGATCGGCGGCGTGGGGAGAGAAGGGAGCGAGGCAAGCTCGACTGTACCTGCTGTTGCTCCCTAAAGTTGCTTACGAAATGTTTTAAAAAAAATCTTATCCCACCACCCTTTGGCTGCTACAAACGAATTCAAGCTTCCACCTGCTCCTTGGTACTGCCAGTCTTGGGAAAGGGGATGGAGCCTGCTGAGCTGCTGTAAAGTAGGGAAGGGGCAGGAGGAGCCAGCCAGAGCAATAAGTGGGGAAGAGAGGGAGGGGAGACTCAAGCCCGCACCCATTTTCTTAAATTCATTCCTAGGCGGTGGCCGGGACTAGGGGTGAAGCTGTCCTGGACCGACGAGACCCGTGTGTCTGGTAGGAGTCGGGGACCGCTTGGAGCCGTGTAAATACAGTTGTCAAAGCAGAAATGCCCAACTTTTTCTTCCCCCCCCCCCCCCCCCCTTTTTTTTTTTTCTTTCTTTTGGTGACAAATGAGTGTGAGGCGAAATCAGAAGTTTACAGAACAACCCAAGCTGAACTCAAGAGAAACGCTATGGTTAAAAAGGCACATTTGAAAGGGACAGTGCTTCTTCCACAACCAGCGCTTAATATGCATCAGCCATTAATATATGTTAATTGTAGCTCCAGCAGAGTTTGGGGGAATCTTGGAACCGAGTCAGGGAAGATCGCTGGCTTTTAAAGAAAAAAGCTACGCACCAAACCGGCCCCGTTTAATCCTATTATTAAAACATCCCCCCTGGCCCCTTGCCTAACTCCCGACCGAGCTCAGCAAGAGCTTGTTCTCAAAACCTGCCCAGCCAAGGGAGCTGAACGCCCCTTTCGTTTGGACCCTGCTGATCCTCACTAGGATGATCCTCTGAAAATACCCAGGCTTTTAGCGATGCTTAAGATAAATGTTCACGTGCTTTTCTGTTTCATCCCTGTTTTAGGCTCGAACCCACGTCTTCCCAGAGAAGTTTCTAACATGATAACGTGACTGTTAAATGAATTATTGCAGCCCAAGGTTGTTATGGGATATTTTTTTTATTCCCCATTTTGTTCTGACAAACGAGCTCCAACTCCTTTCTGTGACTTCTCCAGTACCTCACCGCACGGATATCGATGCTGCACTGGAGACTACAGTTGTCCCTGCTTCTCATGGATATGGGAAAGCAAGGGATACTTTTGATGACATCATTAAATTCAGCAATATTTAAGAACAAAAATCTTAAGTGCGTAGGTAAAACCCTGGCAGCGTTGTTTGAGTACAGATCAATTCCTTTGACTTGAGCCTCCCAGTGCATTCAAGTCGATAGCGGTGAATATTTAGTTTAATCACTTTTTTTTTTCCCCCAGCTGAACTTTTACTTGGCTTGTGACAACAATAGCGTGCTGCAAACAGACCTCTCAGAGTGCCCGCTGAATAGACCCTTTTCGAGCACAGATTGTTTCCACCGCTACAAAACCCAACCCGTAGCCCCGTTCCTTAATTGGGTTGTTTCTAGCCCTCGTTCAGGTGTTCGGGAGGAATTTGTTTATTAGCCTTTGACAAACAGCTCCTCCTGGCAATCGCCTCATGGGGTTGGCTTCAGCGGGAGCGGAAAGATGAGGGGGCTGGGGTGGGGGGATGTGGTATTGTTAGTAGGGACTCTCTCCATCTCCAAGTTACCAATTACCAGAGTTGTAGAGGGGACCACCAGCACAGGACAACTCGCCAGGGCTCGCTGCAGAGCCTGTGAGAAAACGACAGGCTCGTCTCGTGTTTTCAAGCGAAAACACCTCGGGGAAAAAAAAGACCACAAAAAGTGATACTAAAGAGGCCACCGCTGCCCCATGCGCTGGTGGGCAGCTGCTGCAGGGCTGTCCGTGCCGAGCGTGGCAGGAATCTCTTTCCCAAGAGACACGACAATAACAGGAACTTTCTGCAACTTCCCTCCGTTGCTGCAATACCAAATGTACTCTTTCGGTACCGCCGAAAGAGTTACCAAGCCCTGGAACAGGCTGTCCGGGGGACTGGTTGAGCCACCACCCCTACGAGGATTTGCAAGATTTGTGCAGAGCATGGGGATATAGCTTAGTGGAAGATTTGGCAGTGTCAGGTTTGCAGTTGGACTCGATGATCATACGGGTCTTTTTCAACCTAAATGACTATTTGATGGTATCATTCTAAGGTCTAGGCTCCGGCACAATTAACAGTTCTCCCATGCGCAGCGGAGGACGCCACACCGGTTAGTTCCCGGTCTTCCCCATGGCCCCGGTGCCCGAGGCAACAGGGCCGCCCCTGCTCCCCGGGAGGACAACGCTTGCAGGCAGAGCAGAGCGGCGTGCTCAGCCGTCCCGCCGAGGCTCGGGGACACAGCTGGCCCGGGCCCGCCGCGTGGCGCGGTGACATGAGTGGGGTGCTCGGATGGAGCAGTCCTGCCCACGCCCGCCTCTATCGCAGGGACCCGGCTGCCCCGGGCAGTGCCTGCGACCTTTCCCCGCGCCCTCGGCCGCTGCCGCAGTACGCGGAGCCTCGCCGGGCCGGGAAACCCCCTGTCTCCCACGGTCACTTGTTGCTGTGCTTTCATGGCTCTTTCCGTGGCGCCTTCTTAAGAAAAAAAAAAAAAAAAACCCTGACACAATCATCTCTGTTTTGCCCATTTAAAACTTCGTGAATCTTTCCGACAATGTTTTCTCTACAGATCCAGTAACCCACCTGATTTGCTGGTAATGACGGCTGGGCTCCTTCTTTATGAGTAAGATTAGAAATCAGACATGAATTGTAAAACTCTAACTTGCTAATTAGCTGCAAATAAACTATTCATTAGTAGCGAATTAAAATCAAAACACACCTTACTCCTACTCCCAGACACACAATTTTGAAGGCACATATTGTTTCGAACTACAGCCTGTATCACTGGCAGAGCAAATTGAGATCCTGAAAGGTTTCTCTCCAGGATAAATAATTAAAATATATTCTACATTAATTGACATTATAGAGGACACAAATGAGGTTTTCCTTTTAGAAAGAAATAGCAGTTTCTAAATAAAGCTTTGCAGGCTGCAGAATGGAGGTTTCAACCAAATGAATAGTCATTACTACCTTTTCAATGATGTGGGCCTTTTGATCAGAAAAGAAATTAGCTCTAAAGGACAGACAATAGGAAGCCTGCCCTGCAATAGGAAGAAAATTAGATGGCTAAGGCTCTTAACAACACCTATTTCTATAAACCATGGAGCTTCTTGCTTTTCAATTACAGCTGTTCATTTCATATAAGGAAAGTGGAAAAACACAGGGGGAATATAAACTCTGTTGCACAAAAAGAAGCCTAAGATCGGGCAGGCTGTCTTCCCATTTCCCTTTGTTTTTATTATAATCATTTAACTAATAGTACGTGTTTTATAATAGCAATAGTGTTCAGTATAGCATCCTCTAGATCAATCAGGCAATCAAATAGACGATATTCAGTAAAGGAACTAGTAAAACATGGTAAGAAAAAAAAGAGTAAGGTAGGTAGGTGGATGTTTCCACTGCACATTAAATACTGGTTTTTAGCATGTGCATCTCATTCCATGTGCATTTTTCAGAGAAAACAAAACACAGCCGAAGAACTCGGGGTAAACAAAGTGCCGAATAACACCCTGCTGTCTTTTAGTGTCAGTGAAAAAAAACCAACTATCTCCAGTTCTTCTGAACTGAAATTAATGTTCTTTCATAATGTCCAGGACTCACGTGGGCAGATACATTCTCCCCACGTTATTTTTAACTCGCACATCTCGGTTATTTCAGAAACCATACTGCTGCTTTTAAAACTTAAAATTAACTCTGGAGGTAATGACTTTAAAATTCGAGTTATTTTAAAAATTGTTTTGCTTGGACATTAGTTTTGGAACAGTCATTTGTCCTGAGTATAAAAGTAATATTAATGTTCTTACCACTCTGAAACATAATGGTAAAAAAGCACGGCTTTCCTCCCTCGTGATTTCTCCCTAGGCAGACTTCTATGATGAGGTGTAACAAGTAGATGTAATCTGTTATTAGCCATGCAATATACTGTAATTTAAATAATCTTTCAGTGATGATTTGAACATGTAATAGGTGCAAAGCTTTATCATAAACAAGTCCTGTTCTCTTACTGACTCACCTGGACTATAGAGATCTCTTTAACAAATAAAGTCAGAGATGCTGTGTGTCCCTCTGTCCCCCCCACCATCACCCTTTCCCACTCTTACTCTTTTAATGTTTCCTATTTATTTATTTTCTTTCTTTCATCCTTTCTCTCTTTTCATTTTCATTTCCCTTTATTTTTCCCTCCATCTTTCCCTATTGCATCATTTGTTTAGAAATTAGCTTACATGGCTAATTCAAAGGGGTGATCAAATATATATGAATTGGGTTTTTTTTCTGTGATGAGATTCTTATAATTATCCTTTTCAATCTCAAACAGGTGACTATTCAATAAAAGCAGCTTTCCTTGCTCAGAAAACTAAATCACACTTGTTTTCTAGGTAGAAGTGATTTTAATATGAAATGCAGCTTTTTGTTCAATGTCTGTATCCCTTTTTACTCCTGCTTTGGTTTTGTGACTATATAGGGATGAACAATAAGAAATAGTTTAACGTGTTAAGAATGTTCTCCTAAGTCACAAATTGAAGTCACTAGTGTCATCATTTGAAGTAATCTCCCTGCTTGAGAGTAGTTCAAAGGTTGTGATTACCACAATTCCTCTCCTCTCCTCTCCTCTCCTCTCCTCTCCTCTCCTCTCCTCTCCTCTCCTCTCCTCTCCTCTCCTCTCCTCTCCTCTCCTCTCCTCTCCTCTCCTCTCCTCTCCTCTCCTCTCCTCTCCTCTCCTCTCCTCTCCTCTCCTCTCCTCTCCTCTCCTCTCCTCTCCTCTCCTCTCCTCTCCTCTCCTCTCCTCTCCTCTCCTCTCCTCTCCTCTCCTCTCCTCTCCTCTCCTCTCCTCTCCTCTCCTCTCCTCTCCTCTCCTCTCCTCTCCTCTCCTCTCCTCTCCTCTCCTCTCCTCTCCTCTCCTCTCCTCTCCTCTCCTCTCCTCTCCTCTCCTCTCCTCTCCTCTCCTCTCCTCTCCTCTCCTCTCCTCTCCTCTCCTCTCCTCTCCTCTCCTCTCCTCTCCTCTCCTCTCCTCTCCTCTCCTCTCCTCTCCTCTCCTCTCCTCTCCTCTCCTCTCCTCTCCTCTCCTCTCCTCTCCTCTCCTCTCCTCTCCTCTCCTCTCCTCCCCTCCCCTCCCCTCCCCTCCCCTCCCCTCCCCTCCCCTCCCCTCCCCTCCCCTCCCCCTCCCTCTCCCTCTCCCTCTCCCTCTCCCTCTCAACTGGGGCAAAACTACTATTTAATTTTATTTGAAATTAACTGCTTTGGGGAAAGTTACCCATGCTAGTTAATAGGGGGAACTTCCCTCCATGCAAATGGGCAGCTCAAGTGTCATTGAGACTTCTGTGATTTGCAATACAAAACCTGTATAAAGATCTGCATCAGTGAGGAGAGGAAAAAGTTAGGAATACCTTGTAATGATGTTGCAACTCTTTGTTCAGACATCACAGGGATGTTTTATTTCTGATAGTAACTTCAGTTCCTGTAAACAAGTGGAAGGTAAAGGACTGTTTGGTGGAGCACACGTGAATCTAAACTGACCTGGACTCTTGACATCTGAAAATCTCACCTAAAGTTGGTGAAGTATGAGAGCAACAAGGTTTTGGAGTCGAGCTCTGCTAAGAGTAGAGAAGAAGGGAACATAAAGAGCTTTGAAAACTAGAGTGAACAGTTTGTGAGTGGAGCTGTGTTTGAAGAGTTGGACATGATTTGACCTAGATGTCAGTATATGCTCAGTGTTAGCAGGGAGAGGTTTCAATTCCTTTAGCCCTCCCAGTTTACCATAGAGAAGATGTGGCCAGGCACGGCAGCAACTCACTAGAACTGAATATCCTCTCTGCTCTTTTTCCCCCCTTTCTTTCTTTTCCTCCCCCTATCCTATGTTGATAAATGAGGGCAATACGTGTTCTACAGCCTTTTGTAAAGCAAATATATGCATATACATATGCAATAGACATGAAACAACCAAAAGACAAATCACTGAAGAATCAGTTATTATTACAGGAACACATCCAGGTGGGTTTTGAATGTCTCCAGAGATTATGATGACTGTCCTCAAGACGCAAACACAATTCTGACCTCAACACGAGTGACAAATAACTACATACACCATTTAAATTAATAATCAGCACTCATCCTCTACTTCTTCTATAACAGCTCAAATCAATCACCTGATATTGAGGTATCTCCCAAGAACTGCTAAATTCCTAGTCTTGCTGAATAGTGCAAGGACTAATAACTAACCACCATCAGAATTCTCTGTTATTGCTTTTCTGACTCGTTAGGGATGTGTACAATTGAACACATGCCTGATATTCCTATTATGTATGTCAACAGTCAGCTTATCATCAACTTTGTAGGTAACTGCTCTTCTCCTAGTAAGGCAAGTACTTCTGACATTGGCAGAAGAAGAACTTATGCAAAGATGTAGAAGTTAAGGACTTCTGAAATATATTTTTCCAGGTAATTTTTAAAGTAAGTTGACTGATCACACAATATTCATCTAGAGTTCTGCTCATATGAGTTCTGCTGGTGTGCCCATTGCCTTTCTCATCCAAACAATCTGCCCAAACCCCAATTTTCTTTGGTTAAGCAGCCCTTTTGATTGCACTAGATTCCCTTCTCTGAGATGATCAGGAACATGTGGAGGGTAATTTCTGGGAAATGGTACTTCTTGCCTCATGGGACAGGGATGAGCTACAGGACTGTAAGGTTTTCCCAGGTGGATTAAACATTGTGTTTGAATGTGGATGAGGGTGGCAGGACCCTTATCATGTTAGAAAAGAGGAAATAAATTCTACCAAACAGAACCTTTTTCTGGTAGAAGAAAACAAAAGTTTACTCAGTGAGGGTAGCCTGAAGGGAAAGAGGGGATTTGGTAAACAATTCTGAGGTTACTACATGAGGAAGAGGATGCTGTGTGATGCAGGAGGAGCTACTTAGGGAAAAACAGCTTCAAAGGGAACCATTTAGTGGCAGAGAAGGGAAACCAGATGAGAAACCATGAAGGCTGTAGGCAGCTTATGTCCTTTGTGGAATGGTTGCTTTCCTTTTAACTGTTTCTTGTTGTCATCTGCCACAGTCGTTCTGGTCCAACTCATTCACAGTTTTATAAAATATCCCATCAATCATTTTCTTTTTGAAAAGGATTCCATGGAAAATAGTCTAATCTCAAAAAGCTCTCCTAACTCAGCTTTGACTTTGATTTCACTTGAAAACTTCAGAAACAAGGCATGTCTGAAGGATATCCAGTGAAGTGTTAAGATTTGCATTTGGAAGCATACTATATAGAGATTATTTAACCCATAAGATTATCTGGTCCTATTTGTTTATTAGAGAATATTTGAACTGGAGATGAAAAATAATCATAGGCTGATGAGATTCGGCCAATGGACATAATCATAGTGTATGAAAACTTCATGAAAGAGATAGGAAGTACATGGAATTAGATCTCTGGGGCTAGATCAGATTAGCCCAGGACTTGATCATCTTGTATATCTGTAACTGACCATTCCCATAAATATTAGAAGCTGAAAAGGAGTCAGAGCAGACCTAACTAATGGGAAGGGGCCAGTCAGATCTAGGTTTTGTAACTCACTGGGAACAGACCAGATGAAGCACCAGGATAAAAGAGTACCGAGAATGGAGGAAATGTAATCAGTTCCATCTAAGGGTCTATATAGTTGTAACTCAGTTAAGTAATATGTAAAGAATATGTTTTTAATGAGCTGAGGAATGACTTGAGTGTCATGGGAAAATACCCTATTACAGTGAATATAGCAAAACATAATATCAATAAAAGAAGATTTAGCTTTCTGAAGAGTAAGTCAATCTGCAGAAACACATTTTTTTTTCAAGCTAATGCAAGACACGGTGCAGATGGTCTTGACTCACAGCTAAGATGTCTGCTGAAACAGAGAAGACCTACACTTTAACGCTCCAGTGTAAAAGGGAACAGTAATCACATGTCCCTGTTTAGCAAAGGTGCCGTGGCTGCTGCGCTGCTGGTTTAGAGGGATGATTTCCTAACCCAGGAGAGGGCACTCTGCGCTGCCCGCTGCCTTCCCAAGGGCTGCCAGAGGGTGCACAGCTACCAGGTAGAGAGAACCCTGTCACGTCAGGGAAAAGTGTTACTTTTTGTCCTATTCAAAACTAACCACGAGAGGTAGAACAGATTTACATTTACAATGTTATTATTCCTTTCCTTAATTCTAAGTGTCTGAGGAAATGAGAGCTACAGAGATGTTTGTGCTGTTGTACAGCATGAAAACTCCTTCTGAGAGTTAAATATGTTACTGGATGACAAATGTGTTATTGTAGTAGGTGTCATATTACCAGTAGTTTGGTAAGCATCCCTCTCTATTTTTGTTATTTAGCTGACTCCTGAGATATCTCAAGGAATTACCTTCCCTTTCTCTTGGCTCACACAGTCTGCAGTATATTCCTATTTCTCTCACACATTGGAATTTAGCATTTCTGGTCTTATAGCAGTTGTTTTATTTAAAATATTTACTGACCTTTTATTTCTGAGATGAGGAAAACAAATGTCAGGTTAAAGGAATTCTGAAACGAGTGTAAACCCAATGATAAAACCTGACTGCGTCTGAGTTACCTGAGTTATCTCAGTACTGCTGAAATCAACCAGAAAGTAAAATCTGTTTTCTGTTTGGATTGGATCCAGTATTTTACTAAGAATATTACTCAAAACTACAGTAGGGTTTGAGACTGGCCATTTAGATAAGATTCTAGATACCCTTAATCAGTGGCAAAATTTCAAGCAGGGAATCTGCAGACTTGTGCTTTGAGATCTAGCCCAGGCAGTTCAGGTCTGTGAGCCCCTTCTCCCAAAATTAAGCCTGTAGAGACATGCAGAGCAGCGTTTGTCTCACAGCTCTGGTTCTGATTCTGTCTCTAGAGCAGACTCAGGCTTTGGTATGGGAAACACAAGATATATTACTGAAGGATCAGAGCCTTATGCCTGTTGTTATGTGTTGATTTTCAAAAATCCGTTGATACATTGCCTTTTAGAGAAAAAAAAGCAAATCATAACCCTCCTTAATTATCACCAAGCTGTAAATGAAGCTTAACAATAAAATTCGATTTAAAAAGGGAGAAAAGCTCTACTTAATTTTCCTCAGGAGTTAGTTACAGTAGTTTGAAAGTCAGTATACATTAGCTAGTTACCTAAAGCCACTAGTTATCTATATGAAAAGAGTAACTAAATTATAGACATTTCTTTATTCCAGCATAAATTGACATGTTCTAACAAGACAGTTTGTTTGCTTTTATTGTTCAAAAGCCCCCAAGTCTTTATTGTCTGCTTCTGCACTTGTCTTAAATGTTTGATTAAGCACTGTGAGAATTGTCAGTATTGATAAACTTCTTTCCAGTACATTAAGCACTCTAATCCTTTACATTCCTACTCTATCTCCATTGCTAAGTCAGTCAGCTTCCTTAGCACTTGATTGTAGGCCAATATTTGCATTAGAAATGGTCTATAAATAAAAAATTAGTGCAATAGCAGGAAAAAACTGTTTTTCTGCATCTGAAGAATCCTGACAGAAACAGTATGATAAAGGCTCTGCTGGTCCTTCTATAATCAGTGGAATTAGATATCTATCTAGTTAACTAATTAAAAGGGATAATAAAAACCAGCACTTCTTTCCCACTTTCCTAGAAATCTTATTTTTGATGAGTGGCAATGCTATTTAAGCTTCCTTCATGACAACACAGGAGGTTTTTGGTGTCTGTATTGCATTTTGGATTAGTCTGTGTGGTAATTTAATAGAAGGAGTTTCAAATCGGGAAGTCCAGAACTCAGTATGAACTCTCTCAATTTTGGGCACTGTTAGGGTCAGCCTTTTGTTGTTCAGGGTTGCTTTTGTTGTTGGTTTGGTTGTTGTTGTTGGTTTGGTTTTCTGAACTCCTTTCTCCATACTGCCTCACCTTTGAAATTTGTGCCTTACATCTAGAATGTGCCAAAATTGATGACTCGAAGCACAAGGTAATTTAGAATGTGACGTTGCACAATTTGGCTATGCTTCACTTTGTTTCCTTTTTGTCTCTTTGTTTTTCACTTGGGTGAATTCCAGGGACAGAAGCACATTTCAGGGAGCAGGGACATGCTGCAAATTCGGTATATTTGTATCAGGATTCCACAAACATAAGTTTCAAATCTGTTTCCCTATAGATAATCAGCTAGACTGGTATGTTAGCCACACAATGTTTGTGTAGCAGATTTGTGAATGCCTTTTCAAATTCAGATTCCCCTAATATCACCAGAATAGGGAATACTTATTCTCATTTTTCTCTGTTTCTGTATGAAACAGCACTGTTCTATTGACCTTGTTGGTGCTTCACAAACCTCAGCTAGTCAAAGCTTTGCCTGCATATCACTAGAATACTGGCAGAAAGCTTTAGTATTTCTTCTTCTGCATGTTGTGAATATGAAACTTCTGTAAACTCAAATAGGTGAAAAAAACAAACCCCACAACTTGGTTATTTTAACACTAGTATCATCATAGGAAATACATTCACACAAATGTAATGTGTCTTTACATTGGCACAACTGTTACAGAACCAATACCGTTTCTAAATGCTTGTGCTTTTCTCATCAAAGCACCACATTCAGTACAACTCTGTGTGCATGTTTCCCCCCTGCACAAGATGATCTGAGAACACCACATGCAACACAGACTGAATGACGGTGCTTAGCCAGGGCAAAAAGTATAAATACCAGGTCCTAACCCTGTAATCTTTACATAGACCTTATTTCCAGGGACAGCAGAAGGTATTTTGCCTGAGTAAAAGCAGGAGGATCAGGCTCCAGAGTGCAATTTTATATGAAAATTAAGTGGATGAGATACCTCTATCAGGCTTATTTAAAATAAAATGGGAGGACTGCTTCCCCCCCCTCCCCCCCCAGCACTGCTAATAAGAAAAATATGCTCAAATAGAAGGTAATTGTAATAAGGTATGTCCTCATTTTTCTCAATTTTGCCCAGTTTTTCTTTGCTGTGATTAGGGGTGTCATATATAAATGGCATCTCTTCAGGGTGGATTTATTGATTTTTGAGATGCACATTCTTCTAGTCCGTGTATAAGAACTGACTATTTATACACAGGGGAAGGCAAAGGGTAGAGAGATGTGCAGAAAACAGAGGGTGCAGCAAAGAACACTGCGTCTGCAGCGTTCTCCATAAGTAACAGGAATCACACAGAATGGCCAGAGATTATTTTAATGGCTCAACCCTTATGCTGTTATGGTAATTACAGAGAGAGTTTTAAACCCCTCCACCGGGGAAATTATGCATTGAAATAGTAAAATTTTGTAATGAATTTCAATTGCTATTCAAAAGTCTTTATCAGAAAGTCGGGGATTAGTAGTTTCAGTACTTTTCCCCCTTCTGGGAAACTTAAACTCACAGAAAACATGCAGGAGATCTAAAACGGATGCAACTTCTACTGATTTCAGTGAAATAGTGCTGATTTACCCCAAATGAGTGCTTGGCTCATCTTTTCTGTATGTGAGAAAAGACTGTTTTAACGTGAAAGGGACACACTTTAGGACAGTAAAGGCCATTTACCCCAAATGAGTTCTTGGCTCATCTTTTCTGTATGTGACAGAAAACTGTTTTAACGTGAAAGGGACACACTTTAGGACAGTAAAGTGCAATTAGCCCAAATGAGTTCTTGGCTCATCTTTTCTGTATGTGACAGAAAACTGTTTTAACATGAAAGGGACACACTTTAGGATACTAAAGTCCATTTAAGTCCACTGCTTACCTTCTGAGAATCAGTTAAGGTTTATATATGTTCAGAGTTTCTCAGTTCTTTACCTGTGGAAATTCTGTCCAGGAGTGTCTCTGATTTCTGCACATCCAGCACTTAGGTCAGAGGGGCAGCAGATACCTAAGTGTGATACGCACACTGCATTTTGTGACTGTGTACTGATTTCTCTCTGGGGAGTTATGGACACATCTTTGGCAGCTCTGGTGATTCATGATGCCATTGCAAATTTTCTGCCTCAGAGTGAGGTACTGAGCAACAGGTTTTCAGACCTTCTTATCTTCTGCAGCACTAGAAATGGTGACTACTGCTCACATGTTTGCTGCAGAGTAGCTGCTCCATTAGAATAGAGATTGTCCTCACTACATTCAATACCAAAGGTGAGACTCAGACTTTTTTTCCCCCCATCAATTACTAACTAACTGCAATGCATCCTATTGATTTCAACATAAGACAAATAGATCAGTGCTACATATGGGAGAGAGATAGATTTTGGCTCTGGATAGCTGAATACACAGAAATACTGTCTTCCTGTAGAGCAGAAGGGCTAGAATGCGAGGTGCTCTCTGTGAGACATCTGACTGAAGGTGTACATTTTCCACAGGTGAGAAACTATTAAGCCCTTGCTTTAAAGTAGAATTGGTACCTTCGGGTTCTCCCTATGTTCATATTGTAGCTTAATGGTCACTTGTTGCCTCTTACAGACAAACCCAAAGGTAATTCTTCATAAGAAAGAAAACCCTGTTCTTTCCTTAAGAGGAATCTTCTATCTCTCTATAGCAGTATTTAAAGAGAGATTAGAGGGAAGCCCTCAAAAGCTGCTAATCAGATGTAAACAAAACCACCAGGGTACTTTATACATATGAAAATAATGATACAAGAGTTTTCTGAGTACGATAACATCATTCCTTGTATCATACTAAATTAATAACATCTCTCAAGCACCTGCCTAAAGCAGAAGTCTTTCCAAGAGACTAAGCATAACGTCTCTCATTAAATCAGCATTCAGAGGGCTAACTAGCAGATGCTGCTGACATGAACCCAAATGTAATCTCTTTAACCTTGTCCTGTGGGGAGCAGACAAGTCATGACCGAGTAATTCCAGCTAAATTAGATTTTATGTGTAAGTGTATAATCTAAATTAAATTTGATTAAAATGATTCACTGATTTGTGTTTGCTTTTAAAGGCCCTAATCTAGTCAAGGTGACCAGTTTTCAGTAACCTGTGTAATCAGCTAAATCTATTTTTACCTGTTTAGATCAAGATATTTTTTTTTGTTCATGCAGTAGATTTTTCTGCATTAATTATATTTCTTTTGACTATCCTTGGATAGATTAAGTGTTTTCTATTCAAATAGAGGCTTGCTGTGGTTCAGTTTTCACCATATTAATGAAGAAAACAGTGAAATCTAACTGTGGTGACTATAAAGGTGCGTGATATAAAATATAAACAAGCTAACTGCAAGGAGAGAGTCATCAGGACATCAGCTGATCAGGGAACAACATCAAATGCAAAAGGCTGTGAGAGAAGTAAATCAGAATGGGCCAGAGGAGAGATTCTTTTCTGTTCTCCTGTTCCCAAAACCCTGTGCAGTGGGAAGCTTTGCTCAGCACAGGCTTACTGCAGCAATAGGAGCGGAATTCTGCAGCTGCCTGTTTGTATAGTGATAAATTTCCTGGGCTTAACCCCTTCACATCCTCTTCCCCTACTGGGAATTAATCCAAGTGGGATGAATCCTGTTCACTGACCTTATTATATTTTAAACTCTTAATGGAATACTGGTAGTACTGGTTAGTGACTGTAGTCTCGACACTAATCACGGGCTGCAATCAGCAAACAACATATAAAGTACTAATTAACACTTATTAGATTAACATGACAATTTTATGTATAAAGTCAGGGGTTGTGGTGTGGTGTGTTCAATGGAACTGCTTTCATTTCAATGGGAGGAAAATCATGGACTCTACACAAGAATTTCTGTAATGTTTTATAAGAAGCTGCTGTTACCACTTTTTCAGATGATATTTCCATAGTATGTCCATAGATATATTTCCATAGTTTGAAGGCCTTGATACAAACCAGCAGATCTACAGTGAACAGGACTTACTAGAATGTTACAGGTTGTCCTCAGAGATGTTCATAGATCTGAAACAGTGCCTGGTTATGCTGATGTGAAAAGGCTTGAGTTGCAAAAGGAAATGAAGATGCATTACCAGTGATGTTACCCAAGAGATACTGCTTGGGTTAACTTTTGGGTTAGGCACATATTAAACTATTAGCTACTCCAGGTAGTTATGGTAGAATATTGGAGTAAATTAAGGGGAATGAGATGCTCAGTGTTTACTTGTCCTTTCATTCCTTTAGGCTGCTCAGACTATTTTCATTCTCTTAATTACCACAGCTACAGTTCTTTGCTCATTCTTTTGTATCACCTCAACAGACCCTGTATAGACCAGATATAATAAGTTCCTTGCTTATGGAGCAAAAACCTTTAGCTCATGTTTAATTTTAAGAGTGGGAATATCTTCACAGATTTAAATAGGATTCTTCACAGGCTTAAAGCTCAGCATGAGTTTCTGCACTTTTCTGGAAAACTTCTTTCTTCCTCAAAGACTGTGTCTGAAATCTACTCTCTAGTGTTCATCAACTTGTTTAACATAGTCTCTCTCCGGACAACATCTTTGGAGATAAAACTCTCATAAAGAGAATAAAAGCATCACTCAGTAAACTGCTCCCTTCTCTACACTCTCCACCAGAGACAAAGCAGTGCTATTTCACCTCAGCATCTGCACCAGTTCTGAGCCAAGAGTTTTCTTTGTCCTTCTAGTTTTCATTGAGTGGCAGAGCAGAAAACATGAGCTGTTTCCCTTCTCTAGAGAATCATTCCTCAGTTTGTTCTTAGCACAGTGAAAAAAACCTCACTATACTTCACTGATAAGCTTTGTGTTGTTTTTGTGTCTACAAATGTACCTAAATCTTTTGATGAAATCTGAAAATAATAGGTACTTGGATTAATTTTCTCTGGACACAGAGTTGGTGTGTGGATTCCAAAGATCTGACATTCAAAATAACCAGAACATGAGTAGAAGTAAATTGAAACTATTCAATTTATAAACTTCTGTACCTTCTACCTACATTTTTTGTTCTTCATGAAGCATTTTTATTGGCTTATTAGATAGCCAGGTTGCATTCTGCTTGCAATTTCTAATGCCTTTTTGTTTGGTTTGTTGTTGTTGTACCTTGAGGCAGTTATCCTCCCTTTCGACTAAAGAGGGTTATGTAAAGCAAAACTCTTACCTATGTACTGAATTTTACATAGAATCATAGAATCAATAAGGTTGGAAAAGACCTCAAAGATCATCAAGTCCAGCCTGTCACCCAGCACCTCATGACTACTAAACCATGGCACTACATTCCACATCCAATCGCCTCTTGAAGACCTCCAGGGATGATGACTCCACCACTTCCCTGGGCAGCCCATTCCAATGGCTAACAACTCTCTCTGGGAAGAACTTTCTCCTCAACTTGAGCCTAAACTTCCCCTGGTGCAGTTTGAGACTGTGTCCTCTTGTTCTGGTGCTGGTTGCCTGGGAGAAGAGACCAGCCCTCTCCTGGCTACATACATCAGTAAGCCCTACATCAGTGAGTGGAACTTCATCAAATATGAGTGAAGTAACAAGAGCAGTTCTACTTTTGAAGGTGAGATAGAAAAGCTCTTTAGTGAGTGAGGAAACAAGATCAGATGAGCGTTGTTTCAAGACAGCTTTCAACACCCTTTCAGCCACATTCTTTCTCTCTGTTTTTGCATATGGCAAATGCTTTTTCACTGGATCTTGAGTAACTACCCCAAAACAGCAGTAAAGAAAAGAACCTGTGGCTTCTAAAAGGCAAGCATGAGCAAGACCAGTAATCTCACTTACATTCATTCACATGAAAACTACAATTCTATGTTTGGGAAGTTTGAGAGCAGAAAAGTTAAGTCTTTTGCAGAATTGTCTTAAATGAAAAAAGAAAAAATATTAGTTATTGTTACTATAAAGAATAGCTCTTTATTTTTCATATCTAAAAGATTGAACCCTTCACTATGATTAATAAAGTCTGGTTGTTATCTACTTTTGTCATAAAGAACGATATACAAAAGAAACAGCCTGAAAACCCCCCAAAAGTAAAATGCTAGCACGAACATTTGTACTGACACTGCTAATTAAAAGGCTTAACTTATTAGTCTTTAAGTAGCAAAAAAAGGAGAAACAAACAAGTATAATTTGCTAGATTAATTTTACGTTCTGTTCTATTTAATCAAACTATACCTAGAGTGAAAATGACAAATCTGAGTTGTCAGACTATGGATGATAAGAAAGATAAAGGTCATATATTTTAATGTCATGGAAGGTCTTATTAAAGGAACCCTAATTACATTAGGTATCCCTGAAACATTAATTAAATACTGTCTGAAATAATTAGGTCCAAGTTACTGATGATTTAATTAAACTTAGGTTTTTATTTTATAAGAAAACTACAGGTCTGGTATCAGTCTGTTGGCAGGATAATTGATAATGTGTCAGAAGAGCAAAATAGTAACCTTGACCAGCTACATGGGAAGGACACCATAGTGAGCAGGTTGTCCTGCTTGCCACACCTCATGGGCACAAAAACACATGGTGTGCTTGATTTATTTCCAAAGGTGGAGAATTCAGAAGAAAGAAGGAGAGAGGTTTCAGCTCATGTTCTCAACTTGTGCAAGCTGTCATAGCATATCTTGTAGTAGTTCCTGATCTCTTAGTGCTGCTGAGATTCCTTGACAATTTTGGTGAGGATCCTTTGCCCTATCAAGTAGCAGGAATTCTCCAACATAAGCCAGATGCACACCTAAAAGCCTGGTCATGCCTCCCAAAGCTGCAAAACCTTTTATTACTCTCTACTAAGATAAAAAGGTTCTGTAAACAAGCTAGTGACTCCTTTGCATATAGCAGACCCTGCCATCTCCACAGTTATATATGGATAAAGAAAGCATGACTGTGCAGATCGGCTGGCAAAGTGCTTATTCCTGAGCTTTTAGATTGAGGGAAATATTTCATGAGTGAAACATTCTCCTCTACTTAAACAAAACTGCCTCAGAATGTGTGTGAGAATATGTGGGAAGGAAAAAAAAAGGAAGTACTGAAAAGGTAAGAAATGTGTGTGGTGAGTTTGTATATGGAGAGAGCTATGAAGGCATTTTGAGGGAAAAGAGCCTTTATCTGTCTGTACATGACTGGGAACACAGACTACATGGCATTACAGAGGCTGACTCTGTGTCTTGATTCTGGACACCACCTTTGTTTTGCCAAGCCGATTGGCTGATCTCAGGCAAATAAAGTTCACATGTCAGTTCCTCCTCATGTGAAATGAACAAGAACATCTTTATTTGCCTCATCATTATAAGGAGTACTGTCTAATGCCTGTAAGCAATAATTCTGCAGAAGATTACTATAAAAATGCAACATATTGAGAGTTCTAAAATCAGAGGCGGTCTCATGCCTGCGGTGAGGATCCAGATTTCTTTAAGATCAGCAATCACCAAGTCTTACACAAACAGTTCAACAGCATCCACGCAGTTAAACATCTTCCTTTATAGATATAGAGTGCCTAATCATGAAAAATATTCCCTTGTATTGTCTGGACAGCTAACATGGGTCTCATGCAGGGTTCTAGATAAAGAGAACAGGAGAATCTCTTCAGAATTAAAACTTTAACGTAATGAAAACTTGCAAAACTGTCCACATAGACTTTTTATTTTTGAAAAGAAATGGTCACCAAACAACTAAAATGACTTTTTTCTTAATTAAAAAAAAAAACCCCAAACAAAAAACAGACTAGGAGCTTTTTGTGAGTTTATACATACGCAGGGTAAAGCAGATTCAACAAAGGAACACCTGTCTTATCCTCTGGATAAGCTCTAAGAGTCCACTGAAATCAATAGATCTTCGAAGAACAGTATCACAGTATCACAGTATCACTTAGGTTGGAAAGGGCCTCGAGGATCATCGAGTCCAACCTATCAACACAGACCCCATGACTAGACCATGGCACCAAGTGCCACGTCCAATCTCCCCTTGAACGCCTCCAGGGTCGATGACTCCACCACCTCCCTGGGCAGCCCGTTCCAATGACGAATGACTCGCTCGGTGAAGAACTTCCTCCTCACCTCGAGTCTAAACCTCCCCTGGCGCAGCTTGAGACTGTGTCCCCTTGTTCTGGTGCTGGTTGCCTGGGAGAAGAGGCCAACCCCTTCCTGGCCACAACCACCCTTCAGGTAGTTGTAGGGGGCAATGAGGTCACCCCTGAGCCTCCTCTTCTCCAGGCTAAACAATCCCAGCTCCCTCAGCCTCTCCTCATAGGGCTTGTGTTCAAGGCCTCTCCCCAGCCTTGTTGCCCTTCTCTGGAAACGCTCAAGTGTTTCGATGTCCTTCTTAAACTGAGGAGCCCAGAACTGGACACAGTACTCAAGGTGCGGCCTAACCAAAGCAGAGTACAGGGGCACTATGAGCTCCCTGCTCCTGCTGGCCACACTATTCCTAATGCAGGCCAGGATGCCATTGGCCCTCCTGGCCACCTGGGCACACTGCTGGCTCATATTCAGGTGGCTGTCGATCAGCACCCCCAGGTCCCTCTCTGTTTGGGAGCTCTCCAGCCACTCTGCCCCCAGCCTGTAGCTCTGCATGGGATTGCCGTAGCCAAAGTGCAGCACTCGGCACTTGGACTTGTTGAATGCCATCCCATTGGACTCTGCCCATCTGTCCAGTCGGTCGAGGTCCCTATTATTTCACTATGGAAAAACAATAAATTCTTGAAAATCCTGAACTTCATCACAACCATCATTGGCAGGATGTTTAGTTTACCAATTTTTCTGACCACAGTCATCATCACAACACCTAAAAAGTACCTGTATTTCACAAGAGATAGATGAATGATTCCAAACGGCTAAGGAAATGCCAAGATTGACTCAGTAATTAGTCAGGCTCCTAATTAAATCCAGTAAGGCAACTCTACAGTGAAAATTAACAACTGACTTGTCAGCTGGACACTTTTGGAACGATAGAGAGTTTTATCTATCATGCATGAAAAACATGACACTGTACCTTTTTTCTTTGCTGCTGCTTTCACATCTTTCTCAAGATACTCACAAAACTTTCAGGCTTCTTTTGGTCTTGAATCTCCTTTCATGAAAGGTGAGCACTGAAATATAAAAAAGTCTGATATTAAGATCCAATGGAATTGCTATTTTGCTTGGTTTTTTCTTTTAAGAAAGCTTTCTTCAAGTCATTCAGTAGGCAAAAAGCAGAAGTTAAAGTTACATTTATTTCCTCTGCAAAATCTGCCTGACATCAGTTCCTAATTTATGATGTAAACTAGTCCTGCATTTTACTCTACCTGATTGCTTGTGCCATCTTTTTCAACTGTCTGCACAAAAATCTCTAATTCCTTCAGGTAAAAGGAAAATTGTATCCTGAAGTTTTTTAATGAGATGATCTGGCAGCCACTGTGATAGCCATCGGTATAATAATGGCATGAATTAACATCTCTATCATGTTTCTAAACTAGTAAAACTACAAACATACCAGGTATCAATGAGCAACATAAAAAGTAGATCTTCATTATTCATATATTGTTTAAAAAGTTCCTGCTGTCATTGTTCAGTATCAGAGTACACCCTTAAAGTATTGTTGTTGCTTCTAAAAGTTTTGTTGTTTCTAAAAGTTTGAATTGCCACTGCCTTTCAAGGCAGTTTATTTTAAAACACAGAAATCTTTCTTGCATTTGACAAGGACATAAACCTCTGAATAAGGAGTCCATTACATATCTGCCAAAGAGGTTGGAATCTGTTGAGAAATGTGCTACATGCTGCTTTTTCCCCCTCTTGTGCACATATGCAACATATTTACTGTAAAGTGTTTAATGACTGTATTTTGCCTGCAGTGTGCAGACAAAGCACTGAAAAGAGCCCAGGATTTGTGACAAAGAGACAAACAGATAGATTAATAGGAAACTGATACTACAGTGTCAAACAGGATGCCCTTCACTACCTAGATATTCTACCCAGAAAGATATTCCACAGTTAAGGTTTATGTTGTTTAGTATTTAATGCCAGTCTTACACTCTCTGGAGGTACATAAGATTTTTTCTTGTACTCAGTAGCATCAGTTTGCTCTATGACTGCTGCTGCTGCTGCTGAGATCCCCAGTTAGAATCAGGACTGTGAATCCTTATTGATATTTGTTGCATTTGTCTTTACCTTTTCTTACTGTAACAGCCCCCCCCCCCCCAAACCAAAAAAAAACCCAACAAGTAAAATATTGAAGCAAAGAGTATTACATGATTAAAAGATGACATTTCATGCTGCAGACAACTGTATTTTATACAAGATGATGGGCCAGATGCTCCTTCCCTAATCTGGGCAATATGCAGGCTGCAATGGAATTTCTGCTTCAGTTTCTTCAACAGGCTCAAGTACAGTACTGTCCCTTCATATCTTTGTCAAATAATTTAGAAAAATGATCTCTCTGATGAATCCTTTTCTAGGTGACACCAACAATCTACATTTGAGATGGAGAATGAAAGGAAAAGCACTGCTTGTGTTTTACCTGGGGTTTTTTTTTGGCCACCTGTTAACTGAAATGAATGAATAAACTGAATACTGTTGGGGAATCCTTGGATTTCCTGGAAAGGGTGTTTAGAAAATTAGCTTCCATTCAAAGACACATTGGTGACTGAGTTTCTAGGAGTTCAACTACAGTTATCCTATGTGCAAAATTAAATGATATCAGATGGCGAAAACTGATAACCAGCTAAAAAACCGAGACAGAAACAAGCTTGCACATTAACAGCAATATAGGCAACATCTGTTACTTGAAAACCCATAAGCTGTGCATGCATTTGCAACATTCCCCCCCCCAGATATTTTTAAATATTGCTTTTAGACTTTACAAGCAAAGCAGAGCCAGTAAGAACTTAAGTGAGCAAAGATGTTGTGCTAGAGATGTTTCAGGGTGCACAGCTGCCCACGAAATCGCGAAAGTCCGCAAAACAACCAAGCAGAAGCAGATCTACAATTAACAAATTTGACAAGGCAGTTTGCTGGATCTCTGCTGATTTCTATGTCACAAGCACTTACCTGATGTCTCCTGCAATGTGCTATAAAGATATTCCCGAAAAGATTTTGGCAAATGAATTATGTGGCTGAAATGTAATAACGAAGGTAGAAATTTGTCCTGTTATCAGTCACACACATTCAAGCAGAAACCCGGCGCAGCACAGTAAATAGAACTATAAGCTCTGGGATCTTCTCATTCAACCAAGATTGCTTCATACAAAAGTTGACAATACACTACTGAAAGCCATTGTTGATATTCAACATTTTTTAAATAGCTGAGCAGAATAGACAATAAGGCATGAGGGAAAACTTGGATAGGAGGCTGGCCTGGAGCCTGGGTTCAGAAAGGAAAAGCAAAAAAAAGAAGTGTTTCAAATGGAGCATAAATATGTGATTCTCATTTTTAATTGCCCTCTGTGTGTTGATGAACTGATCTTTACTCTGCTGAAAATCCAGTAGTTTTAAAGGGAGAATAAAATGTGAACCCCTGTATTTTATTCTTTTCTTTTCACCTCTTAAAGTCTAGGTACAGCACTGGTTAGGCCACACCTTGAGTACTGTGTCCAGTTCTGGGCCCCTCAGTTTAGGAAGGATGTTGACTTGCTGGAACGAGTCCAGAGAAGGGCAACGAAGTTAGTGAGGGGCTTGGAACACAAGCCCTATGAGGAGAGACTGAGGGAGCTGGGGCTGCTTAGCTTGGAGAGGAGGAGACTCAGGGGTGACCTTATTGCTCTCTTCAACTACCTGAAGGGGGGTTGTAAACAGGCAGAGGTTGGTCTCTTCTCCCAGGCAGCCAGCACCAGAACAAGAGGACACAGTCTCAGGCTGTGCCAGGGGAAGTTCAGGCTGGAGGTCAGGAGGAAGTTTTACACAGAGAGAGTGATTGCCCATTGCAATGGACTGCCCGGGGAGGTGGTGGAATCGCCGTCACTGGAGGTGTTCAGGAGAAGACTTGACAGGGTGCTTGGATACATGGGTTAGTTGATTAGGCGGTGTTGGATGATAGGTTGGACGCGATGATCTTGAAGGTCTCTTCCAACCTGGTCTATTCTAAAATGAAAGCTTAATGTGTGCTCCCATGGTTCACATACACTAGCCGCTAAAGTAATTCAAGGAATTCTCAAAACCACTGGAAGATCAACCACTGGAAGATCCTCCCGTTAATTGTTGGGCCCATCTGCCTGGGCTGAGGAGATTACAAATGTCAGTCACCATATCAGAAAAAGTATTCATGGGATTTATTATTTTTTTTTTTAATTGTGAAAAATTGAGTGTTTTTATTTCCTGTTACTATCTCCTGCCTCTCTGTTTCCTCATTTAAGAAAGATCAGACCACTATGCCCATTACAGCCCTTGAAGAAGTGCACAAAATTTTGGAGATCTTGCACATCTTAGACACCAGCTTCTTTTATCAACTGTTTGTATTGCACAAGCTTTGAGTGCCAGTAGGGTAAAATTCTACCTTGCACAGCTCTGGAAAAGTGAATCTGTACAAGCAGGTCTAATTCTTTTTTTACTGACACACCTGAGGCACCTTGTATAGATCATATTAAAACCACTATGTTTAGCAGCCACCAAAGGATGAGTTTAAACAATTTTATTTCTTGATAACCTAGACATGTCAGTAAAGCATTCTATTTCACCCTGTGGCTTGGAAATATGGTTGTCTTCAGCTCTGCTGTGGATTTCAGTGCATTTGGCTTCATCCATGCCATATTCAGTACTCATTTCTCTAATTTATTTATTTATTTTAGTGGAGAGCACTCTCCAAAATACTTCAAGCCAGACCAAGCAGTTGTAGTGAATGTTGGTGGAGTAATTCATCATGTTTTTTGTTTGTTTGCTGTGGGGTTTTGTTTGTTTGTTGTTTTTTGTTTGTGTTTGTTTTTGTTAACTCAGTTGTATCATCATCATCTAATTCTGATCCTGAATTTAGACTGTGAAAGGTAGCTGTGTTTTTGTTTTCAGCAGGTCCTATTAGATGTGGTACAAGTGTTTAGGCTTCATTTAGACTTCCTTGAATAAAGGATATTGCTCAGTTTGTTCTATGCTGTAACTGAGCTGCTTGTTTGAGGTAATGCCCTTTTCCAGGCATTGTTCTCTTTGTCAGTCTGAATTCAACTTGAAATCAGTCTGCCTGCAAATACTGCCTGTCCCTGCAGCGAAAGCATATTTGCCAGTGAGTGTGACTAACACAAGAACAGCCAGGGAAAGGACTCTGAGCAAGGAAGAGTAGGTTTGAGTATGTCCTTATAAATGACTGCTACCTGGATCCTCCATGAAATATTTTCCCTGAAGGCAAGGACTGAAACAAGCTGACAGATACTTTGCACTCCTGCAAAGCACAATTTGTGAGTCATATTCACAGGACCCTCTAGAAAAGGCCTAGAAGACACTCCCCATTCTAGTTGTATTTGACAAATCATCCATCCTGGCTTTCTCTAGAAGTCACCACTGGATAGCAGAGTGGAAATATATTGAGTTTAATCTGCTTTGTTTCAGAGTCCATTGCCTGACATCACCATAAGCTGTGTTTTCTCTGACCTTGCAAACAGATGTGAACCAAGATGGTCAATTACTTAACCTCAGAAAGCCGAAAGACTGGAATAAAATCTAGTGGGCCTCACAAAGCTGCAGCTAGAAGGGTCTCAACAACTCATCAGCTAGATCCATGGATGTTAGAATTTGCAATCTAAGAAAAGACTTAATTGTATCAATCTTTGCAAAGCTAACTCATAAACAAACCCTGCAAGCTGTCCATCACACCATGAAAGCCATCTTTTTTAAGTTGAAAAGAAGCAAGTTTGATGCCTCCTTTGGCATCAGAGAGGAACTGAACAAGCATAGAGCATTTTGCTCTACAATTGGCCTTCAAGCCCAAGTCATACCAAGACACATGTAGCTATTTCACTGAAAATATTTCCATTGATTTTAATTAGCTCACTGATGTCAGTGGAAACATTCATGTGCCTGATGCAAGTCTCCAGGGTCGGATCTAAACCAGATGGAGATACGACATCTGCATTGAACACTATTGCCTTTTCCTTTATTCCTGTGAGATTACTAAAACAACTTTCAGCAAGAAAATTAAACATCAAATACCACTATCATTTGCAAAATATTTATTTTTTTTCATGCTTTTCTTTCTTCCTGACATTTAAAATGGTTCTAAACAATTGCACAAGCTTCTAAATTTTGGCAGGGCAGGAAACCTAAATAGCTGTGAGAAGAGGTTTTTATGCAATAGTGCTCATATGAAAGCATAGTTCTAAAGGCTCTACAGGCTGCAATCCAAAGGCATGTGAGAGGAGCTCAGAATACGAACCTGGGCTCTGTTTACATCTCATCCAAAGCTATGAATCACGGAGGATGTTCGCTTTCAAGCAAGCAGAGGATTTGAATAAGGAAGTGAAATCCACCACTGGTTTTTCAGGTCAAGTTCCTCCTGTGTTATTACACAGATGCTATAGGAACACTGTCTGTTTAAAATTTTCCTGTTCTTAAAAGGATAAGAAATTCTGTTCTCAACCCCTCAGTGTTTCACCCAGTGGAATTCTAAAATTGTCAGTAATAATTCTGTAAATTATGCCTACAAGAAAATTGCAGTTTTATCCTTCTGAAGGAAAGGATTATTTTACTACATAGCTCACTGTTCATCTCTGAAAATCACTTACTGGGTTGCTCTTGGCAAATTCACAAACTGCAGTTGTCAGGACCATCATAAAGTTGTATGCAACATCAATTTACTGATAACATTACACTAGTTTTCTCTCTCTAGTCTTGCATGGAGCCTGTGAATTTGTGGGAAAGAGATATTCAATACCAATGTATTCAGGAACAATGAAGAAAATGACAGATCTCTGTTCTGAGGACATAACATACACCTTGTCCACATTTCATTTGGATCCTTTCAAACGACTGCCAATCCTGCTTCCAGATAAGTATAGGACATTACATGTATTCAGTAACTGTTTAAATTATTTTAAAGTTTTAGGTTACTGCTTTAATTGCAAAGTCTTAATTTTCCTCTCTTGCTACAGCCATGATATGAATTCTTCCCTCATTGTTAGGATTCTCTGTGATATAAGCCTGCTATAATTTAGCCCTCAACTGCATTGAATCCCATTATGAAGTCTCATCTTATATCACGCTGCGTATATCTGAGCATAAAACATAAAATGCTTAGCTTGTAAGGATATGGAGCTTGTCATCTCTTTAATTTGATCACTAAAGGGAAATTTGGGATAAAAAAAGAAAAAGAAGTTGGATTATAATGGCAAGATAATGCTAAATATCCAGATTTTTACAATGAGTGGCACACTATGCATTTCAGAGATAGAGATATGTGTGACCTTCACAGAAGTTAATTAAAATATGGAGAAAAAGCCTCAAATTGCTTTTTCTTTCTTCCCTAGGAAGCTTGTATTTCAAATGTCCCTGACCCTTACTAATAGAGTGGATAGACCAACATGTCTGCTATTCCTCATATAAGGGCTCCTTGAATAATTTCCTTCCAGAGAGTGTCATAGTGAAGATGCTCTCTGTTGCTCAGATTTTTGTGTTTAGAGATAGTTCTTTTTCACCAGTCCAGATGTGACTTTAGTTTAGAGTTTAAACACTTTTTCTACTGCCAAGAAATCCTGGGCAAATCTGAAATACAACATTTGTGTTGACCTTGCAATACTGTCCAATGATTTATCTCCTTAATGCCAATGTCTTAAATTTGCAATAAAAAGTAGACAGACTCTTTGGTTTACTGAATTCTTTGAAAGCATTAAGAACAGAGCATTAGAAATAATGTGATGCTCAAATCAAAGTTTTTTTTCTTTCTTGATGTAATAGCAGTAATTGTAAGAAATCACAGACTGAAAATCCAGTGAGTGTCCTAAATGACGATGAGTAAGCCAGTAAATCAATGTCTACCTGAAATGTCTTTTCAAACTTGAAGCAAACGATTCTTATATGTTCATTGCTTACTAACATTTCAATAGATAGAACGACTTACTTGAAAAGGCACAGACCTATATGAACACAATGAAACTATCAGAACTGGACAGGAAAGTGATTTTTCTCGTTCTTCAAAGTGTTTCAGTACACATTCTAGACTGAGGTGGAACAACCACTAAACCACCCTTCTATCCCAGAACATTGAAGCCTATTGCAAAAGCACCACTTTCATATTCATGCACTTACCTTTCATACAAAAGACCTAGTTCAAGTCATTGTTTTCCTAGTCTGTTCCAGCAGAAATAATAGAATAGAATAGAATAGAATAGAACAGAATAGAATAGAATTAACCAGGTTGGGAAAGACCTTTGAGATCATTGAGTCCAACCGATCATCCCACACTATCTAATCAACTAAACCATGGCACCAAGCACCCCATCCAGTCTCTTCCTAAACACCTCCAGTGATGGCGACTCCACCATCTCCCTGGGCAGCCCATTCCAATGGGAAATCACTCTATGCCATAAAGCACCATGTTATTAGTAGTCCAAGAGATAGCATACTTTCATCTTTCTTATTGGAGCTGTTCTTCTTTGCAAATCAATCAAATATTCTTTCTATAGGAACTATAATGTAGATCTGTAACTCAGGAGAATGGTCTAAGAGTGGCATGAAATGCTCTGTCTAAAGATTATGCAGCACTTCTTTCACAAATCTGGTCCTCAGCTCATTTCTTTCCATGTTGTCTGTCCACAGTTGTCTGCTTTATCTGGATTATAAAGTGTGCAACACTTTCAATACGGTATACTAAGGGAAATCTTTGTTACGATAAGCTTTATGGTCAGGCAGGAATTATCCAGGTGGTGAAAGGTTGGCTGTGTAAGAGGCTCAGGTCCTAAGACTGAATATTCCAGCACTCTGTGGCCTATCTGCTGTATGTCATCTTAAACTTGAAAGTCATAAAAAAAAGAGAGTTATAATCTTATGAAAAGTTTTGTTTTCAATAAACTGATTAAACCTCATTTTGTCTACACATTCTTTCGCAGCACTAATGGGGTGGGTGTGTATATATATATATGTGTTAGATATAATATTTTCCATTGTTGGAAATCATATCTGCAGAAATGTTTACAATTACAATTCAATTGAGGAAAGGTAGAAAATGTTAACAATGAGTGGCTAAATACTTGCTGCTCACAAAAAGACACTTTTTTGTCTAACA
Source organism: Melanerpes formicivorus (assembly GCF_026170545.1). Taxonomy (NCBI): domain Eukaryota; kingdom Metazoa; phylum Chordata; class Aves; order Piciformes; family Picidae; genus Melanerpes; species Melanerpes formicivorus. Next base: position 877,559 of record NW_027142389.1, on the reverse strand, counting down.
CAATTGTGGAGCATAAGACAGGAAGGTGGGCTTGGGGGGGGGAAAAAATATGCAATAAACAGTGGACTTTTTCTTTTTCCCCTCCCCAATAAATTTCATGAAAAACAGCTACAGAAAGACCAAGTTACCAGTGCTGGATGTTACAATGGATTTGATTAATTTTTTTCTTTTTCAATATAAAATTGTCAGATAATCTTGTCCTGTAAAAATACTACATTTTAAAATTCACCGTGGAGCTGTCAGGCACCCACTGCCTCTTAGAGCTAGAGCTGGTACTGAGCTTGTGCTCCTTGTCAAAATTTAATGAGACAACCAGTTCTAAAATAATTGAATTTTCATATCAGAGTGAACCAGGATTACTCAGACAATAAAAATGCTGAGTCCTGTACTGTTAGTGGCAAATACCTTTTGCTTTGCTCATGAAATCAGTATGTAAATGCTCGGGGTTTGTATTTAAGGCATCTTATGCATTTAGACTTGTAGTACTAGCAATAATTTCAAATGGTGCTGTTGATAAGTAGCTGGGTGGGTTTTTTTTTTTTTTTTTTCCTTATTTTATAATGTTCAAACTGTAATTTGTTTGGTGAATCAGGATAAGCACTCGGTTTATATTTTATATAAATGTTAATGCAGTTGCAGTTTAATTATATTTCTTAACTTTAAGCATTTCAAAAGTGGAATTTGAAGACCACTCCATCAGATTGTTTTGCTTCCATGAAATACTTATAAGAGTGCAGCCCCACTGACTTGTGACTTTAAAAAGTAGAACAGTCCAGAAAGTTTATGCCTGCTACAGGCAGTGAATATCTGTGGTGGGGTATCACACAGTATCACCAAGGTTGGAAGAGACCTCAAAGATCATCAAGTCCAGCCCATCATCACAGACCTCATAACTAGACCATGGCACCAAGTGCCACGTCCAATCCCTTTTTGAGCACCTCCAGGGATGGTGACTCCACCACCACTCTCTCAGTGAAGAACTTCCTCCTCACCTTGAGCCTAAACTTCCCCTGGTTCAGCTTGAGACTGTGTCCTCTTGTTCTGGTGCTGGTTGCTTGAGAGAAGAGATCAACTCCCTCCTGGCTACAACCTCCCTTCAGGTAGTTGTAGAGAGCAATGAGGTCTCCCCTGAGCCTCCTCTTCTCTGGGCCAAACAACCCCAGCTCCCTTAGGCTCTCCTCACAGGGCTGTGCTCAAGGCCTCTCCCCAGCCTTGTTGCCCTTCTCTGGACATGTTCAAGTGTCTCGATGTCCTTCTTAAACTGAGGTGCCCAGAACTGGACACAGTACACAAGGTGTGGCCTAACCAGTGCAGAGTACAGGGGCACAATGACTTCCCTGCTCCTGCTGGCCACACTATTCTTGATGCAGTCCAGGATGCCATTGGCCTTCTTGGCCACCTGGGCACAGTAGTACAATCATGTATGTATTCCTCAGCTTGCAGGCTGAACAGCCAGAGACAAAAGTCTCCATCAGAAGTACAAAAGGAATAAAAAGTAAAACCAAAACCAGTTCAGAACTATTTATATAACTGCTTCAAGTAAAAATAAAGTATACTTCAACCATACAGTGACTGTGGCTACAGAAATGGCTAATGAAAGTAATTAAATGTATTCTCAATACATTGTAAGGCTGAATGTTACAACAAATTTACTTTATTGTTTTCCAGAGTTTATGAGGCACAAAACTGCAGGAATAAGTACAGCTAAACTTTCCAAACAGGTCAAATGCCTGTGACCATCTTTAGCAGCAGGAGTTTTGCATGACTGTGCAAAGTCGTGCTGAATTTTCAATCTGTGGCAAACACATTTAGCCAACTACAGTTCAGAAGAAAGAGCTACTGAACAACTCCTAGCACAAAAAAGTCCTTTGATCATCATCATCACATGTTTGCTAGCACATATCTATTAAACACACCAACCTATCATCATTATTTATACTTAAGGCAGAGTTAATTAGCCACACACATCATTTTGTTTCCCTGAGCAGCTCTTGTGTAGCTGACCAGATATGCCACTGAACATCTGCAAAAGAGAGAAGTTCAGAAAATACATTTCAAAACCCAAATGAGTTTGCAAGAAGAATTCCAATCTCTAATAAAAGAGGAACTGGAAAACAAACAAACAAACATTTTTGCTTTGATAGCTGCCTTGTACCCTTCCCTTAGTCAGCAAGGAGCCTGCAATGCCTGATGGGAGATGTAGTGTAAACCTATACACCAACTTTAAACAAGTGAGAAATGCATGAGAGGTGTAACCTGAGAGCAAAAGAATCTAGCTCCTCTGCTTCATTTACATGACAGTAGAGTGCTGTGGTAGAGAACTTGTAAGACCTGTAGGGCCAGGTAAACATCTGAAATTGCTGTTGTTACAGCAATATTGGTTGGGAAAGTGATTAATCATAATCATATTGAAACCTGTGTTTTAATAGTGTGCAATCTTAACCAGTTTTTAGACACATAGTTGATATTTCCCCTTTAAAAAACCCAAACAAACAAACAAACAAATCCCCAAACAACTTAGGAACTTTGTTGATACTTCTGGAGATGAAGATTACTTGAAAAAAAAAAAATGTCAGAGAAGTCAAATTTTCTGTTAGCTCTGCATGGAGCCACGAAGTTGCAAGTAGTTCCTAAAATTGATTATGGCATACTTTAACAACAGAAATTATTTGTAAAGGGTTGCTCAATCTGCCTGCCAACTGACCTAATAAAATTTTGCCTTTTCATAGAACCATAGAATCAATATGGCTGGAAAAGACCTCAAGGATCATCAAGTCCAACCTGTCACCCAAGACAGGTTGCAAGGTTCTCCAGAGATTGCAAAAGCCACTTTCCAGCCTGAACATAAAATTCAGTGTTGCTGTTTTTAGTAATGATGCACCATTACACCTTCCCCTCCCTTTTTACATTGGATTAAATTCTCTTGAAAGAAACTCTGTGGTAGTATATCGTTTATATGTACACTTACGACCTTACTATGCTTTTAGTGAAAGAATGCTCATTTATATGTATCAGTGGAAAGATGCATTTTGTCCCATGACTAAAAAAGGTAAATAGTTGCTAATATGGTCTTTTAGCCCTAAAAGACTTTAATTCCTCTTTTCCTTATCTTAGATCAATTTTATTATAATACAGTAATTACACAGGAAAAAAAGTAATGATCATAATGTCAGCCACATTTAACCTCCTTTGATCTCCCATGATTCTTTGCACCGAGGGCTCAAGGAAAGGCCTTTCCTGACTTCTTGATAACTGAATGAGTGATTATCCCCCTTGTTAATGGGCAATGATATAGAAAACTCTTCCATATGTACAGAATATTCATGAGGGGGCTGCACAAGCTGAGATAAGACTATAAGATGCCACAAGCAATCACTTATAAGAATACTATGAAAAAATATTCATATTCAGGGACACCGCTAGACTTGGGGTTTCTGGGTGAGGGAGGATGGAGGGCAGATCTGCTGTCATCTAGCTGACAGTGTAATTTGGAGAGAGGGCTTGTTCCCTTGGCCTTCCTGTGACTGAGTTTTACTAGCTAAGTGCATTTGCCAACGTGACTATTTTAGCCACCACATGTCAGAAAGAGATTTGCCTTCACCTGTTATCTTAGCTCCAAATATGTGCAACCAACACAAAGCACAGACATTTGCTAATGAGCATCTGTATAGCAGGAACTGGAGTGGCTTTCCTTGGGAGAAGCTGCCATTCTCTGAACACCTGAAGGGCTGCCTTTTGCCTTGGAGAGCTGAAGGCAAGGCAGTTGCATTTCCTTTTTCTGGGAGTACTTCTTTTTGGGAGTCAGGCTCAATGCTTGGACTTGAGACATGATCATAGTTATGAGGTGCTACACACATGTGAACCAGACATGTTTGTAAGGCATGATGAAGTCTCATTTTCTGGAGACTTGCAAAACCCACCTGGATGCATTCCTGTGTAGCCTGCCCTAGATGATCCTGCTCTGCACCTCTAGAGGTTCCTTCCAAACCCTAACATTCTGTGATTCTGTGATGGCATGACAGCATTTTCTCAGCACATCCACTACCACCTAGCATAGCTCAATGGTTTTCAAGAGGGAAATGGCAAACCTGATTGTTTATGAAATGCTAAGCTGAGATACACTTGTCTGCAGACAGCAGGCATGATAAAGTCGAATCTGAAGTTGTTTTGGTGCAAATTCATCGGTTGTACCAAATTATTTGGCAACACATGGGCCCAACAGTTACATGGAGGCAATAGATTTTGTTCCCCCTCTCCCTGTACCAATAGAAAAATAATTTTTGTAGTTTCTACAAAATGTACTAGATTTGAAAACTATGTCTGCAAAAATCCTTTATCTGCCTCCCTTCATAAGTGCAGCAAATCCTAATATGATTTATCGAATGTCCTTGCTTCCCAAAGGCATTGTGGCTACCGAAATAATGAACTACTTGAAAGTCACATTTAATTTACTTCCAGAGAAACAAGCTAGCATTGCTCAAGGTTGCTGGGGAAACAGCAAAACTGCTTTACATCAGTTTGCAGCAGAGAAGGCTTGCTGATATTTTGCAGTTTGCACATGTTCACCATGACTTTAACACTCTGTTATTTTCAGAAACCTATTTCTGACTTTGTGTTAAATATTTGCCTTCATATCCACAGTGTGGCCTCGTTTTCAGTTGTGGATTTGAAATCACAAATCTGACTTAGAAATAAGCCGTTTTATCAGAACCGTGTACATATTTCATCTGTTGGGGACCATCTGACCAAAGAATGCATCCAATTTCAGCCCAATAGAAGGCACAAAAATCTCATTTCTTAGGTTTCTACCAAAGTTGTAGGCAATTTCAGCTGATCTGACCCTTCCCAAAATTCTTTTAATCGGTCACTCTTAGAATTTCCTGCTTTAAAGAAACGCTTTAAATTGGCCAACATGCCTGAAGGCTGTGCAGCCATTCATTGAGACTTGGACAGGCTGGAGAGCTGGGCAAAGAGGAGCCTAATGAGGTTCAGCAGGGTCAAGTGCAGAGGCCTGCATCTGGGAAGGAATAATAAACTGCACCAGTACAGGTTAGGAGGCAATCTGCTAGGGAGCATCCCTGTGGAGAAGGACCTGGGAGTCCTGGTGGATAACAAGTTCTCCATGGGACAGCTATGTGCCCTTAGAGCTAAGAAGTCCAATGGGATCCTGGGGTGCATTAAGAGGAGGTTCTCCCTCTCTACTCTGCCCTAGTGAGACCTCATCTGGAACATGGCATCCAGTTCTGGGTCCCCCAGTTCAAGAAGGACTGGGATCTACTCAAGAGTCTCCAATGGAGGGCTACAAGGATGACTAACAGACTGGAACATGTGCCTTATGAGGAGAGGCTGAGAGACCTGGGGCTGTTTAGCCTGGAGAAGAGAAGACTGAAAGGGGATTTAATAAATGTTATAAATGTCTGAGGGCTGGGTGTCAAGAGGGAGGGGAGAGGCTCTTCTCAGTTGTGCCCTGTGATAAGACACGGGGCAATGGACATGAACTACAGCACAGGAGGTTCCACCTCAACATGAAGAGGAACTTCTTTGCTGTGAGGGTCACAGAGCACTGGAACAGGCTCCTGAAAGAGGTTGTGGCTTCTCTGGAGGCTTTCAAGTCCCATCTGGATGCATTCCTGTGTGACCTGTGCTAGATTCTATGGTCCTGTTGTGGCAGGGAGGTTGGACTTGATGATCTCTGGGTGTCCCTTCCAACCCCCAGCACCCTGTGAGCCTGTGATTTCTGGAGATGTAAAATTTAATTACTGCACTGCTTTGCCATAGAGAAAATGGCATTTGAAAGCAGCATGCACGAATCTGCTGAATTCTGCTAATCCTTGTACTGGAGATAAATCAGAAACCCCTTTCTCTGTAAGTTGCAGTACACAGATGTGATTTAACATGCACATATCCTGTCCTATCAAATTTATTCCCAGTTTACTGAAAGTTGCAGAGGTGAAATGGATGGGCCAACAGAGGCTCTATGTTTGCCTGTAAAGGAGGATGATACACAGAGAAATCAGTTAGATTTTGTCATTGATAACTTAAGTTTTGTACCTAAATGAACTGTACCATGTTCTGCCTTGCACAGAGGGGTTAAATTTTACCAAGTACACGGTGCAGCTAGGAGCAAGTCTGAAGGTGTGCAATGCTCAGAACTGTGCTTATGGCTAGAAGAGTGCTTTCTCACAATACCCAGTTTTCTATGAGAGATCAATTTGCTAAAATAATGCCAGTCATATGGATTTCATGTCTAGGAATAGAAGAGTTATGTGTTTAGTGTTGTTTAATTATTACACGTTTTTTTACCTCTGGAATGGCAGAACTGCATCAAGTACAAATTAAGTTAGAAATGAATCAAGAAGAATATTAACCAAAATTGAAGTCCTTAAAAGGATTGACAGTATTGAGTCCAGATTTTTCTTAATTAGTTAACTAATTTAGCACACATATGACTTAAAGTATTTCAAAGCACTTCATCTTTATCAGATAACTCCTGAATTTTCCTGTCAACACACTTTTGACTCAGACTACGTGGCGTAACATTTTTATCATTACTTTGGTTGCTCTGCTTTGTTATTAGCTTTCCTCCATACAGCTCATGAAAGTATTCTCTTTGTTCTTTGCTTTATTACATATTTTGAGACTTCTGGTGACATCCCATCAAGTCTTTGTTAATTTTTCTCTATTTTAGGCTCACATTTTAAAGTTACTGTAGCAACGTTTTCAGTTGAGTGCTATATTGAATTTCTTTAACTCAGAGAGTGCTATCATCCACTCGGATGAGCTGAAGAAAGGAGGAGAAAGCAAAGAACTGCCAAAGGTTAAGTCACGTGAAGTGAGAATGGGGGCAAGAGGAATAGCACAGATGATATTTGAACCAGCACAGACAAATAATAGAAACAGTGAGGGATGAGGGGGAAATGGTAGTGTTAGGCTGATGAATGAACTCGATGATCTTGGAGGTCTTTTCCAACCCAAACAATTATATGATTCTATGAAAAGTCTCTGAGCAACTGGAGGTAAAGGATTTGTTGCAAAAAGAATAATCTTGGGAAAGAAAGCTGAAGTCTTGCCTGTAACCTTAACACAGGAATCCTGCTGTGCCTGGAAGGAAAAAGGTCCGGGGCTCAGCAGGAAATCTCTTCTTGCTGCAGGGCATGCATACTTCTTCCTCCTGGGGAAGACAGGTAGACTGACTGCCTCCCCTGAAAATGTGCCAGTGATAGGGGTTCTGGAAACCTGATGCATACTACTCAGAGCTCATTGATCATTCTCTTGCAAATGTAAATGGTGCTGTCGCCCAGCCTTGTGACAAAAGACATATTGCTAACATAATCGGCTACAAAACTGGAACATAAGCCAAATTTCAGAAACAACTCTTGATGGCCATTTACTGAACAATACTGATGAAATGCCAACTAAAACTGGGAGGCTCCGGGATCAGCTCAGGAATGATTCACTAACTAAAATTCACTAACATTTTGCACCATAAGTCAAAGAAGTTTGTTCTTAATATTGCAACTTTTCGGGTGTTAGAATCGCCAGAGAAGGAAATGGGCTGTAACAGTGACAGTATATACCTGCAGTTTGATGCCATCCTTCATTGTTTAAAAACAGATTGAACTTTTACACCAGATTAATTAGCATAAACCAGGTTTTCTAGGGTAAATAAATAAATAAATAAGATAGCTCAGTAAAAAGAATAGGATCAGGAGCTAATTAGGTCCAGCCAGCCCCAAAACTGACTCATCGAAGGTCAGAGCTGGCATGACTGACTTTATCCCACAGTAAAATCAATTCATCTTATAGTTGCTGTGATCTTACCTGAAGACGTTTGATGTATATTAGGTAAAAACCATTTTGAAAAGCCCCTGGGAGCACCAATATTCAACCTCCAGTACAGCCACTTTTCATTCATCACCAAAGAAAAGCTGCTTCTGAGCCAGAACAGGGCTTGGTCAGAAAGGTGTTTCAGACTAGTAGCTGTAATGCAGGCACAGAAGTGAGCGTGGAACACTACTATCACTTGATATGTCCACTCTGAACAACAGTTACACCCTTATTAATCATGTCCACTCTGAACAAGTTACAACCTTATTAATAAAGGTAATCAGCACATTTGTTTGCAGACATAGGAAAACAAAAGGTACTGATACATCATATAAGTGTAGGCTGGCAGTGTTAATCCATTGCTTTTAGGCAGGTACCAGGTAATGAATTAGATATGATACATCATATCAGAAACACTAAGCAGGGGAAATAATGCCTGAAATCTGGTCTCAAGAGTAGAAAGCTTTCACTCATCTCTTAGTGATCTTACATGTCTCATGTTCTCCCCATCCTATTTGTGCTGTTCTTCCTTATTTCTCTGCTGTGAATGATGACAACACTCCAATCTCAATGATCAGTTCAGGCCTGGTTTATGTTGCAATGATCTGGCCACCTGTCCCCAAATAACAACATGTAATTTTTGAAAGAACAAATTGAGGGAGTGGTACAAAAAAAATGGATTGCTTTTTGACCACAACAGGAAACACTTTCACTGAGAAAATTATTACCGTCATCCTTAAGATAATGCAGCACAAATATCTGAAGAGAATCTTGCTTCCTTGAAGGAAAACCACCTACAGTTGCCATTGCTCAGAAAACCTCTGAGGTTTTGATATAATACCTCTGTGCTATGAGCAGTCAGCGTGGATTCCTTACACAAACAAAGATAGGTAGCTACTGTTTTGCAACTCCTCTGCAATACTAATTTGAACTGCATAGTACTGGAGCCTTTCATGACAGACTGTACAAAATGGATAGAAACCCCCAATCCATAGAGCATCCAAGAGAAAAGTAAAAAAGAGGCAGCAGAAAAGGAAACAAACAAAACCATACACCTGCACAGTAAATCTTACTTCACAGAATGCCTACTGTCTAGATCACACAGCCTCACAAAATTACTTCATGTATTCAGAGTAGATTTCACCTAAAATGCTCAGAACTGAGAATATTCTTTCTGTATTTTCTTCTAGAGAAAGAGACTCAGAATAAATAGATTAAAAAGTGATTCAACAGAGGTCACAGCCAAGAGAAAGACCTCACTGTTTGCTTTCTGGATGTTTCTTTGTCTTATGATCTTGATTGTCCAGAGAGAGCTACAATAAGTACAAATGTAGATGCAAGAGGATGTTCTAAGGCAATAAAAAAACCCCAAACCAATCGGATTTGCTACCTATAGCTTGGTTATTAACTGGTAGCTAAATGAGAGCACAGTCATCCAGTCTTACCTGAAGAGTAACCACAATACCCCTGGAAAACATTATCTACTGAAATAAATAAGGGATATAGAACAGTGTAAAGAGACTGTGTTACAAGTTTATTGAGAAATCATACTTTTGTACCAGGAATACTCTGCTTACACACAGAATACTGTCAAAATACATTTGTGAAGTGCAAACTCTGTGCCATAAAGCTAAGCCTGTAGCCCTAAGAGCTGCACAACTATGAACAATCACACCCAGGACAGGGGAAAAATAGATAATTTCTCTCTCTATGTTATGCTACTGTTAAAATCAGCATGTACTGCATCTCTCTGGAAAGAAAACTAGGCATGTGGGGTTTTACTGTGCTGTAGAGTTAAGAGACAATAGAGTGACCTGTCATGAGAACACAACAACACTAAATGCTGTCTTGTGCCAAGAAAGAAAAAAAATGAATTAAAAAAGGACAAAGTGATCAAGAAAAAGCATGAAATTCAATGAAGAAAGTGATTTAATTGCATGGAAGGGGAAAAAAAGGTATATTAATATAGAAAAAAAAACACCTCAAAACGTTCCTGAGCAATTAAGAGGGTATAATAGATGGGAGAAAATATGGTTTAAAAAGCCATAAATTGTATTTGATAATGTCAGGTTAATTTAAAATGTTGCTAAATCTCCCAGCATACATTAGTGTGTATGTTAAGACTGGTGTGTACATAAAGGCACTCCAACAGAAACTCACAATGCAATGCTAATAGGGTTAGGTGCTCAGAATATAAGGTAACATAAGTGCCATTTGATGCAAGAGTTGCTAGGGAAGGCTATTTTTTCCTGTCTGTTAATTAAGTGAATTTAGGGCTTTTGAAAGGTGCCAGATTGACAGTCCTGAGACTGAAGTCCTCTATTCACGGAGCAGCTAGAGCCCAGGCAGTAGCAGCAAAGCTTCCTCACACTGCCCCTCAACCTTGACCTGGAGGGCTCACCTCTAGCAATGAGCCAGGCTGGTGGCTCAGTTTCCAAGCCTGTTCATTCTCTGGCCTCTCTGGGGAGGCTGCTGATAAAGGTGCTAATTAGGGCCAATTGTAATGGAGGGTTTTGTGCTGTGAACACCTGTCCATTAAGAACTGAACTGGGAACACCAGGTTTTTTTTTTTTTTCCATACAGGGCATAGCACAGCCTCTAACAAGTGAGAATTTTTCAAGCACTACTGACCTAGGGCCAGAGCTGAGGTAATATGTACAGGAAAGGCAGCTTAAGGGTTGCACTACATTTCATCTAACTCCTTTTTTTTTTTGTTTAAAGACAGGAAAAATATTTTTTAAGATATGATGTCCATCCAACTACTTTAGTGACTCCTTGTCTAGGCAGTTGACTCACTCTTTTTGACTTCTGCCTTGGAGGTAGTTTTTCTTTTTACCCCCATGTCTCTCAAAGTATTTTAAGAAAACATGAATGAGTCAAGGCAAAAACAAATCAAGGCAGTAATTAATTCAGAAAAGCAATGCACACTAATTCTGCTCTAAGTCTGGAGTATGAGAGAGCTTGCACAACGTTCATTTTTCTCTGCTATCGAATCAGAGGAACATTTCAGTTGGAAAAGGCCTCTATGATCATTAAGTCCGACCATTGACTTAACACCAGCATGGCCATTAAACCGTGTCCCAGAGTGCCATGACTACATGGTTTTTGAACATCTCCAGGCACAGTGACTCTACCAGTGCCCTGAGCAGCCTGTTCCAATACCTGACCGTTCTGTCAGGAAAGAAATTTTTCCTAATATCCAATCTCAACCTCCCCTGTGCAACTTGAGGCCATTTTCTCTCATTCTGTGACTTGATACTAGGCAGAGGAGACCAACACAATGCCTCACTGAAGCATCCTTTAGGTAGCTGCAGAGAGCAACTTCCTTCAGCCTCCTCTTCTCCAGATTAAACAATCCCAGTTCCCTCAGCCTCTCCTCATAAAATCTATAAGGTTGGAAAAGACCTTAGAGATCATCGAGTCCAACCTGTCACCCAACACCTCATGACTAACTAAGCCATGGCTTCAAGTGCCATAAAACCTATTCTCCAGACCCTTCACCAGCTTTGTTGCCCTTCTCTGGAGATGCTCCAGCACTTCAATGTACTTCTTACAGGGAGAGGTCCAAAACTGAACACAGCGTCTGTGGTGTGGCCTTAAGAGTGTCAGGTACAGGGATACAATCACTTCCCTACTGCTGACTACACTATTGCTGATCCAGACTAGGGTTGTTTGGGGGCAGAGGGTGGCATACAGATTGGTTTCTGTGTAGGAATACTGACTTGCCCAGAAACACACACAGTACCTAAGTTATTGGATGACTGAATGCTCTTTATTGCATTTCAGGTAGTTTCTTGTCATTCTACTTTAATGCCATTTTTATTGCCTGCTGATGATAACCACTACCAATCCAGAAACAAAAACTCCCTGAAAGCCTGATCCATCTAGCCCTTTTTTGTAAGTTCTTCCCTTTACTTCCTTTCACACAGGAAAATCAAATAAAAATCCCACTGTAAATCAATGAAGAGCTAAGTTGAGGCATCTGCAGTGACTAATATATGACAGTCCCTTTTAAAATAAAAGATTCTTTTAATGTGCATGTTTTGGGCTTTTTTTTCAGAAGAGGCTGACTTCAAGCCTTTATTGTCTTTCACCTCCTTCAAGGTGCAATAGAGAGATAGAGCAGCTTAGTGTTCTTGACATCAGCAAAGAGGCTGAAAAAAACATTATCAGGAAAAAGCCAATCTCCTATAACAGCTGAACAGTGCTCACACTGATGATAAAGGTTTGGGTGAAAGATGAAATGAAAAATGTGGCTATAGCTGCTTGTAGCAAAACATGCTTTTCTGTAGTACTTTTGTCCCCTGCCTTAAGTGTTCATACTGAATGAATAGTTGGTGCTTTATGTGACTTTGTTGTTGAATGGAGCACTCTACTTAGTATGAACTTTGTGATGGCCTTACTTTCTGAAATGACATGCAAAGGTTTCATGGATTATGCTTTAGTCCCATTAACTTTCCACTTGAAAATAACATGGGCAGTGGCAGGGCTGATAAAGACTGAGCAGAGTGAGTCAAGCCAGCACCAAAACCCCTAAATTTTTGCTCACAGAAAGATTTTCAAGTGTCATCTGCACTAATGTGCCTCACCTAAGTCTAAAATATGGCATCACATCTGATAAAGCAACTCTTAAGTCATTTGGGCAATATTTCTTCAACTTTTCTCAACTATCCTGTGACAACTGGGAAATCTTAACTGCCCTTCAGTGTTTTTTATCTGCAACAAGTAACATACATTTAAAGAGTGACAGTTGTGCACTAGGTCCACTTGCCTTCCTAGTTGATATAACTCAAATCATGCTGACACGTGTAGCACCTTGTGTATAGTTATGGGCCAAGATATACATTTGTGGTTTGTAGTTCCCTAATTTGGGGGTAACATCCCCTGACCAGGGACCAAAAACATAACTGCTTTTGAGAGGAATAAAGCTATGATTAGAAAAGATGATGGTAGTTAGGAATTCCTTTAAAACTGTGACATCTGCATTAAAATGGCTGCAAAATATGCCCACCTTACCCTCCCGTCCTGAGTTCTAGTCACCACAAGAATAACCACTAATTTACCACTGATTTTTCCCCACCTTTTTTATTGAGGTCACACTGGGGAATCATTCCAGGGTCTTGCTTATTTTCACTAAACAGACAGCCCCATGGGAAGTGATCTGTACTAGTTTGGAGTACTTCAAGACTAACTTACACCTGAAAATTCTAATAGAATAGAATAGAATAGAATAGAATAGAATAGAATAGAATAGAATAGAATAGAATAATTTCAGCCTACTCAGCCCCTTCTGTTCTAGCACTCAAAGCCAATTACTACATTCTTAGCCTTCTGCAACAACAACCAACACCACCACCAAAAGAAAACAAGCAAATGAATACCAAAAAAACCCACCACCACCATCAAAACCCAACAAACATTAAAATATTTAAATTAGACAAAAAAAAGACCCCCAAAGAACAACCACAACAACAACCACCACCAAACCAAACCAAACCAACTTGGGATGGAAAGCCAAGAAAACAACAGTCTTTCTCCAGAAGATAAAACTCATGATAGGAACACAGAAACAAAAAGATGCACCTTCACATTGCTCAGAGTCCGCTTGCGACCACTGATGAGCACCTTAGGAACTACCTCTGGGCATTTTCACCCTTTAGCATCCTAGAGGTATTATGGGCATTCCTGGATCTTGGGCAAAATTTTAGAGGAAAATGACACACAATGTTTAGGACAGTGCCAGGAGATAATGAAGTGTTCATCATAGTAAATGGTTTTCCTACACGAAGCTGGCTAGTCTGGTGACAATTAGCAGCTATAGTGAGAATTAAGAGAGGCATTAAAGGATATCAATCCTATGAATACTGACACTGATATTTCTCCCTTCAGCTGACAAGAAAAAGAAAGTAATTAATTGTTATAGTAGGCAAGGTGATGAAGACACACACACAGGCAGCCCCACAAAAACACCCACAGCCAGCCTGGAATGAAAATGAAACACACGCAGGACATGTTTCCTCTTCAAGGAGTCATTCTCAGTACTAAAGCTGATATACTGAGGACAAAAGGAACAGCGCAGATGAAGCAAGGTCAGAAAGGTGAGTGAAAATAAGGCAGCTATTCTGTCTTTTCTGAAAGCAGAACAGGTGAGGGAGTGCAGGAAGAACGTTATTTGTATTCTGCCAATTTGCAAAGGACGTGCACATCTGAATGCAGCAAATTTGTACTAACCTCTTATTCCAGTCCCAGGGAGTGATGTATTCCATATTATTTCTTCTTATTACTAGTATTACAATGGATTTTAAAGAAGATTTTCCTACCAAAATCAAAATCCTATTGTGATGGATTCTGCACAATCAAACAGTAGGAGAAAGATTTTGTTGTGAAGAGCCTGAAAGATTGTGAAAGATTCTGTTGTGAGACGACAGGCAAAGCAGGGGCACGGGCACAAAGAGGGGATGTGAATTGTTGGAAGTCATACAGCAAAGCAAGAAATAAAGGTTGTCTCCATATGTTAAAACAATGCCATACCCTCCCCAAAAAGAGCATACACATTTAACAGAGCCACTAGACTTTGCATTTTTCTTTGATATCTCCAGATAGTTGCTTGATAAGGGAAACTTCTTTAGTTACTTGGAAAACCAAAATGCTTGATCTTATCCACTTTCTGCTGTCTTGGTATTAACCTGCTCTCCTCAAGAAATAAATCTGGAATTCAAGTGTGGTGTTTGTGTTTTGCTGAGGTGCGCATGAGAAGGAAAGGCTAAAGGAAAGCTATTAGTCAATTCACTTTCTACTCTTGACACTCAGAAAATCTGACACAGTGGCAGAATTCTCAGATATCCTACATCTCTAAACTTTCATTGATGAAAAGAGTCAGTGAAAAAAAAACTAGTGATCACACCTTCTCCCTCACCAAGAGACCAACTCATGATTTCTCATCATCACTTCAATCTTTTACAAACAACAAAGATTTCCTTCAACATTTGACACTGTAAATGTAAGTAGGAATTCTACTACTACTAGAACTACTTGTTCAGAATAAGTATTGCAACAAGTGGCTAGATACAGCTGATTTACAGCAGCTTATAAGGAAACACAGCTTATAGGTAAGCTTTAAACAATGATTTTATTTTGAAACTGGTGGAAGGTTGTCTTAAGATTGCATTTTTCTTTAACTACATAAGATGCAAAGGATTTTCTACATATACAATGTATTAAGTGTCTTTAAAAATCTTACTGTATAGCTTTCAAAGACTATTAAAATAATCTTTGTTTTTAAGGTCTTATTGCCTTTCCCACATTCTTTCTCCGAGTTCCTAAATCATGGAGGGGAAACGCTCTCTAGAATGCAGATTTCCTTGTGGTTGTGCATATTGTTCTTCCATAGTCCCAAGTATCAGTGACTGAAATCTTAGCCTAAATAAGGAGCTGACATGTGTAACTAGTTTGCAAAAGGACTTTCTTTAAGCTTATTACTGAAGCTTTAATTCTTAGAATTTCAGCATTATTAGTAAAGGTAATTCCTTTATTACCCTGTGTCCAAGCCAAAAAAAAGTGTAAGTAACTTCTAATACATTCACAAAAATTATTTCAGTGTTTTACCCTATTTCTAATCAGCATTTCTTGTGGAATAATGTAAGAAAGCTTCCAATGTGTTGCATGTATCATCAGACACCTTCAGATGAATAATTTCTATTCTCAGCAAAAATATTCATCTGCTGCCTCATACATAACAGAATATTTGTTGCAGTTACAAACCCTGATTCTTGAGCTTCAGCTGGGTAGATTTTGGCTTGCATTTTTATTACCATCTTTGGCTTCTAACCTCTCCAAGCAAGTTTTCAAAGGAGATAATTAAAGCAACAGAAAACTAATCAGAATTGCAGCAAAACGAGTGCATAGACAGAATGGTTAGAATGTAGTGATTAAAAAGTTCTGATTGTACACTGATTTGCTTCCACTGGTAACACAGCTCTCAGGATCATATTTTTAACACATTAATTTATAACCTAAATAATTGACACAGTCTTGAATTTAATTTTGCTTGCCTCCATACTTGTTGGCATCCAATCTTCATATGATTGTTTTATTGAACTGAGGTACAGCAATGACACTTTAGAAACTTTAAGGTCTTTCTTTACACTGTTTTACCCCTAAACACCCAAGAGAAATGGAAATGGAAAGTTCTTTAAAATATAAACTGCTCCTCTACAATGAAGTTATTAAAATTGTAGATACACAGCCCCCAGGTTAAGCTGCTCTATAATAACTGTGGCTGTATTCAGCAACTACAAAGAGATGGTATAATTTCTTTTGGAGGCAAAGGCATTCCTGGGTGGAAATGAACACAGAAAAATCACTGGCATAATGCAGGGCAGCATGTGAAGAGAAGCCTAGCAGAACGTTAATCTGGAAAGGAAAACTAAGCTTCAATTCTTGAAATATTTACTATTATTCTCTGCTCTCTCATTTTGTTGGGAACAGCATCTTGTGAAGGACAATGCAAACTTATTTATTTTCATAGAATTATAGAATGGCTTGAGCTAGAAGGAACCTTAAAAGGTCATCCTGTCTAAGCCGCCTGTAATAAGCAGGAACATCTTCAACTCGATCTGGTTGGTCAGCACCCCCTCTAGGCCCTGATTTGGGCTTTTCCAGAAATGGGCCTTTGGCAACCACTCTGAGCAACCTGTTCCAGTGTTTACTGCCCTCATTGTGGAAAAACAAAGTAGTATTTTTTTTTTTATATCTAGTCTGGATCTATTCTCTTTTAGTTTAAATCCAGTACCTCTTATCCTATCTAGGACAATTGAGTAGGGCTACAAGCGCTACTAAAAGTCTGGCTTCATCTTTCTTGTAAGCTCCCTTTAAGTATTGAAAAGCCACAACAAGGTCTCCCTGGAGCCTTCTTTTCTCCAGGCTAAACATTACCAACTCTCAGCCTTTCCTCATAGGAGAGGTATTCCTCTCTGTTCCCTTTGAACTCCTCTTTTACATCTTGAGGTACACTTTGACATAACGATTTTATATCTTAATGTGGGAAAAGGTTTCCTATTAAAAGTAATGTAAGAAAAAGAAAGTAACTAAATGACAGTAACTTGAGCAAGATTTGGACAGAAGAAAAGATATAGGTTAGAAAAGTTGCTTAGAACAAAAAGACAAGGGAGTTAAATACTACTGTTAATTGCTTTACTATTCATACTTTGAGCCAAAATGGGGGGAACTGTGTATAAACGTTCTTCCTTTGACTTATCCACTCAACCCTTCTACATTACTTCTGTCTGCTTCTAGAAGGAGTCAAGGTAAAGGTTCAAGATTACACAGCACTTTGTGAAAAAAAAGAGGAGAAATTTACCTTCTGCTTTCCCTTCCCTTCCCTTCCCTTCCCTTGTTAAATTAGAGTTGTTCACCATTTCAGAAAAGAACATGAGAAGACACACTGAAGTGTCTAAAAAAACCCCATCCCAACCCAACAACATTCTCTTTCCTTTTGCTTTTAATTGCATTTTTAGAGTAGCTGTTTCTGTGCTTTGTTTTTCTTTCAAAACTACTACCAGAAGTTTGGATTTCAACAGCAATGCTGCTTCTTTTCATTAAATCTTTTTGTTTATTGTTTGGGTTTGTTTTGTTTCCCCCTAATCTCTCACCAACCGAGTGTGCTTGGAAAATGACCCTGAAAAACAAACCAACCACCAAACAAACTGGCAGAAGGTTTAATTTAAGAGAAAGTTCTGGGACTCTGAAGGGAAAGAAAAGAAACACATGGAGAAAACGAGTGAAAGGACTACATAGGGAAGCAGCGCAGAAAAGGGAATGCAGCTCCTTGAATGTTAATTAATATGTGTAAAGTACAGTGGGGAAGGCTTATAAATGTTTCTTGCTGCAATCGTCCAGGCAGGGATGGTCAGAGAAGTTAGAAGGTTTAGGAGATGTTTTCTTTGAATCAGTGACTTACTGAAATCAAGAATTGAAGCATCTGAATGGTAGGAATCCACATGATCAAAAAGACCCTGAGGACTTTACCTGCTTCTCATATTCAAGGCTGTATGACGGTAGAAAGGAATTTGCCTGAAAACTCATGCCATTGGCCTTGGCAGCCAGGGATAGCCCCTTTTCTATTTGCTTATTTGAGGTTTTTCGAAGGCAATTAGACACTGGATTATTGAAAGGTCTTTAAACGCTGTGAGATTCACTGTGCGAGCTGTTTACCAGTAACAAATGGAGCATGCAGCAGTAGCTATGTTGTTTGAGGTAGATCATTTTCTTAGCCTGAACACGTATATACAAATATCGCTCAACCCTGAACCCTCTCTTTTCTTGCTGGACCATAGATCAGTCAGCTCCTGATTTAAAATGCATGGCTAAGTTTAAAACTTTAGTAAGGGCCAATCTCTGAATAATCCTTTAAGGATTATTGTAATTAAGGGACTAATCCTTAGATGCTTCTTAATTTGTGTCCATTTTAAAATCGAGTGCCACTTCTTTCATTACAAAAGAGAGAAGAAGAGGTGAAAATGACAAAGGTTTAAACGCTAACAGCCCTTCCTGTTACCTCATGCATCTGAGCAATACAAATAGTTGGAATATTTAAAACCAGAGGGCCGCTAAAGCAAACCTAAACCGCAGAAACCCTACCCCCACAAAATCACACCCCTGAAAACCAAGTGAGATTTTTAAACATGGGAAAAAATGTTTGGTGAGAAATATTCTGTATGCAGATAAGGGGAAAAAAAAACCACCCAACCCTAAAAGTCTTCTATTTTAAGCTGCCAACTTGTGAACCCTCTTTTTCATGAGCCCTCAAATGCCTGTCTGCATAAACTCTCCGTGACAAGAAGTTGTTCTTCTCCCCTTTAGAAGCCGTTCTGAGGAAAAATAATAATAATAAAAAATGTCAATGACTGCAGCTTTTAAATTCATAGAATAGAATCAGTCAGCATTTATAGAGCCTTATTTATCTCTTTAGCGTGGAAAGGATGAGTTGGACAATCAGGCTAACCTAAATTTCACAATTCAGCTGAGGGAGATGTTAAAGTAATTGAACTTGTGATGCACATGAGTGAAGCTTCATGATCTCATTTTAAAATGTTGAGATTCAAGACAGGTGCCGTACCTATGGTGCACAATCAGTGAAATGGAACCACAAGGTAGCATTGCTGGGCTAAAACACCTGTCAGCTGTACACTGCTTATACCTCTTAATCAATTCTCATTGTTTAAAAAGAGTGATCACTCTGCTTGCAGCAGTCCTCTTCTACGAAATGCAAAGGAGGAGACAATCCGTGGCAACACTACTAGGCTTAGAAACTTCTTCCGCTCTTCCTGATTTCTCTACTATCACTCTAGCTCTTAGGCCAGACAGATCTGCATGCTTCTGCTTCTGTAAAGGAGATAATTTACAAATAGAGTTGTGGGAAAAGACATGCTAAGGATTGCCATTATGAGTAGAAAGAGAGAGAAGCCCAAACAGATCATGCAGCTAATGCCATGTTACAATCGTGTGAATGCACAGAGCTGCTAGCTGTAGGAATTGGAATGGGGACATAGCAAAGCTTCAGAATAGGGGTGAGAAATGATCAGGAGGCAAGTGGAAAAGGCTTAATCTTATTGATACCCTTTGGAAATAAGATACCATTTTTTTCCCCCCTCCCTGTAAATGAGAACAAATATGTGTAAGTATTGTAAAGGTACCATGCTGGATTATTTGGCAAGCCTTCAGAGGCAGGCCAGGCATTCAACATGTAATTATCCTACAGACTCTGGAAGAATGATTGCTCCATGCTACAGAGTTATCCTTCATCTAATATAGTTTCCAGAGTGGTGTTTTGGCTAGTTAGTACATTTATTTATTTATTTATTTATTTCCCTCCCTGTGACAAATTACATTGTGCTTTATGGAAATGTAACATTTTGCATGAATGGCTAGGAGCAGCCATGGTGCATAGTAATGACCAAGACAAAGTAGCTCCACTCTTATTTGCAACTGGCTCAGACCTTTCCATTAGCAAATTAAAATCTGTTTAAATTTATTTACTAATATATTAGGAGAAGCTTCAGGCTAACCCCTCTTGACCTGTATTATACAGCAAACAACTGTAGCAGTGAAAATAATTAATAGAATGTATGGCACCTCCTGCTTGTTTCTCAATCACATCCCGAGGTTGCCTGGATAGTGGATTTGCCATCTGCATTCTGTTGCAAGGCCACATTTACCTTAAAGATTATCAATTATATTTTGAAATGACTTCCTTTAATTGAGCTCCCTTAATTCAAGGCATCTTCTGCTTTTAAAGCTTCTGAAAGAATGTACATGAAAACCTTCCCCTTTCCAAAACTTGGAGGTAAGTTTCCGCATTACCTGTGCATGCAAAATGTACAACAGCAACTACTAGTGACATTAGTTAATATCAAGCTAGTGCCATTCAGCTGGCAAGTATTGTAATCAACTTTCCATTGTCTACTATGCTGCTGTAATGAGCAGGAAATATGATTGGTGCCCATTAGAGTTTGGTATGTTATCTTTATTCAGAGAAACCTGGGCTGCTAATTAGAAAGCAGTCTGCGATATGTGGCAGTCCATTTTAGGTGAACACACAAGAATGTTGTACATTGCTGACCTCTGCTTCCCTTCATCACAAATGACCATGATGAGGCTTTTCTGCTTTGAAAACAGTTGCTTTTGAGGCCTTCACCTAATTTTGAATGGAAAAATCTGACTATGTGACCTAGGATTGTAAAAAAAAGGTTGTGAGGAAAAAAAATGCAGTTTCCAATTGCATAGACAGCGAATGACTAAAGTTTGGGTGCCAACAAGATGGGCACAAGGACACGCTTTCTTTAGGTCTGTACAAATAGCTATAGGGAAAGCTGCCATATGGTAATCAGTTGGTAAATCTTAGCCCTACACAACAGATACAAAAGAAGAACATCACCATGCCACTTCAACAGGTCAGCAAAATATATTTACATACGTATTCAAGGAGTCCCAGGACTAAGTGGTACTGAAGGTGCCAAGGAACAGCAGCACAAAATGCACACTCCAGACATGCATGGACCTAGATAGCTACAGTCTAAACTGTGAGAAAACATGCCTGGGGCTCTTCAGAACTGCACTGAGTGCACCCTCAACAAATCTGCCAAAGACACCAGGCTGTGTGGTGTGGTGGACTCACTTGAGGGAAGGGATGCCATCCAGAAGGATCTTGACATGCTTGAGAAGTGGGTCAGCTGCATGAGGTTCAACGATTCTTCCCTTTTACTCTGGCTCTTGTGACACCCCACCTTGAATACTGTGTCCAGTTCTGGTACCCCATTGTAGGAAGGATACAGAGCTGTTGAAGCAAATCCAGAGGAGGGCTACAAAGAGGATCTAAGGGCTGGAAGACCTCTGCTGTGAGGACAGGCTTAGGGAGCTGGGTTTGTTCAGCCTAGGAAAGACTCTGGGCAGACATTAGAGCTGCCTTTGAATATGTGAAGGGATCCTACAAGAAGGCTGGAGAGGCTTTTTTTTCCATAAGCTTTTCTAGCAATAGGACAAGGAAGAATGGTTTTAAACTGAGGAAGAGTAGGTTTTGACTGGATCTTAGGAAGAAGTTCTTCAGTGGGAGGGTGGCAGGACTCCAGAACAGGCTGCCCAGGGAGGTTGTGGATGCCTCCTTTCTGGTGCTGTCCAAGGCCAAGCTGGATGGGGCCTTGAGAAGCTGAATCTAGTCGAGAGGTATCCCAGAGTATGGTGGAAGTCATTCTATGATTCTATGAAAATGCAAGGTCAGTGCAAGGAAGGGCCTGGATACATGAATTCATTTGCATATCCCTGGATATGCTGACAAATTTCACACAATGAATGCTGGCTTACTGTATTATTATAGGAATAAAGAACATCATGTCATTTGGGAAGACATACATTTCTAGGCAGTCTACTTAGTTTTTGCTAGCTTTTTTTTTTGGGTGTATGTGTGTCTGAAAGCAAACAGCAAATAAATGTTCTAGAAGTAACATCTGACAACCGTCATTCACATATGCTGAGGAAAAAAGATTGTTAACGATTTGATTATTGTTATTTCTTTAAATACCAGAAAACAGTCTCTAAAATAACCAGAAAAATCTAGTTTGGCTACCGTTTTCTATTATAACTTGTTTCGCACATACAAATAAAGCGCTATTAGCGATTACGAATCACTGTTGCCCTCTTGTGGTCAGCTTGCATGGTTGCACGCCAAAGCCTAAGAGCAAGGAAATCGCAGCAACGCGCCCCCTAATCTTAGAAGCAGCAAACCCAGTATCATTTCTGCAGCGCAAAACTAGAATATCAATTGTAAATTATATTATATATTATAAGTTCTTAGCGGGGGTATTTAAATTAGTGTAAGCAGTTCGATGCTAAATGCGAATCAACTCTTCAGAGTAAAATTGTTCAGTTTAGAAGGACTTTTGAAGGGAGTATCTCTCCCAGTGGTTTCTGGCCTGTCTGGACCATATGAGTTTGTTAGGCTTTCATATTTATTGCAGATAATAGATGGACTATAATGAGCTTAAGTTGTTAGCAAATAAAGAAGGAAAAGCAAACCAGCCAAGAGTATATTACAGAATCAGACTGTGTTAGGGGTTGGGAAACACCTTGAAAGATCATCCAGTCCAAGCCCCCTGCCAGAGCAGGGTCACCATCATCATCCAAGTGGGTTTTGAATGTCTGCAGTGAAGGAGATTCCAAAACCCCTCTGGGCAGCCTGTTCCAGGTTTCTGTCACCCCCACAGTGAAAAAGTTTTGCCTTGTGTTCACATGGAGCCTCCTATACTCCAGTTTGCACCTACTGCCCCTTGTGTCCTATCACTGTGCAGTGCCTGGCTCTGACACTTGCCCTTCACATGTGTATAAACTTTAATGAGGTCACCCCTCAGTCTCCTCTTGTCCAAGCAAAGAAACCCAGTTCTTTTCCTAATTGAGAAGCAGCGCAGATGGGAAGGGAGCAAAAGGCAGGGGTTAGAGATAGATGTGCAGACAAGCAAGGTATGCTCTGGCTGACACTGCTGATAGTCGTTCTCTGACAATGCACTGGTAAAACTTCAGGAGATAGTTCTATTGTGGTGATGAAAGTGAATTGCTGCTTCCACATCCAGGCAGTCTAATCCAGTGCGCAGCTGTGTGTCTCAGGCAGTGGAGCTCAGATTTGCGGTCGATACAGCTGACAGAGCCCTCTTGTGGAAATACAGCACGTACCAGCAGGATGTTTGATGTGCGTGCATTCTTGTCCTGACATTTTCAGAAGGCACTGTTTATCACCATTTCAATATGTGCTGCAGCATATCGATATACTCTATCAGTTTTCTATGCCTTCTTAGACTGTTACACCAGCTGGAGGACCCGATTGCTTATACCATGAAACAGCACAGCTATTCCAGTAGACCTTTCTCTTTAGATGTAACATTAGAAATCTCACTCCCAGCAGTCAGGTAGAGAGATTAAAAATGGAATGCAATACAACACGTCATGGCTCTCCTCTGTTAAGTATTCAGCTAACCAAGAAAGTAACAATCAGCAGCAGGAGAAAAGATAGTCAGTGATGTGCTACATAATTGCTGTGCCTGAGATCTCATCTGGAGAGCAGTGAAACTATCAATAGTCACCTGTCCACGGATTTCAACAGTTTGAGTCGAGATCTGTTGTGTTAACTTATTGACATGGCAGTTTCCACCCTTCCAGAATGGCAAACACAAGTAATTGTTTACTTATCCTTAGTACTGTTATTGTGTTTGAACTTGTTAATCTCTTTAAACAAACCTTCTGAGGGTCAGGGTTTTGTTTTGCAGGAGAAAGAAGGAAGATGAGAAATAAAAGAAGAGAGAAACAGTTTCAACACTGATGAATTCAGCATTTAATCTCCATCACAAGAAGCTGTTATTAAGAAATCATTCCTGTTGCAAACTCTACAAGCTCTAACTTCTCAAGCTAATGATTGCTAAGAATGATACTAACACCAAGAGCATTTCCCTGCCTGGGGATATGATCACAGTGTCCTTGGAGAAGAAGACATTTTGGCTGCTCCCCTCTAGTTCATGCAACAAACCTCAGATTTGATAATTTCAGATCAGGATATTTGAAGTCTCTGCTGAAACTGTGTCACATGTAACAACATTTAATCATTCAATTCATAACCTCAATGCACATAATTACTGTTAGCCTTTAAGCTAAGGATATTTATAGTATTTTTCCCATAGAATCAATAAGGTTGGAAAGGACCTCAAATACTAAAGTGAACAGGAACAACTGGCAGAGTTTAATTGTCCTTTCAGGTGTAGGAAGCCCTATTGTGTTCTCAGGGTACCTAGTAAACTGATGTTCATTCAGTCATTTACTATGACAGAGTTCAGGAAACCACAGAGCCATATAGAATCATAGAATAGTTTGGCTTGTAACGGACCTTTAAAGGTCGACTAATCCAACTGCCTTGCAATGAGAAGGAACATCTGCAACTAGATCTGGTTGCTCAGAGCACCATCCACACTCTGAATGTTTGCAGGAATTGAACACCAACCATTTTTCTGGGACAGCCTGTGCCAGTGTCTTACCATCTATCACTGCAAGAAGTCTCTTGCTTATATCCAGCCTAATTTTCTCTCTTTAAGTTTAAATCCATTACCTGTTGTCCTATCACTCCATGCCCTTGTAAAAAGTCCCTCTCTGTCTTCCTTGGAGACCCTTTTCAGTACTAAAATCTGCTCTAGTGTCTCCACGGAGCCTTCTCTTCTGCAAGCTCCACAACCTCAACTCTTTCTTGCAATACCCAGTTTATGTTTTTCAGCATGATACAAGAAGAAAATTGCCTTCCTTGGAACTTACAAACTGCTTCAAGGCAGAGAATCGGTACCTGGTCCTACAGTGCCAGTTCCAGCTGTAACAACAAAAGTGTTGTGGTTCTTACCTGCAATCCAATGAACACTTAAAACTCCACCAGCCTTTATACCAACATGCTGCTATGCAGATGAAGACAGATTACAAAAGACAAAGAGGCAAAGATATGCCTGTTTGTAGCAGAATGGATTATTCCATCTCAAAAAATGCATTGACATGAGCCTGTTCAAGGGATAGCTTGCATGCATATTTTAAAAGCTCATAAATCATCACCCTGCAGCAGCTCATATACAAAGCCTGTTCGGGAACTTTGAGAGAAGGAAATCAACCTATCGATTGAGGCAGCAAATCGCAACTGAAAGACTAAATTCATCGCCCGTTCTAAGGGTCTGTTGACAAGTTTTGTGTCTCATTACCACTGCAGCTTTCTAGCCCCTGGCCATGTTTTTAAAAATGTAAATATTTTCGAAGGGATTTTCAGATGAAGTGTCAGCATTCCGACTTCAGTCATCAGCGTGGTAGCAAGGAAAAGAACTGCACTTCATTCCGTGTAAATCAACAACTAGCACCAACATGGGAGCAGAAGAAAGGGCATTTCAGGACCAGAGATCCTAGACAGCTTTTAGCCTGGTTGTAAAAGAACTTCTTAAACCATTGTAATTTGAAACAAAAATTATAGTTATTAGACAAAGTGTTATTCTGTGAACAGGACGGGGCAGATTGGAAATCTGTCTGCTTTTATGCCTAAATACAGAGGGTTCTATTCTGTCAAAAAACCTTAAAATGATGACCACCTTTTGAGGGTGAAGCCTGTTGGAAATTGACTATAAATGGCAGAATGGGGCTACTGGATGAAGAGGCTTTTTAAAAGTCAATGGCTACCAAGTACAAGAAGAAACTGCTTTTGTTACACAATTCGTACATGGCTCTCTATTGAACAGAATTTCTACTTCATGCCCATTCAAACATTCACTTAGGGCAGGGTCCTTGCTCAGGCATACAGTGTGAGGAGTGTGTCCTGGCCTTACACTGCTGTCACATTACATGCATATATTTGGAATAAGGTACTTTGAAATAGCTGCAGCTTTAGCTGTCATATTAAAGAAGCAGGTGGAAATGATGGATATGTTTTTCAGTGTCTTGCCTCCAAATACTTTTGCTCTGCCTTAAAGCTTTCAGAAATCTGGTGGGTTTGATAAGGAGCTATCATTATATAATTTATATGTTTCTGTTCATCTTCCCCTCTATAACTTCTGTGGAAGAATCTCTCTTTAAATTCTTTCAAGACGACTTTTTTCCACTCAAAAGTTTTATTGTAATGTGAATTCAGGCTGGACAGATGCCATGACCCACCATCTGAAGATTTAATCACTTTGACCTGTGTATTGCATCACAATTGCTTTAAGTATCAAGATGTAAGAAAGTCCTGGAGGTGAGATGTACCTCTGAATTCTGTTTATCAAAGGTTAGGGCTGGGGTGGCCACTAAACACCTGACAGATGCTCTCTACTAACTTATTTCTCTTCCCAAAAGGGAAAAGAAAGGGAATAAGGCAGAGAAACTTACAAAGTGCAAAAGGAAACTAAAACTACTTCAATGAAAACAATAATAATAAAAGTATATACAGAAGCTATATTGAACCCAAGCCCTAAATGGCAGTTAGTCACTGTCACCACTGATGCTGTGGAAGAAGTCTCAGACTGGACTCAGCGGCAAATGGGAATGAGTTGTGTGAGCAGCTATGTGAGTCTTAGCTGTGGCCCTAAACCCATGACACTTTCCCACAAAAGCAGCAGCTGCTAAATTTAACATGATGTGTAATTTCCTCTTACCCCTCTCCTCAAAGAGGTGACAGGAGCCCTAATGACAATTTATCTGAGATCGATTATGTGCTACCTTTGCTGAAAGCTTATTTAGGGAATATGACTTCATTTCATGATAGGTGACATAAACAACTACAAACCTTTGCTCCAATGGCCTCATCTCCTGAACAAGAGATGAGACTCTAAATCCTGAATAAGGCTTCTGTCAGCCTGGGAACTCTCACTGCCTGCAAATTCTGTAGTGAGAGCCCATTAGAAAGTTACAATGACATAAAGCAGGATTATCCCATTCATGGCCTAGGGGACATCTATAACACTATGTTCTAAAAAGATGAGAACATGCCTGTTTTTCCAATCACTGAAGTGTTCCCTGAGAACTTTAAGCAAAAAAATTTCATTACAGACACCAGGATACCTTTAAATTGGCTTCCCATTCTTTCTTAGTCTCGGGACTGTCTTCAGTCTGTGCTAGAAACACTGTTGACACTTGCTGCCCTTTCTTTAGAGTAGCTGCACAGCAGCTTACACACTACTGCCAACCTGCTGTGTTCTAGTGTAGTAGGCAGTTCTGGAGGTGGGCTGAGGGCTTGCCAAGCACACAAGTCTTTGCTGAGTCCCTTCATTAGAGAGTAAAGTTTGCAACATCTTGCTGTATAAGGAATTCAGAAGACCTGGAGGATAAGAAAAACTAAATCCATACTCTACAAAAGCTCCTGATTTGAAATATTCTCAACTTTTCACCAATTTCAGCTGAAACTGGAAGCGTGACCACAATTTTCTTAACAATGGCAATTTGCTGTCAGTGGAGGATTTCATGTACAAGATCAGAACAAATTCAGGACGTTACTACACTGCCAGAAGTAGAAGCACTGTACATGTGTTTTGTTGCTTACATATATTATTCTGTTCACAAGAAGCAGCATCCATTACAAATTTAGCAAGTTCAGCTCCAGCCCAGAAGAATTGATTTTTTCATCATCTTACAAATCCTGGCTTGCACCCAGATGAGCTGCCACATATTTGATCATTGCAGCTCAGAAAGCTTCTCTCCTAATGAATGTGTACGTCTTGCCTGTAACAGAGATCCTCAGCCAGAGCCACTTTATAGAGGTGCATTCAAACCCTGTACACTTTTAAATATTGCTTCTGCAACACAGATTGAAAACCAGATAAGTTCAGTCTGGATTCAGATGGATACTGGCTTGTGATAGACACATACTGTCATCTGGGGCCAAGTTATAGACAAGCCTTCTACCCACCTCCACTCCTGAACAGCAAACAGAACAATTGTACTGATAAGACTTTTCTTAAGACGAGGTGGTAATTAGGAGTCCCTAAGTCACATAACCCCAGACATGTGCCCTTCCATTCATCTGTGGTCCAATAACACATAGTGCCATTAAACAACTGAAAACACGTCTGTATTATTACATACCCAAAGTTATCACACAGTAGCACAGCATCGCTGAGGTTGGAAGAGACCTCGAGGATCATCGAGTCCAACCTGTCACCACAGACCTCATGACTAGACCATGGCACTAAGTGCCATGTCCAATCTCCTCTTGAACACCTCCAGGACAGAACTCAACTCTCAAAAACTGTGTGTTTTCAATCTTTTGAGTGCTTAGTTAGAATTTAACAGCTTGTTGCACACATTAAATTACATTCAACTTACAGTATCTCAGGGCTGCAATTTAATATTTCTTTTCCTTCAAAGGACCTGAACATGACACAGCCATGTGCACATCAACAGTACTGTCCTTTGGTCCTTATTAGAAATGCTGATTTTGCATTCTTAGGAATAGAATAGAATAAACCGGATTGGAAGAGACTTTCAAGATCATCGCATCCAACCTATCAACTAATCCAACCCACCTAATCAACTAAACCATGCAACCGAGCACCCTATCAAGTCTCCTCCTGAACACCTCCAATGATGGTGACTCCACCACCTCCTGGGGCAGCCCATTCCAATGGGCAATCACTCTCTCTGTGTAGAACTTCTTCCTAACATCCAGCCTAAACCTCCCCTGGCGCAGCCTGAGACTGTGTCCTCTTGTGCCTAACACTCCCTTATAATTTCAGCTTTTGAGTAAAGTATTTTTGGTGCTCCAGAGATCAGCTATTGTACATTTCCTGTAACAAGGACAGCAAGAAACTACAGAGTGAGTTAAGTTTATATGCCATAAGGAGCACACAGTATATACATAGAATAGAATAGGCCAGACCAGGTTGGAAGTGATCTTCAAGATCATCGCGTCCAATCCATCAACCAATCCAACCCACCTAAACAACATCTCTCTAACACTAATGGTAATTGTGCTTTTTCACTGCCACAGGAGTCTATAGTCACCTCACCTTCCTTGGCATCATGTAGTACTTTTGCTAGAGAGCTCACTGCTTTATTTTTATTTGAACAAAAACAATTGCAAGGTATAGAGGTTGTGTCAGGTTGTATTTTGGCATATTATATCAGTCTCGAATCACAGAAACAGGTCATTATTACAGGACAAGTGAGAATGTGGAACAAATCAGTGCACATCTCAGTTTGAAGAGATGATTAAAAAGACTGGACTGGCTGTCACAGAAAAAAAAAATAATGCTTTCTGCTCCCTGGACAAAGTAAGTTACTTTGGGCCAAAATGACATTGTTCTTAGTTCATCATGAGCAAAGCATTTGAATGTATGTATTTGCAGCAGAAGGGAAACACTTCCAGAACATTTTTTTCTTGCAACTACCCTTTGTCTTGTTTCAAACTATCTTATTTGAGTGTTGTCACATGAATTAACGATGTAGATGTAACACAGTAATCTACAACAGAGCCAGCATCACTGCAGGCATATGAAAATAGAGGCATTACTCTAAAAGGTTAAAAAAACTAATCTTCTATATAGCAAAAGTAATAAAAATAGTGAAATCATGACTGTAGTGTATGATCCTTGTTGTATCTATTGACACATCTCATGTTTTCTCTGATCCACCACAAGCTCAGTAGTCACATGCATTTCCTTGTTTCAAACATCTATGGCCTGTCCACTCCGTGCTATAGATTGGCATCTAACACCAGCCTGGGAGCTTTCCCAGTATAGAGAGCAGTCCTCTCCTAATGAAACGCCGGTAATCCCTAGCTGGTTTAAAAGAAAGGGACTGTGGTAATTAACAAATACGCCACTAGATGGCAAGTTCTGATTGCGCTGGGCCTCCTGTGCTCACAGCTTTTGCTGGGCAGTCAATAGGAACAATAAAATGAATGCATTTTAGCTGGAGAATTCAACTTCTCTCTAATATTCAGTCACTTCAACACTTTACTTGAAAAACGTTTGTAACAGATTATTCAGTCTGAAATATCATTGAAGTTTCTAATTGCTCCAGAGGTTATTAAAAAAACAAGAACAAACAACCCACCCACATCACAAATTCCTACAGAAGTAGCTGAATTTTCACTTTCAGTTGTCAGTTAATGCAGGGCCAGGCTGCGCCCTATCATCCAAACAGGTATTTTGGAAGCAAAGTAGAGGATACAGCATGGTACATTCATGAAAACATCAACTAGTATTTGCAAAATGAATTCAGGACTTTCTTTTCAGGGCTGTTGCTAGAACTCTTGTGTGAAGTCCTTCACCTACAGCAGGGAAGCAGCTGTTTTGCTGTGTTTCAAATATGCACAAATACCACCGTTGAAAGGAAGGGCAAGGAAGGAGGAGAGAGTACATGGTAAAATCGGGAAGTAGCAGGTGTTCAAGTTAGGATTTAAGAGTGAAACCCAGATTACAGTAGTCTGAAAACTTTGCCTTCAGCTCTATGGCTTTAAGATTTCATTTGCCTGTAGCATGAATGACCTCTCTCAAAGTTTATCCCTGCCTATGTCTGCTATTTTTCCTCAGAGAGTATCTTTGCAGTATACCATGTCTCTTAGGATGCATTAGCATTTAACAATCAGAAAGCCCCTCAAACTGCTCAAGCTATGCTCTTCTAGCAAGGAATAACATTTTCTACACTCTGTGAATTTGAGTGACAGACAGCATCATGGTACAATGCATCTGTTCATGAACATTTGCATCATTTATATCCAGCCCTTCATCTTTCAGCAGCAGTTAAGTGACTCAGTACCTAAACAGTAATACAAGACCTCTGTGACAGTGACAAGCGGCAATAACCAGCCTGCTGAGAGAGTTCCTTATGTGCACTTCAATGCTTGAACATCAAGAACAAAAGTACAATTTCAACACACCTGCATTGCAGCTAGCTTATCTGAGATAAATCTTGGAGGCCAAACAGAAGTAAATCAACAAAGAACATAGTCCTGGTTTTGGAGAGATAGAGGTGCCTTTCTCTCTTTATGCAAGTTCATGACAACTGCCAAATCCACTCTGAGCGAACCAGGATTTTGCTAAGTGCTTCACTTCAAATGTCTTAAAATATCAACTACTCACAGGAACTTGAACTGCTGGTGGCCTGTTTAGCTTACTGTAGTGAGACAGGATGTTAGGAGAGTACATGCAATAAATTGCTAAAGAGGATAAAATTATTATTCATGATTTGCCAGCTCTTCGCTTCCTTGTATTCTGGTTTCCATTTACAGCATGAAACACTGCATTGTTGTGTGTTTATATGCTTATGAAATACACTGATAGAAATTAAAATATGCAAACCTTTTTTCTACAGAGGTCTGAATAAGGTGCAGTGAGGTTCAGTTAATCAATTCTCTCTGCTCAAACACTGATATACTGAAGCATGCTCAAAACTAACTCCAATCCTGACACCTGCTAGGACAGCTGGCAAAAGCTGGTCCGAAGGGACCTGTGAGGTGCTCTTCCCAAACACAGGTCCAACACAAAAGTTTGTCAAAGGGATTCTTCATTAAATACATAGTATATATTTGAGGACATAACAATGGCACCACTGTTATCAAGTACCAGAAATTCTAACTCTGTAAGCACAGCTTTGACTCAAGTCTTTGCTGCCTTTCCTTTTGTCACCACTAAGGATAAACTCTACCCATAGAAGCAGTGCGCATCCATATTCCACTGGAAGTGCACTGCACTCAGGATAATGGAAGACTTGAGTTGACTAAGAAGATTTATACATATTTGATGTGTACACCTATTATGCTTCTGTTTTGAGATGTGTGCCAATTATTCAGTATTGAATGTTTAAAAAATGAGATTTTTTTCCCCACACTGATCTATTTGTTTTATATCACTTGAATCAAACTTGATGATTAAGTTTGAGTTGCCTGTGCTTGCTTTAAAACAAAGCAATAAAATGAAGTTTTGCATGAAAACCATCTACAAATGAAATAAAAAATGAAAAGAAAAAAAAAGTATAAGTCATGAAGGTGTGCAAAGTATCAGAAAATAACTGGAGCATAGCTCTCTGAGCAATAAAGACATGGCTAGAAATCTACAATGAAAGCTAAGATTCCACTCAGTTTTCATAGAGTAGAATAAAATCAATAAGGTTGGAAAAGACCTCAAAGAACATCAAGTCCAACCTGTCACCCAAGACCTCATGTCTACTAAACCATGGCACCAAGTGCCACGTCCAATCCCCTCTTGAACACCTCCAGGGATGGTGACTCCACCACCTCCCTGGGCAGTACATTCCAATGGCTAACAACTCTTTCTATGAAGAACTTACCCTTCACCTCCAGCCTAAACTTCCCCTGGCACAGCTTGAGACTGTGTCCTCTGGTGCGGGTTGCTTGGGAGAAGAGACCAACCCCCTCCTGGCTACAACCTCACTTCAGGTAGTTGTAGAAAGCAATGAGGTCTCCCCTGAGCCTCCTCTTCTGCAGGCTAAACAACCCCAGCTCCCTCAGCCTCTCCTCATAGGGCTTATGCTTGAGACCACTCCCCAGCCTTGCTGCCCTTCTCTGGACACATTCAAGACTCTCAGTTTTCTTCTTAAATTGAGGGGCCCAGAACTGGATACAGTGCTCTAGGTGTAGCCTAAGCAGTGCTGAGTACAGGGGCAGAATGACTTCCCTGCTCCTGCTGGCTACACTGTTCTTGATGCAGGCGAGGATGCCAGTGGCCTTCTTGGCCACACTGCAAGAAGGATTCACAGTGGCCAATCAAACACATAGGGAACCATAAGATTATTTGCTCAGGACATCGCTATTATTCTCTTCTTGGAGTAAAATAAAGACAATGGTTATTAAAAGTCTGCTTTTTAGCCCTTGCCCATACCATTGTAGAGAGCTCAAGTAATTATCATCTTAAACCCCCCCCACCAAAAATGCTAACCCCCCCCAAATTAAAATATAAACACTTGTGAGATAATAAGAATGACAGAAATAAACCTGGAGTGTATATTACATGTGTATTTCAAAGCTAGTATATCACAACAGAGTCATATATATAAAGGAAATTAGTCTCATATCTTGCTCAGTAGTCACAATGTAAAATGCAAACCAGGATTTACAACTTATTGCTGTGTACACATGTTTTATATTTAAAATAGTCTGTACACTTCCAGTTTCTGAGCTAGTTGTTAGCAATTTCATTTAGCTACAAGAAACAAAAGTTTAGGCTTTATGTACAGGTAAAATTACATAAATTGCAGTTACATTTAAGCTTCTGCAATTAAAGGCATTTAATCCTAAATGCTAAGGAAAAAACTCCCTCAGGACTATTAACTCCAAAATTTGCTTGCAGTTGTTGAAAAGAATCTGAAGATGCTAACTTTCAATGCTGAAAAAAAATCCCGACCCAAACCACCAACCCACCTCACTTTTTAAATTAAACTTTCATGGATTTAAAATCCAATTTAAATATTCATGACAAATATGCTTCTTATTTGGGGAGAAATGCATGCATTAGAATGCATACTGATTAAATTCTGTGTAGGTTTAATGGAAACAGGTAAACACTTGATTAGTGGCCAGTAAGAACCTGGTTTAATTTACATTAAAATGTCATCTTCTCTCTGAACTCAAGGTCTAGCTCACTTAACTTTGTGCTGCTTGACATAAATAATTTTAGTATTGTTGTGCCATTGCTAATGACTTTCAGCAGAACCTTATCACATTCTCACTCAGGGTTTATAACTTTTACGCTAAAAAGAAGTTAAAAGCAAAATAGAGAAAAATAATCTTTTTGCTGCATAATGCATATTAAAACTATGTATCTTAAACTATCAGCAATTGTCTTCTCAAAGTTCTTGGTTTAGACTTGAGATTTGCAGATAAGAGACATTTAATTAGTTTATAGTTTCATAGTTTCATTCAGGGTTGGAAGGGACCACAAGGATCATCTAGTTCCAACCCCCCGCCATGGGCAGGGACACCCCACACTACATCAGGCTGGACAGAGCCTCAGCCAGCCTGCTCTTAAACACCCCCAGGGACGGGGCCTCGACCACCTCCCTGGACAACACATTCCAGGGTCTCACCACTCTCATGGTGAAGAACCTCCTCCTCACATCTAGCCTGAATCTCCCCACCTCTAGCTTCATTCCATTCCCCCTAGTCCTATCACTACCTGACATCCTGAGAAGTCCTTCCCCAGCCTTCCTGTAGGCCCCCTTCAGATACTGGGAGGCCACAATTAGGTCACCTGGGAGCCTTCTCTTCTGCAGACTGAACAGCCCCAACTCCTTCAGTCTGTCCTCATAGGAGAGGTGCTCCAGCCCTCTGCTCATCCTTGTGGCCCTTCTCTGGACACGCTCCAGCACCTCCACATCCCTCTTGTAATAGGGGCTCCATGAATTTAACATGTTATGAATTTAACATGTTGCTTTTCAGGCACAGCCAAGAAGCCTGCAAACCATGTCAACCAGTTAGAGCTCTACCTGAGTGTGTGAGCAGAGTGTCATGCACAACTGTCATTTACTTGCTGCATGTATCAGAAATAACCTGAGACCCCAAGAAAATAGTTTGACAGAAAGGAAATCCAAGTCAAGAAGTTGTTCACTCATCACTCAAGGAGTCAGCAGACCAGAGTTAACTGGGTGAACATGTAGTTGCACCTAACTAGTTAGACTAGTCCAGTCTGCATCCAAAGAGCGTTCATTTACCTAGGAAAGTGACGCGGACTTGGACTTGACAGAGAACCAGAAAGCTGTCAGTGAATCTCTCAATCATTTTCTCATGCATGTCCAAATCTTTGTGCCCAGAACCAGTTGCAAGTGTTCCAGTTTTGAGATGATGTGTACAATTCTTAACAAGCTTTTGCCAGACAGAGGTAAAATACCTCATGAAGAATGTTCTTCATTTACTGAAGATGAACTCCATATCATGTTCTGATACTTATCCTATAGTTACATACATTAGTCCTTCATCAGGAGAAAGATTAAAGAAAGAAACCATTTAAAATGTAGTAGGAACTCTGGTCTAGTAACCAACAGAAAGAGCACACTGCACAGTGGCTGAGTACACTTAAGTAGTGGTACATTCATTAATTCTATTCTATTCTATTTCCAAAGAGGCTTCCAGGATACTTGAAGATGTAAAGATAATAATGACCAAGAAAGCACTGATGAAATTTGGGAAGGGGGAGAAGTTCCTTAGCTTCTAAAGGGTAATTTTGGTAAGGTTTTTATTTTTTGTCTTTACATATTTATAAAGTAAAATTTCCATAACAATAAGTCTTAGCACCTCTTCCTCAAGTCTGTTTTTCCCTAAGAAGGGAGAAGGATCATAGAATGGCTTAGGTTGGAAGGGACCTTAGAGTTCAAGAGGGGATTGGACGTGGCACTTGGTGCCATGGTCTAGTCATGAGGTCTGTGGTGACAGGTTGGACTCGATGATCTTTGAGGTCTCTTCCAACCTTGGTGATACTGTGATAATCATCTGCCCCAATCTCCCTGCCATGGGCAGGGATGCCTCTCAATTAGACTTGGCTGCCCAAGGCCTCGTCCAACCTGGTCTTGAACAACTTAAGGGAGAAGGTATCCAACCTCCCTGGGCAGGCTATTCCAGAGTCTCATGACCCTCATACTGAAGAACTTCTTCCTAAAATCCAGTGTAAATCTACTCTCCCTCAGCTTAAATCCATTCCCTCTTGTCCTATCTCTAGACATCTTTAGGGAAGATCCCTCTCCAGCCTTTCTGTAGGATCCCTGGATACTGGAAGGCATTAGAAGGTCCCCTCTGCAGTCTTCTCTTCTCTAGATTGAGCAACCCCAGTTCCCTCAGCCTATCCTCATGGCAGAGGTGTTCTAGCCCTTGGATTCTCTCTATAGCTTTCCTCTGAACTCACTCCAGCTTTGTGTCCTTCTTATGATGGGGACACCAGAACTGTTCAAGGTGGGTTGTCACAAGAGCAGGGGAAGAATCACCTCTCTTGACCTGCCAGGCACAGTCCTCTTGACACAGCCCAGGACAGGCTTTGCCATCTAGGCACACAACTGATTCCAAACCAAACACAGATTCCTGAAGTTTTCGTATATGCATTTTCTATCACCTGGAAACTGAGAAAGATTTCATAGCTCTGCTTTGAGACAGCACTAATTCTATCCATCTATAATAACTCAGATCTTTGTGATGATGGAAGCACAATCAACCAAATTAACAATCATCTAATGATTCTTACTAAATGCAGTCACACACAAAAAGACATCTAGCTGGCTATCTCTTTGAGGAACATACAACATAAGTGTCACTGTCACAGCATGTAAATTTTGCATGGAGACCATTTAAAAGGAACTAAACTTCTAGCAGAATTATCAAGTTCAGAGAGTTTGGAGATTATTACAGAGCTTGATGATGCAAGTGCCTGGGATGACATTTCAGTCAGGGAAGTGATGAGACATGCATAGTAGTGCAGAGCTTCCAGGAGAAGATTAAATTAAGATCTTGTAATATCCAACTAAGACTTCATTAATGCCTAGCACTATATTATTATTTTTCTTAAGTTCAGACTGAACTTTTTTCTTTCCAAGCTCTTGGCATTTAGTTGGTTTACAGATATTTGCTCTCCACTGTGAAAGCAAAGCAACCAGTAATATACTGAAGACTAGAAAGCCCTCCAGGCAGTTCAAGTGATTGTTCTTTAAACTTGTAAGGGGTGGAGTTAAAGCAGAAGATTGAGAGTTTAAAACAACTGAGTAACCCTTAAAGAAAGCTTTTATAAATGCAGACCACATATGATCAGTGTTAACCATGAACAGACAGCAGAGTTAGTGATATCAAAATAAAAAATGATATTAAGAAAAGTTTTATTGCAACAGAAAAGTCCTGAAAAAAAACACCTTGTGATGGAATTAAACATGGGAACAGTCACAACATAGGAGTTAGACTCAATCTCCTTTACAAACACTTAGCACATGGACTATTACATCATACCATACAGGAATTCCTTCAGAATACCTCAGGATAAATTATTGCACAGTTCAGCTAAAATGGCAGGAACAGCTACTTGCAGCAAGCCATGCTGTCACAAGCATTGTATTATCAAATACTTAAACCTGGAAAGAAACAACACAGGCACATAACTGGATTGTTAGAATGGAAAGAACTGTATTCAGTGTCAGACTTCTAATTGACTTCAGTGGGTACTAAGTCAGACCTGAGAGCTCCAATCATGTCTGTAATACAGGGAAGGCATGAAAATAAATAAAAATCTGTGTCAACAAACCTACAAAAATTACAAGTGATCCTCAAGGACCACAGGGAGAGCAGAAATGATAGTATGAAAGATGCATACAGCCAAGCGTGAAGAAAACCACGTGAAGCTTGTGTAACGTACATGGAACTTGTCATTAAAACTATGTTCAGCATGATATTAAGCAAATATTGGCTAAGTGGGTGTA
Source organism: Melanerpes formicivorus (assembly GCF_026170545.1). Classification (NCBI taxonomy): domain Eukaryota; kingdom Metazoa; phylum Chordata; class Aves; order Piciformes; family Picidae; genus Melanerpes; species Melanerpes formicivorus. The sequence goes on along the minus strand of NW_027142389.1, from coordinate 840,302 downwards.
AAACATAGCGGTATCCTGTGTTTACAAGGGTAAAATATTGTAGGAGCAGTACTCTGTATCATCTGTGGAAACTGTAAGATATGTCAGGGCTATGGAAAGCAACCAGAAAACCGTTGCGCTAATTAATCCTAGCAAGTAACCACGCCTTTGTCTTGTAGTATGATATCAGATCCTTTTGTCCTTGCATCAGACTTGATGAAGAAAAAACAAACCACCAAACAAACAGCAACCAACAAACAGCAACAACCCCCAAAAAAAAACCAAGAAGGAAAAAAAATAAATCAAACCCAAACTCCATTTAAATATTCCCCGAAAAAATGTAACTGATTTAAGAGAACAGTAACATGCAGTTATGATGCTCTGACTTCACAGCATCTCAACAGGCAGATCATGAAAGGTGATATAAATGTACATTTTGCAGAGTCGCAGAAACCAGAATGTCTGGGTGAGATCATAAAGAAATCTTAAAGTAAACAAGAAGGGCAACATGGCTGGGGAGAGGCCTTGAGCACAAGCCCTACGATGAGAGGCTGAGGGAGCTGGGATTGTTTAGCCTGGAGAAGAGGAGGCTCAGGGGAGACCTTATTGCTCTCTACAACTACCTGAAAGGTGGTTGTAGCCAAGAAGGGGTTGGTCTCTTCTCTCTAGCAACCAGCATCAGAACAAGAGGACACAGTCTCAAGCTGCACCAGGGGAAGTTTAGACTCGAGGTGAGGAGAAAGTTTTTCACCGAGAGAGTCACTGGAATGTGCTGCCCAGGGCGGTGGTGGAGTCACCATCCCTGGAGGTGTTCAAGCAGGGATTGAACATGGCACTTGGTGCCATGGTCTAGTCATGAGGTCTGTGGTGACAAGTTGGACTCAATGACCTTTGAGGTCTCTTCCAATCTTGGTGATACTGTGAAGATATGACTAAATATTTGGGCAATAGTCTCTAGTGAAAACAAAAGTCATCTTTCTGTTTGGTTGCTCCTGCATGGTGAGGCATACAAGATTTGACCCAGGAAGTTTTAGTTTCTGGAACAAAGCATCAAATATTTTAAATTTCACTTAGTATGATAGTATCAGTCAGGGTTGGAAGGGACCACAAGGATCATCTAGTTCCAACCCCCCTGCCATGGGCAGGGACACCCCACACTAGATCAGGCTGGCCAGAGCCTCATCCAGCCTGGTCTTAAACACCTCCTGGGACAGGGCCTCAACCAGCTCCCTGGACAACCCATTCCAGGGCTTCACCACTCTCATGATGAACTTCCTCCTCACTTCATCTTCCCCTGCCTGCCCCTCTTTCTAGATTACACCCTCCCCCCACCCAAAGAGGAATCTTTCTTTTAGGACTCTGGACACATCTACAAACACAAAGAACAATATGCTTTAGCACTAGCTATCAAATTCTTATTTAATCTATAAGATTTAAAATTCAGCAATGAGACAAGCCTTTCATTTTGTCAGGAATCAATACCTAATTTACCTTAGTAGTACTTCAGAAGCAGAATTCATTGGAAGTTTTCACTGGAATGGCTAACTGTGCCAGTTCATTTACAGCATGTAACTCAAAAATCTATTTTAAAGATATGTGCTGCAGTAGAAAAATATTACACACAAACGAGCCCATTACAAATAGCCAACACTTTCCTTGAAACAATAGGAACATTTCTTTTCATTAGCAACTCTTATCTCAGAGAGCTCATCTTGTCTATGCATTAATTACATTGTCCTCTAGGCAAATGAACTGAGATTTCATATGCTCTAGGGCAAGGGATGCATACCTTTTCAATTGAAATAATTTATACATCATGGGACTGCAATATCAATAAATGTGGGATAGCATTTTTGTTACAGGCACACCTAAGAACATACAGAATCCTGGAAACTGTAGGGAATACTTGTGTTTGGCATTCCCTACCTCCTAGGTTATTAGTTCAAAACCAAGAGACCAACAAGTGGAGAAAAGTTTGCTGTTTCCTTCCAAGTCCACTTGTAATTTCTTGCAGTACAGATCACGAGATATTAACATGTATTTGAACAACTTACAGCTTGATATTCAACACAAGCAACAAGCCTTTGCCTATCTTGCAGCAGATTTAGCAACAACAGAGCCATTGAAAAAAAGCCTTGAGACAAAAATATTGCAACATAGTTAAAGCTCCTCCCTGCCCCATTTTTCAAAGCTGTCATATGAAAATCCTCTAAAAGAAACTTGGATTCCTTTGTTTGATGTAGAAAGTTGTGGTCTGCTCAAATACTTCAATTGGTTTCTTAGTGGCCTCAAAAATGACATCTGATTGATTGTGTAGCTGAGCAAGGTGGGGTTTTTCTGTGCTAACTTAAGATAGTTTATAGTTGAGTTGCTATCTTGGAGTCACTGTGATAATTTCACTATTTTACTTCTGAAGATATTTCATTAATGTTTGTTTCACCAAAGTGCAAAAAATAAGATGTATTACATAGCAATCAGGTGAGCATCTTGAAGACCTAATGATGTTAGGACTTTATTTTCCCATGTCTCTTTCAGTCATATGACTTCATTCAACCACAGGAAAAAATCCAGTAACTTCCCAATGGATTAAGAGTTTAGCAGATTTGTTGTTACCTACCATCAATGATCTCCAAAGTAAACCCCAGTGATGCAATCTCAGATAAAATAATCCTGAAACTAATCTTATCAATAACTAGAGAAGAATTTACAGATTTTCTATATTCAATGTTTGTATGTATGTGTTTTCTCTTGAAGGTATAAAATCATGACCAGTGTTAGCCACAAGATGACACTTTAGGACTACTGGAAAGAGATTATCACATGGCAAAATAAAACACTGTTAACACTGGAGTGAAATGGGCCAATTATTAAGTACATAGAAAGTGGAAAATTGGTCTAAGCCTTTTCTGAAGGGGATTGATTGCCTGGCTGCTAAGGCACAGGCAGTCAGGTTGGTGTATTGACTTGTAAGAAGATGAAAGGAAGTCCAAATTTTTTTTTCATGAGGGGTCTACCTTCCTGTTTTCAAAATAATAAACCAAATTTATTTACAGAGATGAAAAATAAATCAGTGAACAGCAAGCACAGCTTGAAAGGCTTGAAAATTCAAGCAGAACACTCCCAAACTAGACACTTGGCAGTGGCAGCATGAAATATCTATCTGTGTGGAGCTGGAAATAAACCATACATCCAACAAGTCTACAGATCACTGACACTTGTTTCGGTAACTGTTCTCTAATATGCTCCAGGTGAAAGAAACTAAGTGAGGGGGATTCTGGGTGAGACATCATTTTACAATGCACTCTGTTGACAGCTCTGCAACAAGCTGTACAATCAATATTGGGTTACTAGAAAATTCTTATTCAATAGTAACCAGTATTTCTAGAAAGAAAGACTAGAAAGAAATACACCAGTTCTTGCTAAGCATTTGATATATGCTACTATTGTTTGATTAAAACCCCAACCCTTCTATAATGAAGATATTGTCATAAATAGTAAGTGCAAAACCCACATGCATTTCAGAACTATAATTGAAACACCAAACCAAAGCAAAAAGGAAAACACCTGAGAACAGTCCTCTGATTCCTTTTCATGTGTCTTCCAGAACTTTAAATCCACTCCTAAAATTTTCTTCGAGGATGTCAACAATGGCAAAAATGTTATCCATTTGCAATAAGTAAAACAAGCACACCAGCCTTCCTAGGTATACAAAGAAAGCTGGTAGGGCCAATCATGCAAAGGGAACTAGAATTTACCTAGCTCTGTCATTGATCTGACAAGCAATCCTGGAGCTCACTATTTGCTTGCTTTAGTTTGCTTCAGAGTCCAATGGGATGGCATTCAACAAGTACAAGTGCTGAGTGCTGCACTTTGGCTACGGCAATCCCATGCAGAGCTACAGGCTGGGGTCAGAGTGGCTGGAGAGCTCCCAAACAGAGAGGGACCTGGGGGTGTTGATCGACAGCCACCTGAATATGAGCCAGCAGTGTGCCCAGGTGGCCAGGAGGGCCAATAGCATCCTGGCCTGCATTAGGAATAGTGTGGCCAGCAGGAGCAGGGAGGTCATAGTGCCCCTGTACTCTGCTTTGTTTAGGCCGCACCTTGAGTCCTGTGTCCAGTTCTGGGCCCCTCAGTTTAAGAAGGGCATCGAAACACTTGAGCGTGTCCAGAGAAGGGCAACAAGGCTGGGGAGAGGCCTTGAGCACAAGCCCTATGAGGAGAGGCTGAGGGAGCTGGGATTGTTTAGCCTGGAGAAGAGGAGGCTCAGGGGTGACCTCATTGCCCTCTACAACTACCTGAAGGGTGGTTGTAGCCAGGAAGGGGTTGGCCTCTTCTCCCAGGCAACCAGCACCAGAACAAGGGGACACAGTCTCAAGCTGCACCAGGGGAGGTTCAGACTCGAGGTGAGGAGGAAGTTCTTCACCGAGCGAGTCATTCGTCATTGGAACGGGTTGCCTAGGGAGGTGGTGGAGTCATCGACCCTGGAGGCGTTCAAGGGGAGATTGGACGTGGCACTTGGTGCCATGGTCTAGTCATGGGGTCTGTGTTGATAGGTTGGACTCGATGATCCTCGAGGTCCTTTCCAACCTAAGTGATACTGAGAAAAAGTCAGATACTGAGTGACCCCATGTAGCTCCTCAAAGAGGACATGGATATTATTTCCCTGTTTGCTCATCTCTAAGTTTCTAGAGAGTTGATTGCCCTGCTTAGATAGGCAAAGAGGTAAAAAAAGGCCTAGGACTTTCTTGAATATTACAGTACTGCATGAGAAAGGACAAACGTTTTCCCCAAAGTCCCAGTAGCTGTAAGTCAATTGTATCCAAAATAAGAAGTCCATGTCTTCAAAAAAACCTGAGCCTTTATAAAAACAACAGCCAACCAAACAACAAAAGAAAGCAAAGTCAACAGTAACTTTCTGGGGTGTAAAGTCTGAAAACTTAGCAGCACTATTTATTCTCAAGATAATTGGTAGAGCTTCCTAGTTTTTCAGACACTACTCTCCCCTCTCCCCTTCCACCCCGCATTAGTTTTAGTGCAGTCTCTACTAGAAAATTCTCTTTTCCCTACTGATTTTATCCCTTTCCATTCAACAGCTACCGATTTTCTTTTGTGTTCTGTTTCCTACAGGGAATAGGTTATCATGGCAGGCTTGTTTACTTGTGTATGTACCTTTGTATTATTAATAAGCACTGGGAAGAGGTTAAGCTCCCTCTGCTGGCTTTCTAGCAGCAGAATAAAAGGGTTTTCTCTCGCGTTTCCTTTTTACTGGGCTTAGAGCTGGAAAACTGCTGTTGCCAGGGTAAGAGAGCACTTCCTCCACAAAAGTAGTGCAGAGGATGTAGAATAGCAATGTAATAAAGAACCTACTAGAACTAGGGAAAGTACTATCTAAGCAATATTTTATACATGGTAAGTCTACTTATTGCCTTCAGCACTCAAGCTCCAGGCAATGTACCTACAAGCTGAGAAATGCACTTCCTTCTACCTTGCCATCTCACCTGCTTAGGATTTAATGCCAATTGTGTCATTTGTCAGTCAAAAATCTGTCTCATACCTCACATTAGGCAAAGCTTTCTACATTTTGAATATTCCACCCTCCCCACTGGAAAACACCGAGTGCACAATGCATTTACTAAGACTTCATAGTTGCTGAGATTTCAGTGAGTACAGCTTCTTACAATTTGAGAATATGTCTTTATATATAAAAAAGATATTTTCAGTTGCTCACCTGCAAGCCTATTTAATGCTATTTCCCCAACTAGTGCCATCCAGGCCAACTTTTTGTTAGAAGACACCTGCACATTTAGTAGTGTTATTAATATACCTGGATTTTGGCACAACCACAGCATAAAGATGTTTGCAACATAACACATGAGGGATTGTACAGATCATTGCAGAAGGCAGGGATGCACTGGGAAGAGCAAGACAGCCTTGGCTTCAGGGCCTTCAGACATCAACAGCTCTGATCTTACTGCATTGCTTTTTAGAATTCCCACAACCCTGTTTTTAACCACAGTAAACAGTTGCTGAAGCCTTAATGAACCATATGTTCAAGATGGCAAATGTTCTGCTCTAAGAAAAGTGGTAAAGTCATTTACATTTTTCAAAACTCCATAATCAGTTCATTCTTCACAGTAAATTGTCAAACGTAAATATCTCCTTCCAAGAAAGTAAGTGAAGTTTGCTTTTTATTGTGCATTTCATGCTGAAACACAGACTTGAACAAGCATTACTTGACGAGCTGGGGTTATAAGCATTTCAAGATTTACTCTGGGCAGGAATCATGAATGGGTGGCTCAAGGCAATTCCAGATCAATGATTATATAGTTCTCAGTACTTCCATAAAAGGCTCCTTCTGTCACACACACATGACTGTCATATTGCTTCCAGCAGAACCTCCATACCAAATCTCTTCCTGAACAATTATCCTCAGCTGTTTCACTTTAGCATTTAGAAGCAACATTATCAACTCCTGAGGAATATTTCCCCTGTGAATCTGGAGTAATAGCCTTATCAGGATATTTTTAGCCATGTCCATAATTATGGTTGTTATTCACCAGTATCTTATACTATTTCAGAGGTAGCACAAGCAATCTATAAGGGAAAAGGATTCTCTCTCTTTTTTTCCCTACCACTTATTACCTCTTTTGTTTCTTTTATATTTTCTGTTTAAATTTCATTCACCTTTCCTATTTCTCTAGTTATCCTCTAAATTCCTTAGAACAGGTACAATATTTTATTCTATTTGTAGCGTGCCTAGAGTACTGCAGATTAGTGCCTGGAGTAACAATGATAATGATTTCCCATAGCTGCTATCTAGCAGAATCAATTTGAAGGCTTCCAGCAGAGGTCACGATTGCTCAGGGTTCCCAAGGTCGCTTTTATACATGGAATGGTAATTTCTGAAATCAAAGCTAGAAGCTAGCATAACTAAGATTTCACTGCAACAAAACGTGCAATAGATTGTTTAATCAGTAAGGGGGGGAAAAAAAAAGAAGAAGAAGATGTGTCTAACTAATAATTGCCTCATTTCGGGGAGCTAATGAAGTAGCTGTGGTCTCTTACAGAAATAAATTGTCATAAAAAGATGAAGTCTCTGAACTAAAGCAAACCATTTGATAGATTAACCACACATCAGTAGTACTTTCTTCAGAAAGGATGGCTTTGATTTATGAAGAGTTAAGAGCTTTATTATTGACAACAAAAATGTTTTGTTTAATCCCTGGGTTTTCATATCTGCTAACTGTAGTTTCTAGATTCCTCTACCAAGGGATATACTTTTGCTTTGGAGTGCTCATAGTAACTACAGCCCAAGACTGTTTGCATCTCCCACTTTGCATATAAGTTTATCTCCTTCTTGCAGACACTTCCTTTGCTTTCCAATTCTTATGACAGGGACTTTGCCTTCTACCTTCTTTTACCTCACACTAATCTCCTACTCCTCTGAGGTGTTTCCTCTTAGTTCTCATATTCTTCCACCAACATGCTTAGTGCCCATTTGTTTTTCTTTGGTTTGGTCTCCTAATTCTTTTTCTGCTCTTCATAACAATGCTTTTAATTTGAGATGTCAGTGGTCATCTGTTTAAAACCTCCAGTCTCCTTTTCCTGGTATCTCACACTTTATTGTCAACTCTGTATCAAGGCTCTTGCTACTATTTAGACGTTCATGCAGCTATTGCTTCAGTAAAGGCTTTGCTCTGATTTTTTCTCTCCACTGCCTCTGACCACCGCCCTCGCCATCAGTTCTCCTTTCTGTTTGCCATGCTTTAAGCTCACCTATCAACTGTCCTTCATACAGCCACTCACTCCTGCCTCCCCAATGGGATGGGAAGGAAAATCAGAAGAAAAAAGGTAAAGCCTCATAGGTTGAGATAAACACAGTTTAAAAGGACAAGAAGAGAAGAAATTATGCCACCAATAACAGTAATTAAAAATATTATAAAGAGAGTGACACAGAATGAAATTACTCACATCTGGTAAACCATGATCAGCCCATTCATGAGACATGAAATTACTCACATCTGGTAACCATGATCAGCCCATTCATGAGACATGAAATTACTCACAACTGGTAAACCATGATCAGCCCATTCATGAGACATGAAATTACTCACAACTGGTAAACCATGATCAGCCCATTCATGAGACATGAAATTACTCACATCTGGTAACCATGATCAGCCCATTCATGAGACATGAAATTACTCACATCTGGTAAACCATGATCAGCCCATTCATGAGACATTCATGCTCAGTTATATACTGAGCATTGTCCTGTGACAAGACATATCCACACCAGTTATATACTGAGCATGACTTCACATGGCATCCAATATCCCCTTGGCTCATTTGAGCCAGCTGTCCCAGCTGTGTCCCATCCCAGTTTCTTGTGAAAACTAACCCTATCCCAACCAAACTCAAGGCATTGCATTCCTCCTGTTCTCTACATACTCACTTCCTAGCACATCAATATTTTTCACTCCAGTTTATTTAGTGGCTTTGCAATTCCCATATTTTCCTCTCTCTCTCCTGTTTTTAACAACCTGGTTAGTCCTCACAATACAGATTTTATTTAGGCATAATTCTAAAGAAAACAGCAATGCAAATATTTCTGTTCTTGGCATGTGACAATCCCCTTAAAATGGTACTTGATGGGGTGCTTGGTGCCATGGTTTAGTTGATTAGGTGGGTTGGATTGGTTGATAGGTTGGATGCGATGATCTTGAAGGTCTCTTCCGGTCTATTCTATTCTATTCTATTCTATTCGCAAATAAGAAAGAGTGATGCAGTTCCTGACTGTAAGGTCAGTAGAAGGTAATGAGAGATAGAGAGGCTTCAAAAAAATCCTGCTTCCCTGTGGTTTGTTTTAAGTCTACTTAAAGACTCTGAGTGAATGAAATGTGTTGAATAAGTGGGTGACAAAGCTCCTACCACCAAAGCTAATTCTTTTCTTCATGTCACTACCACCAGGCAAGCTTCAATTTTAATCCTGACTGGCACAAAATAATCTGGTTTTTTTTTGTGGCTTTAAAACATTTTTAATATTATTAGATATATACTTTTATTTAGTTAGTTTTATTCACCTTTGCAAAGCTGATGAATAATTCTGTGCACACTTGCCACAGTAACACTGAAATACCTGCCAGGCTCTTTTTGATGTTCCAACGCATTGGGGGAACCCAAAATCTCACCACATTTTGTTATGTTACCACATCTAACCTACCAGATTCCAGACTGGCATGCAGAGATCTCTGACTTAGTGAAAGCTGTTTGACATGTGACTGTCAGCAAGCCAGAAATGATCTTAATAACATCAGTATAACTGTGATTCCCTCTCACATCATAAAATTTGTCAGTGCCAAAGCCAACAGAACTGTGCTGTTGTCAGCACTGCCCTCCTCTTTATTGCAGCAAAGCTTGCCTAGCATCTTTTAAGATCTTGTCTGTATACTATGGGATTATAATGACAATAAATTATAGTTTCTAGTTACCTGAGCACCCAACAGATCTGGATATATACAGAATAATTGTGTTATACAGCAACACATTCCAAATCAAAATTTAGGTAAAAAATAAAGCCCCCAGGCATGTTTAAGGATTGTCCCTTGCTGTCCTGGCTCTAATCATCCTAATATGCTGAAAAACATCATGGGATACACAGCTTGCTGACCAGTGTCTAATTGCAGTTTTCAGGACAGTTGTTCTAGGAGTTGGATGCTGAAGGTAAGAGAACTTGTAAAATTCATCAAATTTAGATAATCTCTCGTCATTTGTACATTTTTAGAGCACCCATCCTGCCTTACCTTTCCCTGTCTTGGAAAGCTTCAGCCCTACTAAACCCCCTCCACAGCAGGGTTAATAACCTCACCTGATAGGTGATCCAGGAAAACAACTAAAGCTCATTTGGAGCTAATGACAGATCTTCCTACACAGATGATGAATATCAGTCTCAATAGACATCCTAAAAGCAGCACAGGGATTGGAGAAAGCCTTTCTACTACAAAAATCTATTCCCTCACTTCAGAACAACAGGCTTTACAAGACAATGTTATTACTTGCAAGAATTAGTTTGCAGAGCAGATGAAAAATACTGCTTGTCTTTGAAAACTTTCTAATACTAACTTGAAAGTGTTAACCACAATTGTCTCCATCTGTTCATACCTATCAGCAGACTGCACTGGAACTGAGGGATGTGTTCTTGTAGTGCAAGAGAATTCTGACTGGAGAATCTAATGTAAAAATAGAATTTTGACAAAGTCTCACATCTTCTCCCTTGAGGTCTCCCTCTCCTTGTTGCTTGCCCCAGCAGTGCAGATTATTCAGGCAGTTATTAAAAGCACAAACTGGCCTCAGGCACAAAATGCCTAAGAATGAAGTTCTTAGACTTCAGTACAAAGAAGTTTCTTTGAGATGCTTGCCTGTACATCAGTTACTCTAGAAAAATAGAAATTTTATTTTGTACAGTGTTATACCTGTGATGCAAAATCCAGGGAGATAGGTAACAATAGCAACTGATACAGGAATAAGATTCCTCATGCATTGCCCTCTGACAGGACATATCCACACCAGGTGTATTGGATGGGTGATTCTAGCCCAGTCTATGCTTCTGTGAAGCCACATCTAAAGGCATCCAATTCCAGTCATGTTGCAAACTGCTTTAATGAGGATTCTCAAATGTAATCAGGGCAAGAGAGGTTTGTTTAGCAATAACAGCAACATTGGAGTGTGAGAAAACAACTGCACATTCACACATCAAGAAATCCAGTGACCTTCAGATGCAGCACAATTTTGATCTAGATTACACTGAAAGAAAGTGAATGGACAAGAGTGCAGGTGCCGCTTCTCTCTAAAACATAGGTGAAAGAAACTTTGCTCTCAGGGGACTCCAGGCACTGCTGGACCCCTTGTCTTTTGAGCTGCTAAAGAAACCCTCCAAAACAGCAGAGAGAATATGAGATCTCAGCAGAAGCAAGATCCAAAACAAAACTCAGATGTAGAAAAAGGGAAAATAAACAAGTGTCTGTAGAGCATAACCTAAAAAAACTATTCCCAACATGACAGGCTATTCCACAGTAAATACTCTTACCAACACATACCTCACAAAGGATGCTTATTCCTTTTTGCTGCATAGTGCATCATCATCTAGAAGGCAAGATGACAGAAGAAAGACTGCTGAAATTCATTGCATGCTCTGTGTACGGATGGCAAAGCACAAAAATTCCTGATGTGTTCTCTCTACAGAGCATGGTGGTATCCTAACATAGGTTGGATCATGGAGCTTTTAACAGCCTGAGCCCAATTCAATCCCAAATGTGTTGCCATGGCACTGGGAAGGAATGTGGAGCTGGGCAGAGGCCACACCACCCTGTTCATCCACTTATCACCTGCAATATTGCTGACCAGAGGGGTTACACCAAGATTTATACAAGTTTTGTGCAAATGATAAAGGAACAATGGTTTGACCACAAGAACTTATGGCTTGACCACAGTCTCACCCACATACTTTGCACAATAGTAGACAATGAAGTATCAACATTACCCTGAGTTCATATGTCATTTGGAGAGGGATAAGAATTTGACACCAAACAGCAAGGACAGATCAATGGGTCTCTCCTTCTCACCCACCCCAAAAGGGATGTCTTTTGTTAAGATTCATGACCTTGGCTATGCCAGGTGCTTCCCTGGGAAATCAAGCTTGTGATTGCAATCGCATTTTACAGCTCTAGAGCTATTCTGCAGTTTAGTGCATTCATCACCAGCAATCTTAAAGAATCTGTATATGTTGCATATGAATAAACTGCACTATTTGTGCACTGGACTGCTTCTCTTGAATGTGACACACCTACAGCAAACAGGCTGTTCCTGTATCTCATGTCAGACTTATAGTCAAGGCAATAATTGGTCTACCTATTAAGAGATAAGTCCAGCTTTCCCTAGCCTCTCAAATCTCTGAAACCTGGCTAGAATGCAAGGGGTTTCATCTGGCATAAAATTTACCCATCAGTAAAGGCAACATCATAGACAAAATTTGATCTTCCAAATAGAAAATCTGATGGAATTTGAGCGGCACTTTTTACTCTTGCTCATGAAAAAAGTTATCATGTCAGTGGGCATTGATGCCAGTAGTCAGCACATGTGTCATAGGGAGAAAGACAGAAAAAAGTCCTGTTTGTTATGTTCTTCTGGCCTGATAAACAAGTCCAGCTGTGTGGCATTCAGGTGTAGAAAGAATTACTGCTCAATCTCTCTGATAGTCCTGAAAGTCATGATTAGCTAAACTAGCAACTCCAGCCTGCTGTCTGAACACAGCTATGACTGGAACTTAGATGGAAGAGGGGAATTTATTTCTTATGTGGGGCTGGAACTGCAAATACACCTGCATGAGCATGTTTGTGAGACAGGCTAAAAGAACCCTTGTTACTCATTGCACGCAGAGAAAATACAGCTGGTTGGAGAAAAAAACAATCATTACCTCAGTGATAAATCTCACATTCCTATTGATTTTTTTTCAAATAGTGACACCTGGTTTGATTTCTTAATTAAAAGGGAAAAAAATCCATTTAAAACAGGAGATGAATCACGGTAATTCAAGACCAAATGTTGAAAAACAGCTTCTAATTTTCACCTACGGTTTAGCATTCATTATCAATTATGGTGAAAAATGATTGAGTGAGTATACACGGAAGCCAGGCTGCAAAATTACATCAGTTGGTTATGGTCAGAACTAGAGGCATGAGGGGGAACCAGAACACGTAGCCCTGAATGTTTACTGTCTTTAAATACACTATTGTGCACTGGTGTCTCTGTCACTGTGGCAGTACATATACAATTTGACCAATCTTGCCAAAAGGTGTGTATGCACATTTGCACATGTACAGATAAAATAGAAATGGGTAGATTCAGATTGGATGTTAAGAAGAAGTTCTTCCCCATGAGGGTGGTGAGACACTGGCACAGGTTGCCCAGGGAGGTGATAGAAGCCTCATCCCTGGGAGTTTTTAAGGCCAGGCTGGATGTGGCTCTGAGCAACATGATCTAGTGTGAGGTGTCTCTGACCATGGCAGGGGGTGTGAAACTAAATGATCCTTGGGGTCCCTTCCAACCCTAACAATTCTATGATTCTATATCTCCTATATCTCTATGTATGTATACACATATCCACACAAAGCACTCAGAGCCATTCTGTCATCCAGAAGGATCTGGACAAGCTGGAGCAGTGGGCCCAGGTGAACCTTGTGAGGTTAAACAAGACCAAGTGCAGGCTCCTGCACCTGGGTCAGAGCAACCCTCATTATTAATAAAGGCTGGGGGTTGAGGTGATAGAAAGGAACCCTGAGGTGAGGAAACTTGGAAATCCCACAAGCCAACAGTGTGTTCTTGGAGCCCAGAAGGCTGATCTTGCCCTAGGCTGCATCAAAAGATGCATGGCCAGCAGGTAAGAGAAGTGATTCTGCTGCTTTGCTCTGGTAAGCAGAGTGAGGGATCTGCTGATGAGAGTCCAGTGGGGAGCTGTGAGGATGATTTGGGGTCTGGAACATCTCTCCTATGAAGAAAGACTGAGATACATGGAGCTGCTTAGTCTTGAGAAGAGAAGGCTGAGAGAGGATCTTATCAGTGCCCAATATGAGAGGGGTGGGTGTCAGGATAAAGACGCCAGTCTCTTTTTGGTGATGTTCAGTGACAAGACAAGCAACAGGTATAAACTGGAACACAGGAGGTTTCACCTCAACATGAGGAGATACTACTTCATGTGAGGGTGACTGAGCCCTGGAACAGGTTGCCCACAGAGGTTGTGGAAACCTTCCTGCTTGAATGTGTTCCTGTGTGAACTGCCCTAGGTGATCCTACTTTGGCACGGGGGTTGGACTCAATCTCTGGAGGCCCTTTACAGTCCTTAACATTCTGTGAGTCTGTGAATTGAACATACTCTTCACAGGAAGTCTGTAGTAGAGAGATACTTCAATCCTGCAGAATCCAGTAAAGTGGAATGACCTGCTCATAAGATTCTTTTGTAAGCTCTGATCCTGAAGCAAAATGTTATTTCAGTTTTAAACAAAGAAAAGAGCTAAGATGGATTTAGATGGGCAGTTACACATTATTTCCAGCTCAAATTATCTGTTGAAGATAAGAGCTATGCTGGAATAAACCTGCTAGAGTCTTTAGAAGGCAAGCTGAAGACAATCCATATAGCAGATCTTAATAAGGCCACAGGATAGAAAGGTAGTTTGGTTTAGCTGAAAGAACAGACAGAACTAATGAGAATAGTGCTGCACAAAATATGGTCTTTATTAAAATTAAATAGTGACTATACTTATGTAATTAAGAAGTTCATCTTGTTCTTCATAAATGTCCTATTTATATTGTGGCCAAATAAAATAAACTTTAGAAAAGCCTTTAGTTTTATTTATTTCTTTTTTTTTTCCAACTGCATCAAAAGGCAGGAAAAAAAAACCCCAAAGCAGAACGAAAGAAAAATATTATATGAAGAGACATTGCAAAACACATCACATCACATAATAGAAAAGCCTTTTAGTAATTTAGAATCTGAACTTAAAAGCCAGGAGAAGCTTTTAAAAGCTACATTTAACATCTATATTTGGAATACTTCAGTGACGATTCCACCTGAATACAAACCAAAAGAGGCGAGAGCTGAAAGCTTGCACAAAAGAAAAGGTACCTTTACTAAATGGATACATTGATCATTGAACTTTACTCAGCATTAAATGTTAATGAGCTTCAGTGATTTGAGAAGCTTTGGTTGTTGATGTAAGAATTCTGTAAAAAAAAAAAAAAAGGGGAGGGGGATTTATATTTGCAGGTTGCTTATGTCTTTGTAAAGGGTGGCATATTAAAACAACTACAACAATAAGAGCAAGTGCAGGGTCCTGCATCTGGGTTGAGGCAATCCCAGGCACAAATACAGGCTGGGCAGTGACTGGCTGGAAAGTAGCCCTGAGGAGAGAGACTTGGGTGTGCTGGTGGACAAAAAGCTCAACATGAGCTCTCAATGTGCACTTGCAGCCCGCAAAGCCAATCAGATCCTGGGCTGCATCAGGAGAAGTGTGGCCAGAAGGGCAAGGGAGGTGATCCTCCCCCTCTGCTCAGCCCTGGTGAGACCCCACCTGGAGTGCTGTGCCCAGTTCTGGAGCCCCTATTACAAGAGGGATGTGGAGGTGCTGGAACGTGTCCAGAGAAGGGCCACAAGGATGATCAGAGGGCTGGAGCACCTCTCCTATGAGGACAGACTGAAGGAGTTGGGGCTGTTCAGTCTGCAGAAGGGAAGGCTCTGAGGTGACCTAATTGTGGCTTTCCAGTATCTGAAGGGGGCCTACAGGAAGGCTGGGGAAGGACTTCTCAGGATATCAGGTAGTGATAGGACTAGGGGGAATGGAATGAAGCTGGAGGTGGGGAGATTCAGGCTAGATGTGAGGAGGAGGTTCTTCACCATGAGAGTGGTGAAACCCTGGAATGGGTTGTCCAGGGAGGTGGTCGAGGCCCCGTCCCTGGGGGTGTTTAAGAGCAGGCTGGCTGAGGCTCTGTCCAGCCTGATCTAGTGTGGGGTGTCCCTGCCCGTGGCAGGGGGATTGGAACTAGATGATCCTTGTGGTCTCTT
Source organism: Melanerpes formicivorus (assembly GCF_026170545.1). NCBI lineage: Eukaryota > Metazoa > Chordata > Aves > Piciformes > Picidae > Melanerpes > Melanerpes formicivorus. The sequence continues at coordinate 824,710 of NW_027142389.1, read as the reverse complement.
CCAACCCTGAATGAAACTATGAAACAACAAAAGGACAAACCCCGAAAATTTGCTTCTGATGAATGTTAACAGCTAAATGGATCAATACCCAGGTGATAAATATTTTTTTTCTCTCCCAATCTCTTGAGAGTGAAGGAAACAAATACAGTTTTTAAGGGGTCTAGGTCTGCTACTCTCACACTTAATTTACAGCATAACTTATTAACATCTTCTCTAAAGGTTTTGGTCTTATAGATATATTATCTTTGTAATTGATGTTATATATGCACTGTTAAGGAACTGGCTGGAGGGCCGGGCCCAGAGAGTGGTCGTGAACGGTGCCGCATCCAGCTGGAGGCCAGTCACCAGTGGTGTCCCCCAGGGATCAGTGCTGGGCCCTGTCCTCTTCAACATATTCGTTGATGATCTGGATGAAGGGGTAGAGTCAGTCATCAGCAAGTTTGCAGATGACACAAAGTTAGGGGCAGATGTTAGTCAATTAGAGGGTAGAAAGGCTCTGCAGAGGGACCTCGACCGACTGGAAAGATGGGCAGAGTCCAATGGGATGGCTTTCAACAAGTCCAAGTGCCGAGTGCTGCACTTTGGCTATGGCAATCCCATGCAGAGGTATAGGCTGGGGTCGGAGTGGCTGGAGAGCTCCCAGACAGAGAGGGACCTGGGTGTGCTGATCGACAGCCACCTGAATATGAGCCAGCAGTGTGCTCAGGTGGCCAGGAGGGCCAATAGCATTCTGGCCTGCATTAGGAATAGTGTGGCCAGCAGGAGCAGGGAGGTCATAGTGCCCCTGTACTCTGCTCTGGTTAGGCCGCACCTTGAGTACTGTGTCCAGTTCTGGGCTCCTCAGTTTAAGAAGGACATTGAGACACTTGAGCGTGTCCAGAGAAGGGCAACAAGGCTGGTGAGAGGCCTTGAACACAAGCCCTATGAGGAGAGGCTGAGGGAGCTGGGATTGTTTAGCCTGGAGAAGAGGAGGCTCAGGGGTGACCTTATTGCCCTCTACAACTACCTGAAGGGTGGTTGTAGCCAGGAGGGAGTTGGCCTCTTCTCCCAGGCAACCAGCACCAGAACAAGGGGACACAGTCTCAAGCTGCGCCAGGGGAGGTTCAGACTCGAGGTGAGGAGGAAGTTCTTCACCGAGCGAGTCATTCGGCATTGGAATGGGTTGCCCAGGGAGGTGGTTGAGTCATCGACCCTGGAGGCGTTCAAGGGGAGATTGGACGTGGCACTTGGTGCCATGGTCTAGTCATGGGGTCTGCGGTGTCAGGTTGGACTCGATGATCCTCGAGGTCCTTTCCAACCTAAGTGATACTGTGATACTGTGATACTGTGTTAAAACCTCCTCTTGGTGGCCAGCAATCTCAGGCTAAAGAAACTGATCTGTAATTTAGAGGTCCTGCATAGAGATTACACAAAAGCAGATCTGGGAAATCTGATTTGTATGTAGAAGAACAGAGGACTCTTGGTCTACATGAGGACTTAGTTATTTAAGTGCAATGCAAAGAGTAATGAGTATGTGAATAAATGCAGCGTTTGGCTCATCCAACCAGCAGGAATCATAGAATGGGTTGTGTTGGAGGGGACCTGTAAATATTCTATCATTTGAAAGCAAAATTATTACTTTTTTTACCTTTACAATGGTTTAAATAGTGTTTGGGGTTTCTTTGTGTTCAGAATGGCACATGTTGGACTTGATGGATTGGGCATGATGATCTTTGAGGTCTTTTCCAACCTTATTGATTCTATGATCAAGGCTTACTGTCTAAAGACTGAGTAGTGAGCACTAAAATGCTTACAACCTAGGATTAGGACATAGCAGAGAAAAACAGGCAAAGTATTGAGGGCGAGAACAAGCAAATCTCAACATTCATGTAATTAATGACTAAAGGCCAACTCAGTTTGTTGTGGAGAAATGAGGATTCCTGAGATTTAGAGTGGATATTCCCAGATTTTACTCATTTAATAGGTGGAACTGTTCAGACAATTTTTCCATCACAATCAAATAAGGCCACACTCATTGTTCTAGTTTCCCCAAACCACTTCTATAGGAGTAAAGAGCTCTGATTGAGCAGCACACCTATAACAAGGAGAAGAAAGCAAGCTTTGTAATTAGAACAATAAAATATAAAGAAAATCTTAGTTTGAATATTTTAGCATGATTTTTGCCATTCTGCTAAGCGGATAATTGTGTTGCTGCACCGTTCCTATTCAGAAGTGACTTGGTCCTAGTGAAGTACACATGTATGTTCATTCAATGTAGCAGACCTCTTGGTTAATTACTTGAAAAAGCAAGTTCATGAAAAAAGTTGAGCAGCAAAGAAAAATCAAGAGGTTTGGAGGTTCTTTTTTTTTTTTTGTGGTTGCTGTTTGTTTGTTTGGCTTTTAGTTTGTTGTTTTTATTTTGACATAAGGAGCAATGGGGATGCTGGAGCCTTATCCAAAATCCAAACTGTTTCAACAGCCTGCATCTAGAAGAAAATAGTATTTCCAAAAATGCAGGGACTTCATAGTCCAATATAATTACTACTCCTTTTGGAAAAGTAAGCCATCAATATAACTCAAAGATTAATGATCTGTAGACTTAAATACTTTTAGACTACCTGTGCATAACAACAAACAGATAAACAAGAAATATTCTATGCTAGTTACCAGATGCAGAAGTATTTACCCAACTAACCCACTGAATTACAAAGCAGATGGATGTGAATGGTTGAGAAATTAGAAGAGTTCTGCAAGTCAGAAGCATGAGGCTCACCTCGGGGCAGCAGGTTTGGTAAGAAGAAACTGTTTTTAAGACAGGACTTACTCAAAGTGTTGCTGTTCATGTCTGGCAGAATATTATTTCATTGTAAAGCAGCATTACCATTTGAAATCAGAGAATCCTGGAACTGTTAGGGTTGGAAGGGACCTCAAGGATCATCCAGTTCCAACCCCCCTGCCATGGGCAAGGTCACTTCACACTAGATCAGGTTGCTCAGAGACACGTCCAACATGGCCCTCAAAACCTTCAGGGATGGGGCTTCCACCACCTCCCAGGGCAACCTGTTCCTGTGTCTCACCATCCTCATGGTGAAGAACTTCTTCCTAATGTTAGTAGTATTCAGTAGTGAATGCTTAATATTAATGAGTAGGATATTTGAAGCAGACAAGGATACGTTCTGGCTACTTTCCTCTGAAAGAATTGCTGATTCATTTTGCATAGCTTAACATTACTTGACCTTCTTGTACTCCTGTTAATATAGTGCTTGTACTTAAAGCACAAGGAAATGTTCAAAATGCTAGCCTGAAACTATTACAGCAAAGTAATTAAAAGTAACACAAAATGAGCTGATATCTATCCTATTCGTTGACCGTCATGTCATAGGTTGTTCAGTAATGAGAGTAACTGCAGGAGAAATGTTGCTTTTCCTCTTTCTTGGAAAAAGGGCAACATGACTGGGATGAGTATGACTAGAATGGCTCAGGGTTATGTTGTTAATTTAACTGCTAGATCCTTCTGCCAGCGATAAGACGGTCCCTTTATGGAAACTGCCATTTCCCTTTTGACTTTGCTGTCAAGTTTATATTTAGCCTTTTTATGATGAATTTTGTATTTTCTGAGAACAGCAGCGCTGTAATGCATCTAAAGCTGCTCTGCTTTATTTAATTGGTCTTTATGAGATTACTTATAGGAAAAAAAACAACTTGAGGCATTTGTTCCCCAGAAAAGCCATCCATTTCAAGGGAAATATCTTTCTGTACTGCTAAGCGTGGAATAGCAGCAAGGTCACTTAGAACAGCAAGTCTAGGTGGTCCTGTCTCTCTAACTGTTAAATCTTGGGTGAAATATAAGCTGTCAGACCCTGAGATTAATAGTTCTATTTGCTGTTCAGTATATTTGAGAAACTCCTATTATTAATGTAATTTGGGAGGAATTTCAGCTTCTCAAGGCCTTTTTTTTGAGAGCCTTATCTGGATGTGTGATGGTAAGGTTCTTGTAGCATCTTATAAAAGGCAAAATCATGTGGTAGATTTATCTCAGTAGACTGTGCTCAGAAATATGATTGACATATTTTTTTTTTTCATTCAGTAATTACTCCTGATAGCTCTATTTGCTCTCACTTTACTTGCTTTAATTAAAAAGAAAGAAAATATTAACTGGAGACAAGAGATGTGTTAGGGCTGTTTTTGGCATTTGTCAGTTTCCCATTCTTGGTAAGTCATATATTATTTTCCTATTGAAGCAGAAATATGATTTTTTTCAGGAGCATGAAACCAGTGCATGTTTTGCCTTTGGGTGCTCTGATAGCTATTGTAAAAACTATAAAATACGAGCTGTGTTTCTCATGTTTCCTTCTAATGGGACAATGTCAATCTCTATTTATATGTTTTTTACCTCAGGCATGTATGCTGACATTTTAAGTGTTTACTGTATGCTGCACTGGTTAGGCCACATCTTGAGTCCAGTGTCCAGTTCTGGACCCCTCAGTTTAGGAAGGATGTTGACTTGCTGGAACGAGTCCAGAGAAGGGCAACGAAGTTGGTGAGGGGTTTGGAACACAAGCCCTATGAGGAGAGACTGAGGGAGCTGGGGTTGCTCAGCCTGGAGAAGAGGAGACTTAGGGGTGATGTTATTGCTCTCTACAACTACCTGAAGGGAGGTTGTAGACAGGTGGATGTTGGTCTCTTCTCCCAGGCAGCCAGCACCAGAACAAGAGGACACAATCTCAAGCTGCGCCAGGGGAGGTTTAGGCTGGATGTTAGGAAGAAGTTCTATACAGAGAGAGTGATTGCCCATTGGAATGGGCTGCCTGGGGAGATGGTGGAGTCGCCATCATTGGAGGTTTTCAGGAGGAGACTTGATGGGGTGCTTGGTGCCATGGGTTAGTTGTTTAGGTGGGTTGGATTGGTTGATGGGTTGGACACGATGATCTTGAAGGTCTCTTCCAACCTGGTCTGGTCTATTCTATCCTGGTGTAACAGGGAAATTTTGCATTAAATACCAAAATACAGAGCTTCTGGTCAGTATGAACACAGGACAAGCTTTTAGTTGTCCTTCTAGTGAATTCCATTATATTTGTAATACATGCATGATTAAATGGTAAGATTTAAGAGTTAAATTTCTACACGTCCTATTTTTCAGTAATCTTGTATACAGTAGATAGTATTTATTTTGTTTTCTTGTGTAGGAAACTAAACTCCTGATGAGAGTGAACATGGCTTAACAACATTGCTTGGTTTCTTACCTTTGTGTGGCGTTTTGGGACTCTATTATCTGGGATAATCTGTCAAAGACCAGTTGTCTTTTTTGTTGTGAGCTTTTCTTTTTATTTTGATATCTCTTGAAAGATATCTCAGTGAAGAAGTGTTCTAAAATCTCATGTAACTTAGCCTTTGAGAAGTGTTCATAATGCAAAAGCTGTCAATCTGTAGTATGTATTACAGTGGAATTTGCTGGTGCATCCTAATTATTTCAGTTTGGATGCTGGCCTTTGAGCAAGACAGAATTTAGGACTGAGGTTACAGAAGAATGTTTCATTTCAGGTTTAGTTCTGGTTTTGGATTACTTGCTTGCCATATGACAATGTGCAAGAGTTATTCCCAGTTTAGATGCATAAATGGGAGAATGCTGTGGTGTGACTCCTTTATTTCAAAGATAGAATAGAATAGAATTAACCAGGTTGGAAAAGACCTTTGAGATCATCAAGTCCAATCTATCATCCAACACTATCTAATCAACTAAACCATGGCACCAAGCGCCCCATCCAATCTCTAACTGAACACCTCCAGTGATGGTAACAGAATCCTCTACATCCTTCCTGAAGCGAGGTGTCATATTGATTCATTTAGCAGATTAATACTCTAGTTCCTTGATCTATTTTATCTGCCATAATTTCATCGACTGGATAATCTTTAATATGGACTCATAGGACCATTGCCATAGAAATGCCTCTTTCTACTCTCTCTGGAGCTTACCTAGGTAACTAATTCTTACAGAGACATAAGCACAGAGATCTGTGTATGTAGACAGAGGACATTCTGTGGGTGAACTATGTGGGCTGTAGAATCCAGTTTCACAAGGACCTATGTTTTCAGCCGGCTCTGTGTGATGCTGATTGTGCGCAGCTATGCAAGTAACAAGACGACTCTCCTGTTGACAGTGCTGCTGTGGAAATCTAGGCTACAATATTGGGCTTTGAAGAGCAACATGTTTTTTAGATAGGACTTGCTGAGAAACTATTTAAATATTGAACATATCAAATTTCAGATCATGTGAGTGTTTGAACAGTGGTGTGAAGAAACACACTGAAGGTCTGCACGCAGTCATGAAGCGTACCTCCCTGCTTGTGTGCTCAGCTACCTGTTTACGCTGGCTAAATGGATCACACAAAGCAGTCATGATGTTCTTCATACAATACTCTTATTTTTTGTGAGCTAAAGGTTCTACATGTTGGCATTCCATCAGGAAAGTAAAAAGCTGTACTCAATGGCAGCAAAAAAAGGTCAAACGAAATTGTTCCATGAATTATGAGAATATAGAATCATTTTAGAGGTAGTGAGTCAGGCCCTGGTTTACATTTTGACCCATGAGTGTTCAGCTTGTTTTAAGCTTCAAAGATTTATTCTTTTTTTTTTTTTTTGGCTAAGACCTTGTCTCTGTTATTTCAAGTAACCTTCTGCCAGAGGAAACAGACTTAATCATAGAATCAAAAAGGTTGGAAAAGACCTCGGAGATCATCAAGTCCAACCTATCACCCAACACCTCCTGACAACTAAATCATGGCTCCAAGTGCCACATTCAATCCTTCCTAAACACCTCCAGTGATGGGGACTCCACCACCTCCTTGGGCAGCACATCCCAATGGCCAATTACTCTTTCTGGGAAGAACTTTCTCCTCACCTCCAGCCTAAACTTCCCTGGCACAGCTTGAGACTGCATCCTCTTGTTCTGCCGCTGGTTGCCTGGTAGATGAGACCAACCCCCACCTTGCTACAACCTCCTTTCAGGTAGTTGTAGACAGCAAGAAGGTCTCCCCTCAGCCTCCACTTCTCTTGAGTGATTTCTGAGCAGCATAGCCTCTTGGTTCCCATAATCTTCTCCAATCACTCCTGCCAGTCAGGTTATGAAGTGGAGCTTTGTTCTGCTTTTGCACAGTGTGATAAAACTAAAACAACAAAAACTTCCCTCTGTTGTTTTTCAGAATTTTTGCTTTTTGTTTTCAGCCTCGCTAAAGTGCAGGGAAGTGTGTGAAACTTGCAGGCAATCTCTTGTGAGAACTCTGGATTGGAGATGCTGTCACAGGAATTACATTTTATGTGCTTTGATGAAATTTGCTAATATATAGCAAATATTTAAGAAGTGAGTTCTTACTTGGTTGGCTTTAATGAAATGATCTCTGCAACTGTCTGGAAAAGCTTTGTCCACTGAAGCATCCTTGTCACTTTCTTCTTGTTCCCCATGAACTTGTCCTATTGCACAAATATATACCCTCCTGATACTTTCCCCACAAGGGGAAACTGCCTCCTTACAGCAGAGTCTGCATATTTCCCATGCCTAGTAATGTTTCAGATAATTATTTCACAGCTTCCTTGCTGTTAATACTCTTAACACATAATGAATATTTCATACCAAGATGAACATAGGTTCTGAATCTAAAAGATTATGTAGTACCAAGCTTTAAATTAGGAAATTAAATATATTTAAATTACATTGAAGAAGGCTCTGATTAAGAGCCATTAGCATTAAACTTGGCATTTTGTTAGGAACACACGTGCTCTGTAGGAAGTGCTGTGTCATCCTAGAAGTGCTTCTGTTTACATGTCTTCTTTATTCTGCTATCTCTATAGTCCTCACAGGGTCAGGATGACAAACCTGTGTCTCCCAGAGTGAGTGTTTTACCTGATGCAGCCACACCTGATTTTGAAATGGTAGTGGTGTGATGGTTCAATCCAGCCGCACAAACAAATCCTTGGCTAGGCACAGTCGAAGAAGCGAATGAAGCTGTATTTTACAAGCAATGATGAAATGCAATGAATGCATACAAAATATACAGTATTTACAAGGTATACAAGAATTTACAGGAAAGAACACAACACAGAAACCCTCCCGAGGAGGATTTCACCTCGGGTTCCCCCCAACCTCTCTCCCCCTCCCCTTTTACCTCTAGTTAATTACAGTATCACTAGGGTTGGAAGAGACCTCAAAGATCATCGCGTCCAACTTGTCACCACAGAGCTCATGACTAGACCATGGTACCAAGTGCCACATCCAATCCCCTCTTGAACACCTCCAGGGATGGTGACTCCACCACCTCCCCAGGCAGCACGTTCCAAGGACAAATGACTCCCTCTGTGAAGAACTTTCTCCTCACCTCCAGCCTAAACTTCCCCTGGCGCAGCTTGAGACTGTGTCCTCTTGTTCTGGTGTTGGTTGTCTGGGAGAAGAGACCAACCCCTTCCTGGCTACAACCACCTTTCAGGTAGTTGTAGACAACAATGAGGTCACCCCTGAACCTCCTCTTCTCCAGGCTAAACAATCCCAGCTCCTTCAGCATCTCCTCACAGGGCTTGTGCTCAAGGACTGAATAGAAGGGGAAAAAAAACCCAAGAGGTAGAAAATTGTTAAGGGAATTTTTCAGTTAGGCTCAAAAGCTTCATTAGAGGAAAAACTAGTATGGTTATCTCAAAGTTTGCAGATAAGAGGTCTCCCTCTCTGTCCAGAACAGTGCCATGCGGGCAGCAAGAGGCAGAGTGGCAGTGCTGGAGCGAGAGAAAGGAATGTGAGGGAGATTTGCTGTGGTACATCTCACATCTGACCAATGAAATTCGTTTAGAATTAATCTTTGTTTTCCTTTTTACACCCAAACATTCAGCTAGAGAATTCTGCAGCTAGCCTTTCCTTAAGGGCACAGCCTAAAGTGTCACAGAAATATTTTAAGTTTGTGATACCGTAAGGAAGTTTTTGCCAAGGTTGTGCATAATTTACTATGCAATCTTTGAATCCAATCTCAGTGCAACTAATTTTATACTTTTCTTGCTTTCAGAAAGCTTAATTAATTTATATACTTGGAGAAAACTGTATTGATAGATCTATCCTTCCAGGTACCTTCTAGGTGATGTTGTTGCTTTGATGTGCTGTGTGAAAAATAACATCTTTTGGAAATTGGCTTGGTATTCAAGATTTGCAACTTGATATTCAACACTGGCTGGCTTACAAAAGTTTGGCAGAGGATGGCTGGTGAAAGCAGTGCATTGTTAATAACCTCACCTGCAAAGCAAAACACTTTCTGTGTGAATACAGTGTAGTTATGCAAAGTAGGTTGAGTCTTAAGTGGAAAATTTTATTCTCACTAAGTCCTCTGTGCACTATGTGACAGACAGTATTTAATTGAATAATAGTAATAATAGTAGACCAAGTTAAACAGAGAATCCCTCAGAAGGGAAGCACCAGTAGAAAGGTTATTGCACAAATGGTATTTAATGATTATGTTTGGGTTTGGGGTTTCTTTTCTTGGTCTAAGCTTTATAGATAGAGCCTATTACAGTAACTACTGCAATGACAAACAAAAAGGTGTGAGTTTAATGCATTCTGGAGGAACAGCAGCTTTGCGCATCTTGATTTAGGAGGAGAGACTCCTCTGTTTCTGCAAATTATGGAACTTTCAGTTGCTTTTAAAAAAATCTGGCTGTAAAGGGACCTGGCAGTTTATCGAGGCCAAAGAGTAGTTTCTGCTCACGGATGATAAGAGGTGGTTGGCAGCACGTGTGATCTGATAGGGTGAGGACAGACTGAATGTCAGGACCATAATGTGAAGAATGGTAGCAAGTCATTGAAAGTAATGGTTTGCAAAAATATCACTTGGTTACTTCCAGTGTGGTTCATTTTCTGCCATCTGCTCTAAGACATCAGAACAATAAGATGAAACATGAAATTATCTGCATTCCTTATTTGCATAATGAGGATGTAGATGTAATTTTGCTGGCTAGCCTTTCAGTCTGGCCCAAACCAGGTTGTTTAACTTGTCACTAGCCAGCACACATAATGTCAGCACATGGCTGAAATGCAAATAAAATCTAGAAACTCAGAGCTAAGAGTAAATAGCTTTTGTAGAGGGGAAAAGAGGGGCAGTTTCAAACATGCCATGTTTAGCTGCTTTTGGTTTGATCAAATAATCCACTCGGTAACAGTTTGATTTCCCATACTTAGATACATTAGACTTTTTCTATAAAACATGCCTTGTGAGTCTGAGAGAATGAGTTAAACGGCTTACAGGAGCTGCTCAGAGAGATCATCTGAGAGCAGAGATACTGTCAGCAAGCCTATTCACTATCAATGAAAAGTGAGGCTCTGGAGCAAGCTGAAATTTATTCATCAGACTACTTGTGGCCAGAGGTTAGTTGTAATAGGGGAGATTAATGTAAGTCAAGAAGCATGCTTCCTTGTGCCTGGAGGTGGACTGGAGTCGTGATCACAAGGTGTTTTGACTGCTTACTAACTATCATCCTGCTGTTCTGCTTGCCCAAGAACTACCTCTGCAGCTGAAATACCTTGGGTTTGTCAGGCATTGTAGAAAAGATTCTGCCCAGCAGATTTTTTTTTCTGGCTGTAGGATCTGCTCTGTACACTCACCACTGATTGGATCTGTGACCTTTACCTATTTTATCCCCTTGTTAGTGACTTTCAGCTGATACAAATCCTTCTTTCATAGTAAATATGTACTTCTTTGACATGCAGATTTTTCTGTCCAGCCTGAAGATGAGAAAGCTCTGAGGTGACCTTGTGGCTCTTTCAGTATATTAAGGGGGCTTAATAGAAAGGCTGAAAAAGACAGACATTTTACCAACAAGTGTACTGACAGGACAATGGGGAGTAGTTTACACTGAAAGAGGGTAGAATGATTTGGATATATGGAAGGTGTTTGTTTGTTTTTTGTTTGTGTGTTTGGGTTTCTTTTTTTTATGGTAGTGGTGAGACAGGAACAAGTTGCCAGGAGATATTATAGATGCTCTGTTACTGGAAATGTTCAATGTCAGGTTAGAAAGGGCTTTGAGCAACATGATCTAGTGTAATATGCCCTTGCCTATGGGAGGGAGGTTGGACTAATTGGTCTTTAAAGGTCACTTCCAACCCAAACTATTCTATGATTTTGTTTGCTTAATATAGCAGCTGAGGAATACATCAGTGAAGACTTAATCTCTATTAGTCCTGTACAAGGACTAAAGAGTTTATTTTTGCCTTTCCTCCCCCCCCCCTTCTCTTTAAATATCAGGCCTTATAAATTTACTTGCTATGCAGTAAGTGTCATGCATCTTTTATGGAAAATGGATATACATCCTTATGAAGATCTGCATATGTCACTGAAAAGAGTTAAAATTAATTGCTGCAGAACAGAGGCACTGGCACAATGCATTTTGGTAGTAAAGCAACATGAGATTTTTTTTTTTTGCTGAGCTAATAAAATGCAATATGAGAAAGAATGAGTCCAATAAAGGGTTCAGATTTATATGGTGATTTTACTTCCCCACCTGCTTTGTAGCTTTTAAAAAATATTGATGTGAAGGAGAGACAGACTTTCCCATATAGTAAGGGGAAATGTTTGAGGAGAAAGACTCCTTTTATATCCTTCCCCATGCTAGGCTCATGCAGCTTCCCTTGCCTGTGAGTACTTGAGAAAATTCCTTCCTCTTGTGGCATTCTGTCTGGGCTACACAGAGAGGGGGGGAAAAAAGGCAGTATGATGAGGTTGTATCTGTGCTGGATGATATGCTTCAATGGTCTTTTAGATCTATGCAAGAAAGGCACAGTTGTGCTTGAATGTGGCAGCCTCAAAGGGATCTCTCTGGCATTTTACCTCCCATGTTTTCTGAAGCATTTCTCCTAAGCTCGTAAGCATATAAAACACTTGCATTTAGATCATATTTGCTGTAACCTTGTGAATGCTTAGAAAATACCTTTTGATAAAACACAGAGGATGTTTTTAAACTGAACTTAGCTCCCAAGTCCTTACAGCTAGTACTTACCACACTTATGAAGGTATTGTTTTAATGTGTCAGCGTAAGGCAAAGCAACTTCAAAAAAGCCCTTAAAATTCTACTGAGATTTTTAAACTTCATAATGATTGAGGAAAAGACTATAGACACTCATGCCCTAGAAACATTGTACCTGGGTATCTTACAAGCAACCTCTTCAAACCTGTTTAAATGGGGTGTCCTGTTTTCTTTGGTGACAAGTATATTTTCAGACTCACACAAGGAAACTGTACAAGACTGATGCAATAAGAATTATTCTGAATGGTGAAGATTTAAAGCCTAATTATAATTCTGTTCCAAGGCAAGGGACTGTGTGAGCTGCTATTACTACACTGTACTGTGTAAACACTGCATACTGATGGAATTTGCTTGTCAACCCCAGTGGCAGTCTGTGCACTAAGCTTGTTGTTCTGTCAGACAAGTGCATCATGGGAAAAGATGAGTATCTCAAGGGATTGTGATCTGCATTCTTAAGAAGAAAGTCAACCTTAAAGGTGCCACAGAGGGACTCTATCCCAGATTATTTTGCTCAAGAGAGAACTGGTTTATTGGCTGTAAACTTTGCATGCTTCTTAGGTGATGATATGCATTTATGTTGCTAAGACTTTGACAGAATATATCAATTTTTATGTTTCATTGTTGATGAAATGATTGGTAAAAGCTCTTGGTGCGATATTATATGTCCTTTACCTCAGGAATTTCTTCAATGATGTGCTTTCATGTATAACAGAGTTTCTAAAGAAGCAGCAGAACTATTTTGCTTCTCAGCTGTTGTTTATGCTGCAGAGGGGCAATTAGATTGTGAATATTTATGTCAAAAACTTTATACTTTTAACAAACACATAAGGGTCTGATTTTGATTCTTCCCAAGCTGATGGGAGATGTGTATTCAATTTTACTCTTGGGAATAAAACTGGGCCGAGCATCTCAAGCTGCAATTGTTATGTGCACTGTTGAAATGGAAGTACCATTAAACTGCAGTGCTGACAAGGGATAATCCCCCATTAAAAAGGTTTCACTTCACTTTTATGATGTGTGGGCCAGTCATGATGATTCAAGATTTCTATGTGTGTGGGAAACTAAATATACTACGTTTTCTACACAGTCATGCATATATGTTAATGGAATTCTGGAACTCCCTTAATGTTTCAATAAATATGCCAAATGTCTGTAGCAACCTGCTGTTCACTCTGCCCAGATTGCTTCTTTGTAAGTAGTTATTAATCTTCAGTACTTGCTGCATTCAACCTCTCCTAGTCTCTGAACCATCTATTCAACTATATTTGGTAGTGTGGGTTTTTTTTTTTTATGATGTATGTAGGCTTGAAAATGTTAATCTCCAAGTGGTGCCTGATCCCTGCTGTGCTGTATTTGTCAGCATAATAGTTTCAAATTGCAAAGAGATAAAGTCATGCAGTTCCAAGTAACAAAGTGTGGTGTTGCCTGGTTCCATTTACATAGGCTAGGCTGTTTTGTTTGTGATTAAAACGTAAAATGTTGGTCTCAGCTATACATTTATGAACCTTAAAAAGACCCCCTTGTCTTTATTCTGGGTCACTGGGGTAAAACTGAAATACTGTTTACATGTGGATGTTGAATATGGAAGTACAAGACTAGATGCATCCTGGAAAGAAAGAATTATTTGATATTTAGGCATTGCATCTTTTGCTTTGGTCTTTACCTTCCAGCAGTACAGGACCATGTCTGTTAAAATGTGAAAAGTGTGGGCAATTTCAAATCAGCACATGGGTTCAAAACTTCACAGAATTTATTTGCAAGTATGATTTTGGTATGAAATGGTGAATTATCAGATCAAATTTAGGTAACATAAGTGTGGCAGGTGGCTGAACACACTAGTTCTTCTGGAAATGGTTTCAGAAATGCATTTGTGATGTACTGCCTGCCACAACAGTAGAGCTGTGTCTCTGACCTGATATGCCTATAATAACAGAAGGCAATACCATCACAAGTTGGCAAGTGATGTGTGTGACAGTGAATTTGATACTGACACTATCTGTGTTTTGAGTCCTGATTTGTGTATGTTAATTGAACAATGACACTGAAATGGCAAGACTACAGGTGTCTGAGAGCTTTCAGTTGTATGGATTTCACCACACATTTGAGAGTGGCCAAGGGGAGCCTAGGACTAGCCACGTTAAATTGAGTGCCTGTCATTTGGTCTGTTATGAAATTGTTTTTCAGGTGAAGTCTTTGTTGTGAGAAACGATATTAAGCATCACTAATTTTGAAGCTGATGTGGCAAATGGGGGAAAAAAAAATAAAAGGAAAAGATATATATAAATAAAATGCAGTTAAGATATGCATCTAAATATTGAAGGCTTCCAGAGTAAAGCTTTTAGTCCTTCAGATCAGATTAAACAGTTCTGAACATCCAATTGATGTCAAATACCTGAGGCTGGAAATTAACCAAGAAACTTTGTAATAAATGAAACATTTTTGCTTTCATTGAGCTATGCAAATTGACATAGCATTGAAATTCCAAATGGGATAGGTGTTTACATATTTTATCTGCATATGTTAAGTGTTTTTGGCTTATAAATGAATATTTCATATCTGCATCTTCCTTGTAAATAGCTTCTAAGACTCAGTTAATCGCAGACACAAGAGATCCTAAATGCACTATGGGACTGCCATGAATTTTGCTTTCTCCTGCTATTTTACAATACTGTGTTAACAGTAATTCTTGGAACAGTAATCCTGTGGATAATAGTTCCATTTAAAAAGACAAACTAGTCATAACTTTGTCTTTTTGTCTCCTGTGAGTTTCATAGAAATCACAGAAACATTCAGGTTGGAAAAGACCCTCAGGATCACCAAGACCAACCAAGAACCCTGCTTTAGAAAGTTCACCCCTAAACCATAGCCCCCAGCACCACATTCAAAGGACCTTTAAACTCATCCAGGGCTGGTGACTCAAACACCTGCCCTGAGCAGCACATTCCAGTGCCTGACCACTCTTGCTGCGAAATCTTTTGTGAAAATCAGGGCAGTAGCATTCTTTTTGAAAGTGTTGAGAACTTCGCACTATCAAAACATTAACCAGTCCTAAAATCTCTTTTATGTTATTTAACCAAGAAGGAGCTATTTTGATGAACATGTTTTTAAGCTTCTATGAATAATTATTTACACTATCGCAGTATCACTAAGGTTGGAAGAGACCTCAAAGATCGAGTCCAACCTGTCACCACAGACCTCATGACCAGACCATGGCACCAAGTGCCATGTCCAGTTCCCTCTTAAACACCTCCAGGGATGGTGACTCCACCACCTCCCTGGCCAGCCCATTCCAATGACGAATGACTCTCTAGGCTGGAGGTGAGGAGGAAGTTCTTCACTGAAACTTCCCCTGGTGCAGCTTGAGACTGTGTCCCCTTGTTCTGGTGCTGGTTGCTAGAGAGAAGAGACCAACCCCTTCCTTCCTGGCTACAACCTCCCTTCAGGTAGTTTTAGATAGCAATGAGGTCTCCCCTGAGTCTCCTCTTCTCCAGGCTAAACAACCCCAGCTCCCTCAGCCTCTCCTCACAGGGCTGTGCTCAAGGCCTCTCCCCAGCCTTGTTGCCCTTCTCCAGACATGTTCAAGTGTCTAGATGTCCTTCCTAAACTGAGAAACCCAGAACTGGAAACAGTACTTAAGGTGGGCTAGCCAATGCAGAGTACAGGGGCACAATGACTTTCCCTGCTCCTGCTGGCCACACTATTCCTAATGCAGGCCAGGATGCCATTGGCCTTCTTGGCCACCTGGGCACACTGCTGGCTCATGTTTAGGTAGCTGTCAATCAGCAGTTAGAAGAAAAACAGTAGATGTGAAAAAGCAAATAAATGTAAACAGGCTATAAAGAAAAACACAAACCACAAGGATGCTATTTTCATATTTTCATTTTGCTGTCATTTTCAGGCTCTATTTTTTTCCCAACAATGAAAAAAAGTTTTTAACATCCATTTGTAACACCCTTATCACAACTATGTGTTTAGATGTAGTAAATGCATGCAACACATAAAGATGGCAGGAAAATGGTTTCTTTAGTGCTTTTGCTTAGATGAAGGTCAATGTATACCCTCTGAGTATATACACAGTATATGCAAGTGGAAAGAGTGCTGGCTGGGTCAAGTTACTTGTCTTTTATACCTTTAGCATACTTCATGTTTATTTCAGTCTTTCTTTGCAATAATTTTATTCCTTTTCTTGTTTATTTTTAAGTCATTGTGTTCTGCTGATTTGTAAAGAGGATTTGGGATTGAGGGCACACTATGAGGGTGGGTATGCAATAGCAGCATTTTTTTCAGGGTTGTCTCATAGAATTACAGAATGGCCTGGGTTGGAAGGGACCTCCAAAGGTCATTTAGTCCAACCCCTTCTGCAGCCAGCAGGGGCATCCTCAACTAGATCAAGTTGAGCAGAGCCCTGTCAAGACTCACCTTGAATATCTCCAGGGATAGGGCCTCAACAACCTCCTTGGGCAACCTCTTTCTGTGTTCCACCACACTCAGGGCAAATAACTTGTTCCTAACTTCCAAACTAAATCTACTCTTCTCTAGCTTGAAGCCATTGCCTCTTGTCCTATCACTACAGGCCTTTTGTTTCTTGTAAATACAGTAGCTTTTTTATACTGTTGACATCTTTTATGTGTAGCATCAGAAACTTTTCTTAGGTTTATTTCACCAAAAAAACCCCCTCTCCTTCAGGTATTATGTGGGTCAGAGGTGAAGCTTCTGTACTCTGTCCTAGATCATAAGTGTCTTGACTTTTTTTTTTCAGTTGTATCTTATCTCCTACTGATCACACCCTTTAAAAGGATTTTTTTCCTGGTAACCTTCTCCATGTATGAGTCATTCAAGCCAAAAGAAGAAAGTAGCAGACTTCTGTTAGATGGGGGACATAAAGACATAATATTTCTCTGTTGAGCTGTTCTCAATCCATGCATCATCATGTGCATTTGCCTAGCTATTTCAGAGGAGAATCCCAAAACCTTTCAGAAAAGAGAGTTAAGCTCATTCCCTGGAGAACTGTAATTACAAGTGGTACACTGAATGAGTCAAACAACCTTCTAAGTTGTTATAATTGCATAGTGTCATGAAATTTGTCTTCCATCTCGTTCTCCTCCTGAGTACTTTTTGTTATAGAGAACAATGTCTTGAACTGATAGCTAGATTATCTGGACACAGGATCTACTCCTGTTAGACCAGTTTTTCTATTGGTGTTAAATTGTACACCTCCAGGTGTACAATGAGAGTGATGTATGGGATTTTAGCTGAAGTTTGAACTCCTCCTTATGACTGACTAATGTAAAGATTTTGCTGAGTGGGCACTGAAAATGCTTGCATGAACCTAAGCCAGTTTCCTGTCTATTTGTAAACTCTGCTCTGTAGTCTTTAGAATGTACCACTGCCACCAGATATTTTGGCCAATGTGCTAAAACCCCAGAAATATGAGTATTCATCACACTCAAATCTATATCATTGTAAATTGGAAAGGTAATTTTATACTTTATTTGATAGCAAATATGGCATAATTTCCACCCCAAATATGGTATCATTTAAGTCAACATTAAGGCATAGCAGGGATCATAGTGAAGAAATTGCAGGTCATGTTTAGAAATAGGAAGTTGCTTCTTGGTAGTACTCAGCCTAATTATTTGCTAAGGAGGAAGCTGCTGGCAGCCTAGCCTTCCTTGTTTGCAAGGATGTCCATAATCTGAGCCTTTCTGAGTTTTGACTGCTCTGCAGATGCTTTGAACATAGCAAAATCTGAGTAGCTCTGTCCATTTTTTCCCCCTGATTCTGCTAATGCCAACAGCTGTGGGATGATTTTCTTCCCTCTGACAGACCAGTTCAAAGATGCAGGGGTGAAGGCAAGTCAGGTAACACCTATTGAAAACTCCACAGTCTGCTTCCTCACTTCTGCTGTTTTGCCTTGAAACCCACCAGGTGGAAGTAGGGGAATTGAGCCCTGGTGCTTTGCATAAGATCAGTCTATGTTCTGTACGATCCTGTGCAGTCAGCAGATGTTATACTCATTATTGTATGTGAGTGTACATTATTAGTAGCTGTGTGCTAAGCAATATACGTCAAAGGGAATTATAAACTGTTCTAGAGTTTTGCATCAGCAAATCTGCCAATTCATCCACTGTAATCTTTTCAAGTAGAGATGAAGAAAATCATATCTTTTTCTGATATTGAAAAGCTGTCCCTCAGCATTCAGATGGGCAATATGTATACTGGATGTTATATTCTGGTCTTACGGTGTCTGAAACCACTCATCTCCTTTCACAGGTCTATCCTGTTAAGTTTTGGGTCTTTTCAAAGCTGTTCTCTTCTCTCCTGCATTCAGTGGTTAATGATACTCAGGATCTCGGGTAGTGATAGGACTAGGGGGAATGGAATGAAGCTGGAAGTGGGGAGATTCAGGATGAATGTGAGGAGGAAGTTCTTCACCATGAGAGTGGTGAAGCCCTGGAATGGGTTGTCCAGGGAGGTGGTTGAGGCCCCATCCCTGAAGGTGTTTAAGACCAGGCTGGATGAGGTTCTGGCCAGCCTGATCTAGTGTGGGGTGTCCCTGCCCATGGCAGGGGGCTTGGAACTAGATGATCCTTGTGGTCCCTTCCAACCCTGACTGATTCTATGATATTTCTACAAGAAAAACCACACTTTAGTCTTCAAAACAATTTCACAGTACCATGTTCATCAACACTAAAAGCTCAGTGTGAGTCACTGTACTTAAAAGACACTGAGGTGGAGAAGTAAAACAATAACAAGTGGAAATTAAAAGCTGTAGAAGTACACAATGCTTTTTTTTATACCTCGGGGGGATGATATGGTTATGTAGCTATGAAAAGTTACAGCTTCTCATTTTATTTTATATGAGACAATGAAATTGCATCTGGAATTTCAGAAGGAGTGGAGCACCTCCATGTTTCATAGACATTATGTTACACCCCTCCCTCCCCCCCTTCATCTCATTAGCTACTTTTTCTGTAGTTTGGTGGTTTATAGGAGGTATTTTTCTCTTCCTTTTGGAGAACAGGTGTGGTTTTCAGAGCAATTTAAGGGATTTAGGTACTGCAGCTTTAAGCAGCTTGGGAATGTTTAGCTAACTCACAATTTAACACTGAGAACTGGGCCATATGTTTCCTACAATTTATCCCAATGTTCCAACATACCTGATGCTGTAGCTTTTCAACAACACAGCAGTAAAAGTAAGTTCCTTCCAGAACTGCACTGTTTCCTCCTGACAAAGGATAAGAGTATTAGTTTCTGTCTGATAGAAGAGGATCAGTGAAAGGGTTACAGGGAATACAGGGATTTCTTCCCCTCGCCCCCCACCCCCCCCATGTATGTTTCTGCCTCTTGAAGTTCTACTAAGCTGGAAACAGCATTCCAGACTTGCAGAATGAAAGGAAATAACCAAGCTCTGAAGGACTCTATACCAGCTTTGCTTTGAGACTTGGATTAGTGAAAGCCACACAACAGAGCTTTTTTTTATGTAGAGGCATTCAAGAGTTAATATTGCAGTCACAAGAAAATAATTTAGAGTATCTTTTAACTCAAAGATTCTAGAATCCCTAGAAGCCTAAACAAAAGCCTTCCAGGGATTCTAGTTTACATTGCTCATTAGTGGCTTTCCATTGGCCATTGTTCATGTCTAGTGTGATATCCATTTTCCAGTGGATGCCATCTCCAAGGCTATTACAGTAGCATCCTATTGTCAGCTTCAACCAAGAGACCAATGGGTTAATGAGAGTCACTGAAATGCCTTCTGATCCAGGCAAGTGGTCTATCCAAATCAGGCAGAACTGACAGAACAGCACAGCAAAGCTTCAGTTGCCACTGCCTGCAGCTGGAACATTTTGGTATCCAGAGCTGTCAGTCTCGAATATTTCACGAGCTCTGAGTTCACTTTGGAATGCAGAAAAAGGAAGCAAGAACTGCAGAGCTAAGTTATCTCGACTTTTGTTATATATGCAGCTTAAAGACACCAGCCATTTCTGAATATGCATGTGTTTTTATCTAAGCACCATATGGTTTTGCTGACCTATGCAATGTTGATATTTCTACCCTAATTTGTATGTGTTTCTCTGTGCAGTGCCTGTTTTAGTTGTAGGAAAATGGCTAGAGTGCTGCTGAGTCAGTGCAGCTGGGATAATGAGTTGACCTACTTTTTCTGTCTCATTGGGAGATCCATGCATTATTAGAAGAAAAAATTAATTGCTAAAGATAATCCTTTCCACAGGAAAGTCTGTGGGAAATCTCTTCACTTATCACTACCTTTTCTTTCCCTTTTCTTAATATTTTCCCCCTTAAATCCAGCCATAAAGCAGCCTGTACCAATAATACTATGAACAGTACTAACTGAGAAAAACATGAGAGTTGATGTGTAACAACTGTGCAGTCCAAGGTCATGAAACAAAATCCTCAAAGCAGCAAAGCATGGGCTGCAGCTTTGCAAATTTTGCATTGGAATGGTGGAGATGTGGAAAGTCCTAATTCATTAAGGCTGTGCTAGCATCTTTTAATATAAGCTATTGACTTTTAATATGGGCTGCAATCTTGTGCCTTATAGGGAGAAATGATATTTCTTGTTTCACTGAGCTTTTCCAACTTTTTGACCAACAGCATCTTGTTAGAGCATCCTTCAGTGTCTTCTCCTTTTGTCACTGAAGCTATACCTGAAGTATACCTCCCCACCTAACATAGGGGTGTTGTGCTGTGTGAAAATGTAGGAGCCCTCTGCAGGAGCAGAGTAAGGATTAGTGGCAATAAACTCAATGAGATAAGGACAATATAGTAAAGAGATTCAACAGGAATAGCAAGAAGGAAGGACATGCATCTTTGAATATTGTTTCTGGGGGCTGGCTGCTGTAGGCATGGGAACAGCTGCGAGCCAGAGATGTGCCTCCACCTCAGTTCTTTTGCTGTGTGAAATGCCAAGGAGAGAACTGCTGAAGTTGTGTTGGGTATTGTTTTAGTCCCATTTCTCACAGGACTTGCTGATTTTCTTGCACAGGAGCCATCAGCAAGCACCTTGAGAAATGCTCTGTTTGACCGGCTAAGCAGTCACTGCTGATAGCATGAAAAAAATCAGAGGATGGTTTCTCATTAGCTGAGAATGTGTACCACCTTTTGTTAAACAAAAGCTTTAGTAGTTTTTATTTGGGTAATCTTTTGATTAAAGTTGCTGTAAGAACATTCCCTGTAGTTATCAAGCTAGCTCTGGTGGGTCATTCCAGCATCAAAATCCAGTTTCATTTACTGGGTTTTATCTGTGCAAGGGCTGAATGCTTTGACTCACTCTTATCCAGACTAGGGGAAAGCAGACAGCAGTATTGTAAATAGATTTGTATCAGGATATAATATTGCCAGGCTCCAAAAGCATTACAGTAAATCCTTCAGCACAATCAGCCTAAAAATAAGAACAAGAACCACAGTGATGTTCAGAAAGCTGGTAGATCTTGTTTTATTTGCAGTATGAGCCCTGTTGGTCAAGGAATTCCTACCTGAGTATCAGGCAATGGGCTCAATTTCTACTCTCACAGTATCAGTACCTACTCTTCCTCTGTTGCAGAAGTGAATACAAATGTGCTAAAAACCTCGGGAGCCTCTACAGACCTGCTCAGAAGTCATTGAATGAAAGGACAGACTTATAAGGTGAAATATTACATGCAAGATATTTAGAGGAGTTTCAAGGACAGTGAGTTCTCCATGCTACCACTCAAGCCCTGCTGAAATCAAAATTTTTCAGGTTTAAGTGAAATCTGTTTGAAGTAAATTAAGTGAAAGTCAGACTCTGTTCTTTGTGTGATTTCTGTTCATTTCAGGCAGAAGGTCTCTTCCTGTTGGCCAGAAATCACAAATTAATCACAAACAAATATTCTCTTGGCTTAACTTTTCCTTGTATCTCTTAAAATGATACATAAGGATAGTTGTGATTCATTTAATAAGAGCAAATAGGTTACTAAGGCAGGAAATAGATTATAATAGATTCCCTCAGCTCTTTCTCATAAAACTTGTGCTCTAGAGCCCTTGACCGGCTTCACTGTCCTTCTTTGGACATGTTTCATCGCCTCAGTACCTTTCTTGTAGCAAGGGACCCCAAAATGAACTTGGTAGTCAAGGTGCAGCCTTGCCAGTGTCTAGTACAGGGAGAAAATCACTTCCCTTGTTCCTGCTGGTCACACTATTGCTGATACAAGCCAGTATGTCATTGATCTTCTCCGCCACCTGGTCACACTGCTGTCTCATTGATCAATCCCCCCAGGTCCTTTCTTTGCTGGGCAGCTTTCCAGCCACAATTTTACCACTTTGAAAGATGTTATGTGACTGGGTGTAGTTGAATCAGCAAAGTGACTCACCTACTGTAGTGGCAGAACACAGCACTGAGATTTAGGATATAGTGGTGATGTTGATGGATTTGGGGATATCTACACTATGTGCCCCCTTATTCCTAGCCCTGGGATAGCTGCCAGGGCTACATGGCAAAGTCCTGTTTCATGCAGAGATAATAGTTTTGATCCTAGAGGCAGTATACTCTGTGCAGTATGCCCAACGTGCTACCCCCAGGGCAGTGCCATCTTGATAGAGTTATGTTTCCAGCTATAGAATGAGGTTTGTGTTAGAGTTAGCTAAGATATCATAGCATGGTGCATCCTTGCACAGTGCTGAAATATCCTTAACTTCCAGTCCTGGGTGACTGTGTAGTTAGAGATCCCTGCATCCTGAGTACACTGATCATCCAAGGGAGCAAGCTTGTAAACTGGCATGGAATTCAGCTTTGTAGAAGAGATAACAACAAAATGAAAGGGAAGAGTGGCCAAAGCAGAGCAGTTCATGTAGAAATGTGGGCATGGAAATTGGATGGCAGCCATTTCACTGCTTAAGTCACCCTGGTACCCTGTTTTTCTAGAGTTCATAAACCAGCATGAATTATTGATGCCAGCTGCCTGTGTGGAACATATTTATAGTGTTTGCTGTGTAACAGTAGCTTTCCTATATAACCACTCAATTCTCAGTGCTACAGGCAGAGCCCTGTGTTCCTGCCAGATTACCAGAATGCAGCATCTGCTCCTCTCCGGCCAGCAGAGTCTGGCAGTAAAACCAACATGTCTGGCACAGGAAGATCAGTGCAGATTTTCTTCCCTGTGTGGAACAGGGTTACCTGCTGGTTTGGAGACTCTTAAGCCATGTTCCCTCATTCTGGGATCTGCATGGATGAAAGTAAAGAGGCTGCTGTTCATCCATTCTTCTGGCAGATGTAATTTCATGGGGTTAGCAATTTAAAGCATCTCTTTATTTAAATGTTTGCCTTTGTACAGTGGTCTCAGAACTACTCTGGTACAGACTGCTGACATTTCTGAACTACCCTTCCTGGCTCATGCCATGATCTCTGTAGTGTTATGTAAGTCTTTCTGCTAAAAATCTTGTGTGTGTGTGTGTGTGTGTGTAAAAAACCACAGCTTTCTCTGTTCCCGTTATTGATTTGATTGGCCTCTTTTCACTGCGTGTTCTGATTGTCCTGTCTATAGTGGGTAATGAGCAGGCACTTGTTTCTTTGTCTCTGTGGACCATTTAACTGATGCTACATTTCAACATTGAATATTTAAGTCATAGAGATGGTTTATGTGGCAAAACAACAAAGCATTTATAATTCTCCCTCCTTGCAGGAGAAATAACAGAACCATACAATGTAGCACAAAATCTTCAGCTAAATCTAGATGCATATAAAGTTCCTCATTGTTATTAGTTTTGCACTTCCACAGTCCAGTCAGTGTTCTTCTCTGAGACTCCTGCCTGCAATTTCTCTATGAATTCGATACTCTTTCAGTGCAGCTCTGAAATTGCTGCTTGTTTTTATTCACAACAATGTTAGGGATGTACTGCCACAAAGTCTTTGAATGCTGCTTCATTTGGAAGATCTAAATAACTTACAAGTGGACCATCTTCCCTTGCTAGGGTTGGACAAACTATGATGAGGAAGAAAAACAATTGTTATTCATATCATAGAACACATTTCCAGTTTAAACGGTATGAGATCAAACACATCCAAGTGCCGGGTTCTGCACATTGGCCACAGCAACCCCATGCAGTGCTACAGGCTGAGGTCAGAGTGGCTGGAGAGTGGCCAGGCGGAGAGGGACCTGGAGGTACTGGTTAATGGTAGGCTGAATGTGAGCCTGCAGTGTGCCCAGGTGGCCAAGAGGGCCAATGGCATCCTGGCCTGTATGAGGAACAGTGGCCAGCACAAGCAGGGAGGTCATTCTGTCCACGTATACTGCACTGGTTAGGCCACACCTCGAGTACTGTGTCCAGTTCTGGGCCCCTCAGTTTAGGAAGGATGTTGACTTGCTGGAATGTGTCCAGAGAAGGGCAACAAAGCTGGGGAGGGGCTTGGAACACAAACCCTATGAGTAGAGACTGAGGGAGCTGGGGTTGCTTATTCTGGAGAAGAGGAGGCTCAGGGGTGACCTTCTTGCTGTCTACAACTACCTGGAAGGAGGCTGTAGACAGGCAGAGGTTGGTCTCTTCTCCCAGGCAGCCAGGACCAGAACAAGAGGACACAGTCTCAAGCTGCACCAGGGGAGATTTAGGCTGGAGGTTAGGAATAAATTCTACACAGAGAGAGTGACTGCCCATTGGAATGTGCTGCCTGGGCAGGTGGTGGAGTCGCCATCATTAGAGGTGTTTAGGAGGAGACTTGATGGGGTGCTTGGTTGCATGGTTTAGTTGATTAGGTGGTGTTGGATGATAGGTTGGAAGGTCTCTTCCAGCCTGGTCTATTCTATTCAAGTAAGTGCTCATAATGAATAATTAGATTTCAGTATTCATTGTGTGTTGATTCTTAAAATGTATTTTAAGATATTTTTTCCTTTTTATTTTCTTTTTTCTTTTTTCCTTTTTTAATGTATTTCCCCCTCCCCCCCCCACCCCCAGAAACAAACTTGATCTTGTAAGCCTGGGGCTGCAAATTTGTGCTTGGACAAGTATTGCTTTTTATTTTTTTGGAAAACATTGCTAATATTTTTGTTTGAATATTGCTCAACATTTCCTGCTGGTGGATTAACATGATGATAGGAAAGGCCACATGCATCCAAGTGCATGCAAGAAATGACAAGCAGGAACATGGAACACACATTGTTGAGTTTTCTGAAGGTGAATGGTCCACACCATCTGAATGTGATTAGGAACTCCACAAGCATCTCTGAAAAGAAGCTGGCATTTTCAGAACATAGCCAGAACTCTCCATAAGGAGAAAATTCTGAAACTGATCCAGGTGGAAGGGTTTTTGGGTCCTATCCAGATTTAATCTATAGGATGGACACATGTAAGGAAAGGAAAGATAATTTTGGGTAATGAATACTCATGGTGACCTCTCAATGACTTCAGTTAAATTCAGTCACCCTTTATAAAAGCTAAATTTAATGAATTGTGGGGTATTTTTTTTGCTGTGGGGTTTTTTTTTTGTTCCTTATGCTTTCAGAGATCTATTTACATGATTTAAGGTCAGAACAAGATATAATTATCTTGCTTGTATGTATTTGCAAAAGAAATTATTTTCTTGATTAGATTCTGAACCTTATCTTTATATCCATGATATTTTTTTTTTCCCTCTTTGCAAGCTGTTGTGTTCCTCTCCCCTCCCTCCTCCCCCCAATGACAATTTATATTTGGATGCATTTGTATTTTCAAGAACAACTGCAATGCAGTATATTTAAATGCATTGCAAAGCATGCTTGGCATAATTGCAAAGAAAACAGTAGAAATGTAAGACATTTAGAATAGAACAGACCAGGTTGGAAAAGACCTTTGAGATCGAGTCCAACCTATCACCCAGCACCATCTAATCAACTAAACCATGGCACCAAGCACCCCATCCAGTCTCTTCCTAAACACCTCCAGTGATGGTGACTCCACCACCTTCCTGGGCAGCACATCCCAATGGCCAATCTCTCTTGCTGTGAAGAACTTCTTCCTAACGTGCAGCTTAAGGCTGTGTCGAAGACTGGCAATCAGGCCATGAAAAAGTGTAACTGAGGTGCTCTGATGGTGGAAATGTTCCATTATACACAATGATTTTTTTCTCAGTAATACTATGTGCAGCAGTTACTAACCAGCTAGAGACTCTTTGTGTCAGTAGCAGTCCCTGGGTGCAACAAAAGTGCACTTTCTTATACTTCTTATTACTTAAGACTGCTAGTTGGAACATGAGCCTCATACCTGATGCATTTGCCTAACATAGAAGATTATGGAAACAGAAAGTTTGTTTGTTTGCCTCAATATCAAGAAGTATTTTTCTTACTTTTGTGCTTTCATTTTTCACTACATTTATACTTTTCACTCTAGGATTAAAAAAAAACCCAAAACATGTTAAGATGTTCCTTTAGGACAATTACTGTTAGCCAACATTAAAGCAACTCTTAGGTCTGTTTCCCTATGTGTGAAGCTTGTCTGTTGGTCCAAACAAAAGCTCCAGGTTAGAGGTGTGTTACATCTTCTGGTGCTGCAACAATTGGAGACTTGATGGGGTGCTTGGTGCCATGGTTTAGTTGATTAGGGGGTTGGATTAGTTGATAGGTTGGACACGATGATCTTGAAGCTCTCATCCAACCTGGTCTGGTCTAGTCTAATTTCATACTTTCATAAAAGGTGAGATCTGCATAGTAAGTGAGAATTAATTAAAATAAAGATATAATTAACCTGATCTTAGGCTTTCCCACTTTAAATACATCTTCTGCTTGCTTCCCTACAGTTCCCCTCTCAGTGGAAGATAAATCTATACCAAAGCTGCAGAAAACATTACACCTTTAAGACAAGGTCTGTTTGCAGCTATGGGCAATTGGAGGCATTTATCATGTTAACACAGCTGATGAAGACTGGTGTGTGTTAGGTGGAGCTCATACAAGCAGCTCTGCTACTTGAAGGTGACACTTTGTGATTGTGTGATTCTCTGAGGGTAACAATTGGTCTTGACATAGGCTGGAATGAATTTACTTCCTCAGCGTACACAGAAGTTACTGGAATAGAGCCTATGAACAAAGCTCCGTCTCCCAGTGTCTTGGTGCCCTTTCTTTTTCAAGGTGTTGATTATTGCAACTAAACCCTTCTTTTAGCTGTTTTGAGGAGTTGTTTAGTTGTATTGAAGTGATTGGTGTTTTTTTCAAAGATGGCATATTTGAAGGTGATTACCATGTTTGTGCTCCTCTTGTTAGTGAGGAATTTAATCCAAATCAGCAAGTGTTTAGCATTCCACTGTTTCACAAACTGTTGGCGGCAATTCAGAGGTCTGATAGTGTAACTGGGAAAATTGAAGGTGTTCAAGGACTAAGAAAAAAAGCAAGGATAACTCAGCTAGCAGTCTCCTTGATAGTGTAGGGAAAACGTACAGGAAAAAACCATGCAGAGATGGTGGATTAAGTGCAATTCTGTGGTGAATTACATTCCAGAAGGTACAACCCACGTCTGTTCCATCGTGTTTGTAGTTTGATGTGGCCACAGCTGCATCTAGACATTTAAAATGCTGATACTATTTCTAACTGGATAGAGAAATCTTTAAGCTGGCTAAACATGTAAGCAGATTGAATGTACCAGTTCTATTTTACAAGGAAGATTATTTTGTAGCTTAATTTTTTCTTTTCTCCAGATAAAGCTTAGTCTATACAAGCACTGTGATTATTTCATTAAAGATACTAATATGACTGCAAAATTTTCATAATATCCTTTTGCTATAAAGTTTGTTAAACATCTGATTTGTATTTTTTCTTCTGAACACTTAGGTTAACCAGGCAGCATTGCAGTAACTGGTTTCAGTACATAGTTTTCTGCTTTTTTAGACTGGTGGAGCACTCTGGTCATTTTAGTTTTGCCTTTTCACTGCAGTAAGTACACATTCAACCAACTCTGTAGAAAAAAAGAAGGACTTTTTTTTGAGGGGAAGCCAAAAAACAGCAGGGCAAAATCATTTGCTCAACTATTGTGCTTATACCAGGCACAATGTAAGTGCCTTTCAAAGCAGGAGCATCCTAATTGCCTTGAGAGTGTTTCAGCATTTTATGTGACTCCTTCTGCTGGGTGACAGAAACAGGTACCTAAGCATTCCTATCTCAGCTGCTGCAGCCTCCCTTGTGCATACCAGGGGGGTTATTTTATGTATAGTTCTTTAAAGCCTTGTCCTTTCTAGGTCATAAGAAGAATCGAATTTCCAATCTTAACAGCAAAAGTATTTTGAGATTATTTATTTAATCATTTTCAGTTCTGTGATCACCTTGTCACTGGTCTCTCTGTTACCAACACTTGTGATGTTGGACAGATCTGCAGTGCTGCTTTACTCAGCCATATAATATGAGTTTACATCACTGGCTCAAGATAATGGGAGGGTAAATCCCTTCCCATGCTTTCATCCATCAGTAGATCCACTCTCATTTATGTGTCTGTTCCTGGCATGGTCATATTCCTTCCATGCAATACTCTCTTTAGGAGTGCTGTTAATTTCATCTGTCTTTGGCCTCCCTTGCCTTTGGCCTCCCTTTTCTTTTTTCACCCCCCCTTTCATTTTTTTCTGTCTGGAATGGTACACTCTTCCTGATTCTGAGGAGCACATTTTTCTTCTGCTTTTCAAGTATTCCTTCCAAGCTCTCAATCTGATGCTGAGAGCTTTAGTCTTGGTACTTAACACGATGTTCAAATTTAAGCATAAGTAGTTAAACTATTACATTTCACCCACAGTTCAGGATGGATGGTACCTTTATCCCTTTCTTGAATGGGAGGATAAAAGCCTGAATATGCAGGTTTATAAATTTCCTTAAATCTTTAGTGACTATGTAGCATGTATCTGTAACATGCATGTGTTTAAATGTTTTCCTGAGTTGAGATGTTTTACCCTGATTTTAAGTTTTTCCGACAAGTGACATGCTTTTGTTCTTCTATGTGCCTGCAGTACCTGACCCGTAAAAGATAAAGTGCTTTTATAGACAATTAGGAGATGGTGTAGCAGTAGTTCACTTCTCTATTTTCTCGTTAGCTAGGCATCTATTCATCATTTTCAGGTTTTGCAGGAAAGATTTTCCTGCTGATTGTATACAACTGTAACCTATACTTGCAGAGGACTGTGAGCTGAGCTTTAGTTATAGCATTATTTTATTGTTAGATGCTATTCCTGACCTGCTTTTGTTGAAGGGTGTGTATGCATCTACTTCCTTCAGTGAAGAGAGTGTTTGAAAAAGAGGGACCAAACCTATAAAACTAATACTTCAAATGTGATTTTAAAGTATCAAGCTGCACCAGGGGAAGTTTAGGCTGGAGGTGAGGAGGAAGTTCTTCCCAGAGAGAGCTGTCAGCCTTTGGAATGTGCTGCCCAGGGAGGTGGTGGAGTCACCATCCCTGGAGATGTTCAAGAGGGGATTGGATGTGGCACTTGGTGCCATGGTTTAGGTATGGAGTCTGTGGTGATGGGGTGGACTTGATGCTCTTTGAGGTCTCCGTCATTGAAGGTGTTCAGAAGGAGACTTGATGGGGTGCTTGGTGCCGTGGGTTGGATTGGTTGATGGGTTGGACACGATGATCTTGAAGGTCTCTTCCAACCTGGTTTGGTTTATTCTGATAAAGGTTTATTCTAACCTTGGTGATTCTGTGCTTTATCTACACTGTATATAGACAATTATTGCTACCCTCCTCCCCCCCTTTTTTTTTTTAATATTCTGCTGCACTTCCCTAAAAATATTTGTCTGTGAGCTGCAGAGAACTCAAAACAAGTCAGTGCTATTGTGAGAGAACTCACAAAAAATAGAAGTTGCAGAACCCTCTCAAAATATTTCTGCTTGATTTGCTTTGAAAAGCTTGCTTGTCTGAGTAGAATGACTGAAAAATGGCATTGTACTGAAAAAAAAACCCCACAACAAAACCCCAAAAAACCTGCCATGAATGCCTAAAATTTTGGAAGTTATTTTTTGAATAGATTGATTCATATTCAGATGAGCTTCCTGCCAGATGGAGGGAATTTACAGTAAATCAGTTTTTGGCAGGAGAAAAATGTAAAAAATTAACAGCATCTGCTTATTTAAAAGTTTTCCCATTCTTCCTCTGTGTTTGTGAGGCACATTATCACCTGTCCAAAGGAAGTTGTGTTACCCATAATCTGTGGACTCTTAAAGCTTGCAGGGGTGAGAAGATATTTGTGTTTACAGAGAGGCTGACAACAAAGCAGCGTCAGCTGCACCTTTGCATAAACAGCTCTTGATGTTCAGAATCTAGGTATCCATTCAGTTTCTCTTCCAGCAGTGGAACTTGGTGCAGGGAAAGCTGCACCACAGTCAGAAGTTATTTTAGGCTGTGATCTTGCAGTTGTGTCTGTGTAGGCAAAATCACCAAAGGGAAACATTCCACATTCACAAAGAAGGAAGGCTCATGAGTATGCAAAATCCTAATGGCTTGGTTTTGACCCATTAATATCAAATTGTTAGAATAAACCTTTAGAATAAACCAAACCAGGTTGGAAGAGACCTTCAAGATCATCGTGTCCAACCCATCAACCAATCCAACCCACCCAAACAGCTAACCCATGGCACCAAGTACCCCATCAAGTCTCCTCCTGGACACCTCCGAATGATGGTGACTCCATCACCTCCCTGGGCAGCCCATTCCAATGGCCAATCACTTTCTGTGTAGAACTTCTTCCTAACATCCAACCTGAACCTCCCCTGGCGCAGCCTGAGACTGTCCTCTTGTTCTATGGTCCTATTAAAATTGCTGTTCATAAGTTGATACATGGGTTTAGAAATGGGATATTGGACTGCTCAGATATTAGATCAATGTATTTGGATGGTGCTTTGTAATAGCCTTACAGAATCACAGAACAGCCTCTGGAGATCATCTACTTCAATTCCCCTGCTAAAGTAGTTCCACCTAGATCACATTGCACAGGAACATGTCCAGCTGGGTTTTGAAAGTCTCCAGAGAAGGAGACTGAACAGCCTGTTCCAGTGCTCCATCATCCTCATAGGAAAGTTTTTCCTTATGTTGAGGTGGAACTTTCTGTGTTCTAGCTTGTGCCCATTGCCCCTTGTCTTATCACTGAGCACCACTGAAAAGAATCCTGCCCCATCCTTTACACTTGCCCTTAATACTGTGGCTATGCCTGGGTTTTCTGTGTGCAGTATGTTTATACTATTGACTCTTTTAATGCACATGAACAGGGACAGCTCAGGCCCTGTCAGTGTCATTGGTGTCCAAAGTACTGGCTTAAAAATGCTGAAGTCAGAGGTTAGATAACCAAAACAGGGATTAACAGCAAACTTCTTCAGCAACAAGATCAACAGCAGCTGAAAGCTACATCCAGTGAGAGAGAACAGCCATTGGCACTTAACCTAAAAAAAGATTTGTCTGTTAGAAGTTCTTTAGAATAAATTTCTTTACAGTGGCAAGAGTAAATAACAAGATTCTGTAGTTAAGTGTACAACTCTCTTGCCATCTAACTACTCATTCAAATGTTATTTGCCTTTTCAGGCTTTCTCTCCTTCTCCTTGAAAGAGAAAGAATGAGAAAAACCAAGTGGTTTTGGGGCATGATGAAAATGCAACAAAGCAAACTGCTTTTTTATGGGTTTTAACAAAAGCTTTTATGTTTGAATGGCTGATGGACCAAGTTGCTGGGGATTGATTGGCAAACAGTAGGAAGAATCCTTTGTTGTCCATTATTGACATACGAGTTGGCTAAGCTCTCTTACGAACCTCTGCATTTTTGTTCTGAGCATTTGCAACAGCATTTTATTAAACATTCTATAAGATAAGTGATGGACTAGTTTGAATCCCCAGCTTTCACTCTACATTTACTTACTCTCTGAGTTGTCCTGGAGAAAATTTGACCATGGGAGTCTTGCATGTTTTAGTAAATCCTCTTTGAAGAAGGTCTGAAAACATGTAAAGGTAGTCAACAGGCAAACCATGTTTATATTTTTGTGGGAGAGGAGAACTTGAAGGATTCCAGGCACAAATCCAGGCTGGGCACTGACCAGCTGGAAAGCAGCCCTGAGGAGAGAGACTTGGGGGTGCTGGTGGAGGAGAAGCTCAACAGGAGCTCTCACTGTGCATTTGCAGCCCAGAAAGCCAATCAGATCCTGGGCTGCATCAAGAGGAGTGTAGCTAGCAGGTCAAGGGAGGTGATCCTCCCCCTCTACTCAGCTCTGGTGAGACCCCACCTGGAGTACTGCATCCAGTTCTGGAGCCCCTATTACAAGAGGGATATGGACGTGCTGGAAGGTGTCCAGAGAAGGGCCACGAGGATGATCAGAGGGCTGGAGCACTTCTCCTATGAGGACAGACTGAAGGAGCTGGGGCTGTTCAGTCTGGAGAAGAGAAGGCTCCGAGGTGACCTCATTGTGGCCTTCCAGTATCTGAAGGGGGCTACAAGAAGGCTGGGGAGGGACTTCTCAGGATGTCAGGTAGTGATAGGACTAGGGGGAATGGAATGAAGCTGGAGGTGGGGAGATTCAGGCTGGATGTGAAGAGGAGGTTCTTCACCATGAGAGTGGTGAAGCCCTGGAATGGGTTGTCCAGGGAGGTGGTTGGGACACCGTCCCTGGAGGAGTTTAAGCCTGATCTAGTGTGGGGTGTCCCTGCCCATAGCAGGGGGGGTTGGAACTAGATGATCCGTGTGGTCCCTTCCAACCCTGACTGATACTATAATTTTCTGGTATTAGGTTAGGAAAAGAAATTTGAAGCCAAAACAGTTTTCTCTTCAAAATGCAATTATAACTATGTGATTTCTTTTTTTCTTAGTGCATGTTTAAAATGAAAAATCAAAATGTTTCATTTGGAAATGGCCTATCCCAGGATTCAGCAGGAGTGGTTTAGCTAAGGGCAAACCCACTCAGTATTCCCTCTGACTATTCTTTGTTTTCCTTTGAACAGTATGTATCTGTAACAGTAACATTCACTGAAGTTACAAAGTAAAATGCTGAGGGGAAAAAAAAATAAATATAAAAAAACCCCTTGTGCCTTATTTAACAGCACTGAAAAACCTTTAGGTCAAAAATGATACTTTGGTTTCCTGCATCCCCCCCCCCCCCCCCCCGTTATCTCTAGATGTTCACTGAGAGAATAAGCATACCATAAATAGATGCATAAGTAGATAGAATGCTTCTCAGCAGTATATTTTATTACAATCTTACTTGATTTGTCTTAAGGATGGGCAAATTTTCAACATGCATTTTGCCACAATTTATATTTAAAGTAAGAATGAAATCAGCTGACTCTTAGGAGCCATAGAAAATTATTAAGTGGCAATAATAAGAGCAGCAAACCAATATTTTGTCCTACCACAGCCCCCAAGTATTATTTATTAACATAACTTGATTAAGCTCAGTAACAAGAGCACGGCAAACAGTGCAAAACGCTGCCATAAATATTCATGTGAATGTTAAGTGAACCTATTTCAGGTGTCTCTGTGTTGCTCCATGAGTTCTCTTGCACTGGCTGGGCTTTTGTTGGAGTAAATACAGGAGTAAACATTTACAGCTAGAGATTTTAGTCATTATGTGAAACTGAACATTTGTTTTCCGTGAGAAATTCCTGCAGGAATCTACTTAGACCCGTGTGTATCTAAGCACTTAACAGTTACCTGCTTAGGAAACTTAATGTCTAATTTGAAAGAAACCCCACACCACATTCCCTCTACTCAGCCCTGGTGAGACCCCACCTGGAGTACTGCGTCCAGTTCTGGAGCCCCTATTACAACAGGGACATGGAGGTGCTGGAAGGTGTCCAGAGAAGGGCCACAAGGATGATCAGAGGGCTGGAGCACCTCTCCTATGAGGACAGACTGAAGGAGTTGGGGCTGTTCAGTCTGGAGAAGAGAAGGCTCCGAGGTGACCTAATTATGGCCTTCCAGTATCTGAAGGGGGCCTACAAGAAGGCTGGGGAAGGACTTGTCAGGATCTCAGGTAATGATAGGACTAGGGGTAATGGAATGAAGCTGGAGGTGGGGAGATTCAGGCTAGATGTGAGGAGGAGGTTCTTCCCCATGAGAGTGATGAAGCCCTGGAATGGGTTGTCTAGGGAGGTGGTTGGGATGCTGTCGCTGGAGGTGTTTAAGAGCAGGCTGGATGAGGCTCTGGCCATCCTGATCAAGTGTGGGGTGTTCCTGCCCATGGCAAGGAGGGGGGAGGGGGGTGTTGGAGCTAGATGATCCTTGTGGTCCCTTCCAACCCTGACTGATACTATGACATTACCCTTTGGTAAATAACCTTGTAAGAGAACATAAAGGACAGATGCTAGAAACGAAATGATTTGAAAGTTCTGAGGTCATCTGAGTCACTTTGAACAGGGAGTTGTTTTTCAGTGTGTCTCCAGGGTAGTAAAAGCAGAGAGACTTAATCAAAAGGAAAAAAAGTCACTACTAGGTGTAACAGAAACATGGTATTGTAACAGAAAACAATTCATTTAATTGAGAGAAACTCTCTACTGGTCTAATTTTTTTTCCATGATTCTGAAAGTTTTCTGCAACCATAAATCTTTATTAAGCTTTCTACATTATGGTGAACTGTGTAAGCTTCATCTCTTACTATGTTTCTATTTTTCAAAGGGCACAATAAAAGTGTGAAAATCACAAAACAAAGTAATTCTGCACCATTGAAATGATTCTGCTCAGGGAAAAGAAAAGATACCAATAAAATGATTGATTTTTCTTTATCAGAATAGAATTAGTTTAAGTGTGAGAAAACTTCTGTAGAAATTAAATCACTAGCTTGTTTCCCTGGTCTTTTCCCCAAGAACAGAGTATTTGATCTTTGAAGGGTTCTTTAATTTCATGTCTTAGAACGACTTCAAACAGCCGAGCCCAGAGAGTGGTGGTGAATGGTGCCACATCCAGCTGGCGGCCAGTCACTAGTGGAGTCCCCCAGGGATCAGTGCTGGGCCCCATCCTCCTTAACATCTTTATTGATGATCTGGATGAGGGCATTGAGTCCATCAGCAGTAAATTTGCTGACGACACCAAGCTGGGGGCAGGAGTTGATCTGCTGGAGGGTAGAGAGGCTCTGCAGAGGGACCTCAACATGCTGGACAGATGGGCAGAATCCAACGGCATGAGATTTAACACATCCAAGTGCCGGGTTCTGCACATTGGCCACCACAACCCCATGCAGTGCTACAGGCTGGGGTCAGAGTGGCTGGAGAGCAGCCAGGCAGAGAGGGACCTGGGGGTACTGGTCGATGGTAGGCTGAATGTGAGCCTGCAGTGTGCCCAGGTGGCCAGGAGGGCCAATGGCATCCTGGCCTGCATCAAGAACAATGTGGCAAGCAGGAGCAGGGAGGTCATTCCGTGTCCAGAGAAGGGCAACAAAGTTGGTGAGGGGCTTGGAACACAAGCCCTATGAGGAGAGGCTGAGGGAGCTGGGGTTGCTTATCCTGGAGATGAGGAGGCTCAGGGGTGACCTTCTTGCTGTCTACAACTACCTGAAGGGAGGTTGTAGACAGGCAGAGGTTGGTCTCTTCTCCCAGGCAACCAGGACCAGAACAAGAGGACACAGTCTCAAGCTGCACCAGGGGAGGTTCAGGCTGGAGGTCAGGAGGAAGTTTTACACAGAGAGAGTGATTGCCCATTGGAATGAGCTGCCCGGGGAGGTGGTGGAGTCACCACCACTGGAGGTGTTCAGGAGGAGACTTGACAGGGTGCTTGGTTGCACAGGTTAGTTGATTAGGTGGTGTTGGATGATAGGTTGGACGTGATGATCTTGAAGGTCTCTTCCAACCTGGTCTGGTCTGTTCTGTTCCTTCCACTGTTACCAGCCTTGTGAACTTATTTTGAATACAGAGTCATTATTGGGGTATTTTACAGGAAAACATTGTCTGAATTTAAGGCAGGTTTTGCAGCGTCTGTGGTTCTCCCTGATCAAAGATTAAAGAAAACTGTGGAAAGGGCAGGTACAAAAAAAAAAGGGAAAAAAAAAGAGAGAGAAGAATGCCTTAGCTGATCAAAAAGATGTCCTGTGAACATCAAGGCATAGATAGAGCTGTCGCACATCTAATTAGAGGAGCAATTTGGCTCCTCCGGTGCCTAGGTTTAGTGGCTCACTGGGTGTTTGCTGGAGGGAAATGGTGAGCCCATAGTGATGTCCTCTTTAATTTGAGCCCCTCATAATTGAAGTTTTTTTTTTTTTTTTTTTTTAATATATATCACTTTTGGACATGTAGAAATCTTCTTTAATAAAATTTAACATTCAGAAATACAAGGACCCATCATGCCCCCAACAAATTAAACTCACACTAGAAAGCTGCTAGTTATTGAAATAATTTATGCTATTGTTTGTGCTTGTATAGGGAAGATGTTCATGTCCAGCAGTGGCTTTATATACCTGGGAAGGAATTACAAAGCATTAGCAGAGGAACACCAAACCTCCAGAAACAATTACAAGTCAGGTATTTTAAACACCTCTCCCTACTATTATTCTGCATTCTTCAGCACTTGAACTCCAGAGAGAAAGAAATCACCATAAATGTAAGAAAAGGTACAGTCTTGCTTTAGAAAGATGTTGAGGCATTGTCATCTGACTCTCATAGTAGAATAGAATAGACCAGGTTGGAAGAGACCTTCAAGATCATCGCGTCCAACCTATCACCCAACACCATCTAATCAACTGAACCATGGCACCAAGCACCCCATCAAGTCTCCTCCTGAACATCTCCAGTGATGGTGACTCCACCACCTCCTTGGGCAGCCCATTCCAATGGGCTATCAGTCTGTGTAAAACTTCCTCCTAACCTCCAGCCTAAACCTCCCCTGGTGCAGTCTGAGACTGTGTCCTCTTGTCCCAGGCAACCAGTACCAGAACAAGAGACCAACTTCTGCCTGTCTACAATCTCCCTTCAGGTAGTTGTAGAGAGCAATAAGGTCACCCCTGAGACTCCTCTTCTCCAGGCTAAGCAACCCCAGCTCCCTCAGTCTCTCCTCATAGGGCTTGTGTTCCAAGCCCCTCACCAACTTTGTTGCCCTTCTCTGGACACGCTCCAGTACATTTCCAGCACAGCAATAAGCACAGACATCAATCTTCCAACTGCAGTGTGACTTCAAAGGTCTCAAGAGAACCCTGTAAAATATGGAAGGACAGTTGGTATCCCTTTCCCAGAATCTCTTAAGTCCACGCCATTAGGATGGAGAATTCATTAAGTCTTTGAAAGAGAGTCTGCTGTGGGAGTGAAACATCTTTTTTGCCTGGTGAAAAAGACCTTTCTCACGGTACGTTCAGTTCTGTTACTTGCTTTGAAGATAAACCTGGTGGGAGAGGCTGATTTACACCCTGACTCTATCAGATATGCAAAGAGCCTCTGCATCTTCACTCTGAACATTTTGAGCAACAGACAGTGTTTATTATTGCAATGTTACATGAGTATTGCGAAACACATTGCCAGTAATAAAATCTTAAAAGCTTGCCAAAATCATTAGGTTCTATACACTTTTTATTAGACTGGAGAAGTGCTGCATGTTCATCACCAGCTGTTTTTCCAAATGCAGCAATGCACTATAGAGGCACAGTGCTGAATGCAGTAAGCGTGTTGAAAAGATAATATTGCCTGTCTTGTAAAGAATCACAGATTGGAATAAACATTTTCAATTGAATTATAGGTTCCAACCTCTATTACTTTAAGAATCTTTCTTGGTAATTTATGGAGTTATTCACAGGCAAATACCCTTATACGTAATTACTTTTCATTTGATAATAAACAGGGGAAGCAAACCCAATACAGTCCAAGTCTTGCATGCATATAAGCCAGCTGGTAAATACACATTACTCTTGGAATAGCTACTTCCCCATGAGTTTAGGAACAGTTTATCTGTAATGTCACTTCCAGAGTAAGAAATTCTTTCCTCTGGATGACTAGTGTGCAGTCCTGCAAGAAAGTGCATCTTTGGGGACCAGTACTTTCAGATATGACAGCACAGTGGTGGCAGCACAGTCCCTTTGTCACTAGGTAGAAAAATGAGCAGCAACATTTCTACCCTACTGCTCATCCATCCAGGTTTTATACGATCAGTAAATGATGAAGTTGCTCTGCTCATTTTCTGTCTTACTGGGGGAAAATTAAAGTGCAAGTTCTCACTGTTACATATGCTGGTAAAGAAGGTACTAGTCAGAAAAAACAGGGGGAAAAAAAAAATTGGTCTTTACCAGCAATAACAGGAAGAAATTTCTGTGAAGTTACCCTCTGAGAGCCTTTTTTGATTACTCCATTTCTAGATAGAACTTGTTATTGCCAAAAATCGTGGCATTTGAGTCTCCCCAAAACCATCTGGTCCAGTAATGTTGTCCTTGCTACTGTGGTAGAACTCTTGAACATAAAAGCAGGGTCCTGTGTAGGAAGGAAGGATCTGGAAATTGTGATACTAATATAGTATTATCTTCACAATCTGGAGAAATCGGTTAAGTGACAGGCTGACTAAATTGTGAGTATGGAGAGTGCTCTATGCCTCTTTTATACTTGTACCTTTCAGCACTTTTGGTTTGCTTTTACATTTTGTTTTTCCTTTTTGTTTTCTTACTTCTATTTATTTGATAGCATCTGCACTTTGCTGTGGAGTTTACACTTGGGCTGATTTCTGCATGCTGGTGAAGTAAGTGAGGGCAATGTGCTTTCCAGATTATCTGAGCTAAAAGCTGATAAAACTAAAATGTGTGCAGGCAACATCTTTTCTAGTGCTAAAACACTGTTTAAAATTGGTTGTTGGGAAAATCAAAGAAACTTCACTGATACTCTTTTGTCATTGAAATGTTTAAAAAACCCAAACCAACAAGCCCCAATAAAATGACAGTGTAACCCAATCCCTAAACAGAATCACAGCATCAGCAAGGTTGGAAGAGACCTCAAAGATCATCACGTCCAACCTGTCACCACAGACCTCATGACTAAACCATGGCACCAAGTGCCACAGCCAATCCCCTCTTGAACATCTCCAGGGATGGTGACTCCACCACCTTCCTGGGCAGCACATTCCAATGGCTAACAACTCTCTCTGGGAAGAACTTTCTTCTCACCTCAAGCCTAAACCTCCCCTGGTGCAGCTTGAGACTGTGTCCTCTTGTTCTGGTGCTGGTTGCCTGGGAGAAGAGACCAGCTCCCTCCTGGCTACAACCTCCTTTCAGGTAGTTGTAGAGAGCAAGAAGGTCTCCCCTGAGTCTTCTCTTCTCCTGTCTAAATAATCCCAGCTCCCTCAGCTTCTCCTTGTAAGGGCTTGTGCTTGAGGCCTCTCCCCAGCTTTGTTGCCCTTCTCTGGACATGTTCAAGTTTCTCAATGTCCTTCTTAAACTGAGGCAATTTCAGGAACACTTCAAATAGATAATGGATTATCTTGCCAGTTGTTTGGACAGCATGGAGTAAGAGACCAGAGAAACATCCTGTCTTGCCAGAAGTCTTTCTAGGTACATTTTGTCTGTCTAATTTCATAATCTGTACATGTGTGCACTGATGTTTAAATATAATGTCAGCTGATGCTGGCATTAGTGTAGCTTCAAACAATGTGATTTTTCAGGTCCTTTGAATCTGAATTTGCTGCTGTAAGTGTAGCCCATTTGTTTTTGCATGGTGTTTGTGTGTCCTATAGTTGTTAACTTTTGTTGTTTCATGTTTGGAGAAGAGGAGGCTCAGGGGAGACCTTTATTGCTGTCTACAACTACCTGAAGGGAGGTTGTAGCCAGGAGGGGGTTGGTCTCTTCTCCCAGGCAACCAGCACCAGAACAAGAGGACACAGTCTCAAGCTGCACCAGGGGAAGTTTAGGCTGGAGGTGAGGAGAAAGTTCTTCCCAGAGAGAGTTGTTAGCCATTGGAATGTGCTGCCCAGGGAGGTGGTGGAGTCACCACCCCTGGAAGTGCTTAAGAGGGAACTGGACGTGGCACTTGGTGCCATAGTTTAGTCATGAGGTCTGTGGTGACAGGCTGGACTTGATGATCTTTGAGGTCTCTTCCAACCTTATAGATTCTATGATTCTATTCTATGTCAGTAGCAATTTAAAATTATTATTAAAAAGCTTCTTTATTGTCTTGTGCTGGACAGTAATCAAGATGTGCAACAGCAATCTCTTCAAAATAGTTTGTTCCATTAAATTAGTTTATTACTCTTTTATGAAGTATTCCAATTTTGTTAGGATAATAATTTCCACTGTTGCTTTCCAGTGTGCCATCCTACCCTTCCACTACAAACGTTCACAGAAATATCATCAAGGAAAAATAATAAGAAATTGGGACCACTGTAGGGAAGAATAAGAAGTAAACTGAAATGTTTTGAGGGCTTTCAGTGGTGATTTCTGAACTGTGAAATAGAACTGCCTATTACAATTCCGGCAGTTCCTGAATTGCCATATCGACATTCAGTGCACTGCTAGACTCAGGGCAGAGCAGCACACAAGTAAAATGGGACTGAGGCATTTGTGCTTTTATGCCAGCATGTTGCCACTGATCTGGTGGAATTCTTCTGAATCAGACTTAATAGAAGTTTGACCAGAACCAAGCTCAGAATTGTTGTGACTCTTTTCCATTGCAAAAAAAAAGTAGCTTTGGAACTCTCCTGCTGTTTTAAAGGGATCAATGAAATTTCTATTTGTAGCCATGAACTGAGTCTAAACCCTCTCAAATGAATATGTCACTTTAAAAGTCAGTAGGAATTAAGTGCTGCTCACCAGCACTCTTTGAAATCATTCACAATGAATGTGGTATCTGCAGTGGGATGTCTGATATGTACCATGGTACTGCTGTAATAATTTAATTCTTAGGAGATCAAATGATCTTACTCATGGGTTTTTTTCCCCATTCATATCCATTGCTGGATTGGGGAAAAAACCTGAGTATTGTGCCTGACAAGATCAACCTCTGAGTGGGAAAAGTTGATGGAAACCTTCCAGTAAAAAAGATCCTGAAAGACAAAACATCTTTGCTTTTTGCCTTTCCTACAAGCCTTAAAGGAACTCATAGAAGTGACTGATATGTGTCACTGTGAATAACAAACATAATTTTCAGACACATAAACTACATCATGGCACAGCTTAAGAGCTGGAGAATGCAGCTTATGGTGTCTGTGCATTACGGCATGTTTTCTGGTACTCAAGACCACTTTCACAGGCAGAGGAGCCATTAATCCTTACAGGAAAGACTACTGCCACAGAGAGTGGGGCTTGCAGAGAAGATGCTGCTGTAAGGCTGCTTGGTATCCCACTTGCAGGAAACTGGGGCCATGCTTTGCAGTAAATGCTAATGCTTCTGCAATCTTTTGTTCTCTTTTCTTGTTTGAAAGTCAGTACCGAAGAGTCATGGATAAAGCATTACAGGACAAGTGGCTTATCAAATAGATAGTGAATTATACACTTGGCTTGACTGAATATCTCTAATGGCTCTGCTTATGCTTTTAAAATACATTTTTGAAACATTATAGCAATAAACATAAAACATCTTCTTCACCTCAGTGATAAAGGCTACGCTGCTGCAATACTTTTTTGTGTGTGTGTGACATAAACCATATTTCTCCACTTAGATTTATAAGTGTGAAGGAAATTGCGCTTCTAAAAATCAGGTAATATAGACAAATTATGACTGTAGCAAAAGGTGTTATTAATCCATATACTTCAGTTGCATAGACTCTGTTTATTATCTGTATAAGGAACATGACCTTAGCTTTCTCTAAGCAATCCTGGAAGAAGTGTTCTATGACAAGAAGTTCATTGCTTATGTTTTAAAGGATGCTTTGAGGTCTTGATGGATTTTTAGAGGGAGTCCACTTATGTGCCTCTACTTGAGCACACTATTTGTACAGTTTTCTGTATTATTTCTTCTAAATTATCGTTGTGAACTTAAAAGCAATTGCAAAACCAAAAGAAAAAGTCATTGTGCAGGCCCAGTAAAAAATGTTAGGCACTTCAGAAATTAAGCTTTCAGATTTTATGAATTAATTTATCTTGTTTTGCCCTGAATCAACAGAAAAGTAATCCCTAAAGATTAAGCCTGGCTTTTGGCAGATAGAGGAAGTTAGATTAATCACACAAAGAATATACTTCTGAGCTGTTCACAAAGTAGTCACACTTTGCTTGGGTTTAATTTCAGTCTTTTGCCCCCTGTATGTGGAACTGAATATGAGAAATCATTATTCTTCCTGTCCTGTCATGTCCTTTGTGTGTGTCTCTTGTCTTTGCCACAAATGGCTGCTTCTCATTTAAAATGGTTTTTAATATTTCTGCAGTGAAAAATGCAACTAAAGGCTTTTGAGGTCAGAGCCTGAAAATCTTATTAATACATGTAATAATGAAAATAAACTGGGGTGTTTTTATTTCACTCCAACTATAATAATCAACCTCCCAAAGCTACTGTACTTCCTATAATCTCTTTCTCTGTGTACTTCCATTTCTTTATACCAGATTACCAAGTTCATTCATCTTGAATTTCTTTACAGTGCTCAGCTAATAGCTTGTGAGGAACAAAATTAATTCACTCACATGCTCTTCCCTATAAAGTATCACAAGAACAGAGTTCCAGGACACTTACATGACAAGTCCTATTCATACAGATATT
Organism: Melanerpes formicivorus; assembly: GCF_026170545.1. Taxonomy (NCBI): domain Eukaryota; kingdom Metazoa; phylum Chordata; class Aves; order Piciformes; family Picidae; genus Melanerpes; species Melanerpes formicivorus. The sequence goes on along the minus strand of NW_027142389.1, from coordinate 782,159 downwards.
TTCCCTGATGAGAAGATCCAATGGTGAATTCAGTCATGTCAGTGAAAGTCCATCAAGCAGCTGTAGCTATCATTGCTTATTTTGGTCAAACAAGCTTGCTTGCAGTACTTTTCTAGAACAAGAGAGCAATTTTAGAGCTTTATTTTATTATGAACTAGTGTTCAGTTGCCTACGGTCAGCTTTCACATTTCTCTTTCTTTCTTTTTTCTTTTGCTAACTGAATCATGGTTATTAGACTTTTATGTGCAATATTCAGAAATATAATTTCAACTAGATCATTATCATAAGAGTCTGCTAGCTCATTAGATCAGCAGATAGCTATTTTTATTTGCATTTAGAAAGATTCAGAGTTTGCAACTTCTGTTTTTATTCACTTGCATATCCTGACTCTGCACAAAATACTATGTATTAACTTACAATATGTAAGCAAGAATAAAACTTGAATAGTCTGAGGGGGTGAGATGTGAATTTTCTTTGGAGGATTTTAGTTATTGCACCGAAATAAAATGCAGCACCTGCACAAGTCTCATGCTAAGGACATCCCTAAGGACTGCCATCACACATAGCATGCAGAGATGCAGAATCCCAGATGACACTAAGGAAAAGCCAAATGCCTGTGAGGATCTCTGAATCATGTTCATCTCAGAGCAGTGAGGAGGGGGTGACAAAAGGGCAGGGAATTGCTATTTCATGTGCAAAGTGTCAGCTTCTCCTAGCTCCTGCTGTAGAAGACTTTGTAGGCTGGAAAAGGAAAAAGGAGGAAGTCTGCCTCTGAACCTGAAAAATTCCCAAGAAAGGCCTTTCAATAATGACCAACTAAATAAGTATCCAGATGCTGTTGCTCTGAGACAGGGTCTTAACTCTCATAATCATACTGGAAAATACAATACCAGTTCATATCATTGCTCATGTGAACAAACAATGATGAAATGAAATCCTAATGAATAATAATCCTAGTGCAGGATCATTATGCTAGAGTGAATGCTGTCAGTCTTTAAAAGCTATAGATTAAAGGAAATGGAATTGGAATAATTCTGATCAGAATTTACCTTTGTTATTACAGATTTATATATATATTTAATGATTTCTAGACTGTATTTGTTCCTTCCTTTAGAAATGAAATAGTTGTCATTCCTGGAGCAGGGTTGTTGGCTTTTGCTTGAAATGTGATGGTGAGAGAAATCCACTGTGCTTACAAGGCAGAATCCTATCCTTGAACTGGTATTGGGTAATGAGTTACTGAAATCTGGTGAACTTTTGGGTCAAAATTATTCTCATTAGATTTTTTAATCACAAGAAGAAATCATTCAGAGTTCAGTTCCTTTAAAGCTATCCCTTGCAACTTATGGCTTCGTGTTTTCCACTTCGCATGTTAGCATTTCTTGAAATCACAAGATTTCTGCAGGATGCCTGTTGCCCACACACCAAGTCTACTAGTGCTTAAGTTAAACAGTAGGGTGAGATTATGCTCAGGCTAGTAGGGATAAAATAGGATGCAGCTGTTAAGACTTATTTAGAATTATAGAATCATAGAATCAGTCAGGGTTGGAAGGGACCACAATGATCATCTACTTCCAACCCTCCTGCCATGGGCAGGGACACCTCACACTAGATCAGGCTGGCCAGAGCCTCATCCAGTCTGGTCTTAAACACCTCCAGGGTTGGGGCCTCAACCACCTCCCTGGACAACCCATTCCAGGGCTTCACCACTCTCATGGTGAAGAACTTCTTCCTCACGTCCATTTACTTCAATCTGAAGGGAAAATTACTCCATAGACAGATAGATTTTGCAAAATATAAAATACATAGGGTCAAAATATTCACAAACAAGCCCCTGATGACTTTGATCTGAAATTGTTTGAATTCTTTATTCTTAGTCTTATGTGGCATAACTGGCTTACAGAAGTAATGCCATATCTACTCTTGTAATTGAAGTGAGGTAAATTTTTCATAGCCATAGATATGTTCCCTTCTGTTATGACAGACTGATGAAACAGCCTTTATAGGTTTATACCTCATTAAGATTTGTTTTCACTTGATAACAATGCATGACTATAATTGACTTATGTTTGATCCTGGATTTCTCTACATTAAAAAAGAACAAAGAGTAGCAGATAAAAATTAAAGAGTGCAAAAATGTATATTTCATAATCCTTTTTGAAATGCAAATATGTTACAAAACACATTTTGTGTATGTTCTCAAGTTGTGTTTGATATTTATGAAGGCTGCCCACCATTGCCTTCAATTAAAAGTTCTCTTCTCAAGTATAACCTCTGTGTTTTCCATACCGCAATGGATAAATCTAATCCTTTCATTAAGATGAATGAAGCCTTCCCTAAAAACCGTGACAGTACCAGATGGTGGCTAAGAGAAATACATGGTGGCTTTGACTGCTACAGTTTTAACATAGACACACAATACAAATTAGTAAGAAAAGGGAGGAAAAAAATAAATCCAGTTTGCCTCTGCTTTTCCTCCAAAGCCAATCAGATCCTGGGCTGCATCAGGAGAAGTGTGGCCAGCAGGGCAAGGGAGGTGATCCTCCCCCTCTACTCAGCCCTGGTGAGACCCCACCTGGAGTGCTGTGTCCAGTTCTGGAGCCCCTATTACAAGAGGGATGTGGAGGTGCTGGAACGTGTCCAGAGAAGGGCAACAAGGATGATCAGAGGGCTGGAGCACCTCTCCTATGAGGACAGACTGAAGGAGTTGGGGCTGTTCAGTCTGCAGAAGAGAAGGCTCCCAGGTGACCTCATTGTGGCCTTCCAGTATCTGAAGGGGGCCTACAGGAAGGCTGGGGAAGGACTTCTCAGGATCTCAGGTAGTGATAGGACTAGGGGGAATGGAATGAAGCTGGAGGTGGGGAGATTCAGGCTAGATGTGAGGAGGAGGTTCTTCACCATGAGAGTGGTGAAACCCTGGAATGTGTTGTCCAGGGAGGTGGTCGAGGCCCCGTCCCTGGGGGTGTTTAAGATCAGGCTGGATGAGGCTCTGTCCAGCCTGATCTAGTGTGGGGTGTCCCTGCCCATGGCAGGGGGGTTGGAACTAGATGATCCTTGTGGTCCCTTCTAACCCTGAATGAAACTATGAAACTATGTTTTATTTGTGGAGTCACCATCCCTGGAGGTGTTCAAGAGGGCATTGGACGTGGCACTTGGTGCCATGGTTTAGGCATGAGGTCTGTGGTGACAGGTTGGACTCGATGATCTTTGAGGACTCTTCCAACCTTGGTGATTCTGTGATTAATTTGAAACAAGAACAAATTAAAATGGTCTCTGTTGTCCTACTTTGCAATGTCAATGGCAACAGTTTTCTATCAAAGTAAGAACAATTTGAAGACCTTTCACTAATTTGAATATTGATGTGGTGAAAAGAATACACTTGGTAAAAGAATACACCTAGTTCTTCCCCCACTGAAATAGTTGAGAATGCTACCATAGCTTGAGTACAACCCACATTCTTATTTGCCACTTTGCTCTTTTGGACTATGAAAATATGATGTAGTGGATAACCAATCTAAGACATATCTCCTGCTTCTTGTATTGGTCATAGAAGGTTCTGAGCAACACAGATATACTTGTAGTCTCTGGAGAGGTAACACTATCTCATCAGTGTGCATTCTGCAGCTGTAAGTGAAAATCCACACACGGCAAGTTTGATTTGACATTTCGGGCTACATCTAAAAGCACCAGCTAGGGAATTTATATTGTGGAAAGGAGCCTGTGAGAAAGTAAAGTTGGTGATAGAAAGAAAAATAGTCTCCACAACAGACAGTTTGTAGTATGTCATACATCTATTAATCCAGCTGGACACACTGCCAGTCCCAGAACTCTTGTCTAAGGAGAAGGAAGGTATCAGCCAGAAAAAAACATTATTGTTTGATCTACACTTGTCCAATTGCCTGATTTTTCCTGAATCAGATCTAGAAGATAACTTACAATCTTTACATAACAGAGCAAAACTGGGTAAAGGCAAACACACAGACTACCCTCGAAAGTCAAGAGCGTAACAGCATAGCTGTTGACCTTACCGCAACGCTTTTTATGTCCAAATCATTATTTTCTCTTTCTCTGTTTTTCAGGAAATGCTTTCCCCTCATTAGCTCTTTTGATTCATATTCTCTGAAGGTTTCAGCACAGCTTCTCAGCTGCTAATGTTAATGTAGTGATGCAACTGGTCAGTGCCAGCCTAGTTTGGCATCTGTTTTACATCTATCTGTGTAAGTAAGCTCCTTTTGCTATTTGCACATGACAAATGCATGCTTTCTGCTACTCAAATTTCTTTGACTTGCATGCCATTCCTCTTCTCACAGTTACCATCAAATCACCACAGTCCTCCAGAATTTGGAAATACATCTTACTCAGTTGCCCTCATCAAAAACACAAGTTGATTTTTTCCCTCTGTAGTATCAGTTCTATCTGTATGATGCTCTGATTTCCTAGAAGCTTTGGTATGAAAATGACTAGTTCTTGCCCATTTCCCAGCACCTTCCCCTGAAAATGTGATGTTTTTGAAGGCTCAGGAAATGACAAACTACCCATAGGCATCTTTCTGTCGCTGAAACCAGCGTTTGCCTCTCAATCTGCAGCCTCACATTGATTAGATGGTAGATTTTCTAGATTAACTCCTGACCACTAAAGCACTTTTGTTCTCTCCCATGCAGTGGAGAGATTTATGGATTTAATTGAAGGAGTCCTTACTAGTGGTTTTTCAGCTGTACATATGTCTCTTCCTCCTTAAGTTGTTTACTTTACTCATTTTCTTTGTCTCTAGGCTATGAGTATTATTTTCCCAGAGGTTATGAATAACAACAAAGACTCAACTGCTCTTCAAGAATCTGTTTCTGATTAGCTCAAGTTTAACTTCCCTTTAACAATGGATTACTTTCACCTATGCCTATGCTACTAGGGAATTTCCCTGGGGATGTGTATGGATTAGTCACAAGAATATGAAGGTAATTTCATTTAGAGGAGACAGAGGTTCTTGTAACAATGCAGTGGCAGCTTTGTGTCATATTTACTGGGGAGCTTTGAGATTTTCTTTTTTTTCCTTCCTGTCAGCTATTCCTGCAAATTAACAAAGAACAAGTTAAAAATAATGAAATGTAAAGGTGATGTTGTACCAATACACAACCCTCCATCCTTGCTCTCCTTTCTTTTAAAATAGCTATACCAAGGGCATAGTCAAAACCAGAGTGGTTTTGTCTTAGACCAGACAGTGGAATTGTTCAAAAATTGTTTACTCTTCCTCAGGTTATCTGAAGGTTTTTAAATGGGAATGCAGGATCTGTGGCAGCAGTCAGGAACTTGTAGAAAGAGCTGTAAAAGACTCTAATATCACTGCACTATTACTGGTTCCTTTCTAAATCAGTTTCAGTGACTCAGAAAATGGATATAAATGACCAGCTGGGGAGAAAAAAAGGAGGTAATTATAGTGGTGGCTCAGCTACAAACATTACCAAGTTAAATTGCTCTGGTCTTCAGAAGTGGCTTGGACTAAGACCTCTCATTGTCTGCTTGACCTCTCATTGTCTGCTTGTTCCTATTGTTTGCTTTATTTTGTTTGTGTAGTCTAGGGGAAGAAAGTGAAGTTGTTTGCACTGCTGGGAAGAAATTCTTTACTGTGAGGGTGGTGAGGCACTGATACAGGTTACACAGAAGGGTTGTGGATGCTCCATTCCCTGGAAGTGTTCAAAGCCAGGTTGAATGGGGATTTGAGCAACCTGATCTAGTGGAAGATGTCCCTGCCCATGTCAGGAGGGTTGAATTAGATGATCTCTAAGGTCCATTCCAGCCCAAACCATTCTAAAAAAAACTACAGATACTGTTTGCTAACTGTTCTGCACAATATATGAGATCACAAGGGCTAACTTGAAGCTCCACATTTTTGTTCTTACTGTAGAAATCTTCAACAATTTGTAGTTAAGCTGGGATTGTTTAGCCTGGAGAAGAAGAGGCTCAGGGGAGACCTTATTGCTGTCTACAGCTACCTGAAGGGGGGTTGTAGCCAGGAGGGGGTTGGTCTCTTCTCCCAGGCAACCAGCACCAGAACAAGAGGACACAGTCTCAAGCTGTGCCAGGGGAGATTTATGCTGGAGGTGAGAAGAAAGTTCTCCACCGAGAGAGTTGTTAGCCTCTGGACTGTGTCGCCCAGGGAGGTGGTGGAGTCCCCATCCCTGGAGGTGTTCAAGAGGGGATTGGACATGGCACTTGGTGCCATGGTTTAGTAGTCATGAGGTGTTGGGTGACAGGTTGGACTTGATCTTTGAGGTCTTTTCCAACCTTATCGATCCTAGGATTCTATGAAAACTGCCAACTGCAATGATAAATAGTAGCATGTAGGTGTATGCACAAACAGAAATCCCCTACTTATTTCCATGTGCAGTATAAGAGGTTTCATATAATCTTCATTACATTAACATTGGAGATACCAAAACTTGCTATGTTGCCAAGAGATTTTACACAGCTTTATTGAAATGAACAGAAACTCTGTATCTGAAGCTTTAAGGAATCCCTGAATTTTCCTCCTTTGTGTGTCTGTGGTTTCTTCATGTTTCAAACAAGTCAAAAGAGGGTAATTTGAACTATCATTACTAGAGTACAACTCTTTTTTTCTTGCAACTATGGTCCAGTATGTCTGTCCAGTTTAATTTTAGGCTGGAAAAAAAATGTTGTTTTAAAACCTGCTCTCCCTCTCCCTCAACTCAAGTGAGGCAGAGTACAGTTGTTCTTCTCCTGTAATGTGTATTTGTGACAAATATGGACAAAAAAATATGATCAGAAATCTAATGGAACAAAGTAGCTGAAGGCAATAATTGGCTCTGATTGTTACAATCCTGCGTAGCATGTTACCTTTTTGAATTCCCATGGGTGAAAAATAAAAGGCAAAAAGAGAAGGTGCTCTCTTATTTAAATGCATGTTATTGATTTGTTTTATTAAAGGACAAGAGTGATTCAACAGGCGAATGTATTTGCTGTTGGAAACTTCCATCTAAGGAAAATAGAAATGTAGAGCAATATATCAAAGTAGCCAACCTGTAACAACAGTAAAATCACACAATATTGATTTCCAATCCACTGCCAGACAGCTTCTGGTGAACCCCTACAGTGACATTTAAAATGCTTCCATTATTATTTCTCTGCCCCAGACAGGTGCTACAGGGCTGGGATGCTTGGCTGTGTTAGCCTGTGGTCACAGGTTAAATCACCAATGAGTGCAAGCATGAGCTGAGACACTGGGTTGGAGTATTTATTTAGAATAAACCAAACCAGGTTGGAAGAGACCTTCAAGATCATCACGTCCAACCCATCAACCAATCCAACCCACCCAAACAGCTAACCCATGGCACCAAGCACCCCATCAAAACTCCTCCTGAACACCTCCAATGATGGCCACTCCACCACCTCCTTGGGCAGCCCATTCCAACGGGCAATCACTCTTTCTGTGTAGAACTTCTTCCTAACATCCAACCTGAACCTCCCCTGGCACAGCCTGAGACTGTGTCCTCTTGTTCTGATACTGGCTGCCTGGGAGAAGAGACCATCATCCGCCTGTCTACAACCTCCCTTCAGGTAGTTGTAGAGAGTGATAAGGTCACCCCTGAGTCTCCTGTTCTCCAGGCTGAGCAATCCCAGCTCCCTCAGTCTTTCCTCATAGGGCTTGTGTTCCAAACCCCTCACCAACTTTGTTGCCCTTTTCTGGACTTGTTCCAGTATCTGATGGATTAAGCACCTAACCCCTTTATCCAGGTCCAGGAAGAGGGCTGGAAAGAAGGTTAAGACAGAATGATCTTAATATGTCACAGATCTTCATCTTATGTAACAGGACTCACAGTGTTAAATACTTTGGCTGTGACACACAGCATGAATTTACATTTATTTAAAGCTCTGTGAATCCATTTACATCTTCTCTGTGCATGTGTGAAGTGCCTTAGTGGCCTCATTAGGGATTTGTGGAAAAAAATGCTTTGTTTAAAAACCTTAACTGCTGTAGGTCTTCCAATGCCAAACTGGCCTTTATTCAAAGAAAATCCTTCTATAAATAAATAAGGATTAATTTAATCAATCATACAGAATGTTCACATAAACCAGGTTTATCTGGGGTGCACAGGCAAGACCACAAGTGTGAGCATATATTGATGCTTTCCACACTACTTTTGTAACCCCTATGGGTGCTTTAGATCTTACTGACCTGAAAATCATAGTATCATAGTATCAGTCAGGGTTGGAAGGGGTCACAAGGATCATCTAGTTCCAACCCCCCTGCCATGGGCAGGGACACCCCACACTAGATCAGGCTGCCCAGAGCCTCATCCAGCCTGCTCTTAAACACCTCCAGGGACGGGGCCCCAACCACCTCCCTGGACATCCCATTCCAGGGCTTCACCACTCTCATGGTGAAGAACTTCCTCCTCACACCCAGCCTGAATCTCCCCACCTCCAGCTTCATTCCATTCCCCCTAGTCCTATCACTACCTGAATGATGTTTAGAAACTATTAATTTTTTCCTCTATGATTTTTCTCAATTGGTTCTTGACTTCCAGTGAATATTTAACTTCTTCAGCATCCTTCAGTAAAATATTTCAGGTCTTAGATGCGTTTGTTTGCAATATTTTTTTTCCTTTAGAATCGCCAGGCATTCTATGGTATTTCTTAAATGCTGCATCACACTTGTCCTCAAGATCTAATCACCAGAATTGTATGACTTTAAGATGCCCCTTACCAAGGTTTACTTTCCTACTCATTTAGGCATAGATTTTCTTGTCTCATCACATGTATCTCTGTCCTTCATCATACGTTCATCCATCTTTGTCTGGTTTCTCAAGAAATGTGTCTAGAAAAAGAAATGTTTTAAACTAAATCAATACTTTCAAGAGAATCCAGTTCAAATTTGGACAAAGGGTCTTTAGCTCACCTCTTCTTGGTCTTAAATCTTATGGAAGGCATTAATTGATGGGATTTATTTATGAGATTATTTAGGAGAATGATGTTTCAAATTATTATTCAGGAATCCAGATAGGAACAGTTTCCCAGTGCTATATGTATAGATATATGATCAGTAATTACAAGCTAGAGGAATAATCTCTAGAGCTGATTGCCTGCATAAAAATTTTCTGAATGCAGAAGATAATGGAATCCATTCAACCATTTGACACCACTGTGCAGTGCCTAGGCCCAGAGCTACAAAGGAAATTTAAGGCCTTGTAGGTAGGTTCTTTATATTTTCTTCTAGGGGTAGGCATGCAGAGAGTCTAAGCTAAAGCCAAGGCAATAGCTCTTTGGTTTTGGACACTAATGGAGGTGAGCTATGCTTATAAGGTAATGGATAGCCTGCATGTGGTAGATTGCAGCAAAGTGCAAGATGCATTAAAACTAAAGAGTAAATGGATCATTGTCACTTTCTCCAGCTAGTTATAAAAACAAACAAACAAAAAATAACCAACCAAATACACAACTTCTCTGCAAACAGCCAGTTTGCCTTTATGTTCTCATCCCAGGTTTTCAACGGGACAACAAACAAATGCCCAGTGCTTGCTATAGCTTCATCCTATGTGATTACTGTACTGACAATCCTATGGCCCTTTTTTCACAGACTGGGCTTTCACCCTGGCTTACACAGGGAAAAAAGGTCCAAATATCAGATGTCTCTGGCATGATTTCCTTTGAGTTACAGCTAGAGTTATGGTTAGAGAAGTGACAACCAAAGTGTGTCAAGAAGGCAAGGCTCTGAAATTGCATTGGCAGTCTAGAAGAGAAGTCAATATCTGGCTTTGAATCAGAAGTAGCAGGTCTGAACTACTAGTCCAATGAGTTCATTTATCCCTTCAAGATTGCTTTGAACTGAAACTGTCTTACCAGGGTTGGATGCCATTCTTTTGATACAGTGGAGCAGAAATGTGTTTGGTGAAGATGCTAATCATTACACAAAGATTAAAGAAAACGTTCCCCAAAAGTAAAAGAGGGTAGAACTTGTGGAGTTTTTGTTGTGGTTTTTTGTTCCATGTCTTTAAATCTCAGAGAAAAATATTCAGTCTCTTTGCTTGGAATGTGCTGCCCAGGGATGTGGTGGAGTCGCCGTCCCTGGAGGTGCTCAAGAGGGGACTGGATGTGGCACTTTGTGCCACGGTCTAGTAGTCATGAGGTCTTGGGTGACAGGTTGGACTTGATCTTTGAGGTCTTTTCCAACCTTGTTGATTCTATGATTAATCCTTACAAAAATTTCACTTAACACTGTACAAAAAAGTTTGATGTCTGCTCCTCTCAGAATGTTATTTACAATAGTCTGCATATCTGATACTGCATTCCAGCAAAGAGTTGCACTTGCAACTAAAGTTTACTTCCTTGTTTCTTGAAACTGATGTCAGAGATACTGTCTTGGATACATAGCCATCAACAGTGTTGATAAGTGGAACACTTGTCACCATGCCAACCATGCAAACTGGGGAGAAAAATGGGAGATGTTTATACTAGGCTGAAGAATGGGCTGGGCTTGTAATTTGGTACTTCAGAGCAGCATGTGTGGCCACAGGTTTGACATTTGGAGAATTGTCATTTTTTGTTTGAATTCTTCCATTTGAGAAATCAGACTGACACTTGATCAGATTGATGTTTGATACTCAAAAGGAAGCCTTCTAAAGGCACTTGTGCAGTTTGTTCTGTTTTGTTGGGCTACGAGTTGTCCATAGACCGAAGCTGAGAGAGAAAAGAATTCCAGTTCCTATACTGATCTGTAAAACTCAGTAACTCTCTTTTGGATGGTGAGTTCAACAAGGTTATCGCTGAATACATTTAGCATCTTGTTTGAAGACATCCCTGAGAGCAAGAAAATTGTAAACCATAGCAAAAAAAGCCTTAGATGATTTAATGTCAAGGACAGTACCCCACATATTTCTGAAGGTGTCAGCAAGTGTCTGACTACAAGTTTCCAAAAGGTTGATATATTCCATATTGAGCACTAAAGTGGCTGCTAACTGACAGCAGTGGCTCACTTTGCTGTTTGTCAATAGGGATCATGCAAGGGAGTGACATCTTTAGTGCAGTGAATGAAGTTTGTAAAAACATCACTTTGAAGAAGCTGTTTTTCAGTGACCATTAGTGGTGCACTGAAAGTGCTTTGTGATTTGTTTTTGCTCAGGGAGTGAAGAGTCCGGTGTCCGGGTTGACTGACTCTTTGCTGTGAGGCACTTTGTCTCAAAGACAGCAGCAAGAATTTGGAGAATGTCCTGGAAATAGTTGCCAAAACTGTAAATTGAACAGTGATCTGAGTGCTGAACTGCTGCCACTTGCAGGCACTACTTGATGAAGATCAGTCACAGTATTTAACTTTGCTATTATACAGCGTCATATGGCTATATGTCATAGAGCAGGAACAGACATGTGCTGGGTGTGTAACATGGATGAGGAAATAGGATTTGTTTGATTTTTCTTAAAATAAATCTTTGAAATCATTACTAACTGAAGAAATTGAAGGGTTTTGCCAGTCTCTGTTTTACCATGAAGATATCATAATCAAAAGTGTGAACTTCATAAAAATACTCAGGGATCTCTTTCAGTAATGTAATGAATTACACTCTTTAAGATCTTAAGGGATGATGATTAAACAGCCTCCAACTCTGAGTTTTGTGTTGCTGGATTTTTAACAGAAAGAGCTGGGAAGAGCACAGATTATATCTTTTGTCAGGGTTGGAAGGGACCTCAAGGATCACTCAGTTCCAATCCCCTGTGCCACAGGCAGGAACACCTCACACTAGATCAGGTTGCTCAGAGCCCCATCCAGTCTGGCCTTAAAAACTTCCAGGGATGGGGCTTCCACCACCTCCTTGGGCAACCTGTTCCATTGTCTCACCACCCTCATGGAGAAGAGCTTCTTTCTGACATCCAATCTGAATCTACCCACTTCTAGTTTTGCTGTTTCTCCTAGTACTGTCACTATCTTCAGATGTAGCAGATTATATTGGAGTCATAAAAATCAATACCTGAGAATGATTTGATATATTAGCTTATAGACTGTGACATACTTACATATGTCAAAATGCAATGATTTAAGAAACATGTGCAAAGGTTTACTGACTTGCTCATGGCTTAACAATGGTATTCTGAGAAGTTGTAATTAGGTTAGGTACAGTTTACAGAGAGGCAGTGGTGTCTAACAGATTTTGTTCTACCTGCTGGCACGCACATTTTGTATCATACAGCTGCTTCTGAAGTTCAGGTGCTTAACATGGAAGCTTGCCAATGTGGCTCCCACATGCAAAGAGATGCACTGCAATTTGGCAGCTACCAGGCTTTTCTTGGCCTGTTTTTTTATGCTTTGTGTAATAATTGAAGAATTGATAAACAAACATATCTATAATGTCTAATGTGTTTTATCATGTAATGCATTTTTACCATTTTTGGCTAATAAGCCAAGCTACCTGAACTACCTGAAATAATGGGTGTTGCTGCTATATTTAGTCAAGTGAAGGGGCACTAGAATTTGAGTCAGAAATCAGGACTTTCTGTGTCAGCTCTGCTGCTAAATTACTCTGGACAAGTAATCTTGCCTCTTAATTTCTTTTCTCCAACCTTTGTCTCTCTTGACACAAGAGCTGTATTTTATTATATTCTTAAATTTGGAACGTATTTTGACATCCATAATATAGTAGGGGATATTCTCTCTAAAAAAAAATGGCTAATGGACTGATTTGGGTTAAAATACCTCCATCTCATTCCACCCATGACAGGTGTACGTGCTGCAGCAGGTGTTTAAAATGGGAAATGCTTTTGAATAAGGCCTTGACCATTCTGGGTTTGGTGATCTGTTTTTCATTTCATCGTTGCGTGTCTTTTGATTCACGGTAGCTGTCCTTAGTGTCCTCTCCGGCTCATCAACCTTCCCCAGCTAAAGGTTTCCAGCTCCTCACAGCTTGTTTTGAGGAGTCTTCCTTTTTCCAAATGAACCAGAATGAGCCTGCTCAGCTGGAGGGCTGTGGTGTAGTCCAAGTGAGCTCACATAGCCATCTGCACCTTCCCTAGTGACTCCAGTACTTCTGGCACATATGTGTAAGGCACCCTGGATCAGCCTACCCACTTTGCTGCCTGACTGCCCTGCCTACATAGGGCCTGAAGCATAGTGCTAATTAATTCCTCTTGTCTTTGGTCTCCTCCTGTCTTTTCATTAATGTGACTTGGATTTTACTTATTAATCTGTCACTTATTTTATTATATTAATTTCTTGATCATTGGAATATATGACAGATGGCACAATCCCTATCTTCCTCATGTAACTCTCTGTTGTGGCACAGCCTTCTCCTCAGTTAGTGCACATCACTATTGCATCAGCACTGAGTGACACTAGAACTGTGTTGTGCTGGACTAGCTTAAATGAGAAAAGAAAGTCCAGAGCGCTCTAATCTCTCAGCTTCTTATGTTCTTCCATCCAATATTATCAGTTGTTACCATGTCTGATATGGGAAGATTTGTTTACACATGGTGATAGCACTAAGCAAAATAATGGGTGAATTTTCTGGCTAAAATGATACAATTACAACAGCATCTTTTAGGAATTGGAAGCAGAAAATAATTTAGATTGCAGTCTATACCGTAAAGACAGGTCATTCCCTAAGCATTACAGAGGAAATCAAATATTATAAGTGGCCTTTACAACCATTAAATATAATCTCTGAATGTGTAAATTGAGGTTATAGTTCTATAAAAGCACTGGTGGTTTTTTTTTCAGCTCACACCTATGTGTCTAAAAAAAATTGTCTTAATTTAAGTGTTCCAGTAAAAGAAAGCATGGAGAATTCAGCTGTTACTTTCTTAGGCAACTCATTTGTCACCTGGGTAATACAAATGAGTTGGCTGTTTGATTAGCACAACTGTAAGCAATACACTGAGACGAGAAAGAATTCTGTAGTGACGATCATGGTAAAGTACATTATGTCAAATTGCATTCAGCAAACAGGCTATTGCTGTGCCCTTGAAAATAAATGCCAGCTATAGCTGAAACATATGAATGAGTCTGAAAGCTAATATGGACCTAATCCAAAGGCTACCAAAGCAAATGGAAAGATTCCCAGTAACTCCAATGAGATTTGGCTAAGGGCCAGTGAAAGTAGCATAAAAGCTGCTGAAATACAATTGGGAGGTTTTTTTTCTTCCTTGTAACTTGCTAAGGTTTATAGGAGAGATATCAGCTGTCTGGATTCTTGCAACAGAATGCACCTCTTTGAGATGTCACTCTACTGCTGTTCTGATTGTTTAAATGTGCCGAGAGATGACCATCTATAATGTAGTTATGTAGGTTATAGCTGTTATTTGCACTCAGGGAATCTGTGGAATCTCAAGCCTGATCATTGCTATAGCAAACATTAATAAAGATGTCAAAGTAACAGAACTGCCTCACTGGCAAATATCTGTAAATGAGCCCAGGCTCTATGGAGAGCGCAATTCTTTCTCTGTGCCATTTCTCTGTCTCATGTCATTAAATGTGTCCTGTGAGAGTAATAATACCTGCAGGTTCTCATCATTAGTACAGGACAAACATTCACATCTTACTGATGGAAATTCTACCTGGTTGGTGTCTAATCAACTCTATTTTGGAAGCCAGGTGGAAAGGTTTGCAATGTCCTTCCTAGTTACACTTCTTACCTGAATAACTGGCTGGGTTTGTTGACTACATATTAGTGACAGCCTGCTTTGGAAATAATTATTTGCTTGGTATTAGGCAGTTACTTGAAGTGGTGGTTAATTCCTTGCAACTTCTGAGCTGAAAAGCTTTGCTAAGCATTCAGAACTGGGACTAATAAAGAGTGGTTGTATAAAATAAATTGTCACTGAATTTTTTTTTTGACTGCAAGGGTAAGTTTTACTGAACAATGCAATTCTATGGTAAATGCTAAGACTTTGTTTATTCTGAAGTGGAAATTTGCTTGTCAATATGCTAAACCAAACTACAGGAGGAAGCCCTTATTTAAGTAAAATTCGGACAAAATGCTATTCAACTTTATCCTATTTGTGATTTTTTTTCCCCTTTCATGGTTTTGCAAAGTCCTCCCTTATGGCCAGCTATCACAATAGGATACATAGAATCATAGAATCAGTCAGGGTTGGAAGGGACCACAAGGATCGTCTAGTTCCAAGCCCCCTGCCATGGGCAGGGACACCCCACACTAGATCAGGCTGGACAGAGCTTCATCCAGCCTGCTCTTAAACACCTCCAGGGATGGGGCCTCAACCACCTCCCAGGACAACACATTCCAGGGCTTCACCACTCTCATGGGGAAGAACCTCCTCCTCACATCCAGCCTGAATCTCCCCACCTCCAGCTTCATTCCATTCCCCCTAGTCCTATCACTACCTGAGATCCTGAGAAGTCCTTCCCCAGCCTTCTTGTAGCCCCCTTCAGATACTGGAAGGCGACAATTAGGTCACCTGGGAGCCTTCTCTTCTCCAGACTGAACAGCCCCAACTCCTTCAATCTGTCCTCATAGGAGAGGTGCTCCAGCCCTCTGATCATCCTCATGGCCCTTCTCTGGACATGTTCCAGCACCTTCATATCCCTCTTGTAATAGGGGCTCCAGAACTGGATGCAGCACTCCAGGTGGGGTCTCACCAGGGCTGAGTAGAGGGGGAGAATTGCCTCCCTTGACCTGCTGGCCACACTTCTCTTGATGCAGCCCAGGATCTGACTGGCTTTCTGGGCTGCAAGTGCACACTGAGAGCTCATGTTGAGCTTCTTGTCCACCAGCACCCCCAAGTCTCTCTCCTCAGGGCTGCTTTCCAGCCAGTCACTGCCCAGCCTGTATTTGTGCCTGGGGTTGCCTCAACCCAGATGCAGGACCCTGCACTTGGTCTTCTTGAACCTCATGAGGTTGGCTTGTGCCCACCTCTCCAGCTTGTCAAGGTCCTTTTGGATGGCATGAATTTATTTTAGAACAGGCTACTTTTCACTAAACAACTTTATAGCTTCCTTTCCCAAAGCTTCCTATTCCATGTAGGGATTTTTGGTTTTTGCTGGCTGGTTTATATTCAAATGTGAAGAAGGAAACAACAACTGAACATGCACTAGAAAGTTGTTCCTTGACAGATAAGGTATATGAAGGTACATTGAGAGGCCTTTCAACTTATTTGAACCCTGTGTCAAATTTATTGTTTCAGTATCTGATTTATTTCCGGATCAAGAGTGAACCATCTCTCTTTCATCTCCTCTTGTTAAAAATATCATCTTTTATCTTTTTTCAAAGGAAATGGTTTAATTTCCTTCTTTCATTTTTTTTTCTTCACACCCTACAAAAGAAATGTGTTGCTGGGTTAAGGGAGATGGAAGAGCATTTGTTCATGTGCTTTATCAAAGCTGAAACCTCTCATCAGTTCCAGGAATGGACTACTAATATAACCTAGACGCTTCCAGTGCAATAATATTGACAGTTTTATTATTTAAAAATAGCTCATATAAAACATATTTCGTGGTATGGAGATGTGCAGGAATATCAGCACATTCCCCAAAAGGAGATTTTTAGCTGCTACAGCACTGTGATATTTGGAAAGACTGCAAATAACACTGAATTGAGAGTGGCTTAATAGGTTTGTAAAAGTGCTGCTAAGGACTGCTTCTTGCCTTTCTTCTGCAGTTCAATCATAATCTTGAATGTATGGTAGAAGAATTTGGATGTTTGCGTTATGGTTCGTGTCAAGACATTCCACCTGGTCCCCTGAAAGTGCAGCTGTGACTTCAAAAGGTAACTATGATGAAGAGGCTAGATCAAGGAGCTTTTGCTGTGATTTCAAAGTCTTACGATCTCCAGGCTGCCACATTTACTATGAGTTGCCCAGGTGGCCAAGAAGGCCAAAGGTGTCCTGGCCTGTATCAGGAACAGCGTGGCCAACAGGAGCAGAGAAGTCATTCTGCCCTGTACTCAGCACTGGTTAGGCCACACCTTCAGTCCTGTGTCCAGTTCTGGGCCCCTCAGTTTAGGAAAGATGTTGAGTTGCTGGAAGGTGTCCAGAGAAGGGCAACGAAGCTGGGGAGAGGTTTGAAGCACAGCCCCTATAAGAGGAGGCTGAGGGAGCTGGGGTTGCATAGCCTGGAGAAGAGGAGGCTCAGGGGAGATCTTCTTGCTCTGTACAACTACCTGAAGGGAGGATGTAGCCAGGTGGGGATTGATCTCTTCTCCCAGGCAACCAGCACCAGAACAAGTGGATGCAGTCTCAAGCTGTGCCAGGGGAGGTTTAGGCTGGATGTTAAGATGAAGTTCTCCACAGAAAGAGTTGCTGGCCATTGCAATGTGCTGCCCAGGGAGGTGGTGGAGTCACCATCCCTGGAGGTGTTTAAGGAAGACACTGGATGGGGTGCTTGGTGCCATGGTTTAGTTGATTAGATGGTGTTGGATGATAGGCTGGACTCAATGATCTCAAAGGTCTTTTCCAACCTGGTTAATTCTATTCTAATCTCTGTGTCAGAGAAGATACAAATATGCTAAGGTTGCTTTTCAGATCTTTAGAGTTATTTTCAATATTTTGTCACCATTAAAACAAAACTATTCCACCAGAGAAAGCTACCTTCCTGAGATGTCAACAGCAAAGGATATTCTAGGACACTGAAACTCTCCTTATCACATGTAGAAAGCTTTAAGCTGAGCATAGCTCTGTATGCAAGTATAATATTTAAGAAGGTGTTTTGCTGATGTGCTAATATGATGCTGACATATGCAGAAGACATATAAGACGTTGTTTGCCTCAAATTATTTAAGTGCAACACTTGCCATTCCTGTATTTGATTTAAGGCAGCAGATCTGCAATTACCACACTGTAATACTTAAAATGTTCTAGTCAATTCTATTGTCTAAAAACATGTCAACTTCTGTGTCAAGTGTGAAGATTGAAATTCTCACCGGAGCAACTGAAAAATGTCTCTGCTAATTGCACATTTAAAGTAAAAGAAATATTTGAATTAATTTCACTCAAATCTGATTCATGTGACACATTGAGTTTCATATTAATCCATAATTTGACTAAGAAATAACCCTTTAGTAAAAAATTATCAGGTTAGGTAATAGATAGTTAAGAGGACAAAGAGTTCAGAATAGTTCTTATCAATTCTCGGTCATCTGTAGGTCTTGGTGACCTTCTAAAGGGCTGAAAGTCATTGCCATTCCTCACTCTTTGGTAGCTAAAAGCAACAAAACTGTGCCAGCCCCACCTGCTGCAAATGTGACCCATTTGAAGAAGCCCATTTATTTTCACTGACAAACTAGTTGTCTTCCTGATTAAAGCTCATTTTGCATTTTGGTCACTAAGTGAAAGCATAGAGACATTGTGTTCATGTTGAGGTGGAACTTCTTGTTCTGCAGTTTACGTCCATTGCCCCTTGTCTTATCACAGGGTACAAGTGAGCAGGGGCTGTCCTTTCCTTCTTAACAGTCAGCCCTCAAATTTTTATACATTTATTAGATCCCTTCTCAGTCTTCTCTTCTCCAGACTAAACAGCCACAGGTCTCAGCCTCTCCTCATAAGGCTGTCTCCAGTCCCTTCACCATCCTTGTAGTTCTCTGTTGGACTTTCTCACGTAGATCCCTGTCCCTCTTGAAGTGTGGAGCCAAAAACTGAATGCAATATTCCAGGTGGGGCCTCACCAGGACAAAGTAGAAGGGGAGAAGAACCTCCCTCTATCTGCTGGGCACACTCTTCCTAATATAACCCAGGATCCTGTTGGCCTTCTTGGTCACATGGGCACATTGCTCTCCCATGGATAATTTGTCCACCAGGACTCCCAGGTCCTTCTCCACAGGGCTGCTCTTTAGCAGATCATCTCCTAACCTGTACTGGTGCAGTTTATTCTTCCTTTGCAGGTGCACTTATCCTTGTTGAACCTCCTTAAGTTTCTCTTTGCCCAGCTCTCCAGCCTGTCCAAGTCTCACTGAATGGCCAGACAGCCTTCTGGTGTATCAGCCAAGCCTCCCGGTTGATAAACTGTACGTTAAAGAAGAAGCAACAAAATAAGATTGTTTGAAGTTCTTTGAAAAGCAAGCCATCTTTTCATAAATATTTTTAATAAATGTTTGAAGAAAGTTAGTTGTTTTCCTGTAGCCAGCATGGTAGACAAGTTTCTAGTCTCATAGTAACAAAAAAACAAACCAAAGCTTTACAAAATGTATCAACTGGTAAAGTGTAAGCCACACCGAGTTTGCCTTTATCCAATTAATTGCCCTCTCTTTTGATGTTGCTTTCATTTGAGTTTCTTTCTATATTGCAGGACAGTGGGTATCAAGACACATGTTGTAGCAGTTCCTGCTGAGATAGTGCCTCAAGGCAACCATATATTCCCTGAAAGTTTTTTCCTTACATACAAATTTCAAATATCAAAGGATTAAGCGTGGCCATTCTAAAAGAGGAGCTTTACACCATGCTTAAAGACTTTTCTTTCATTTTTTTTTTTAAAAGAAGGGAATAAATGCATGTTTTGCAAGAGTATGGATACCTATTGCATAAGACAGCTGTGAGCTAGCATGGCTTTACTTACATCTTTTAGAAATTTGAGTAGTACCTTAATCAAAACAGAACTGCGCTGCCGGCACTGAAAATTAAAACTACAGAGGGAATATTTAAGTAAAAGCAGGGAGAAAGCTAACAGCTGTGGAAGAGCACCTATGGTTTGGACCAACAGAACCAAAGAGGGGAACATATTTAGCACTCACTGCACTTTTAGAGAGGGCTAAGGGAGAAATTAATTGTACAATCAGAACAAACAGGAAAGACAGACAAGTTGAAACATATACTGACTGGCACTAGCAGGGCAGGTCCTTCTTCAACAGTGCTAACAATGTGAACAGTAACAACCTGTGACCGTTTGAGACTGTCCTCTTAAGAAAGGGAATATGGTGGACGGAAGTTGGTAAACAAAAAAAGGATCTAAACTAATTTCATTGGTAGAGTGGGAGGAAGCGCCTTCTGAACTTGGAGTGCAGAAGGGTATCCTGGGCATTCCAGCACTTTTCTATCAGTCTTGCTTCCACTCCTCCGCTGAGCAGCAGCAGCTCTCTGTGCTGGGCTTTCGGCCAAGGCTTTGGCCTTGAAACTGATAAACTGCAAGGCCTGTATTAACTGCTTTCCAATTAACACACAACTGCTTCTAATTTTTTTTCCTCTTTCTCTCTCTTTCTAACCCGCTCTGGGGAAAGGGGGGAGAGAGGGGAGATCAAAGGATAGGAAAAAAGAGTAGGAAACGAGGGTTTGCTTTTCATTACAGAAAAGTGTTGAGGATGGATCAGAGCAGGGCTAGTCTAGGACCAGCAATAACTGATTTTCATGGATGAACCAGAGAAGATAACAAACAGTGAGGCCTGAAGGTAACATTAAGCCCTTTTCATGATGCCATCCCAATGGTTTGGAATTCCAGATGGAACTTACAAAACCAAATAGGCAAGAAAAGAGAATAGTCAAACTCTCAATTAACAAAAGTAAGGTGGTGCACCTAGGAAATGAGAACTTAAACCACACCTATGTAGAGCTGAGCCATGACTGACTGCTCTGTAAAATCAATGCAACCTCAAAAAAAGCCAACAAAATGTTCAGGGATTGTGGGAATAAGTAAGTTTTGTAGATTATGTTCCTATTTACTTGTGTTTTCTCTGAAATAAAACTCACTAAACTTCTTAATCTTTCAAAGGAGGTAGAATTTTTTTTAAGCACCACATAGGTAAGAATCTTTCCATTTAAATAGACTGCGGTGCACAAAGAAATCCTCTTAAAAAGACCTTAATTCCAAAATTAGTTTTAATGCCTTTGTTCTTAACTAAGAATTCACAAGATTAAATGCTGCAGCAAGGCCAACTGAATTGTCCTTGCCTATGGTAAGACAAGGGCAGTTAATTTGCTGTGACTAATTGGAAAATATACAGCATATTAATATGCAAACTAAAATTGCAAGCGGTGGTTATGTCAAACAACAGAACCATGTAAAAGATTGATGTCTAAGGCGGCACTACTCTATAATATTTTGTGTACTTGGCCTATAAAAAGGGAAAGCTGCTTAACTGGGGTTGAGAGGCCTGGAATTATCAGCACACAAAGTGAAAATAGGAACTCAGGAAGGGAAACAGATTGCCAAACATAAATAAGTCCATAAAATGCATCTAATTGTATACTCAAGCAGCCCAATGCTAAAGAAATTAATTAGAAAGAAGTATCCCTATAGGTCCAGCTACCTGGTGAAGGCCATTATCTTTATACCAAAAGGTGAGTTTGCATTGTGCCCATTCAGAAATATCCTGTCCAGAATATGCAGGAAACAGGAGATACTGTCCACAGGACCTTTTAACAGAAACAGCCTGAGACTTGGAAGAGACCCTCTCGTAATGTCTAGGCGATGTTTCCTTTCCTTTTCCGCTGTGAGGCCAGTAGAATGACAGAAAATGGAATTGAGAAGCATATTTTGTAATCTTATGATGCTCTAATTGAGGCTTATTGGAGCCTCAGTTGAGATGGGCACACTTAAGGAAAGCTGAATGATATTATGACCAGCAGATTTCCCACCTGAAACACTGGAATTATTTAGTTGCACAGAAGAGGTAGGAGTATGAAATCCTGTTTAATCTTCAAACTCATTCAGTGATATTTCCCTTCCCAAAGTCTTTGGTGGAGTAGGTTGTACCATCTGCTGTACCTTGTGCCTCTGTGTTGTTTTCTCCAGTAACAGGTAGTGTATGCTTTACCAGATAAAAATGATACTGTTCAGTGAGGCTGCAGATACAGAGCCCGCTCCTGACAAACTGTGTACCTCACTTTCCTTTCCATCTGACTTAGGCTACTCCCCCGCTGTGCTTGTGCCTTGTGACTGCATTTTTGCTTTCCTGCACAGATACTTATCTTATTCAATTGCATGTTCAATGAGAAAATGGATTCTTGAAGTGGTTTTTCTCACATGGAAACTTTCTTTTTATCCCATGATATAGTGTCTACACCAGGTGCTGTCTGTGTTTCAGATGAAAAGAGTGAAATATATCACTTTTTCCTTTTCAGACACTTGTCCACATTACTGGCAGCTCTAGGAACTTCTGCCTCTTATTCTGTCCATGTTTCTGAGTGATGGTTCTGCCCCAGCTCTCCCAGATATTCCCTTTCTCTGCTGAGCTAATAACTGTCTTATTCAGACAGAGGAGGAAAGAAAATACTTTAGATCTACAGCCATTGGTAATTCTGTAGCTATATCTTCAATATAACTGATAGCAACAGACTAATGTAACTGCATTGTACTTCAAGAGCTTGCCCTTATTTCAATGCCATATCTCTGTTTCTACTACATGTGTCCAAACTTTCTCAGAATCTGTGTTCCAATTTCACCTCTTCCATCAGCAACCATTCTGCTGCATGTTTCCTCATTGACATAAACTGAGAGTGGAAGAGATTGTAAGGGGAAGAATGGTGATACACTAAAATAAATAATACAGGTGACATAAGAAAATTACACACTTCTTTATTCTCTGGTTCAAAGAATCCCTCTGCTGAATTTGGAGATGCAAGTTCCACCTTATGGTGTGTGTATCTCAATACATATTAGTCATGGTCATTGTGCTCCCTTTATAATTTATGCATGTTGTTTACATGAAGCTATATTAAAGTTGATGATAAAGGGTTCAGATCTCTCCATTGAACATACAAGATACTTTAAAAACATTGTCCACTCTAACATGCATCCCTCAATGTTTACATAACCACTGAATTCAAGTTTTTCACCTGTATTACGTTGTCTGTTGCCACTTCAAAAGACTGGGAAACAGGAGACTACTAAGGCAATGACTGTTGGTTTTGGGTTTCCCCCCCCCGTGTTATTTAATAAATAGTTGAGATTTGACTTGTTCTGATTTACTGTCTTTAGACTTTGAGTCTATATTTGATATGCTTAGGTACAGGTGTATGTTGGGCTTAATGCATATCAGCAAAATAGGATTTGTCAGAGGCCCGTTGGACATAATCCAAAGAAAGTTTTTCGAGGCTAACAGGACTTTAATAAGCAACCTTTTCTTCCTGCAGTCACAAAATGCCTCTATCTTTTAATCCATTTGTTTTTATATTAGGAAGCTAAAATTGGTGCAGCTCGTACAAGATTATTTCTGCCCAAATTCTAACGTTTTAGCTAAATTTACGCCTATAAAATCTTGTAATTTTCCTTGCTTGATCAATGTGCTCATTCTGAACCAATCCCTGCTAAAGCACCCTTTGCTGAAGAGCCTGTGAGCTGGAAATTATTTCACTTTGAAAAACATCCAGTGTATTATTAAACCATTTCCTTTGTCATATCCCTACCCTGTTACTCACTGTTCTTTTCATAGGGGCTAATTAAACGTTATGCTGCTAATCAGTGTTGATAGATACAAAGTACTGTAATGTCTTCTGGCTTTATGGATTATGCTAATGGCCTTCTGCCTATTATTGATAATTTGTTCAGTTACTGTAGGGGGAGGAAGAAGCTGTTTGGTTAACTGTAAAAGGGAGCTATTTGGTTTATGATGCATTCAGCTGTATCACCAGTTGTCTTTAGCTATTAAAGTTAGTCTAACTGCAAAGAATATAATTTCATCAAGGTCTGAAATTTCTCTAGTAACTGAGATGAAATTTGTATGTTCAGACACCTAGGGTACATCAAGAGTAACAAAGGCTTGATAGCAACAAGCTTATTAAGTACTCAATGTGTTAAACCAAAGGTAGGGAAGTACATGATTAAATTTCATACTGAAGTTATCTGAAATGCTACCAACTATGCAGAGTAAAAGGCCATGACAAAAGTCTAACTAAATTCTGTAATGGGGAAATCTTCAACAAAAGTTGCTGTCTACAACTACCTGAAGGGTGGTTGTAGCCAGGAGGGGGTTCGTCTCTTCTCCCAGGCAACCAGCACCAGAACAAGAGAACAAAGTCTCAAGCTGCGCCAGGGGTAGTTTAGGCTCGAAGTGAGGAGAAAGTTCTTCACTGAGGGAGTTGTTAGCCGTTGGAATGGGCTGCCCAGGGAGGTGGTGGAGTCACCCTCCCTGAAAGCGTTCAAGAGGGGATTGGACGTGGCACTTGGTGCCATGGTTTAGTCATGATGTCTGTGGTGACAGGTTGGACTTGATGATCTTTGAGGTCTCTTCCAACCTTGGTGATTCTGTGAAAAGACCTCTGCACATCACAGCATGCTCCTCTGGTGGCAGGAGAATGTCAGTTACACAAATTCAGATGTTCTGCTCGGAGAGGTAATGTGCACATCTGTTTTCATGTACTGTGATAGATAGCATCAGATTTTCCAGTATGAAACACATTGGGTAACAGTCCTTTAGCAGCCTATTAAATTTTGCAGTTTCTTGGGTTGCACTAAAGATTCCAGTTTTATTTAGCTGGTTTGACTGTCGTGTTGCTCAAGCAGAACAGACAGCTCCAAGACAGTAAGAACAGACAAATGTCAGATGTTGTCAGCTCTAGAGTTGGATGAAAAATGCACACAATTATTTCAAAGTGGGAAAATATAGCTCCCTTTATCTGTGATAAATTTTCTTGTTTCATAACTGAGCTTCTGCAGCATAAGGAAAAGATGAAATTAGGAATTTTGATACATTTTGGTAAGAATTTAAAATAAAACAGAGTTTTTCATTAATCCTTCCCTAGCATTGTTTAGGAGTCATGTCAACACTTGAAAATAAAGGGAAGGTTCTGGGCACTAGTCACATTAAAGAGCTTAAACATTTGCCTTTTCTTTCTTGTGGAACACTGCAAGTGTGAAGATTTAGAATAGATGAAACTTCACTTTCTTCCACTGTTTTAAAATGAAACTAATTTATGAATACACAGTGCTGATAAAGGGAAGTTGTCCCAAAAGAACTTCCAAACTTGCTGAAGGAGATTAAGAAGTGCTCCAAGAAAGGGGTAAGCCTGACTGATAGAACAGGAATTTTTGGCAAGCACATTCAGCGAGGATCATTGCATGTGCCACAGCTACTTTTTGTTCATTAGCCTACTTTGGAAGCAGTGGCTATAAACAGCAGATATCAGTAACAAGCTCAGGTTTCCTCTGAGGTTGCCAAACATCACAAAACCAAGAGCTTGTTTCATGTCAATGAAGGATATAATTGAAAGTTCTTTCAGGAAATCCTAAGAAATTCTGCTGGAATACCATGAATGCCATTGAAATGCTGTATCAGTGAATTTAAACATTGAACAGTGCAGTTTTCTCTGAATACAGTTCTTATACTGTATACCAGAAAATATGAATGGCCAGAGTTAGCACAAAATGAAATTATTGTCACATATATAATCTCCTTAAAATTGGCTAATTTTTCTCCCATGTAACAGCAAAGCAGATTTCCTGTATGTTTCTTCTAGGCTTAAACTTTTATTCATGGACTAATCTCACTACTTTGCAGATGCACTTTTCAGAGCCCTGATGGCACTAAGAGGCTGTTGTGGCTCTGATGATCCATGCTTGAGGCCTCATGGGCCTCCAGATCTCCTCAACTCACCCTCACTTTGTGGGTTCAGGTCCTCTGTGCTTTGCTACATGTTGCTTTGTAACCAAAGATTGTGGATAAACCCTCTGGATTTTAGACTGAAAAGTAACCAATGAATCCATAGATTGAAGTCTGCTGTGAAGGCAAGCCTGAAATTATCACCTTTGCAGCAGTGAAATCTGTTGATTCTGGAAGGAGACAACAGTTTCCCACTGTCAGCATAACGGTTCACAGATTCTTGGATTCTTCTGAAACACAGTGTAGGAGTAAATCACACAGTGTGCATTTACACTATAAAGGCACAGTACTTTAGCAGGAGAGACAGCTCATTTGGTAACCACAAGAGACAAAGTGTGGTATTAAAGTGGCTACCAAGAAGAAAATAAATTATCTAAATATGGTAGGATGGCAGAAACCGAAGCTTCCCAAAGGTATAAAGAATTCCTGGGGGACTGTTAGTTACTTGTCTCCTTGTATCCATGTGGTTTCAAAAAGAATGTAAAATATGGTCTGACCATTTAGCTTTTATTTAGTTATTTATTTTAAAATTACCTCAAGCACATTTTTATGTGCTCAACTCTGATTTGGATAGCCCTTTGATGTGGCATGAAGTGCATGTGCTTTACTAAGTAGGACTTTAGTGAAGGACTTGATCATCTCCCTCACCTGTAACCATGATGCTAATCCAGGAAGGCTGTGTTTCTCTCAGCAGTGCAGCCAAAATTGGTGGAGAGGAGGAAGAGACCAGCTAGATTAAGCTGGTTAAACCTTAGGGAGCATGTGGAAAGCCACTCAAAGGAGATGGGAGAAGCATGTAGTAGTAGAACCCCCTTTAGTGCAGATCTGGAATGTGAAAGAAGTTTAATACCATTGTTTTGGGTCCAATCTCAGTGCAAACTGTGAGATAGATGTTTTGGGAGAGCAAAGCCAGGTAAGCAGTTTCCTGAAATTTTGGCACTTGTGGTGATGACTGAACAATTTTATTCTAATATAATAAGTGACTAAGGTGTGCACATGAATCTGGTCACCAAGTATGTTGCACCTCCGCTCTTATGCCTGTATGACAGCAGGGAAAGGAGCCAGTTTAATAATGTAATGATGTCAAGTTTCAGTTAGAAAGAACTCTGGCTTGGGCCTGCTCTAGCAAAATACCTCGCAGTTTACCACTGGGATATTTTTTTTTAGTAGAGAAACACATCTTGCAATTTAAAGGAATAAAGAACTTAGAGTAAAATTGATGAATAAGAGAAATAGGGAAAAAAAAGCCTGGAGGTCAGCACTGGAAGAAGACTTGGCATTGTGGAAAGATGATAATATGGGATCTAATATGACTGGTGAAACATGATAGAGGAAAAGGCTTTAATTCTGTGGCTTGATTTAGATGTATGTTAAGACACTGTAATTTAACTAACAATCTGAGGAAGGACAATACAAATAGTTGTGTACAAGGGGCAAAAGAGAAGGGAGGAGTACACAGGAAGCTTATAAAATATGTAGTCAAGAGTGGCATAGATTTTGAGGAGAATGTTTTCTAACATATTAGGGACACTTAATGTCAGAACCAGCCTGTGTACTGCTGAGTTTGTGGTTGGAACAATGAGTATCAGAAGAGCTTGTAAAATGCGTACGAGTCAGAAAACTTGAAGGGAAGCGTGAAGTGGCTGAGCAAGGCTCACAATGGAAATCCACTGAGAGATTATTCTGGCAACTAGTGATGCTTAGAGAAGTTTGCAAAACTTTCGAGAGTCCCTTCAGGTTTGCAGGCTGTCTGGTAGTGTCCCCAGGGTGTCAGGACTGCAGGGAAGAACCTTTCTAACTGATTAAAATAAAAGGTAGTAGTCCCTTGAGGTCTGTGGTGTTTACAGTTGCATTTTCAATGACTTGCTATTCTGAGGTGATTTTGCTCTGGAGCTAAGTACTATATGCTGGTGGGGAAAAAAAAAGGAAAAAAATGGTATTCTTTATACATCTGTCATGAAAGGCAAAATTCAGGAGTGTGGCACAAATAGAAGCAGGTACCTGGGCTGCTTGACTTCATGATCTATTTCGACCTAAAGAGAGGTATGAGATGTTTTCAAGTGTTTCTCCTAGTAATTTTTGATACTGACACCTTATTTCTGTAGTTGAGATAGACAGCTTGTAAGTTTCTATGGAAATACTATAGAGTTATGAAAGTGGCAGAAAAAGATTGGGTCTAATTCAGTTTAAAAATACAATCAGTCAAGAGACTTGAATCTCTTGGACATAGGGCTTTGTTAGTTCAGTGTTCCCTGAAGCAAGCTACTAAATTTTAGAATACAAAGCATGTGACTCTAAAATGGAAGAAAAAAAGGAAGACCACACTGAAGTGCAATTTTTCCATTCCTTGAAAAGCCAAATCCAATACAGACAGAGTAAAAAAATGCTGTGTGGATGAACTTGAGGTTACCCATGCTGGGTTAACAGGGACTGAGATATTGCCAACACGACAGAGTTGCTTTCCTTCTCAACCAACTCAGCTATTCACAAACTTGAAAGAAAACTCCTAGGGAGGGCTCATTTTCCAAACATTCTGCAATTGTCATCTTTTAACTTTTAGTTGTTCAATAGAAGTGCTCTACAGTAGAAAGAATTTAGAACAGCAGCTTTTGAAGTGCAAGGACAAATCAATCAAAAGTCATAATGAAGACAAGAGCAATGCTGCCTGCATTTCACAATATCTGTATGCAACACCTAAAACCAAGGGGCTGAGATCTGACTGGTCTCAGACATAATAATTTGAATTTGTGCTTGTTTGTGTCTCAGCAGATGACAAGGAATCCTGCTGGACAGGTAATCTGAAAGGACTCCACTGAGGCCTCAGCATAAAGATGTGTTTGGCAAACTGGTTTTGTATTCCATGATAAAAGTGGGTCTTGTGCAACCAGCATTCCATTCCAGTCCTGATGAATAGATTCAACTTGACCTTTTAAGGATGTTAAAGAAAGACAATTAAAGAACTTAGAAAGAAAGGAAGTATTTCAATGTAAATAAATACTGAAGTCATAATTACTAATTTTTTAAAGTTCCTGGAATGCAGTATTTTTTGGTGTGAAAGACCTTCAGTGACATGCTTCCATGAGAGATGTTTGCATTCGAGTACTTTGTGGAACCTGATGATCTGCACCATTGATAGCTGGACTGTGTCGTGACCTGATCTCAGAGGAAGGGTCCACAGGAGGTTCTTTAGTGGTACTTAAGGAGTGAGTGAGTTGAGCTGACACTGAAATGGCTAGAATGACTGGCCATTTATTGATTACAAGTTAGTGCAGATCACTTTGATCATTCAGTGGTTCTTAAGGCAGGTGAAGCAATTACTTAATGCGTACCAGAGAGAGAGAACATGACAGGATGAGAGAGAACAAAGGAAAAAGTGACAGAAGACACCTTCTTGGTGGTAGGTCCGCACTGACAGTTTGTGGTGCATTTTATTCCTGAATTCTCCTTAATTTTTCCCCATGAGTGGTTGGTAGAGGTGTTCCCTAGGAAGAGTGGATCATGTGCCACTTGCATAATGGTACAGGTGCATTGAGCACTGTGGTGTCTGCAATGCAATGAGTGCAATATTCTGGTGACTGCTGCTTCACCTTTGTTTGTGCAAGCTGGGCTGTGAAGCAAGGGCCTTGAGTTGGCACAGGTGAGATGTAGACACCCAAGCAGTGCCTGAACTACAGCATATTGTTCCAGGAGCAGACTGTCATGGATGCTTGAATACAAAATAAAAGGGGAGCAGAGAAGCAGTCTGTTTGAGGCAAACTTCTGTGATAGCAGAGAAATAGTCTGTGCAAAACAAACTCCTGTGGGGACATAGCTCTCATACCTCCCTGTGGTTTAATCAGACTGTCACAGCAGTTGGCAATGTTCCAGTGAGGTCTGCCTTTATGGTGGTGATTTTAGAAATGTAGGTGAGAGGAGAGGAGGAGCAGAGGAGATGTCACGAGTAATCATGCAAAGCATGTGGCTAAAATAAGCATCAGAAAACCAAATCCTATTAATAACATAATTGTACTAGCAAATAACCATGCTCCCCACTGAGAGTCCTAAAGTCTTTAAAACTAATTGCATCCTAGAGCTCATCTCCCATCTGTTGAACCAATCTGCTGGTTTGATGGCCACAAGCAGTTGTCTTCTTCATCTGGACACAAATCTCTTCAATAGAGGCCATGGAGTTGTAAATGATGACATGCTCCTTCAGTCAGGCTCAACAAGCTACACAGATCTCGCTCCTTCAGTAGCAGCACACTTGGTGTTGATTTGTTTTACAAAGACATTTTGGACAATTGTTACACCTATAGATTTAATTCACCGAAAGCATATTGGTTCATGGCCTTGCCATGTCAGATTCTCTAGAACTGTTTGGTGCCTAACTAAACTCACTGGGTGCAAAGAAGGACTCAAAGTCTGTAGCCATTCTTTGCCCCAGGGACAGCTAATGACTCTTAATCCTGTTTTGGCCACTTCGTACCAGCATGCAAATAGAATAGAATAGAATTAACCAGGCTGGAAAAGACCTTTAAGATCAAGTCCAACCTATCATCCAACACTATCTAATCAACTAAACCATGGCACCAGACATCCCATCCAGTCTCTTCCTAAACACCTCCCACGATGGTGGCTCCACCACCTCCCTGGGCAGCACATTCCAAAGGCCAATCTCTCTTTCTATGAAGAACTTCCTCCTAACATCCAGCCTAAACCTCCCCTCGTGCATCTTGAGACTATGAAAGGGTGCAATGTCACATGGCAGATGAGAATGGCTCTCTGTGTTATTTGATTTGGTATAATTGCCTACCCTGTTTTGACAAAGCAAACACAGGACTACCTCACATTGTAGTCCACCATGTTTTCCATGTTCAGATAAGAATAAAAGTTCCCAGGAGAGCACCCTCCAGGCCAATTTGAGTGGTGCTGGATAAATGCTTGTACAGCAAGCCCAATAATCTGAGAAATGTATCATCCTCAAGTGATTTGCCACTTCCTAGTAAGACAGTAGCTAATAGCAAGATCCAACCTAGGTTCAATCCTATCTAAAGTAAGTTTTCTGACAGTGCATCTACTTGGACTGCACCTAAAAATCTATCCAGACAAGCTGAACTGACAATTTGGTATTGAGTCTCTCAGAAGTGTGGGCAATCTCTGACAGCAGCATGCTGATGCTCAGTCTCAGTCACTTTTAGCACTTCCAGCTCTGTAGAAAGACAGAAATAAATTATTAGTTTGGAGCTACAAAGAAAAATGAACTCATTTTGGTCAAGGCTTATTTCATGTTCACAAAAGTAAAGACAGGATTAATACATTAGTATTTCCCCAACTTTTGGAAAGAATTTGTCTCTCCTATGTTCTCTGGTTTGACTTTGTGGTTTCAAGTCTGCCTGCCTATAGCAGATACACAGAAAAGGATTTGAGTGTGAGCTCCATCCTACTACAAACATCTGTTTATATTTGGCTTCTAATACTAGGGGGAATATTATTAGTAATCCTGTAACACTGTATGGAATTGAAGTATAATTCATGTTACAGCTCACAGTTGCTTAAATGGAAGACATGAAAGGAGACTGCAGTATTTATGACTGGGGGAGAGGGAAGAAATGCCTTCATATTGTTTTTCTAAAAGCATGCTTTTAAATTTATGTTTTTCAGAGTTTGTTTTATTGGAAAGTTGACCATTCACACATTTACTGCTAATGCATTTCTTTCCATGCCAGTTGGTTTAGTTCTAGGCAGTGTCATACGGAGATGATGCTAACTTCTTTCAGTGCTGTTGCACTGTGGCAGTTTGGGCTGAATGCCTCATGTCGCTGCCGTACGGGGTGCACCTCTGGTGCCCCGGGTGTCCAGCCCAGTGGGTGGACACAGGAAGCTGTGTATTTCATACCCATAATGTCCTGCTCCCTATAAATCCATCAGCAAAGTCTCACAATTCCTCTTTCTTCCCTCGCTGCCCCTGCGGGAGATGTTCCCTATCTGGTAATGGAGAGGGAGTTATCTCAAGGCCTCTTAGAGCTGGCTAGGCTAAATGCCAGGAGGAGAAGGGGGAAGGGCAGTCTCAGATCTGACCAGCTGTGATTAGCCTAATGGTGGAGAGGGAGGAAGAAAAAGCCCTGGGGATTTTGGGTGTACCCTCAGGTGGAGAGAAAGGGAATGTTGTGAGGCTTCTGGGTATGCTTAGGCATCTCTTTTGTCACTATGCTTGTAGTTTCTCTGTAAAATACTCACTGCTTTTCCATTTTAACTTTCCATCTCTTTTGCAATCTGTTTGTCTGAGTCATGTTTTTCTGCCCAAGTGGGAGGCAAGGGAGAATCTGCCTTCCAACCCACCACAAGCACAGATTTTACAAAGGAAAATATGGTGGTCTCCAGTGGTCTCCCCTTCACTGTAAATAAAGTTTCTTTGCCTTGGTTTCATAGTGGTCCATGCATTTCCATGGACAGTCCCCCTGTAACCTTCAAAAGCTGTTTTTCTTATTAGCTTGTCACTTGCATCAGGTAGCAGCTGGCATCGCAAATGTGTGGATGTGCCTCAAATGTGATACCTCAATGCTCTGCTTGCTCTGCTTTTACAAAAATAATCCAGTTATGCTAAGCCTAGGCACCTCCAGATAAGTTTTCTTCAGTAGTTAAATGACAGAATAATGTATCAGCATTCCCGTAAGGCACATGGTGATTAATTTTCTTCTTGAAACTTCTTAATTTCCGTATATCATCTCGTTCCTTCTCACTGAAATTAAACCTGTGAAGAGACCAGAATTCGTATTTCAGTCTTGTTGATGTGTTTATACATTTTGTATTACAGGCTTGGTTTTTTTTTCTTCCCTCTGCTTGATATAAAAATGGTTTATTAGCTCAGTTCTGCTGATTTCTTTATATAAATGTTTCAAGGTGCCTGAAAAAAAAAATATTCTGAATTTCTGACAGTCCTTTGAGATCTCTGATTCATTCCACAACAAACAGTCTGGATTCTGATGGTTTGCAACCATTTCTGCATTCTTGAAACTGACCTGAAGTATCTGTGTAGGGCTTAGGAGGAGAAGTTTGAAAGGTTTAGGAGGACAGAGACAAGCGTACTGCATGCAGGATAACAGGTTCTGACATAATTCCTCTTGAGCTTCCAGCTACAGCCACAGGTTCCAGGAGAGTTTCAGCATTTTAACCAAAGCTAAGAAAATCCAAGTTCACAAATAAAAAAGCAATCTAGAGCTGGTCCATGTTTATTATGAGAGAAAGTATTGCACTTTTGCAATGCATACATTCAGCAAGAATTACATTTACTGACCCTCTTTTCTAACCTCTTTGCATCACGTTCTTTCTCCTCCTGGCTTCCAGGCTTTTTTTCCTAGGCCCATCCTATTCAAGTAGATTATGCCAATTAACTTTATGAGCATTGTCCAGGGATTTTTGGTTTGTATTTTCTTCCCCCAAATAGCTTCACAGACTGTGCAGTGAGCTGCCCTCCAAAGCTACTGAGCACTGATAGCTCCTTGTAGAACCATGATACAGCTGGGGAGTTTAGCACTCTGAAAAAATGTAGCTGTATGTTTATCACTTCTACTTGATCAGCAGGCTTCCTATGTCAGGATTACACTGATATCCACTGGTAACATTAGCTCAGCTCTGAGCACAGCATAACTCAATTAGCCAAATTTTCCATCTCTAAGCTTGCGTGCCTCCTTTCTTCTCTGTGCTTTCTCTGTGGATCAAACTCTTCTCTTGGACTGAGCGAGCCAAAAAAGCTGAGCTAGCTAAATCTCCACAGCAGTTTCATTGAGGATTTGATTAAGATTCACAGGACTTGGCAAAATGAAACATCAACAAGTAAAGGAGCTTTTCCTGAAACGTTGTTCCCCTGACTTATTTCCCCTCTCACAAAGAAGGTGCAGAGATAAAAGAGAACTTAGGCTGACTATAAATTTGAAATCTGAATTGTAGATTAAAAAAAAAGAGATTTTTCCTTTTTTTTTTCTATTCTGCTGATCCTTTTTCCTTCCAAGAGCTGACTGACTTGTTTGAAGAGGAAGGTATTCTTACTTATATAGCAAGGAAATCAGTACTGAGTAATTAATACTAAATTGTGAGCATTTTCTCTGTTTTGCCTCCCTTTTGTCAGCCATCTTAGGGTATATCCTGCTCAGTCTGTTTGTTAAAAGTAGTTCTTGGGCATTAGACACAGAGGCAACACATTTGCAATAAGCATGTTTAAAATCTCATTTTTATTGTGCTGCTACAGCCTTCTGCCTGTAGGACAGAGAATACTTCTGGGACTGAGTAGCATCCTGGATTACTCATTACATGTACAGAGAATGTCTACAAACTCAAAACACAACTTTTTGCCACCTTTATAAAGAAAGTTGCAGATCAGAAATGTGCCTCAGAAACCTTCTGGAGTTTCTTTCAGTGCAAAACTCCACTGTGGAAGTCCCACCTCCTGCAAAATAATGGTCAGGGTCACTAAGATAGCCTAACAGTTTCTCTGTCCGGTGTGGGGGTTATAAACATTCTCTCCTGTGTCCCAGAGTCATGGATTGAGTCCACCCAGCTAGCAAGAGAGCAACTATGCAGCTGCTTGTTTATTCCTATCCCCGTCCAGTGGGTTGGGGAGGAGGAAATATAACAAAAAGCTCAAGGGTTGAGACAAAGCAAATGAGGAAGAACCAATAATCCAGCTCTTGCCATATTTACCTTCTTGTTTGTCCTCAATCCTCAGTTCTTGTCACAGGAATCTGTTAGTTTTGCCCATGTGGTCCTTTGGCAAGATGGAGGAGGAACCACACTCCTATTTTGATGCTAGTTTTTAAAACAGTTGGCCAAATAATAACAAAAGTTCTGATCCAAAGAAAATGTACTTTACTTGAAAATGTACTTTACTGACTTGAATAGTGATCTGTTGCATGAACCAGCAGACCTTCTGGAGCAAAGATGCAGTCAAAACAGAACTGTGCCTGAACATCTTTTCTCTGCTGTGTAGGCAAAGAGGCTCTGCTTGGGAAAAAAGAAGCTGGGCTGCTCCTGACTGACTTCAAACATCAGAAGTCTAGGTGCACACTGTTTTTCTGGTCCCTTGCCACTCTTGCCACAGCTAACACTCTCTTATCACAGTGCCTTGAATTTCTGCCATCTCAGCATGTCAAGTGTCTCCTGCTGACTTGCAAATAAGAGGAGAAACATTAGGGTATCCAGACCCTCTGTAAGGCCCAAATAGATCTGAATCTAAGCAGTCTTCACACTGTCTTATGTGAAATTATTAATGAGCAGTGTATAAGAAATATATAAATAAATTAATAACAGTTGAAGATTTCTTCCTTATTTCCCCCCACTGCCTCTTCTCCCCAGATTGATCTAAGATGAAGAATCAGCAAAGGGAGTGATGGTAGCCTTAGGTAAAGTGCTATGGAGTTGAAACTTTAAAGGAAGAAAAGAGAAGGCTGAAAACTTTCAGCACAGCCTGTCTGCCTTGGGCACTGAACATGAATCTAGCAGGTCTGGAAAGACTTCATCAGTGACTAACAACTGTGTTCTTCTCTGCAAACCCTTTGTAGTATCTGCTGCAAAATAAGTTTTGATACTTAAATAAGCATGTGGAGCAAATTAATATGCTTTTTGACACACACTGCCTGTATTTTTCCACGGATCACTTGCCTGTATTATATTAGGGCACTGGACAGGTTCTGCATAGCTATTAAACAATGGCCATATGGGAGTTGATATAACCCAACCCTTAGATACATTTTTCTCTTTAAAGAGACTTGCATGCAGGCAAGCCTCAGGGTGAGCTATGAAAGCATTAGAAGTGGCTAAAGTAAGAACTATTTCAAACTAATGCTAGCATAATAAAATTATGTCTGGTACTGGTTGGCTTATTCTGCTAACTAAAACTGTGCTACATCTCAATGCTGTGATACCAGTACATCAAACAATACTGCCTTGGAAATAAGAATGCTTTGAAGCTTCTGGACCATATTCACTGGTATTTTACTTCCATTTACACTGACATGAAATTAATTATAGGCAAAACTTTCACTGCAGTGTGGTAGACAAAGATGCCTGTGATTTAGGGTATTTGTTTAAACAGGGTTAATATTGCTCAACATTAAATTCATCCATATGGCAGTGAGACCACAAATGTAACCCAGTCTTTCCCTGATGGAGATGTAGAGAAAGTAAAAATGCACTGAAAATCTCTGAAGGAGTGCTTTCAGGTTTCAATGTACTACAAAGCTAAGTTACAGAATACAGTGTACTAAAAAGGTGAATTATAGAATGGCTTTTGTTTTCTTGGAGATGATGCTGTGTGATTGCAATACGGATCTTATGGAAAATTTTCCTCTTTTGTGCCAGATGCATTTACCCCAGTGCTAGCTTAATATCTGATTGTAGCACCTCTGCTGTAACCTTTTCTCTTTAGGTATATATTCCTCAACAACACACCAAGAAGATAAGCTAAGAAAAGAAACCTAGTTAAGCATGGGTAAAGAGATTGTTAACATAAATCATATGGTAAGATAAAAGTTATGTTTGCTCAGAAGCATAAGAATTAAGTAGTTTTTTGGTAGCTGAGTCAAATGTCTAGTGTGAAACACAAGATTTTAAAGACAGTGTATTTAGGTTAATAGCGTTGTGCAACAGTAATTGTTGAACATTAATTGGGGGTTGTTAGAAGGTAACAACAACAACGACAACAAAAAGCCCCAAAGCAAGCACAGAATCACCATCAACTCATTAAAAACATGAATATTCAAATGTTTCTTTTAGCTTTATTTTATCTGTAGAACCATAAATTCCTAAAAACCAGCACTCCACTCCCCGAATTACATTTGAACTAATTTTGTTGATCCCTTCAAGTCTACTTTTTAGGTAGCATAGGAAGTACATAAGTAAGTTGGCCCTGTATCTTATTTTTGGTTCTTCATACTTACAACAGGTTTTACTACAACAGGGGAGAGAAACCTGTATTTTATACAGTGCTAATATGATCTGATAGATCCTTAAATGCAAATCAGAGGTACTTGAAATATTTTCAACTACTTTTAGAGTTACATCAGGGAGAACAACATAAAAGAGCTTGCCCATAGTCACTGCAGTTATTAGGAAGCATCTCAGAAACCTCCCCAGTGAAATGCAAATGAGATCCATAAGTCAATACAGGAGATACAACTGAACCAGCTCTAAAAAAAGATCGACTTCCTAGAGACATCTTGACCTGCCACTCTTAACTTTCCACTTTGAACTTCCTCCATTATAAATGCACAAATCTGAAATCTGATATAAGTTTTGAATTTGTAAGTTGACACCGTGACCTTTTTAATTTAAAGCAGCAAAGCCCACACAACAAAGCAGTTATTTATAGGGGCAGCAATTGGTATGTAGCTTGTTGATGGAAAGTATGACACAGCATACTGTGCTTTAAGCAGCCTCTTTATTAATAATATCTAAAGTTATTTTGTTGCTTTCCAACTGAAATGACAAATGACTGCCAGAAATCTCACATGAGGCTACGGATAATAGCTGGGGTATATGTGCTAACAACAGCAGATGCAAGGCTTTTTTTCCTGAAGTTAGATTCAGTATTGGTGCAGATCATAAAATCATAGAATGAAAGAATCATAGAATCATAGAATGAAGGAATCATAAAATCATAGAATGGTTTGGGTTGGAAGGGACCTCCGAAGGTCAGCTAGGTACTTAGCGTGGGGCTATCAGGATCTGGCTGTGTAGGTCTAAAATGCAACAAAGTTATTTGTGCTTAAAAACCAAAAGATTTTTAATAATGGAAAATAAAACCAACAACAAAAAAAAGAGCAACTTTGAATGTAATGTCACCTGGTAGTTTTCAAGTGTCTTCTAACTGCAACTTTTTCCAGGGAGCTGGAATAAATCTATTTCAACTTTGGGGTTAACGAGAGCTACACCTCAGCCTGTGAATCTCAGATTGCCTCCAAACAGCAATGTGCTCTGTGTCATAAGGTAATCCTGCTGTTGCCTTTGCTTGTTTGTTTGTTGGTTTATTTGTTTTGAGCTGACAGTAGCAGAACAGATGAAAGGAGGTAAGAAATTAAGAGGAGGAAGCTATGGAATTGCAAAAAGGACAGAAGTGTTTAGCAGAGTAAAAGTTAAAAATCCATCAAGTTTAGCTCCCTGGGAGCTAACACTCTGGAGACCTTGCACAACTGTGAGCACTAAAAAAGGAGGAATGCATGCAGTTATGGACAGGAAGAAATCTGGGCTCAAAAAAAAAGCCTTCCATTCAACAGATGTGCAAAACAATTTGAGCACTCATGAGCCAACATAATTCATGTATGGAATGAGAATTTAGACATCAAGTTAAGCAATGAAATTACGCAATCTCTATTCTAAAACACTTGAGGTATTCATTGCAGACTCAAATAGTTTGAATTACACTTGTATTGGAGCATAATAACAGAGTGGAAACCTAATCTAAGACTATTTTAGTGATCTTAACCAAAATCATTGCGTAACTACTAGAATTAACATTTTTGAAGGCAGTTTGATTTTCTGCCCTGTAAAGCTGCTGTAAAGAATATAGTTGATTGGCATAGTTAGCCTGAACTCTACATTACAGCTGGCAAAGTGATGAGTTATTTTTCTGTTTACACCTTACCCTATCTGTAGAATGGTTCAGTGGCCTCCCTGCTTGGACATGGCGAACAGTCTGTGAAGAACCAATGAATGAGATGCAATGGTAATAGAAATTAGCAGCATCTCAAGAACTAAATGGTATCATACAGACAGTACAGGCAGACGAGACTTGGCAGCACTGGGGAAGTTAAAATACACAGAACTGAAGATGGCTCTGAATGACAGTGATAGTGTCCCTTTCCTGCAGACTAGAAAAGGTGATAGGCTGCACAGCAGAAAGCAGGATGAAGCTTCAGAGGGAACATGAACAGGGTGAGAGTAGTTAGTGAAGAGGGGTGTGATTTCAGGGCATTTTCTCTACACAGCACCCCGGAACATCATTATACTCAGCATTAATATGTAGTTGAACTTCTGTAACTGTTTCTGAAGAGAAGCTTATTAATCCTAATTTTGCATTTTACATTTTTCTACCTGCAAGCCTTCCACCTCACTGAGAAGGATGTAATTATGTTGGTAAAAATAGCAGCACTCTAAATCTCTCTCTTTGAAACAATTTATTTCAAACAGATATTTTAATTAGTATTTTAACACAAATGCAAAAAGCCAGGTTTATGCACAACTTTGTTAACCAAAGCCAGCCTGTCATTATGCAACATTAACAAAATAGTTGTTGCCCACACATCTAATGCTAACTGATGCACTTTATAGAAATACAAATATCAATTTATGAAAGCAAATAGCTGCAGAGCAAGCAGAATATTAATTCCCATACTGCAATGCTAGCAAATAACAGGAGTAGTATTTGTGAACTCGTAGAGCTGTTGAAATGCTTACCCACAGCAATATAAACTGGTATGCAGGTGCTGCAATACAGAACTGGACCAATGAGTCTGCCCAACTATTAGTGGCCAGGTTAGCCTGGAATAGACTAGACTAGACTAGGCTAGACTAGACTAGACTAGACCAGACCAGACCAGGTTGGAAGAGACCATTGAGATCATTGAGTTCAACCCATCATCCAACACTCTCTAATCAACTAAACCATGGCACCAAGCACCCCATCTAGTCTCTTCCTAAACACCTCCAGTGATGGTGACTCCACCACCTCCCTGGGCAGCACATTCCAATGGCAAATCTCTCTTTCTATGAGAAACTTCTTCCTAACATCCAGCCTAAACCTCCCCTGGTGCAGCTTGAGAGTGTGTCCTCTTGTTCTGGTGCTGGTTGCCTGGGAGAAGAGACCAACCCCCACCAGGCTACAACCTCCCTTCAGGTAGGTGTAGACAGGAATAAGCATAGTTGTCTGCAGACACACACCGGTGCAATCCAGACTACATGCTGCAATTAGAAATGAAACACTGATGTCTCACCTGAATTTCAAGTCAGAATGTAATTCCTGTTTTATGTGAGAGCCTACTATAAAACTAGGGCTTATCATCAGGCAGTATTCCAAGTATGCTTTAGCCTTGGAGTAGGTCCAGCCTTCATAGTATCATTCAGGGTTGGAAAGGACCACAAGGATCATCTAGTTCCAACCCCCCTGCCATGGGCAGGGACACCCCACACTAGATCAGGCTGGCCAGAGCTTCATCCAGCTGGGTTTCAAGTTTAGAAACCCAACTTTTTGTTACCCACATGCTCTCACATTGCTTGAGTAACATCAAAGGATAAAAGAGAAAGAAATTTTAATTTCTTGAATGAAATAATTCTGTTTCTTACTGGAAAGTTGATCTTTCCCCACCTCCCCCCTTTCCCCACCTTTCTCCTGAGTTAGTTACCCTTATCCTTTTCTCATGACTCTTCTTGGTGCGTTCTTATATTCTGCCCACTTCTATCTCATGAATTGTTGGTATTTTTAATATAATACATAGCAAATGTAAAACTTCATGAGAAATGGAAGGACTTTGAAGTTTTCTCTTACCTTTTAATGTGCTCCCACTGCACACAAGATAAAAGCAGCCAAAAATATTTCCCCACTCAGTTGCTTTGTAGTGTTTGCTTGATTCTCAAGAGGAAGAAAAAAAAAGGCCTTTGCACTGGGGCCTTTTAGCCTTTTTAGGAAAGGTAACAAGATTTTTTTCCAGAATAATCAGAAAATGGACAGTTTGTACAAAACTAAGGAGTCCAAGCATGGTGTGGAATATAGGCCAAAGAAGAAAGTTAAAGTATAAAAGTGGGTTACGCTGAAATTGATACTCAGATTACCTTCTTAGTTTTCCTCTGCACATTAAGGACTTGTTCTGCAATAATCCACACAAGGTTACATGTAGAATTCTGGTCCAAGAAGATATGGACCAGCATTTCCTCAAATATTTTCTTTTCTATCTCTTTTAGCATGTGCATATCCATGCTTGCTCTTGTTACTTAGATAAAGAGTTTGAAAATTGTATTGTTCCTGTATTTTGTGATATGATGTGGAGCAAAAACTGAAGCATTTGTATTGCTTTCTTCCACTCCCTGTGTATGAAAGGCTCATGAATAATTTGATTAAGAAACTGAATTTATATATGGCCTGTGAATGAGTTTGAGTATTTGGGAGCTGAATGTTTAAAAGAGTGCTATAGTAGGCTCTGTGTTGTAGGTGTTGGCCTTTGTCCCCTCCTCTTCCTCAACAGCAGGTAACTACCACTGTTAGATTTTCTAGGACATCCTCTTAAGATTGCTAGTTACACTGATTTTCATGATTAATTTACCTGATAGTAACATGAAACCTTATTTGCATCATAATGCTCTTATTTGTAATTACCACTTCTGAGGGAAGGGAAGGGAAATGGAAAGGGAAAGGGAAAATTATATAGAAAAATTATATAGAAACAGAAGCCTGAAAATTTCCACAAATGCTAAATTTCAGTTAAAATCCTGTTAAAATGCAGTTGCAAACATTAGTGGCATCTGAGTTTGATAAACTGACAAATATAAATGATCATAGTATGGGCATTAATGAGGGCTTCTCTTGGAAGACTTTGGAGTTAGATATCACACTTGCAAGCGTTTCACAGTTCATATGCACAAATGCTTGGTGTGAGTGAATGCTGAAATGCAAATACATATATTCTAGAGCTGGAGATTGTTTACTTGGTTCAGCTGTGAAGTGTTTGAATTGGAAAGAGAGATGCAGATGTCTCATATTGACTTGTTTCGTAGTCACTATTTAATTCCTCACAGTTTAACAGACAGGAGTTCAATTTCCATTTAATTAACGTGCTGTGATACTTGGAGTAATTTCTTTACTCTTATAAACACGTAACAAAATCTTTCTTAACTGTATTTGTCTAAATTCTGTTAGTAAAAATCTCTTAATGTCTCTCTCTCATAGAGACTTTCTTTGGTGTAACACAGTAATTTAGTTCTTTGTAACTGATTTTTAGGGCATTTTCAGTCATTATTTCATTGTGCCTTAAAATAAAAGCAAAGCTTAGGAATCACAATTTTCTACCTGAATGAATATTGAAATGAAAACACCTATAAAATTAA
Organism: Melanerpes formicivorus; assembly: GCF_026170545.1. NCBI lineage: Eukaryota > Metazoa > Chordata > Aves > Piciformes > Picidae > Melanerpes > Melanerpes formicivorus. The sequence continues at coordinate 740,622 of NW_027142389.1, read as the reverse complement.
TCTAATTACAACAAGAAAAACATAGTGACCTAAATCCTTTACTCCTGAAGAATTTTGTTTTGAATAGAAGTTTAATCAAATTGCATTTCAAGTGTTGGAGCTGAAACAGAAAGAAAAACTCAGAGTATTAGTTTTGATCCTACAAACCTTGTGAGAAGTCCTTCATCACCTGAACAGAGTCTGATGTCAGTGGCCTGAGTCTTCATTTGCCTCAAATTATATAGCACAAGCCACAAGGAAATTAGCCTTTGAAATTTTGGCAGTCTATATTATGGCCAGGTAATATGTCTATATGAGTCTCCCCTCTCTTCAAGACATAAGGAACAATTGCCATAACTAGTGCAATGATATTAGTGTCTGTAGCTGTCTGGAAGATGGTGAAGAGTTACTCTAAGGTATATACTGTCTGAAGTCTGATCAATTTATATTTCTCATTCATATGTTTGCAAGGCACTGCTTGGGTTCTCTGCAGCATGTTGAGGATTTTCCAGGCTGATAGAAGATGCTGTGAAAATATCTGATGATTCACAGCAGGTATTCAACCACTGTATATGACTGTGTAGTGGTTTGGGGAATGCCCATTAAGAAAAGCCCACAAAACCAAACTCAGCAATACACACCTTGGGAATACAAGAAATCCTGCTCTCAGAATCATTCTTGAAAGACTGCCAGATAGAAAAAGAAACATGACTAGGGAAAAAGCAGATGTATGGCACAACTAGACACACATGCCACATATAAATTGGGACAGATTTGTTAAGAAGCAGCTATTGATTCTTGTGCTTTTTCCTTCTGCTTTGATTGATGCTTTTTGTTCCCTTTTCCCACACACAATTATTCATTCCTCATTTTTCTTACAGCAGTACTCTCATTTTCTTCACGACCCCTCAGATTTCAACAAGACTTCCACATATCCTTCAAAACTGATTTACCCTGCATTGTCTTCAAGTAATTAGTTGACTAAAATTGAGCAATGTGTGTGGGTGTACTTAGCAAAAGTAAAGAAACAGGAGACAGGAATTATATGTTCTAGTCTTCATGCATTGCCTGTATCCTCTGTGTATGTTCCTTGCAAATGCTCTGTTGTAGGAATAAAAACAAGCTAGGTTAAAAATCTGGCTAGAGATTGCTGAACTCTGATGAGAGCTGAAGCATACTGATGTGGAGCAAGAAAGCAGTGAAAATTAAAGTAAAAATAGATTCAGATGGGTATTCTGCAAGTTGATTTTGTCCTTGCTTCTGTTTTTTTGTTCTTTTGTTAAAATAAGATGATGAATTTAAATTCACTCTGATGCTTCTTGTTCTATATGCACAGCACACATCTTCAGGTTGTTTTGCTTTCTCTTAGGTTTATCCAATTAAAATACTGTTTCCTAGTGGAAAGTGTAAAATTCAATCTGATCTGTTTCAGAAATTTCCTTCCTCATATCTTCCGTGTGATTACTCAGTATTTTGATCCAAACTGAATTTTTCTCAAGTGCTAAATGCTCTCTGTGTTAAAAAACTGTGGCATGTCAAGACACACAAGTCTAGTAAAATAGGTAGTTAAAAATACTAAATAATAAATAGCTCATAGGCTAAGTACAATGCTAGGGCTCATGCAGTATTCCTAGCATACTAGAGCATAGTACAAATGACTAAATGAGATGAGTCACCCCGATAAAACTGAACTGAAAAATTACTTTAACCTTTTGGAAACAATGCAATTTGACATTTCTAAAATGAAACAAGAGGCAAGATTTCGTGCAGACTTTTGCCACTGAAGCTGACACAAAAGTCAACAAGTTCTCCTGACACCTTGTGCAGGAGAGTGCACTGTATTTTGCAGTTAGTAAATGATGCTGTTGTTTGTCAGGCTTTGTGTCACTTGGCTCTGCTGTTGAAGAGATTTGGGAACTTGGGGCAGGTGCATTGTAATTAATTTTTAGCCATGTATATTCTTTGAGCACTTTTTCACCTTTCGCAATTTCAGTCCTGAGTTAGAATCATAGAATGATTTGATTGGAAGGGATCTCCAAAGGTCATCTAGTCCAACCCCCCTGCAGTGAACAGGGGCATCCTCTACTGGATCAGGTTGCTCAGAGCTTTGCTGGTCCTGACCTTGAATATCTCCAGGGATGGGGTCTCAACTCTCTCCCTGGGCAACCACCACCCTCATGGTGTAGAATTTGCTCCTAACATCCAATCTGAATCTGCTCTTCTCTTAATTTCAAACCATTGCACCTTGTCCTATCACTACAAGCTTTTGTAAACAGTTCCTCTCTGGCCTTATTGTAGGCCTCCTTCAGGTACTGGAAGGCTGCTATTAGGTATCCCTGGAGCCTTTTCTTCTTCAGGCAGAACAACCACAGCTCCCTCAGCCTGTCCCCATAGCAGAGGTGTTCTAGCCCCTTGATCATTTTTGTGACCCTCCTCTGGACCCACTTCATCAGGTCCATTCCTTCTTTGGAGGATGTCTCTCTCTTTTTCCCCTCCCCCTTTTTTTTTAATAGTAAGGGAAGTTAACAAAATATTTGTCATTTAAGAGATTGCTACTTATGCCACTTGCATCCATGTACAGATGCTGGAGTTACAATTGATAATAACTTTCACTCAATTGCCCCTCTGTAGAAGAGGAGTTGTAGGTGCTTTCCTTTTTTTCCTCTTTTCTTTTTACATCTCAGTAACTTACTATTGCAATCAGACACAAGCAACTTTGACAGAACATCACTGAGCCTGATTCTGTTCTCTGCTTTACTTGTCTAAAGCAGAAGTCATTCCACTGCAGCAACTGCCGTCACATTATGGTAAAACTGGTGTTAGAGCAGATTCAGACTGACAGAATAGAAGCCTGCTGATCTGCTAAATCCCAAGGTGGTATTGTACAGTGAGAAGTCTGACACGTGGCTTTTCAGAGCTAAACCTGGATAATAAATCTCATATTGGTTAGAGCTTGGCAGATGAATGAAGGTGGTTACAAAGTGAGCGCTAATTAAACAGGCTTTCTGGTTTTTATCTCTAAAGAGATCAACTGCTATTTCGTATACATAAAGGAAATACTACCTTGTACTTTTGGTGGGTTAGACAGAAATAGTTTGAAAGAATACTCTCATTTTCAAAAGATTCCCCACAAGATTTTATTATATGACCAAGCCCCAGCAAGAAAACCAAAAACTCCACCAGTCATGTCACATATAATACAATGGCACACCAAGAAGGGTATTCTGGATTAGATTCAAAGTCCATTTTAACAAATTCCACTTTTTCCCTTGACTTCTCTTAAGTCTCTGAAGCTCTTCCTGAAGAATGAACTAGAACATGTTACTGCAGAAGGTTTAAAATATATGTATTTTTTTCCTTCTTTCCTATTTCTTATTATACTTCCCAATGATTTTAGATAGGTCCATGACTGTCTTACTGAAGAAAGGGGTGTTGTAGCCTTGAAAAGTACAAGGTGTTAAACTCCAAAATGTAGATCAATGTGAAAGATTTCTATACAGAAACACAGTTTTGGAACTGAGAGATGAATTGCTTGGTTTGGGAAGCATTTATAATAATCCTCAAGACTTTCAAGATATGCAATATTTCATTGTGTTACTGGAAAGGATTGTAAGGATGACAAGCTATTCAACTGTCTATCAGTAATGATTTAGGTCAGAGGAAGGTGAATGGCACTCTTACAATCATGGTGAGCCCTATTTTGTACAGTAACTGTGAACTCTAATGACAGAAATAGGATGGGAGATTAAGTCTGTACACAGAAGATTTGAACTTGATATTAGAATGCTGCATTTGCTCCCTGCCTGTATATTTGTGGAAGGATGATAGAACCTTGAGTAGAGAGATGTAAAAGTCATATGATAGAAAATCAAAGAGGTTAATTGTTAAATTTATTCAAAACAACCAGCTATGTGCTTTGTCTCTCCAACCCCCCAGTTTGCTTAAATCTGTGGTATCTCAGAAGGAAAGAAATTACAAGCTTCAAGTGACCATCAGCAGAAAAAAAGCATAGCAGGAAAAAAAAGGCTCGAAGTTAAATTAGAATCCATGTCTGCATGTTTAATGAAAACTTACTAGAAAGAATCAGAGATAACAAAGAATTATTAACCTTAAACTGTCATTTGAAGTGGTGGGTTTATCTATCCTTCAGATTAAAACTCAATATATTGTGAATGATTGATTCTCAGTACGGGAGCATTGGAATCTGGATTGCACGAGAAGTCAGTCTAGATGAGCTGTCCTTAAAAGCTATTCAGCCTTGCTGCTACCAAGAGCTATGAGGAAATGGTTGCTGTTAATACAACCTGCTGCTCAAAATAAAGACATTCTTGAGTAATGTGATGGTTATATATGTATATTTCATATCAAAATGTATCAACAAGAAAATTCTGTTGTTAAATAAGCTTATTGCGCCACCTAAACTAATCAAAGCTGGGTTTGTTTTACTTGTATCAGACCTCTCAGGCATATTGGTAACATGTTGACATACACTCTTGGAAACCTGAAAACACTATATTAGTTAGGGTGCATTTAATGAAGATAAATGTTGTTAATTCAGTGTTATCTACTACCTGCTGCTTCAGCAGTGAATGTTGCATATTCATAGCAAATTTCACCAGAAGAGAGGTAGTGTGGGTTAAATGACACCCAATGGAATACTTCAGTCTCTGCTGTTCTGTCATGCTTGAATCCAAATGCAAAATGGGGTTCGAAACAGTGTGCATACCTGGATTCCATTCTGACTGTGGTTTCAAACTGCATTTTGTATTTCAACTTACTAGATTTCAAATGCTAATAAGCTTGTGTTATAATAAGCTTGTTGTATAAAGATCCTTGGCAAGTGACATAAACCCAAAATTTGAGTTAAGGTCAGATTGAAACTCCCAGATTAGCTATCCATTAATCAGGGAGGCTGTTTGCATGTTTTAAGTACAGGCAAAGTTTTATCTTAGGAGCAGGTTTTTTTGTAGGATTACATGATGTCCCTGGAGGTGTTTAAAGAGGGATTGGACGTGGCATTTGAAGCCATGGTTTAGTAGTCATGAGGTCTTGGGTGTCAGGTTCATAGTATCATAGTATCATTCAGGGTTGGAAGGGACCACATGGATCATCTAGTTCCAACCCCCCTGCCATGGACAGGGACACCCCACACTAGATCAGGCTGGACAGAGCCTCATCCAGCCTGATCTTAAACACCCCCAGGGACGGGGCCTCAACCACCTCCCTGGACAACCCATTCCAGGGTTTCACCACTCTCATGGTGAAGAACTTCCTCCTCACATCTAGCCTGAATCTCCCCACCTCCAGCTTCATTCCATTCCCCCTAGTCCTATCACTACCTGATATCCTGAGAAGTCCTTCCCCAGCCTTCCTGTAGGCCCCCTTCAGATACTGGAAGGCCACAATTAGGTCACCTCGGAGCCTTCTCTTCTGCAGACTGAACAGCCCCAACTCCTTCAGTCTGTCTTGGAGGTCTTTTCCAACCTGATTGATTCTATTGATTGATTCTATGACCAAATGCATTTCACCCTTTCTTTGTGTCTGTATTTCAGACAAGGTGTCAGGGTGTAAAGGGAAATTCACTCAGTTCAGTGACCTTCACTGTAATATTAGAAAATTACCTCTCCTTTCGCTTTTTCCATTGTTACTTTTGTGTGTTCTAGAAGATATTTTCCCCTCGCTTCTTTTAGGATGGTAAAATGGCAAGTGTACAACCAATACATTAAATAATAACTAAAAAAAAAACCCCAAAACCCGACAAAATAACTCCAGGATATCATCTGGGAAAATAAATGCTCAGAATGTATATGTTGTGCAGGATGCTTATTGTGTAATAATGCTGTAACATCAAAGTAACTCTGTTCTGAGATAAGAGTGCATGGTCAAACGCTCGGCTTTGACTACAGCATTTCTCTGAAATACTTAAAGCTAGACAAACACCCTAATATATTCTGCTTAGATCTTCACTACTAATCTATAACTCTGTTTCATTTTCTTATAATGATCAGGAGCTGCTGCAGTGTGCCTTTTCAAATTCAGTTTGTGTGCTGCAGAATTTTAAGGCAGGTGCACAAGTGTCATCCAGATACTTTTATGGGAATTCAACTTCTATATGATTTTTATGCACCATGGTCTACCATAGTCCAAAGGTTTTAAAGGGAACAAGGGTTACAGTGATAATCCCTCTACAACCCCTTCCCTCTACAACCCCTTTCCTCTACAACTACCTGAAAGGTGGTTGTAGCCGGGGAGGCGTTGGTCTCTTCTCCCAGGCAACCAGCACCAGAACAAGGGGACACAGTCTCAAGCTGCGCCAGGGGAGACTTAGACTTGAGGTGAGGAGGAAGTTCTTCACCAAGTGAGTCATTTGTCATTGGAACAGGCTGCTCAGGGAGGTGGTTGAGTTGCCATCCCTGGAGGCGTTCAAGAGGGGATTGAACATGGCACTTGGTGCCATGGTCTAGTCATAGGGTCTGTGTTGATAGGTTGGACTCGATGATCCTCGAGGTCCTTTCCAACCTTAGTTATACTGTGGTAATATTGATAATCTGCAAATGAATAGATTTGAAATAATTTCCCAAAGATATTTTAAAACTATCTCTATTTTTTTTTTCAGTAAGGAAAATAAGGCATTGGAGAAATTGTAGGAATGGCCTGAAAGCCAACATGGATCTGATATTCAGAAAAAGAAGAAGAAAAAAGAAAGACTAAGATTCAAGAGCATAGATGATATAAATTTTTGTAGCTCTGCATCCATTTCTACTGACTGAAAGGACAGTGCTGATCTCCAGAGTTGTGATGCCAACTCCAGCTTCCCTATTTTGAAATACTTATAATACATTCCTCTTATACTCCACCAGTAAACTTATGGGCTTTTGAACTGCTCTCAAGCTTTTTGGTGGTGTTTTTTCCCCCTGCTGAGGACTTCTGGTATATTGTTATTGTCCTTTGGCAGGAAGATAAGAGTTGCATTAAAATAATTATAAAATCAGCTCCATTCACTTTTATTGTTTTTTGTTGTTGTTTGTTTGTTTGTTTGTTTTTTAATGATGAAGCAAGCAATAAAGTGCCAAAGCTTCTTAGATCCAGCTTTCCTCTTCAGATGTGTTCCAATGTGGAGTGCCTCTACTGAACCCATATTTTGGGGTTTTTCGTGTGCAGCAGACAATTGCACAGTCATAGTTTCATTCCAGCATTCTCCTTTTTATTATGGACACTATAGACAGTGTAAATGTTTTACAATCACTGTCCCTGGAGGTGTTCAAGAGGGGATTGGATGTGGCACTTGGTGCCGTGGTCTAGTAGTCATGAGGTCTTGGGTCATAGGTTGGACTTGATGATCTTTGAGGTCTTTCCCAACCTTGTTGATTCTATGATTCTGTGATTCAATAAGTGAGTTCCTTAGGAGAGAATGTAAGACTCCACAGATTTAGGATTTGTAAATAGATGTAATGAGCTGAATTGGAGCTCATTCACTCTCAGCACTTAGAAAGGACGTCTAGTTTCACATGTTTTACATACAGAGCATAAGGAAACAGTCTCCACTTTTGTAAAAACACCTAGGAAAAAGAAAGCTTTAATGAAGATCTGCTGTTGCTGTGAGACTGGCAATCTCTTCTAGAACCCATATTAAGGAATGACACCTGCCTATGGATGTGCTGTGCTAGAAGGTGAACAAGATTGTCACTGTATGCCTGTTTGTCTGCTGCTTTTCTATTAGTGCCACTGCTTCTAAGTGTCACTACTAAGGGCATGTGGTATCTCCTTTCCATGCTTTGTAGTGCTGAGGCTTGACAGAGGGGAAGCTGAAGTGATTCAGGATTACTTTATGTCAGTGCTAATCTTTGGTCAAAAGTCTGTGCTCTGCCACAGACTTCTGCTTCCTGCTTTTACATTTCATACTCAGTTACTTGTCTTCTACTCTGAGATATTTTGCTGAGTTATTGCTTTAGAATGGTAGCACATTTCAGTTTCTTTCAAAGACCACTGCAGCAGATGCAGAGGAGTGGTCATACCTTTCCTGAGCATGTATCTAAGTACCTCAGATACCTTTTATTTGTGGAAGAAGTGTGTACTGAAAACTTTTATCTGGGAAAAAAAATAACGTTCTGGACATTTTGCCTGCTAGAAAATTTGCAGTCTGCTATGTGACTGTTGTTTGTTGAGTGTTGTGTTGCTCTAAAACAGCTAAATGCAGCAGGGAAGAACTGTCTGTGCCCAGCTTGCCAGGAAAAAACCTCTTTATCTGCTCTCAGGTGGTATTTCTTGGTGAAGTTCAGGGTTTACTTAATGATCTCTGACCTCGCATCTAGGGCCTCTTTTCCTCTTGATGCCTTCTAGCTGCCCAGTCTCAGTTATAAGCAACTACTTAGGTGGTTTCTCCCTCTTAATCAGCTTGACTTCTGAACTTTCTACATGGCTCTATCTATCTGCCAAATATCAGACCAAGGTCTTCAGTGAGTTTTTATGAGACATTTTGGAAAGAGTCAATTTCATGTTTGGATGCTCCCAGGAGTTTCTCCTGTCTCAGGTCTTTAGAGGGATGTCTCAATACAGGTAGAAAATGTAAAATTGAAGGTTAGGGAATTTTGCCTTCGTAGTTCTGTCTGTGTTGTAGATGGTTTTTCTGTTCCCTTTAGCATCCTGGGACCTATAACAGTGTTGGTGAAACATTTGAGGTTTCCTAAGACGTTACTCCAAAGCGACACTGTAATGAAGGATTTTTCCTCTGACAATATTGGGGTGTATTATTCCTTAAAGGATAGCTTCTATAGAGCTTGAAAAGAACATGGAAGGGTTAAGCTGCAGGTCATTTCTGTTCTCACTCAACCCAGTGCTGGTCAGCTCTCTTTATGCACCTGTAAATTTAATTACTTAACAAAGGCTTTGATTTAACTTAGCTCTTGGCTCATCTGCCCTGTAGGGATTTTGCCGTAGGTTGCTGGGAGCAGATAGTCCCACATCTATAAGCTGGGGCACTGACCATAACTAAGAATAGATATAGCCTTCTCACTTGAAGCAATTTGTTGACCCTGATTTAGTTTCTGGAGGCAGGCCTGAAAGTCAATAATTGTAGCTGGTCTCCTGGCATTGTCCTGTGAAGTAGTGGCCAGAGCATGCTCGTTTTCTCCCAGTGCCACTTGGTAATTGTTTGAGAATAAATCCAACAGAAGACCTTTGGATATAAGAATTATAATTTTGCAAAACAGCAATCACTACAAGCATTACCCTTTAGCTACTGACAGCAAAGTTCAAAAATCTCATCATGTGCTGGTTCCACAGCAGCTGATAAAGGTTATTAAAATGGAGGTTTAAAAGGCAGTGCATCTAAATATATTTTTTTTTAATGCTCAGAAAGGGTGATTCTCATTATTTTGGGTTGACTTAGCCCACACATGCCATTCATATTCATACTGTATGGCTCTTGCATCCCTTCCATTACATGGAGCCATAAACCATAGGCCTTGCTGCTGCTACAGCTGACAGAGATTGCACTTTCCGAAGTGAGGCGATGTCTGTAAATATCAGTACAAGAAAAGGATTTGTGCAGTGGCCTCCAGAGAATGGAACATCAGCTTCACTGAATTATTGATGGGAACTTAGAATTGCTTCCTGTACAATATTTGTAATGGGAATTAACTGACTAGAGAATTAAAATGTTGTAGTTTGCCTTTGTGTTCCTGTGTCACTGGGTACACCGGTGTTTGCTAGATGTCAGTGACATGTTCCAACAGGGAAGATTTTACTCAGTTTTCTAAAATCCTTTGGTTTCAATAGGCTCACATTGAGGTTGAAATCAGGGCACTTGCCTAATTGTGGCCTTCCAGTATCTGAAGGGGGCCTACAGGAAGGCTGGGGAAGGACTGCTCAGGATCTCAGGTAGTGATAGGACTAGGGGGAATGGAATGAAGCTGGAGGTGGGGAGATTCAGGCTGGATGTGAGGAGGAGGTTCTTCACCATGAGAGTGGTGAAGCCCTGGAATGGGTTGTCCAGGGAGGTGTTTAAGAGCAGGCTGGATGAGGCTCTGGCCAGCCTGATCTAGTGTGCTGTGTCCCTGCCCATGGCAAGGGGGTTGGAACTAGATGATCCTTGTGGTCCCTTCCAACCCTGACTGATACTATGATACTATGAAATAGGATGGGTATGGGACTGTAGATTAGGTGAAGTAATTCAGCTAGGAAATACTTAAAATTATTATTATATACTTTGTAGATTTTATGAGAAAACAGCATATTACATTTGAGTAATGACTTCTATCTGTGCCCTCTAAGAGTTCTGCAGAGGTTGTAAAGCATTAGCATAGCCAATATGCAAGATGAATACAGAGATGGGCTAGAGGGATTAAGTAGTTTGCTCAGGTCTGTATAGTGAGTGAGAAAAAACCCTAGTAGAAAGCCTACTGTAGTGACTTTTGCCCTGCAGTCTTACCAAAACCCTCTGTGACATATTTAAGATGAGGAGAAATGGATCTTTTCATTTTATAAATGTCAGGTTTTATTATTTTTAAATAAAATGTAAGGTACTGACTGAGTTTGACCAAAAGTAGAAGTTAATAAATAGAGAGGATTTATAGTTTTCTGTTTTTAATATATGGCAACTTGATATCTATCTTAATAAGATTAAGATACACAATGAAGTTGTCAAATGATGTCACCAAAAGCACATAGTATCATAGTATCATAGTATCATAGTATCAGTCAGGGTTGGAAGGGACCACAAGGATCATCTAGTTCCAACCCCCCTGCCATGGGCAGGGACACCTCACACTAGATCAGCCTGGCCAGAGCCTCATCCAGCCTGGGCTTAAACACCTCCAGGGATGGCGCCCCAACCACCTCCCTGGACAACCCATTCCAGGGCTTTACCACTCTCATGGGGAAGAACTTCCTCCTCACCTCCAGTCTGAATCTCCCCACCTCCAGCTTCATTCCATTCCCCCTAGTCCTATCACTGCCTGAGATCCTGAGAAGTCCTTCCCCAGCCTTCCTGTAGGCCCCCTTCAGATACTGGAAGGCCACAATTAGGTCACCTCGGAGCCTTCTCTTCTGCAGACTGAACAGCCCCAACACCTTCAGTCTCCTCATAGGAGAGGTGCTCCAGCTCTCTGATCATCCTCGTGGCCCTTCTCTGGACACCTTCCAGCCCGTCCATATCCCTCTTGTAACAGGGGCTCCAGAACTGGATGCAGTACTCCAGGTGGGGTCTCACATGAGGCTTCAGATGGAATAGCAGCAAAACGTAATAGCAATATATAGTGAAAGCACTCTGGTAATGAATAAATGTTCTTGCCCATAAGAATTTGAGGGAAAATTTGCATTTTAAAACCCAGCTCTTTTATAGTTTAGGCCTGCTTGCAGTATCATAGCAGGAGGAGCTGACATTTCCAATAATTGCTGCCATAACAAAGAATCTGAGCATTTATCACAATACGCCCATTAAGCTTTGAAGGCTATTCAGCACATTTAATGAAGGCTGCAGAAAATCATCCTGGTAGTGTATTAAGTGCTGCACATCTCTGCCCCAAATACTGTTCTGATCTTTAAGGTTGGTTTTTTTTTTTTTCTGTAATGTAATTGTTTTGATTTTCCCCAGCTTGGGGATTTTTGGTGCATAAATTAGATATATAATCATGCAGATCTGGTCATGCTTGGAGACAATCAGCACTAGTCAAAAGAGGGAAATAACTGCTAGTGCATCATTGTATAATTTGAGTGATTTATGTGTTGGCATGATGGCACACAGACATGCTGCTTTTTCTGATGCTCTCATTGAGTGCACAGCTTAATGACATTTGATCTTTTCAATTTATAGTCTCTCACATATCTTTTATGTTTGCTATCAAAAGGATAATTTGTAAAGCGAATGGTTTGTTGATCTGAATTGGCAGAAGCATTTTTCAACCTGCCAATTTTTCTATTTAAATGAAAAAGAACTAAATTTATTAGCCTATAACTTTCTTTTTTTCCCCCTTTAATGGTGGGTTTATTATTCTACTTTAGCATTTGCACACACAGTGGAGTAACACTTAGACCAGGACGTGGAAAACTGAAACACTTGCACCTGTTTTGAACCTGCTGTCACATAACCAAATAGAAATCATAGAATCATAGAATCAATAAGGTTGGAAAAGACCTCAAAGATCATCAAGTCTAACCTGTCACCCAAGACCTCATGACTGCTAAACCATGGCTCCAAGTGCCATGCCCAATCTCTTTTTGAACACCTCCAGGGATGGTGACTCCACCACCTCCCTGGGCAGCCCATTCCAATCAGGCTGACTTTTCTTTTGGTTATGGCTTATCAGAGCTAGAGGAAGACATTGCTGATACCAAGTTAGGAGTTTATCATCTCATTTTAGATGCACACCAAAAGCCAGCAGTACTTGATCCAAGTGTGTTGACTTAACTGTGTATTTGAGTTGAGGACTTAATGATAGACGAACACATTCCTAGCCACACATTGCCCTCTTGGATGGTGTACAGAAACTCTCATGCCTTAGCTGTGGTTGCTCATTTAAGCCCGAGCTGTTATGGCTGACTGACATGAAGTCTCAGTTGTTTCAGTTTGTTTCCTGTGATTTTTTTGGTAGTGATTCCACTGAAGACCTACTGTTGCCTTTGGTGGCACTGTCACGTTTTCTTCTAGCAGTCCATTAGTGCTTGTCATGAGCTGTTTGGAAGACAAGTGTTTTTCTTTATGATTTTTTTTTCTGACTCTACACATCTCTTTAGCCCACTGCTACTTACACCAGTTAAATAAACAGTATGGAAAGGTCACCGGGAATAAAGCAACTAAAGGTTAATAATACATTTGTGAATTAATTCCCCAGAGAAAAGCCTATTTAATAATACTGCATGACATTGAGTCTAATGCTAAATACAAATGTTGAAAAGACACATTTTCCTTTAATGTAATTGTTAACAAAAGATCCTGTTGAAAGACAGCTAACAGAGGCAAAAAGACTTTATCCAGAATAAAGACAGGTCCTGCAGCAGAGAGTTTTTTGTGCATGGAGATGCTATCTTTCCAGCTTTTAATGAAATGTCAGAGATGTTTTGAGTCATAAGTAATAATCCCAAGGAACCAAAGGAAAGGGGCAGAAGTATTAACATCCAACAATGAACAGCTAGATTCTGCAGGTGCTGAGCAGGACTGAATGTGCTAAGTGACAACAGAGTTTGCTGTCTCTTGTTTTCATCTGTAGCTGCCTGCCACTATCCTGCTAAACAGCTTATCTGCCTTTGCTCAGATATACTCTATTATTTGCACTTCTTTATTTCCAAAGGAAGTAACCAGTAAAATTGCTCCCACATTTCTACTTCCCCTTCCTTGCATCTGCTGTGATGTTTCCATGGGTCTATGGTTTTGTATTTCTGGTTTGAACTGAACTGATACACTCCTTAAGTTTTCCCAAACAGATTCAGACCCTTAAGTGATTTTTTTTCAGTCATGCTTTGCAAGTCCCCACAGTGGATGAATAGCAGGCAGTGTCTGTTTAGCACTGTGCTCAACTGCTACTGCTGAGTCCTCTGACAAGTGTTTGCATGACAGTGGCTTGACAAATGTTTCTGCCACTTCCCTGAAAAAAATCCAAATCTTTTCCTCCTTTCCTTTTTCTTTGCTTCTCTCTCTTCTCCTCTCTCTCTTCTCCTCTCTCTCTTCTCCTCTCTCTCTTCTCCTCTCTTCTCTTGCTTCTGCCTTTCTATAGGGTGTAGATAACAAGCAAGTTATTTATATTACATCTACAGGGTGTGTAATGCATACTTTCTCTTGACAATGTGAACATCACCATGAAATCAAATGGTTTTGATTACATATAATTAAATACAAAATCCAGAGGTTAATTCTAAGTATTGGATTAATTTTAGCTGTGTTGAAAACAGTTGTAATTCTATTTAATTTAAGTAGCTGCTGGATTTTGCTTGTGTGTGTTCTTCACCAAAAGCCTGAATGTGACCGTATACCTAATCCAAATAAGAATGGCTGTGGTACTAATGGTGCAAGTATAAGGCAGAAACAGTTCTGCTACAGCTCCCTCTGGCTCTGACAGGGCTATATCCACAATGCTGCCTTTTTTTGGTCATGTGGTTGGAAGATTTGTGAGACATTAGGTAATATGAAAAAGTAACAGAATGTGGTGGGTTGAAATTCCACCCCCCCAACACTAACTTTGCCAAACCAGCTCAGTTGGAAGCAATTGAAAGCTGTATTTGCAGGGAAAACTACAATCTCCAATGGAATGCAATGAATATGTACAAAATATACAGGATTTACAATGTTTTACTGATATTTACAATTAACAAACAACATGATAACCCCTTGGGTCAAGAAGACTAGGGAAGCTGTCTCTGCTCCCCTCACCCCCTGTCCAAAAGGGAGAAAGGAGCAGAGAAATGTTGTTAGACCTAACCAAAGCAATGCAGTCAAGGTCAATCAGAAGCAGGTTAGTATTCTCTCCAGAGCAACAAAGTGAGAAAGATAAGAAGCCCCAGAATTGTTTTGGTACAACCAGTTTTATGGTAGAGATCTCTCCAATGAAATTGTTTAGAACTATGTCTATTTTTCCTTTTTACACACAACAGTGATTTATTTACATCCTTCTTCTACTTTTCTGCTCAAAATCTGTAAAAAAGATTTTAAAGGCACAGCCTCAAACTACCACACAGAGCTTCTTCCAGACTAAAAAGGGCAAATATCAATTTAACTGGGACGTGAGTGTATTTCAAAAGCAATCTTGGAAATACTGTTTTTGTTTGGTTTGTTTGCTTTTTAAGGACAAAACCATTGCAAATTTCACAGTGAAATATGTGGATTTTTAGGTAATGTAATCATAGATAACTGCAAACATCCATAAGTAAACATGAATAAATCCTGCATTTGAGGCAGGTTACACATTTCAGTTTCCTGGTGTAACTCTGACAATAACTTGGCTGTTAGAAACGGTGAGAGCTGGCTGCTCCCCATTGGAATTATACTCTGCTGAATCAGAAGATGTCTGGAGTACACCACTAGAAGAAAAAAAAGTATAGCATTTAAATACCTAAATCCATGAAGTTCTTACAGAGTTTCCTCATGACCAGAAGGCAGTAGGGTAGTGCCCAGAGGGGGCTGTAGGGGAAAATTCTGTGCTATTTCAGCTTCATTTCCAGGCATTTAGAAAAAATATAAACATTTATAGCCTCATCTTACCAGAAACAGTATAACCCTATGGAGACCTACAGTCACATGCTGTGAGCTGAGGGATCACAATGACAAAAAAACTACCAAAAGCTGCACTTTCCAGTAAAGCACAGGTGGTATTCTCTTCATGGAGAAAATTCTGTTCAAAAATTATGATGCAAATTCCTAGGCAATTATACCCAAATTCCTAGGAAATTATACCTTAAACCAAACACTCAGTAGTTTCACCTAATCCAACCCTTCAGAGACTCAGATACAAAATATTCATATTTTCTTATTTAGCATGTCATTCAATGTGGTAATACCAAACATTCCTGAAATCCAGTGCATTGAAAAAGCACAGTATTGTCACAGAGCTGTCAGGTCAGTTCTCCTGTGCTGTGTGCTCTGGGCTCTGCCAGGGTTCATAAAATCATAGAACCAATAAGGTTGGAAAAGACCTCAGAGTTGATCAAGTCCAATCTATCACCCAACACCTCATGACTAACCAAACGATGGCTTCAAGTGCCATGTCCAATCCCTTTTTGAACACCACCAGGGATGGTGACTCCACCACCTCCCTGGGCAGCACATTCCAACAGCCAATCACTCTTTCTGTGAAGAACTTTCTCCTCACCTCAAGCCTAAACTTCCCCTGGAGCATCTTGAAACTCTGTCCTCTTGTTCTGGTGCTGGCTGTCTGGGAGAAGAGGCCAACCCCCACCTGGCTACAACCTCCCTTCAGGTAGTTGTAGAGAGCAATTAGGTATTCAGGGCAGGTGAAAATGATGTATGCATGTCCTGAAATTTCATTCCATTACCCTATTTGCTATCATTGAGAGAATGATTCCTGTAGGCTGTTACATTCATTCATCTTGGAAGAGGATTTTTTTCCCCCCCTCCCTGTTTGATGATCAGCCTAAACTCCTAGCTTGCGGTAATGAAAAATTATGTGGAGAAAAAAAGATGTACATAAAATAGTGCAGAACTGGAGATTAAACTCCCTATTGCAATTCATGTTATGCTAATGAGGGAAATAAGATCATTCAGTGCAGGATAATGCAGTGATATTACCAAGAAACCTACATAATTTACTATGGGGAGCCTTTACTTAATACATCATATTTCAGCGAGAAACTTAATAAAAAGAAGCTTAATACATAAATACCACCAAGAAGCATAGAAGATAATGCAGCATTTGATCAGCTAATACATAAACACTACTGTGAAACCCAATTTCCAACAAGTTTCTTGAGAATCAGAGTATACATATTGCTTATTGTTAGGGCTGAAATAATAGCTTAATAAGTGAGGATAGCAGAAGAGGCACAAAAACCATTTCCTGTTATTTATATTCCCAGGTTGCCTATAGTGGCAATATAACTTAATATTTGATCGAATGGTCTGGAAATGAAAGCTATTTTCCTTGCAAAGTAATCCTAGTCCTTAGCTGCAGTAGTGTAAGAAGTGTTACCATGATGCTACAGTCTCAGGCTGCGCCAGGGGAGGTTTAGGCTGGAGGTTAGGAAGAAGTTCTATACGGAGACAGTGATTGCCCATTGGAATGGGCTGCCCAGGGAGGTGGTGGAGTCACCATCATTGGAGGTGTTCAGGTGGACACTGGATGGGGTGCTTGGTGCCATGGTTTCGTTGTTTAGGTGGGTTGTATTGGTTGATAGGTTGGACACGATGATCTTGAAGGTCTCTTCCAACCTGGTCTGGTCTGGTCTGGTCTATTCTATTCTATTCTATTCTATTCTATTCTATTCTATTCTATTCTATTCTATTCTATTCTATTCTATTCTATTCTATTCTATTCTATTCTATTCTATTCCATTCCATTCCATTCCATTCCATTCCATTCCATTCCATTCCAAGACTTGTCCCATGATAGTTTTTCCCCTCAGTTTTATTGATGATTCAATTTTTTTAAGCCATTCAATTTCTTTGAAAATATAATATTGTGCTATACAATATTATGACTCCTCTCCCATCAAGGGTTAAAAGAACATAATCTGTGTGTTCAGCCCAGGTAATATTACCTGTTATTATGGGAGAGTTGAATAACTCTTGGAAAACCTGGGCTGTCCATTTGAAAGAGAGGTGTTCTCGTGCCCTTTGTTGGTATTTTCCCTTCAGATCTACCTTACAAAACTACAGCAGGAAAAGGGTAGGAAAATCATAGAATGTTTGGGGTTGAAAGGAGCCTTCAAAAGTCATGGAGTCCAGCCCCCAAAAGAAAGTGAAAAGAATTAAACAAGGTAACATCTATGTGATTTAAGAATTCTGACGTGCTGTTTGGGGTCCATGTTCCTTTTCTGCATCGTATCTGGAGGCAGTGACCTTGCATATAAAAATAAAGTGCATAACCATACCTGATCACTAGTGTATTTCTGTGAGTATTAAGCAGATTAATTTGGTGTTAGGGGTAAGGTAAATTTCCTTTGGAAAAAAATTATTGTAAGTAAAAACTGATTTGAAAAACAAACAAACAAACAAACAAAATCTTTTTTCAACCATCAGCTAGTTTGAAGCTTTAAGTATCCCTTACAAGGGGTAACATGAAATAAAGCTCAACTAATTTTTGCCAAGCTGATTCATCTGATTTTGATCCCTAATCATACCAGGGTATGTTAAAATCATTCCATAAAGGTCACTTTCATAAAAGAATTATTGACCACAGTGTTAAAGCAGCTGTTATAAAACAGGAAGTACAACGTGGTGAGACGCTAACAAGGTTTACAAGCTAACCTGCCATTTCAAGATCCTTTCCATTAGCACTCACACAATCAGAAAGAACATGTGAGCAATTTCTGAGCAGGCAGAGTGCTTATTTCCTGAAATAATGTTTTATTCCATGCTGTTTGTTAAAGCATGTAAGCAAAGAATAAAATTGACATTTCCTGTGATGCATACTTCATCTTCTAGACAAGCCAACACTAAACCAAAAGACAGTTTTATGAAAGGATCTACATTAGTTAAACAGCTTGAGAATCCAGACAAATCTGCTCAGGCTCCTCTTTATTTTATTTTTTTTAATAATGAATGGCAAAATGTGTTTCCACTCATTTATTTCTGTGGTGATAGGTATTTAGACAGCCCAAGCAGACAGTGGATAATGTTCATTAAATCTTACTTGCAGTGTCTTCAATATCTAGATACTTAACAGTGCGTAAAAAGAGAGAAAGGAAACAAAAGTATCACTTCTTGTCAAGGATAATTTTGGCCTGATTCTGCTCACATAACCATATGTCCCTGGATAGATTTTGTCTTTACATGAGACAATGAAGAAATGCCTGCTTTCCAGCTCTGCAACAGGAAAAGTTAAGTCTAGTCACAGGACTATCTCACTCAAAGGTGACTTCACACAAGTTCCTTTATCCAAGGGAGATACACATGCTATTAACCACTTGCTTTCCTTGCAGTGAAGGCTTATTTGCTGTGGGCTTTCTCCATCTCTCACTCAGTGTGCTAGCTGCATCTGGTCAACCCCATCCTTCAGACTCCAACCAGCTTCAGTGGCTGCTTTCACATCCCTGCCATGTCACATCCCTGTGCTTTAGAAAGGCCCTTCTCCAGTTGCTGTTATTGTAATCTCTGCTGTATCACTTAGCCCTGTTTGGAGACATCCTCCCATACAAGAAGTCTTACGTACTGGAAGAGAAGGAAATCAATAGATCTGACTGCTAAAACAGTTTTTCTGGCAGATCCTTTGTGTATAGTTCCAAAGTCCATTGAAGCTAAACAAAACCCAAAGAATTCTGACTCACTGGATTTGAATCGGGTCCATACACACCTGCTGATAAATTTCTGCAGATCTGGCTCTGTGGGGAGTTAAATATCCAACTGATAGTTTCAAAACTATATTTAAATTAACCCCCTTAGTGCAGAGAAATAACTTATCCTTTATAACTTCATAGGGCTTTGTGCTGAAGAGGGAACTAAAAGGCTGGATTGTACCCAGGCACTCACCTTTGCCTGGTTACCACACTTTTGCAAGAGTCTATCCAGCAATTAAAGGTCAGACCCTGAACTAAGTCAGAGGATCATTGAAAAGAAAAGTAACAGCAGGCCAGGTCATGATCATGCTCCACTGCATGGACCAGCAACTACTATCAATAGGAAGGGCTTCTCCTGTCAGCAGCCTAGGATCTCCTTACTTGAGTAGATGAATTATAGTGTGCTGCTATAAATGAAATAACTCAGAAGCCTCAGGTGAAGAGAATGTGGTCCATTCTCACGTTTAACAATGTACTTTGGCACAGAAGATTCTAGGCATTTAAGCATATGTGTTTTAATTAGTTCTGTAGGTTTTATTCTTCTCCAGCTTTCACCTTGCCAGGGGTTTTCTTTCTTTTTTCCTATATATTTTCACTTAATTTTACACATGATCCTGCTTTGCAGTTCCATGTTTCCCCTCCATATGCTAATTGGTCTTCCAGGCCCTTCTCAGTCTCCCCAGGGCCAGCATGCTTTTAACTGCACTTCATAACCTCTGCCCTGTGTCTTTCTCAGTACTTCTTAGATGTCTTGCTTTCGCTCTGTGTTGCACCCTCTTCAAGAAACCTGTTTGACTGTGGAGAAAAAGGCATGCAACGAGGCAACAATAAAGGGACAAAGATCAGGTACCTTGAGAAGGTAAAACATCAATAAAAAAGAAGGAATGGATGCCTCTGAAGAAGATAAAGCAGCATGATTCACCGCTCTGGAGAATGCTAAGCAGGCATGAAGTGTTTTTAAGGTAAATAATGGCCTAAGATCAGAAAAGAAAACAAAAGCAGATGAAAAATACATCAAAAAGAATTTAAATAAATCATTAGCAAGAAACCCTCTTTCTTGAACCGTAGGACACTAAACAGCATTTAATTAAAAAAGTGTGTTTGATCTTCTCCTGTGACTCCTTTCATAATATCTTGTCATTTATTTTGGTGATATTGAGGCCAGAAGGGCTGGTGTCCTGGGCCAAACGAGATTTAAATAGCAAAACTTGTGCTGAGGTCAGTGAACAGACTTTGATTGCCTTCAGTGGAACATCAACCTACCTATTTTTGGGTCCAAAAAGCAATATTTTAACTTGACACCTGCTGTTTTATCTCACTCTCTTTCACTTAGTGTTGTAGCTGGGGACATAGGAGCTGGAGTTGTGCCTAATGGCCTGTTGGGGGTATTCCTGACCCCTTTGAATGGACAGGTAAAATCAGGGGACTGTGCAAAAAAACGCTGAGAGGACAACTTGGCTGTTGAGCCTTGGGCTTCATCAGGAGGAGAATGCACAGCTGGACAACAAAAGCTGAATAACTTTTTTCTATTTTCAGAAACAGGCTGTGATTTTTATAAAACCCAGAAGTGCATAGAGTAATGTTTTTGCTTCACATTCGCTGTTCAAACTTACCTGTTCTGCAGCGGGTACTATTAAGTAGGCCAAAGACCTTTACAATGTGTCATTGTTCACCAGCATTAAATCAGAAGAGTGTCAACCATATAGTTGGATTGTTCTTCATTTATATTGTCAAAGTGTTCAACTGATGTCTTAGGTACCTTCTATAGTGATTTTTTTCCCCCCCAAATATTGGTAATGATTTAGCTCTAGGGCTTAGCTAGCATTTTATAGATGAGAAGAAGAAAGTAAGAGAAGGAAAAATGCACTAATTATTGTTCTACAAAGTCAAATACATGATTTAGTGATTAGTAAGACCTCTATAAATCACCAAAGATTGTGTTTGCAGCAAGCTTCTGAAAATGAATCCTTAGTCCTGTTTAACATACCCAGGCCTGCCCCTGGCACTTGCCTTACATAAATCAATTCTTTTCATACCCCAACTGCTATGAAATGTAAGTCTTGATTCTCAGATTGCCAAATCCCCTCCCTTAGGGAAGAAGAGCTGAGTGCTGTGGAGAAGGCTTTCCTCAACAGCAGCATAGAACCCCTGGCTAGCAAAACCTTTGAGAATAGAACAGGTCTCCAGCCTTCAATTTTTCTGTTCTATTCAGCCCATTTGGTGAAGATGACTTTACAAACAAAGTAGTGTTAGGTCCTCAGTGAGTCATGGGTACATTTTCATGAGGCCTTGTATTAATTTGTATGCAACTTAAAAAAACCAAACCAAGCCAAGCCAAACCTGAATGTAGAGAAGCAACACTGGAACTCATGAAATTGGAGATATTAGATTTCAATTGGTATTTTTAGAACACAGCTCCTTTTTTCCTGTTGTTGTTTTGTTTTCTCACAGACTTGTAAACCACAGGCTTGGTCCCAGCAAAGAATGTCAGGGGGTAGGGACTGGAGAGCAGCTAATATCCCCCCCACAGTGTGAGTTGAATTCTGAATAGTAAAATGAATTAGATGCCTCTGGGTATGAGAGCAGTGCAGCACTGCACGACAGAAAATATTCTGTTAGATTTAGTAACATTTTTGTAACAGTAACAAAGAATTCTGTTTCTCAGTTTCTGTAACACTTGTTTGAGGTACATTACCCATATAATTAAGCATGATTAAAGGATAATTGCAGTCTTTTTTTTGCAAAGTAATTCCATGGTTGTTTATTCTTTGCAGAAAGTCGACGGCATCTATTTTGCATGTGTCAAGGAAAAGCTCCAAGTGTTAAAGAAGTTGCTAAGGAATAATTGCCATAAGTTTATGAACAAATTGCTGGGTAACGTGTGCCTGGGTCTGAATAAGGTATCACACAGGTTTCTAGCAAGATGTAAGTGATTTTTCAAAAAGGCATTAGTTTTTTTTTTATTATTTATGAAAGAAAAAAAATCATGGTAAGTGAAAACATCTGTATTCAGTTCTGGGTGAGCTTTTATTGAAGTGAGCTACCACTTCTTTTATTTATAACAGAGCTCTTTTGTCAGCACTACAGAAGGCTTTTTACACCTAATTCTGGAGATAGCACAAACCATGCACTGAGGCTCTTTTGCTTTAATGTCTTCTTTTGAACAGGTGTAACACTGCAGCTGAAGGGTCAGAAGCTCTGTACCCTGTCACTTTGTGTGGTAGTTAAAAACAGTCAAACACTTCATCTGGGTTAACTTTTTAGTTTGGATCAGGACTGCACCTGTGAAGCAAATCTGATTATCCACACTTCCTGCACTTCTGTTTCATAACCCAGGTCTTGCTTCAGGCACAGCGGATTCCTCTCAGAGGAAGCTAAACAGAAAGAACTGCTGCAGGAGTGCACCTAATACTCTCCAGCAAGAAGATGCAGCACAGAGCTAGGCTAACAAGAATCTCAAAGCATGTTTCATGAAGGTCTCTGGGTCTGCATATCCACTTCTTTTGTCTGCTGCTATTTCCTTGTGTAAGCATAGCCTGCATAGCCTTTGGAGCCAAATCTTGGATGAAGTGAAAACCAGGCATATTGTAGACCTAAAAATCTTCCTGGGGCTGCAGGCTGCAACAGAGTCCTGTACAGTTTGCACAACTGCTGCTGTGGAAGCTCTTGTGCTGCTCTCTTGAGTTTCCTCTAGCTGGACCAAAGCACTGGCTCAGGGATGTCAGCACTCTCTGTCTTGTGGATTCTAGGTGTTGCAAACTCTTACTGGAAAACTGTGTAGAATGCACAGGTTGGAGTTCTCTTTTTCCCTATTTCTTTTCAGGGTACTTTTACATCGGAGTTGGTTTATACCCTTTCTTCTCTAGACCTTCTGTCTAGTAAAATGACTTTTATTCCCCTAAGACTATTCTGCTTGGAAGGAATGTCAAAAAAGTTACAGAAACCGAGTATGAAATACAAAAGGTCTTGGGAGGTGAAAGATGCTGTGTATATCCTGCCACTGTCAAGTAAAAAAAAAATACAACTCAGGTGCCTAAATCAACTAATTAATCCATACTACATTAATTATGGTAATGAAAAACTAATCACAGCTTATTGGCCTAAAAATATATGCAAGTGAATGAGATAATTTTTCAAGGCTGCCTGGTGGCCCCAATCCAGCTGCTCCAAAAATCTGCTGGAGGTACAAAGCAGAAATGAGCAGTGACTGGAAGTAGGAATAAATCCATTAATTTGGGGGGTTTATTTGCCATTTTCTAAGGCAGTGAATACAATGTCTGCCTTCTCTTGATAACTAATTAAAGACTGTGTCGGTCTTCATGGAACATTTCTGACTTTGTGTGACATTTATGCATTCCTGAAATATTCTTATGTTTCACAGAAGGAAACCCCACAGTATTTCTGCCTAAACACAAATTTCTGTCTCTGTTGGACTACATGTTTGCAGCTTTAGACAAGGCTAGCAATCTTTTAGTGATTAAGAGAGAATTCTGGATTGGTTTTGATTACTGTGGTAACAAAGTGTATCTGCAAGTGACAGAGTCAACTGTATCTCAGCCAGAACAGAAGGGATGTTAAAATCTGGGATGCCCCTGTTGGTTTCCATTTCTATCTTTCTGTTTATCACAGCAAATTATAGTCCTGAAGAGACTAGTCTGGATCTAAAGCTTAAAATATATTCCCTTAACATCTGTTCCTAAGGAGTAAGAACATATGAATTTGTACATGCTGATTCATTTTCAAAGGGAGACACTTTCTGTGCAAAGCATCTCCACTAGCTTGCTGAAACACAATCCAAACACTATGGGAGGGACAAAAATGAAGATACAAACGAGGCTGAGAACAAAATGAAAATAAGAAGTGGGACAGAGATTTTCACAGCAATGAAGCCGTGGGAGTTTTGTTTGTTTGTTTGTTTGCTGCTTTGTTGTTGTTGTTGCTTTTTCAAAGCCAATGCAGATAACCAGACATAAAGGTAACCTGACACAATGCATATCATTGAAACAAAGGCAATTTGGGAAAATAAAACTCAGGTGGGAGATTTGAGAAGCACAGCATTGTCAGGTGACAGTCAAGAATAATAAACCAGGAGTAGAATAACGGCAAAATGCAAATTCTGAGCATTAAAGCAGCTCTGTAGGGAATGAGTTTAAGCCAGGGTGGTAAGAAATCAGCCTAAGGACAGCAAAAAAATCATTCTTGACTTTGTCAGTATGAAAATGACACTGCCATGCTTCTTGCAGGTAGGGACCAGACTAGGTAGATTTATGAAGAAGCAAATTTGTCAAGGAAAATAAAAAGCATTATCACAAATTTTCATCCAGGGACATTCTGCAGGGCATAACCATAATCCAGTGGGGGAGAACCTAGCCTAGAAATTAAGTAGGCACCAAAATATAGAAGCTGGATTGCTTTGAGTTACATTTTTGTTGTCACCATAATGTAGGAAAAAATGGCAAATATTTGTACATTTGTCTTTTTGACTCTTTGTCCAAAATCTTACAAAGGGGAGATCATCTTACCTCTCTGGGGGACAGAGAGCTAGCTTTCTTTTTAACTAGAAATGTGACTTCTGGTTTTAAGAAATGCAGTTTGCTTCACATCTGCTGCCCTTATGACTGAGTTCCTGGTACTGGGAAGGGCTTTATCCTCATGTCACAGCTGGAGTGACAGAGACAGTGTTCATAATTGCTTTATTCCTTTTGAATGTGAAAACAAAAATACATCTTTTTCCCACAGGGGTGGTAGGTGGAAACCAGGCTGCAGAATGGGTTATGTTACTGTAGTGACTTCGGTAAAAACCTGCAGCTGGAGTGTTAAGCAGTGCTGAGGTACCACGAGCGACATTCACTTACAGGCATGTGGGTAATGTGCTTGCAGTACTCAGGACATCCACTGGTGTGTGGTACTTAGGAGTTCACTAAGACATGGCAGAGGAAAATGCTAAATGGCACAGGAAAGGACTCTGTGTGGAGGGAGTCTGGAGACAATCAAGAAACACTCAAGCAAAAGGCAACCAGCAACAGAACGAGGGGACATGGTCTCAAGTTGTGCCAGGGGAGCTTCAGGCTGGATATTAGGAAGAAGTTCTTCACAGAGAGTGTCATTTGCCATTGGAATGTGCTGCCCAGGGAGGTGGTGGAGTTGCTGTCCCTGAAGATCTTCAAGACTAGCCTGGATGAGGCACTTAGTGCCATGGTCTAGTTGATTGGATAAGGCTGGGTGATAGGTTGGACTGGCTGATCGTGGAGGTCTCTTCCAACTTGGTTGATTCTGTGAAAATTTAGATATAAATTTTATGAGGCAGCAGAAGAAAGAATGGCCTGAGGATTTCAATATATTATACTGTGAGGTTTTGCTTCAGATCGTATTGTCCTTATCCAATGAATTTTCCAGACATGAAAATGAACACTTTAAAAAGTAGGATATTTTCCTGAGCCTGAATGTAGGTACAATTTCTGCCTTCTACATCTGATTTGTTTTGGGGTTTCTTTTTGGTTTTTCAAGACTTGGCCAGAGCAAGCCTTTGCTGCACAAACTTAACTATGGAAACATATTTTGCATAGCTCTTCAGCTGTAAATAGTTGTAGCTCCACTGATATAAATGTAACTAAGCACTAACTAGGATGCATAATTACAGATATGTCTGTCCAAGTAGCATGGATCTGTGCAGACAGCAAGCTTTTCTGTTTGCTTGACTATGGCAACTAATGATTCTGGCAATGTATCTGACTTGCCTTGGATGTCGACGTGGATTCAGCTGCAATGTTTGTTGTTAGCAGCCAGGGACATTATACTAATTCAAGTTAATTTCTCTTAGGCTTCTTAAGTGATTTCCAGTATTTGTATATCAATATTGTTATTGGCAAGTTACTTTATTTACTGTATATATATGTATTGCTTTGCCTTGCTTACAGAGGTTTTTTTTTTCAATGGCTTCTTATAAAGTTCAACCTTCTCTTAAATGTATGTAATTCCTCTTAAGAAATGTCCACTTTTTGTTATAGGACAGGCTCCTTGTTCTATGTAACTTTGAGCAAATCCGTGGGACTCTTTCTTCCCTGGTGAAATGAGATTCCAGACCCTTTCTTTCTGAAAGTAATTCAGACATTCAGGTGAAAGCCATGTGAGAAGGAGGCATAGTTAGTGATCAGAGTTCATGCAAGAGAAGATGCCACACCTGTGGGTCTCTCTTTAGCATCAGAGCAGTTTGCTGATTGTGGCAGGTACAACTCCCCTGACAGAAACACAAAAGCCTGACAGATACCTGACAAAGAGCCAGCTCTTGCTAGAGCTTGACAAAGATCAGTTTGGGCCTCTCAGACATTAACCAGCATGCCAGTGCCCAGGGTCTCACCCTACTTCTGTTCTAGGCTGGTCTCTCCAAGTAATCTCCACAGATCCATCTTGAGTTGGTGCTCTCAAAATCACAGAATTAACCAGATTGGAAAAGACCTCAGAGATCAAGTCCAACCTATCACCCAACACCATCTCATCAACTAAACCATGGCACTAAGTGCCTCATCCAATCTTATTTTAAACACTTCCAGGGATGGTGACTCCACCACCTCCCTGGGCAGCACATTCCAATGGCCAATCTCTCTTTTGGTGAAGAATTTCTTCCTAACATCCAGCCTAAACCACAAAATTATTTTACAATCATAGAATCATAGAATTGTTGGGGGTGGAGGGGATTTCAAGGATCATCCAGTTCCAACCCCCTATGGACAGGGACACCTCACACTAGATAGGTTGCCCAGAGCCACATCCAGCCTGGCATTAAAAATTGCCAGGATAAGACTTCTACCACCTCCCTGGGCAAACCATTCCACTGTGTCACCACCCTCATGGTGAGGAATTTCATCCTAACATCCAATCTGAATCTACCCATTTTTAGTTTTTTTTTTTTTTTCCCATTCCCCCTAGTCCTGTCATTACCTGACACCATAAAAGTCTCTCACCCACCCCATTTTTCCCTTAAATCCAGAGCACCTGGGCTCTATTGGAGTCTCCTCCCACTCCAGGTGTGGACACTTGGCCCTCCCCACCCACTCCCCTATTTAATCCCCACCAGGAAAGGCAGGAGCCCTAAGCTGAGCCCTTCTGGGCTGGAGGATCCTCCTCTCATCACTGGTGAGTGCTCATGGTGTGCACTGGGTGATGGTGGTGGTGACAACAAAGGCCGGGGGGCCTGGTGGCCCCCCGGTTAGCTAGGAAGACTACTCCAATATTGATGACTACTCCAATATCATCCACGGGTGCTGGCTGAGCCTGCTTACTGGGGCTGAGCTCCTCTGTGTGGTATCTTGGCTGGTGAGGGTCTTGCCTCTCGTGTGCATGCAAAAATGGTCAGATGATATGATGCTAATTACACTATTTTTACCTGGAGGTCCCTTGAGTCTGCTCTCATCATTCAATAAACCTCTGCAAAATCCTGAAGCAAATGACCTTGATGTTGGCCTTTCCCTTTCAAATGGCTGTCTCAGGATACTTCTGCAGCCTGGGTGCGTTCTCACCCTTTCTTTGGTGAGGGTATATTTTGGGTACTCTCAAGTGAGAGTTCTCCCCTTTATGAGTGAGTGCACACATATTTTGGTTCATGCCTGTAGAAAGAATATTGCTTCAAGCTTAAGAATTGCTTGTGTAGTAGTAAACTCTTGAGTGCTACCTGATCTTGTAATTTCATTGTGTTAGAAGGAGTGCTGAGTAATAAATCCAGACATCACTTTTGTGTGTGTCTCTGACACCCATGTCACTCCTTTTACTGATCTGAAAATGTACTTCTGTTGGCTAGATCTTTCTCATAGACTTAATTGGGGTGGAAAAGACATCAACGATCATCAAGTCCAACCTGTCACCCAACACCTTATGACTACTAAGCCATGGCACCAAGTGCCACGTCCAATCCCCTCTTGAACACCTCAAATATTCCTTAGGCTTATCTAAAGAGAACTTGAACATCTTATTCCATATGCCTCTTTCTGATCAGGTAAACTTACTTACAAATGGAGTTGAACCTTATGAATGGTTTGTGGCATTTCTGGGATTTAAAAGAAGCTGGACAGGCTGCAGTGAATAGCACTTATCATGTTGAATTCTTTGCAATCAGGTTTTCCATCTTCTCTCATCATTCTGTTTTCTCTTTCATTTGTGTTGCTTGAGTAATCACAAGTGAATGCAGCTTTGCTCTGAGAAGTATGTCCTTTCTAGCAGGCACAAAAGAAAGGATGAGTCTTCTCTTTTTTTTGGAAGATTCAAACCTTATCCAGGGAATGGATATTCAGGGTTCCTTTCTCCCTTTAAAACATACCCCAGTAATTTCTTTCCTGTTCTCAGAGATCTCCTGGTTTTTGCATGTTTATTTATTGTGGCATTCATTTGTTGCTGTAATTTGAGATTTAAATCTCAGGTGCTGTATTCATTTATACCCAGTGTGATACTATATTGGATGTCTAGTGAATTTATCCCAGTAGCTGGAAGTGGTGTAGTTCCTTGTCAAGCCTCTGTCTACCTCAATAAGAGAAATAATGAGCATGAAGATTCCTTCATTGTCTGGGAATGTATATCTGATGGGACAACTGCTTTTTATGGTGAAATTACTGGAATATTAAAGGTCTCTCTAACTCCATGGCATATCAGTTCAACGAGCTAGTACATCTTTATTAAGTGGATTCGGCTATTTTGCAAGTCATTTCATGTCCTAGCTCAAAGAAGTTAGAATGCCTTTTTCTTACAGCAAGTATGAAAAATAGTGTAATTTTACAAGAAGTTATTTTAAGGCTAGCTTGGAGAAAAGTAAATGTACAGGCAGTTACAGTTCCCAACAGATGGCAGATAAAGTGACTAATATTGGAAGATCTACTTTAAGGATTCTGTTCATGTTTCCACTAGTTTGCAGATGTTCTGTGAAACAACTCAGTCTCCTTTTCTCCTGCATTTGATTACTGAGTGACAGATCTCTGTTGTGGTATCTTGCTCTGCCCTCATTTTTACTGCTGACTGTGTCTTCCACATCTTCTAATGGGCTTCTTTTTGCCACCACAAGCCTATTCCAGCTGATGTAGGGAAACCTCATTTTCTCTAGAAATATGTCTCTGTCATTTTTCCTACCCTCTGTCCAGTATTGCAAGCTGTATTATGAATAGTTATAATTTATTCTTTCTCATTTGATACCTGCAACTATGCTGACTCTAGCACTAGGGGGAAGTGAGTGTGTGGGGATAACCTCTGATCTCACGGGCTCAAAGAAACTCTGGCATCCACATCTGCTCCTGGATTGTGTAACTTCCCTGGTAGATCCAGTAGTCTAACAACTTCACTTTCCTAATGTATAGAATGATGTATGTCTATATGTGTTTCCCTTCCTAGTAATATTTTAAAAAACAAAAGGGAAATGTTTTCAACAAATGAGCATCCTGAAATAGACTGGCCCAGACACCGTGAAACATACTGGGCTGTGAAACCCCATAATTAACAGCAGGAAACCTAGAGCAAATTGTAGATTCAGATACCTGCTTTGTGTGCGGTTATGCAGTGCTACAAGCTGGGGTCAGAGTGGCTGGAGAGCAGCCAGGCAGAAAGGGACCTAAGGGTACTGGTTAATAGTAGTCTGAACATGAGCCAGCAGTGTGCCCAGGTTGCCAAGACAGCCAATGGCATCCTAGTCTGTATCAGGAACAGTGTGGCCAGCAGGAGCAGGGAAGTCATTCTGCCCCTGTACTCAGCACTTATCAGGCCACACCTTGAGTCCTGTGTCCAGTTCTGGGCCCCTCAGTTTAGGAAGGACATTGAGACACTTGAACATGTCTAGAGAAGGGCAACAAAGCTGGGGAGGGGTCTGGAGCACAGCCCTATGAGGAGAGGCTGAGGGAGCTGGGGTTGCTTAGCCTGGAGAAGAGGAGGCTCAGGGGAGACCTTATTACTGCCTACAACTACCTGAAGGGAGGTTGTAGACAGGAGGGGGTTGGTCTCTTCTCCCAGGCAATCAGCACCAGAACAAGAGAATACAGTGTCAAGCTGTGCCAGAGGAGGTTTAGGCTGGATGTGAGGAAGAAGCTCTTCACAGAAAGAGATGGCTGTTGGAATGTGCTGCCCAGGGAGGTGATAAAGTTGCCATCCCTGGAGGTGTTTAGGAAGAGACTGGATAGTCGATTAGATGGTGTTGGATGATAGGTTGGACTCAATCTCAAAGGTCTCTTCCGACCTGGTTTGTTCTATTCTATCTATTTTAAAATTATTATTCAGCTCTGTGGACTTAAATTTGAAAGGAATGTTGAAAAGTAGAGGACTGCTGAGGAAAACATGAAGAATTTAAATGGAGAAATGAGCAATTGATTAGAACCCTTCTGGTAATCAGGGGAAAATTTGTTTGCCTTTCACGTGCTTGACAGGTCATGCTAGCCATGTGTTTTAGAAGTTGCTGCTGTAATCTTTTCCTCATCTTTCCTTGTGGCAGGTTTTAGGATGTTCATGCAAATGGAATAAATAATCACTTGTACAGAGGAAAGGTTAAATTCTGGTGAATTCAAGATAGGTCTTTAAAAAATGTAAAAATAACAACAAAAGCTGAAGGAACATCTGAGACTTCGTGGCAAAATTCTTTGTGAGAGCAAACAGAAAACAGGAGGAGAAAGGAAGACCTTGTGCTGTTATCATGAGTCATTACTGGAGGGATTGAATAGTTAAACGCTGTTTAAGGTTTCTGTTGTGTTAATCAATGCTTTTAGTCAGACTGTCAAGAAAAAGCATTTTGATTTTTTTCTGTGGTGGCTAAAAACTTATACATAAGCCTGACTTTTTTCTCACTGCTGGTACTTTTTGAACCTTGTAGAATGCAAAAAGGAGAAAATGGTTAACAGTGCACATGAGACATTGCATTAAAACGTGGATATAGTAGGCATTTGAAATAGATTAATGAGGAATGTACTGTGTACAAATAGCATTTCACTGAGGGCTTTATGTTCAAGTTTGACCTTGTCTGTCTTTATTCCTTTAGAGTATAAAACCCAGAAGGGCTTGAGCAGTAAGTAGAAATGCTGCTGCTGTCTTGTTCTTGCAGCCTGAGATTTGTTGCTAATGGCATGACTCATTAGAACCCACTCCTACAGAGATGGACTGGAAACATCTACTAAATAAAATAGGCTGCAACAGCTATGCAGGTGTAAATAGATCAAAATTCAAAGTACCGACTTGCAGCTACACTTTGTTTTATCCACTCACCTCTATATTTTCCTGAGGTCTCTTAAAGCTGATTTTGAAACATACTGAGTTAATTGAAATTAACATGTTTACATGAAAGGATCTCTCTCACTGCCCACTAATTGGCACTGGTGTTATTACAGAGCTTTTCATTCAAGATCTAGAAAAGCACAGTTGATTGATTAATTCTCTCTGTTTTGTGTTAACTTGTATGAATATATCACAGGAATCAGGAAAGCACTCCTATTACTGTTTTCTTTTTGACAGTACCAAAGCAGCTTGTGAATTTCACTGACCATCTACTTAATCCTCCCCTGAAATCATAAACTTCCTGTAATATCCCAGCATGATGCCTTAGAACAGAATATGTAGGCAAATATGTAAGGTCACAATCTTGACAGAGGCTCAGAGAAAAGGACTTTGATCTGTTGTCTTATTCATTGCTTTGGTTTGTTTTGTTCTTTGTTTGCTTTTTTTATCTTCTTTTGTTTGGGGTTTTTCTTCCATTTGTTTTTCTGGTGATGGATATGTGGCAAGTGAATGAAATGGGTCTACATCTTGTAAAGAAAACCCCATCATGTATTCACACCAAATAGGTTCACAGTAGATATAGGACATGAGAAAAGCTCATCTCAGGCATAAGGCACCAAATATAGTTCCTATTGTTTACATAAGATATTTTTAACTGTATCTATAATGAAACATCATTTTCTTATGGTTCTATACATGAATAGTTCTTTCTAGAGCTTTAGGCATCAAAGGGCAGAGACACCTTGAGCAGAAACCCATGCCAATTCCAAAAGGAAAGGCCATTGTAGTGCTGCCTTGTTTATATCCACACAGAGTAAAGCAATTGGAAGCTGAAGTATGTTGCACTTGAATTAACAGTGAGGTGGAAGGGACAACTTCAAGACTCTATCTCGAATTCATCAGTAGTTATTTAACTTTCAATAAGAACTGAACAAAGCCTGCACCACAGAAATTTATTCTGCTGCTGTTTGCTATTTTCTGCAAGAAGATATGTAGAAAAGGGTGATGTTGTTTGAGGTTATCTTAATTAAGAATTCATGATTAATTTGGCAATAGATGAGTGAAATATCCCAATAGAAATGGTGGATAGAATGATAAACCAGCCAGAAATGGGATCATACAGAGGAAAAAATGTTGCAGGTGAGTAGAAGGAAAGCCTGAAAAAATCTCACCTGCACTGTTTGAAAAGTTATGTTCAAAGAGAACAAATGTCAAGTTAGTTTAGCTTAAATAAACTCTCAAGGAGACTTAATTTGTAATCTTCAGCCAAAATCCCATGAATTAAAGATTGCTGGAGTTTAGAGATGTCAAGTAAAACTACAGTAGCAAAAAAACTTCACTGTTGAATATTACCAATAGCCCAAGGAACCACATTCATTTGAAGTGCTGCAATTTATACACATCTGCTCCTGTACATGAGCTTTTTTTTTTGATCTAAAGGAATTAAAGTAGTTTGTCATCTGTGGCTTAGTGAAGAGAGAAGAAAGCTTTCTTCCTATACATGTCACTTTTGCCATGGGTTCAAGTGTTTCTTCCATGAAGTGGAGTTATCCACCTTTTTTAAGAGCTGCATTGATACATGGACAAATAGCTTTGAACATAGGTCAGGTCTCCACTGTAATGTTTTGCTAACAATAGGGTAAACCTTAACCAGCCTGGTAATTCTGGCACACTCAGCACAGAGCTATATGGTAGATAGATCCATAGAATCAACCAGGTTGGAAAAGACTTCAGATCATCAAGTCCAACCTACTACCTGACACCTTATGACAATTAAACCATGGCTTCAAGTGCCCCATCCAATCCTTTTTTGAACACCTGCAGGGATGGGGACTCCACCACCGCTCTGGGCAGCCAGAAGGATGTGTTCTTATCCATGGGTTATATGTGCTATAATAGAACAATCTTTTCCTTTCCCACTGTCAAGGACAATGACACATAAAATGACAATATTAATTCATCTCCTTACTCTAAAAGAATGCAAAGTTTGCCTGCTCTTTTATTGCAGATATACAGGTACTACAATGCTATGTTTTCATGATAGGCTTGGTCTGGTGTAGTAGGATGGTTTTCTGTCCTTTCAGCCTTCAGTGGTTTTCAGAAATGTGAGGATAAGTGGGAACAATTCTGGTTCCTTGGGTCTAATTCTCATCCTGAATCAGACTGTGCTAAGGCAAAAATCAGCTTGTGTGAAACCCATGTGTTGTGCAAATGGGATGGATGGCACTGTGCTTCTGTAACTGGTGGTGCACACACAACCCTTGGAGCCTTTGCACCCTTTTGGCAAGCTGCCTTTTTCCTTGAATTACACTTGGTATGATAGAAGAATACCTAAATCCATGGTCCTTGGAAAGTAGTTTCCTTAACAAAACTGCCCCAAGACCTTATGTTAGTTTAAGCACTGAGACTGTGTTTCTTCACCACCACCACCCCCTGCCCAAGACATCTGTGGTATTTAATAGTGTAAGATATTGGTAGCAATTAGAGGCTGCATAGCTGGACCTCTTAATTATCTTCAGCTCAATTGTATCATGTTTTGGTTTCCTACTCTTCCTTCTTCTGATTCTGCTATAAAAAGGCAAATAATTATGTGGGGGAAAGAAGATAGCATCCCCTCTGTACTGATGAATGCAGCAGGTAATAGTTCAGATTTCATACCCATAAATACATCTTTAAATTAGCTTTTGTTTGATAATTTAATAACATCTGAAGGCTTTTACTACTCATATTCACATCAGTAGCTTGATAGGGCTATTTAGATCTCTTGGTAGAAACACTGTTGCAAAAAAACCACATGCCAAAATGGAGGGGGGTTGGGGGGGGGAAAGGTAAAAATAAGATATAAGCAAACTCTACACTGTTACTATGGTTATCATCATTTTAGTAGATCCATTTGAAGGGTATTTATCCTTGACATTTTGAAAGTGAAGTTCAGTCAGTTGTGCAGAAGAGAATACAAATGTATGCATTCATCTTGATTTAAAAGAATAAATTGTCTGCTTTAATTTTTTTAGCTATGCCCAGCCATGACTTCAAATTCTGCTTTGTTTTGGGGTGGTTTTTTTTTTTTTTAAGCACTTATTTACCAATCTGTGCTTTTCAAAATAACCATGAAATTCACAATGAAATAAAAGCTATTCCATTGCCTAGGTTTCTGTTGATGATAACCATAAAGAGGGAGAACCGAACAAAAAAAACCCCACCCGAGCAGAAGCGTAGAGAAGGCAGCTTCCCAACACTGCTTGTCATTTAATTCTTCTTTAACAGGATGTAAGCTTTACAAAAAGCTTTCTACTGGTGATAAATTATCTTGGAATTTCACAACCACTTAACCCATCCAAACCCCTATTAATCTTCCTTCAATGCATCTGCAAGCAAGAGCATTTGTGTTTTATAACTGTTGTTTACAGACTCTTCTCTGAGCACTCCCCAGCTTCCTGACACAGCAGTCCCCCTTTAGCACCATCCTTATCTTTTTGGATGGAGTCCTGTGTGGTCTTTGAGCTTGTTTATCTTTTCTGAGGTTAAGTTCACAGCCCAGGTGTCTGCGTTTGGCTTGGTCTAACACAAAGCTCTGCTCAAGTGTGGCTAGCAGTTGCACTGGTTGGTGGAAGCCAGCTTGGTGGGGTACATATTGGGAGATGGAAAAGGGCTCCAGGTCTAGGTAACTGAGAAAAAACAGACTCCTGGTGCAAAATATAGAACACAGCACCAAAACCAGACTCAATGGCCTGTGTTGTGAAAAAGCATGGTATTATGGAGAATGTTACAGTAATGGCCTTCTAGTACCTGAAGGGAGTCTCCAAGAAGGCTGGAGAGAGACTTTTTAGGGTCTCAGGTGATGATAGGACTAGGGGGAATGGAACAAAATTAGAAATGGGTGGGCTTAGATTGGATGTTAGGAAGAAGTTCTTCACCATATGGGTGGTGAGACTCTAGAACAGGTTGCTCAGGGAGGTGGTAGAAACTTCATCCTTGGAGATATTTAAGGCCAGGCTGGATGTGGCTCTGAGCAGCCTGATCTAGTGTGAGGTGTCTCTGCTGATGGCAGGTGGCTTGGAACTAGATGGTCCTTGAGGTCACCTCCAACCCTAACAATTCTATGATTCTAATTAAGCTCAAAAGCTGCAAATACATGCAAGCCTATTATATCAATGACATATTCACTATGTGTTCCTGGGGATGTCCAGAAGTATGAAAATCCTACAGACCTGTGGATTAATGTCTTATTTACAGAAGATCACTATCTCTGCTTGATGATTGACAGCAAATCTCACAAGCAGTTGACTGGAGAGTCATGGATATATAAGAGATTTACTGTAAATAAAACCAACCATTTCATGTTTTGCAGTTACTGAAGGCTGGTAACAAAAATGATTGTCATGAGGGAAATGGAAAGAGAGAAGACTCTCTTCAGGCAGCACCATCATTCTTGTACAGTATTCACACTGATCTCAATTACCTCTAAAACTTTTCATACTCTACTGAAATACTCTTATAACCCAGGTTTAATACCATGTGGGAAAAGACACCATCTCACATAACTGCACAATGCATGCACATTTCGCCCAACAAATCATCATCCAACTATAAATTAAAGAAAAGAATCATAGATTCATGGAATGGTCCAGATTGGAATGGATCTTAAAGATCATCTCGTCCCACCCCTCTGTCATGGGAAGGGACACCCTCCACTAGGCCAGGTTCCTCATGGCCTCATCCAGCCTGGCCTTGAACACCTCCAGGGAGGGAACAATCATGGCCTACCTGGACAACATTACCAGTGTCTTACCACCTTCACAGGTAAGCAGACTAGGGCTTCACAAGGAGTTGGGAGGGGACACAGCCAGAACAGCTGACCCAAACCGTGCAAAGGGGTGTTCCATACCATATGATGTCATGCTTAGTAATGTAAAGCTGGGACAGAAGGCAGTGAAAATGTTTGTAGTTATGCCACTTGTCTTTTCCCATCCCCCCAATAAAAAAATCATAACTTTTGAATGTGTATATATAAACCTTCTGAACTGTCTATACACAGACTCAATTCTCTTTCAGCCCTTTTATGAAACCACACAAATTTTCTTAGTGAAATGATACCAACTCTGTTTTTTAACTGGATCACATCCACAGTGAGCAAACCGACACAGCAAGGAATTGTTTTTTTCCCCAATGTTTTAAATTCAAAATAATAATAAAAGAATTAGCATATCATCATTCTTCTCCCTGAAACTGACTTCCTAGAAGCTGGCAGGAGACAAAACAGAGAAAGATGTGTGAGAGTCCCTGGGCATATACAGCCTTTGGTTTGGTATATGTTGTTGTCAGTATTGTACTGGAGACTGAATTAGTCTAGAACGCTGCAAGCTGTTTGACTGGATAAAGGTGTAAGAAGTGAAACAGTTTGGTATATGACTAATTTTTACTGCAGAGTCCAAGAAAGGGATGGTAATGCACAATGCCTTCAGTCGTTCTCACAGTGCATCCATTTTTTCTTATAAGGAAACAAAGGTGAAAGAGAGCAGACGCTGGGTGCAGGATGCATATATGAGGAGCCCTGCTGCGGCAGAGGATTTAAAACGCCACTCCAATGTGCTGGCTACGCTGCCTGCACTGCAGCATCTCTTTCAATCAGCTGTGCTGGGATCAGACTTCAACAAATACCTGTTCAGAGAGTTGGAGCTTTAAATTTCTATCTCTTAGGAAGACAGAGTGCAAGAAGCCTGTGATCCTTTTTATTAAAGGAGGAACTCTCAGATATCGTTCCTCAAAGCAAGAAATTCTCTGTTGGAGTGAGACTGCATTAAAGCACATCTACTGTGTTAAATATTAAATGTCTCATTCCCAGCTCTAGCTGAGGGCATTTGACACAACCTGATGTCTTCAAAAGCAGCCTTAAGCACCTTTGCATTTCTCTCTTTCTGGGCCAAGCTTCCTTGGAATGAATTTCAGTCTTAAAGTCTGCTCCCTCTTGGACTGGCTGTCAGCATTCTGAAGCAGCAGGGGCATGTAGTTGGGCCACACTCCTGCTATACCATTTCTTCTCAAGTTATGAAGGAGCTGCTTGTGTGGGCAGTTAAGCCCAGAAACAGAAGACCTAACACAAACCAGGTTTTATTTATGCAAGATCTTCTCAGAACTGCAAGAGTAAGAGGTAGGCAAATTGTGAAAGATTTTCTCTACCTAGAGGAGAGTCTCCCCTGGTAATTGATTAAGAGAAATTTCCTTTAAGGTGAGTGTGAACTAAGTGGATAAAAAAGCCTATGGAACTCAAAGGGAAAGCATTACTCACTCTTACTAATTTTCTTCAGTAACCTGGCTGCTTTTAATAAAAGTTTCTGAAACAGTAATTCATCATAAACTGGCTCATGTTGCTAGTCTTGGTACACTAAGCCCGATTTTTCTGAGAGCATGATGAACAACTTCTGCCTCTTTGTGGCTTACCATGAAGTCTGCCAAAGCCCTTGCCTTTTCCTTCAAATTACTGTCCTTGATATTTTGGATTAAATAGGTACATTTGAAATCCTTTGTGATCCTTGTGTTTTAAATCCCTGCTATAATGTGTTGTTGGGCTCCTGTTCAAATGAAATCTCGTATGAAACCTGGAAATGTTGTAATAGTTTCAAATTAGGCAGTCTAGCAGTTGTTAAAAAATTCTGATCACATCACCTTTAGACACCTTATGAAAAATGCACCAATACAGCAATTGTACTTTGTGTCCTGGTGGCTGATCTTCCTTTTTTAAATGTCTTTTTTAAGCACAAAGTAATTTCACCCGTAGGTGTTAAATGAAGAGAAATGGATGGTGTGGAAATCTCCTGGTGGTACTTGGCTTTTCTGCTATGGGAAGGGCTCACCCACAGAACAAGGTTTCTCTCTGCAGCAACACAGTTTGCTCTTCTTTAATATGTGTTTGGGAGCAGAGTAGGAGTTCCCCATTTTGCCTGGAACAGCAAAAATCCCGAGTCTGTCAACATTTTAGGAGATAATTTAGCAACTAGTAGAGATCTTCTTGGGTCCTACTTCATCATACTTCTTTCTTGTCAGTTAGCTATATATAGAATAGAACAAACCAGCTTGGAAGAGCCCTTCAAGATCATTGTGTCCAACTTATCAAGTAATCCAACCCACCTGATCAACTAAACCATGCAGCCAAGCACCCTATCAAGTCTCCTCCTGAACACCTCCAATGATAGTGACTCCACCACCTCCCTGGGCAGCCCATTCCAATGGGCAGTCACTCTCTCTGTGTAGAACTTTTCTAACATCCAGCCTAAACCTCCCCTGGTGCAGCCTGAGTTCATTCTGATCACTTCTTTACCTCCTGATTTGATGCTTTTGTGACAGTTTTGACTGAAATACTACCAGAGCAACCTTTTGGCTACAGAGTGGTTTTAATTTGGATAAACGTTTGCATGTTGTTTTTGGAGCTAATAAGGCCCAAAACAATTTGAATTTGTTTATGCTAGAAGGGTGGTTGTAGCCAGGAAGGGGTTGGTCTTTTATCTCTAGCAACCAGCACCAGAACAAGAGGACAGAGTCTCAAGCTGTGCCAGGGGAAGTTTAGGCTGGAGGCAAGGAGAAAGCTCTTTACTGAGTTGTTTGATGTTGGAATGTGCTGCCCAGGGTGGTAGTGGAGTCACCATCCCTGGAGGTGTTCAAGAGGGGGTTGGATGTGGCACTTGGTGCCATGGTCTAATCATGAGGTCTTGGGTGACAGGTTGGACTTGATGATCTTTGAGGTCTCTTCTAACCTTGGTGATACTGTGATACTGTAATAAGTGGAAAATGATATAGGTTTGTAAGATTTATAACTGAGATGTGAATGTATGGTTGGGATAAATAGGTCAGAAACTTAATAAGGTCAAATATGAAGCAAAGTAGAGCCAACAAATGTAGGCAGACTCAAGCCTGCATAGTTCACCAAAAATTTACAGGTCAAAGGTGTGATAGTCCTAAAGCTCAGTTTAGAATAACAATTATCTTTGTGAATTCAAATGAAGAGGAGAAAAATAATGGAGCATGGCTGTTTGTACACTCATGTTTGTATAGCTCATTAAAAACGTCAGCATAGACCTGTGCTAAGGTTTTTCGCCCTAGCTTGTTTTAAAACAAGGGGAAAAAAAACGCTGTTCACATATTCAATTGCTTTTTGTTTTTCCTTATTAATGAAAGATGCTCTTGACAGAAGAGATAATAGATATAGCCCTCTCTGTCTCTCATCATCATCATCACCATAATGTATATATGCAATGATAAGGTATTTTTGAAGCTCAATCATTTTTCTGTTTTTTTTTTTCCCTTGCTACATTAAAGTCTACATTGCCTCCTTCCTCTGCCAACAGTTTGAATATCTCAGTGACTGAATGAAGAAGAAAATGAGGGTTATTAGTCATGAAAAAACCTAAACAACCTGTAGTCCTTGCTTGGAGAAGCAATTACAATAATCTATTTCTATTGTCATAATTTTTTCTGGAAACATGAAAACAAATGTGGCTGCTTGAAACTGAATAATGTTCGAAGTAATTTATCAGGACAGTTATTGTTATTACAAAGCCAGTGCAGAGTAAGGAAAAATACATCAAGCAGATATGGAATGGGTGCTCGCAAATAACTTACACAGTATGCAAGTGACAATTTCCACTAGTTTTGCTCATCCCAAATGTTTTCCCCTGCATTCCTTTTTACTCCTAATTATCATAGATGTAGAATCACAGAATCAATAAGGTTGGAAAAGACCTCAGAGATTGAGTCCAACCTGTCGCCCAACCCCTCATGACTAACTAAACCATGGCTTCAAGTGCCACATCCAATCCCTTTTTGAATATGTCCAGGCATGGTGACTCCACCACCACCCTGGGCAGCACATTCCAATGGCCAGCAACTCTTTCTGGGAAGAACTTTCTTCTCACCTCAAGCCTAAACCTCCCCTGGTGCAGCTTGAGACTGTGTCTTCTTGATCTGGTGCTGGTTGCCTGAGAGAAGAGACCAACTTCCACCTGGCTACTGTCTCCCTTCAGGTAGTTGTAGACAGCAATAAGGTCTCCCCTGAGCCTCCTCTTCTCCAGGCTAAACAACCCCAGCTCCCTCAGCCTCTCCTTGTAGGGCTTGTGCTTGAGGCCTCTCCCCAGCCTTGTTGCCCTTCTCTGGACATGTTCAAGTGTCTCAATACTCTTAAATTGAGGGCCCCAGAACTGGACACAGTACTCAAGGTGTGGCCCAATCAGTGCTGAGTACAGGGGCAGAATGACCTCCCTGCTCCTGCTGGCCACACAGTTTCTGATGCAGGCCAGGATGCCATTGGCCTTCTTGGCCACCTGGGCACACTGCTGGCTCATGTTCAGCCAGCTGTCAATCAGCACCCCCAGGTCCCTTTCTGTCTGTCTGCTGTAGCTCTGCATGGGGTTGTTGTGACCAAAGTGTAGCACCTGGCACATTGGATTTGTTGAACGTCATGATGTTGGCCTCTGCCCATCTGTCCAGCCCGTCAAGGTCCCTCTACAGAGCTCTCCTACCCTCTAACAACTCAACACCTGCTCCCAACATGGTGTCATCTACAAATTTTCTGATGATGGACTCAATCCCCTTATCCAGATAATCTATAAAGATATTGAATAGGATGGGGACCAGCACTGATCCCTGGGGGACACCACTAGTGACTGGCTGCCAGCAATATTCACCACCAAAGGAATCTCAAGGAAACCATGTTGCTTATAGCGTTGAAAACAATTTTGCAGAGGTACATGCCTCTGTGTGTGTCTTACAACTGCTTTTAAAAAAGCAGTTTACTGAACTTTTTTTTGCCGTTAAACTATCTTTTTTTTTTTTTTTGTTTTGCCACAGGGCTGGGCAGTCTGAGCATATTTTTCAACACAATGTTTATTTTCATCATACCCCAGCATCCATTTCAAGAAGCCTGAAATTACAGAAGTGCACTCACTACATGTTTCTGTGAATGTTGCTTCCATGCAGAATGTAGTTTAAAAATAATTGCTCCCACTTGGCATATGTTCCAATGCTTTAGTTGTTTGGCACCAAGCTCCTCAGAATAATGGTTTCTAAAAGTTTTTTTGGTCGTCTTATTTTTCCTTTTTCAAAGAGGATTGTACTCCTACACCTGCCAGACTGTAAGCTTTGTTTGAAAACTTCATCAAAAGCCAAAAGATAGAGGTCTCTTCCTACCTGGTTAATTCTATTCTGAGATCATTGAGTCCAACCTATCACCCAACACCATCTCATCAACTAAACCATGGCACCAAGTAAAGCCATCCAGTCTTTTCCTAAACACCTCCAGTGATGGTGACTCCACCACTTCCCTGGGCAGCCCATTCCAATGACCAATCTCTCTATGAAAAACTTCTTCCTAACATCCAGCCTAAACCTCCCCTGGTGCAGAAGACTGTCTTCTTGTCCTGGTTGCCTGGGAGAGGAGACCAACCCCCATCTGACTACAACCTCCCTTCAGGTAGTTGTAGACAGCAAGAAGGTCTCCCCTGAGCCTCCTCTTCTCCAGGCTAAGCAACCCCAGCTCCCTCAGCCTCTCCTCTCAGGGCTGTGCTCCAGACCCCTCCCCAGCTTTGTTGCCCTTCTCTGGACACATTCCAGCAACTCAGATATCCCAAGTTACATCCCTCAGTATTTCTGTAACAAGTGTGACCTTGTCAACAGTTTTTTTTTTAATGGACAAGTACTTGAAAACATTTGTCCTCAGGTAACATTTGTGCTTCTGACAAAGCACAGTTTATTGCATTCCTTTCTAGCTCAAACACTGTTTATGATAGCAAGGCAAGCAATTTGCAAAACTGAGGAGTTGCCTGCTGTTTGTCCTTTATGTCAGATATGATGTTTCAGATATTTTAAAAGCAGGACAAAACTGACTGTGCTGCTTTCATTACTTCAGCAAAATAATTTTAGCTGTACAGGAATACCCAGCACTCCAAAGCTATTTGCATGTTTTCAGCTAGAGGTCTGTGGATGTGGAGGAGCTGGGTTAGCATAACAAACCATTACATTGCAAGCTTCCTATCAGTATAGCAGGAAAACAATAAGTGATTTTATGAAACATGAAGTGCAGTAAAAGAATGTTCAAGAGAAATGTGTTCCAAGAGAGTCTTTAGAGAAGAAAAGATTAAAGGGCCTGGCTCTTTCTTCTAGTGGAAGGTGTGTACTTATGAATACTAACAGAGCTCTGGTCCTGTGAGCATACCTAATGGGTTCTCGTGGCCTGTGCCCACTATTCAGTCAATAGAAATGAACAGTTTGAAATATTCTGCTTTTTCTAGAAGCTATAGGAGAGATGACAGTGCTTTTGAGACCTGGTGTTTGCTTGGGTGTTGCTGAGGCTACAGCATTACAGCATGATACTTTATGACACTGTAAAAAGAGAAAAGCAGGTCCTGCAGGTGGCTAAACCATATTCAGAATACTGTGTGCTGTCTGTCCATATCACAGATAAGGAAGCTCACAAGTACAGCAGATGCAAAATTTTCTGTTGGTCTATGTCTAATCTAAATGGAGCTTCTTCCAGTTTGAAGCCATTAGTATTCATCTTATCACTACATGCCTTTGTGAAATGTCCCTCTCCAGTCCTGATCTCTGTCTGCTAGGATAAATTCTCTGTAGTCCTCCCCTCTGTAAACCTCCTTTTGTGTTGGAGTGCCTTTTTTGTCCTCTAGTTCTTGCCTGCCTACCTCTTTGTTGGGACACACTGCTCCTGGGCTTGGAGGTGGTATTCCTTGGTCATATCCATAATGATACCTGCTGGGCATCATTCCTTTAGCAATGGATTGTGTTGTGCACTATAGCTAAGAGGAGTTATGACCAAATGCATGAGACACTGAAAAAAATAACTACATGAAATGACTTAGTGAAAGGAAATTCCAAGGATAAAAGTGCTGAATCTGCATTTGCTCATTCTTGATTAATTCAGTTTTGTTTGTTAACAAATGGAATTGGATATTCAAGAGAGTAGCAGTAATTTTGACAATTACTTACTTTGCAGCTCTGAAATAGTTGCAAAGGATCTAAGAATCATGGCCTGAGGGTCTACGTGTCTTTGCTTATTTGCTTTTACATGAACAGTCATTGCTAACAACCAAATGTTTACTTTTCAATTAGCCTTACAGGGAAATTTACAGGGCATTTACCCTGGAAAGGTGTCACTGTTACACAAGCTGCTCTCTTCCACCATGGAAGCTGCTTACTTTTGTTTCCTTTCCCTTTCTAATGAGTGCTTTGCCTTACTAAGTGCAGTTTGGCTTGTGAAAGCATGAAGTCAGAAAGATTATTATGAAATTTGTTTAGCATATTTATTCATGCACTTTAAGTGCCTTTCCATCAAGTAGCTCACACCTAATAATGGTAATGAAGTTGTTTTTAGTGGGCAATAGCATTCCATTCAAAGCACTTACATTTCAGATTTAAATCTCTATTATTTTTAAGAAACTGAAGTGCAGAGCTGCTGCATAATGATCACTCGAGCATGCAAATTTGGTGCCTTGTTGAGTTCATTTTATGTTAGTCTGAAGTTTGGTAAATATTCTTTATTACTTTTAAAAATGGCATCATCACTTTTTTTTTCATTAGCAGATTGCACAATCTTTCTTTCCTTACTATAATCCCTGATGTTGAACTCAAGCTGGCCCTTGCTTAAACACTTTTGTGAACTCTGGTTATTTTTGTTGTTGTTGTCACAGCTGAAACTTCTTTCATTTTTCTTGTCAGAGGTTTTTGCAGAGCTGATTTAACACTCAAGCTCACGTTGCATGGTTGCCAGAA
Source organism: Melanerpes formicivorus (assembly GCF_026170545.1). NCBI lineage: Eukaryota > Metazoa > Chordata > Aves > Piciformes > Picidae > Melanerpes > Melanerpes formicivorus. The sequence goes on along the minus strand of NW_027142389.1, from coordinate 696,702 downwards.
CGGATACCACCGCAGGCCTCTGATAATCAAACAGCCAGAACATAAAATGAATCTGCATTTATGTACCTTTACATTGCCAAGCTTGTTTTACTCTGTAAATGAGGATCTGGGCTTTCTTGTTTCTACTGATGCAACACTTTCTACTGAGGCTCCTAAAGATTTCTGGGTTTATTTAGGCACTAATGTATATCAATTTAACAGCTCCAGATGGATTATAATGCTTAAATCTCGGTTTCCCTTGTGAGTCCTTCCTTCTCCTTGGGAATAAATAAACCTATAAACCTTTTGTTCTAAATAAATAAAAGTGATATAGATTGGCTGTGCATGGTGATTTGCTGAGGTGGTGCAAATCCTGTAGATCAGCATGTTTAAAAAAAAATGGGTGCCTGAAGTTTTGAAGTGGATTAATATTGGAGCATTAATATAGAAATCCATATTTTCTAATGCCATGGAGCATTTGAAGACTGGAGTGCAAGGTGGAAATCTTCAGTCCTTTGGAAATCCATGCAGTGCTCAAGTATGTAGAAGTATGGTTATAGGCCCTGTATTGGACTGGGTTAAGCACACAGATTTGGAAAAGGTGGCTCAGGTGGCTTTGATGTAATTTATAAGGAAGAGCTTGCTCACACAGTTATAAATTTCATCACATAAAGGAAGGTCTGCCCATCTTTTCATTAGCTTTAAAGGCACCAATTACAGCACTGCTGGGTATCCCAGACAAACTTGTTCCTCTAAACAGTGGCTTAGAAATAGAACACGGTGTAGCTTGCTATAGGAAGAACATTGGAAACCCTCAGCCTTTGGAACAGCTCTTTTCTTGCTTGACACTCATTGCTGTCCATACATAAGGCCCAGCTGGCCCACTGCCAGTAGCTCCACTATAGAATTATTCAGCTGTTAGAGTTTCTCCTAACTGAACATTTACCTTGGAAAACACAACTGTTCTGCCAGTAGCTCCACTAGAATTATTCAGCTGTTAGAGTTTCTGCTAGCTGAACATTTACCTTGGAAAACACAACTATTCTGCTCTTTTAATGAAATATAAGCTGATTTATTTATTTAATTTGTGGTGTCAATCCTTTTTAATAACATAATAACTCCTAGGAATAACTTTGATCTTAGCAGTTATCTGATTCCAAAGTCGTCTAATGTTGTTTACTGAATATTCACTGCAGTTACAAGAAAATTAGCTATACAGTAACTCTACTTAGATATTATTCAACTTTAATGAAAGTGAACCATAAACCAGCTTTAATGAACTTCTGCATATTGCATGCTGTTTTGCTTCATAAATAAATCCTTTTGCATTCACAGTTGTAAGTGAAAATTTCTGTAATACATATTCAGATAATTAACAATTAAAGATTTCTTTTCCCCCTTTCTTTTCTTTAACAATGTTTGAAACAAGAAGCCCTTAGCAAAAAGAGATAAACATCTGCAATCTAAGCCTGTAACAACTCACATGAACATTCAGTTTTATCCACTATGGAAAAAAAAACCACATCAAGATAAGGATTAAGGAAAGGACTTGGTCCAGAGCCAACTGAGGTTCCTGGAAATACCTTTACTGACAGCAAGGGATTTGAATCAAGTCCATGCACATCTGTATCTCACCTTTAAGTTCTGTATCACAGTATTCAGAAATATCCTAAACACCTTCTGCAGTGACAGTAAAATGGCCTCTAAAATGATCCTATCTTCATAAATCCTGTTTTCTCAAGGGAGGGTTTTCTGCCTTTAATTGGACTTCGGACCCAGGTACTAGTTCTCTGCAAAATCACCCCACTCTTGATTGTCACCAAAACACTTTTGTTTCACCCACATCTTCTCGAGTCTGTACATGACCATATGATTCTAACAAGTTTTTACATTTCCTCTTTTTATATCTTCACTGCAAAGTTGCACAAGGGCCACAAGAAGGAGAAAATAGAATGAAATCTGTGCTGTGCCAGAATCTGTAGGAATTCCTGCATTCCTCTTAGTGTGCAGGTCTCAGCTCACTCAGACTTCCGTCAGTAGATCCTGAAGTGAGATGGGATGATCAGCATGCAGCAGTGAAAGATGGATTCTGTAAACAATTATATCTTAGATTAGATCACTATAGACCCTTCCAATGTTTGATCTACCATTTCTGAGGACTAGATGCAACACTGCTTCCCCTTTAGTTTTGTTACACCCAATCAGGGGCTGGCCAAGGCACTTGTACTGAATAGGATTTTCATTTTCATTCAGTTTACAGTGAAAATCTTCAAGTGAGCAATAAAATGGATTTTTTGGTAGGAAAACAAAGAGTAAATTTCAGAATGTCATTAATGGAGTAGGTTTACTTCCCCCTAAGTGCCTACTGAAGTAAAAGTTTATGTCTTGGCTATTGACGTTGTTTGGAGATGAAACACTATTGTAACAGACAAAAGAAGAAAAACATCCAAAAAGAACATTCCTTCAGTGCCATTTCTTAAAGCAAAGGTATGAAAGAGAAGAACCATGGGTTATTAAGCTTATGACAGCAAAGATGCAATAAAATTGGTAATTCACCTTCTGAGAATCATTTTGTATCAACTGATTGGAATTGTTTTCAGCTAACGTGTGTATTGGTGCAGTTTTTCCCCTATATGGATCTGAATCCATGTCCTAAAAACAGAGTGAGAAGCAGAGAGAGATGTCAGTGTTACTGCTTCCATATCATAGACATACCTGATAAAATCTTTCAAGCTCTGTGAGGAAAAAGAAATGATGTGGTTATTTTTACCACAAAGCATGTGATCTTTTGTGTTAGGACATTATTCAAAGCAGAACTAATGTGAGGAAATTTGAAGACTCAGTGTTTTAAAACAAGATGAGAAGAGCTGGATGATTCTAATTGTTTTGTTCCACTTATTCATTCATATTTATCGTGAACCAGATCTGGATTTCTTGCACTGCTATCAGTCACTGTGTACACTGAAATGCATTGACAGAGTTTAAAAGCATTACCTCTTGTCCTATTGCAACAGTCTTAGTAAAATGTTTGACCCCATCTTTTTAATAAGCCCTCTTGAAGCGTTGAAAGTCCCCAGTAAGGTCTCCCAGGAGCCGCCTTTTCTCCAAGCTGAACAACCTCAACTATTTCAGCCTGTCTTCACAGGAGAGGTGTTCCAGCCCTCTGATAATTTTTATGGGCCTCCTCTGGATGCAGCTGATCAGATTCCATGAACTTATTAATGTTCATATTCCTCATGTGATCATGAATTTGATCTTCTCTTGTGGTGGGAGGGACTTTGCTCCCCTAGTCCCTGTTCATGCACTCGGGAGGTGTGGGAAGACAGGTTAGAGAGGCAAAAGAGTTGTTGAATGCCTCAGTCTTCTCCTTGTCTATTGTTTTTTTACTAGTTTGACAGTGATGTTCATCAGGGGAGTCACCTTCTTTGGCCTTCCTCTTCTGGCTGCCATATCTGTAGAAGCCCTTACTGTGCTTTGAATCCAGCTGTGCCTTCGCCTTCCTGACCCCATTGCTATGTAACAGTTATAGGCTGGAGAACTCCCAGTGCTGTCATACTGTGGCCTTCTCTTTGCTGTGGAAGTAGGTCCTTGGAGGATATTCTTCCTTCTGTTTTTTTCCATGCCTGTACCTGTGAAATCTCCCATATTCCCAGCTTAGGTTTTCCAGGTCATTTACGTAATTTTAGCAGCTGTTCTTCAAAATGGACTGAGTTCCCTTCTTTAAATTCTAGAGCTAAAAGAATACATACAGTTAATACCAGGGAATTACCATAAAGTTGATTTATCTGATTTGCATAAATACAATCATAGAGTCAGTACTAACTCAGATAAAGAAAGCAAATGCTGTCAGCAATGTGTCACCAATTTGTGATTACAATTTCAGGTATTGATATCAATCTGAGTTGGCTGAAACCATTACCTTGACAGTACAACCTATGCACATTGTTAATGGGAAGACTTTCAATTGTAAAAGTAAAAGCAGGAACCTTTGGGCAGAATTTAAGAGGTGAAGAGATGGAATTCAATTCCCCTTCATTTATAGTACTGTCTAACCTTCTACATTTAATGTGTGATGTAGGAGTATATTCACTAAGCATTGTTGAGAATTGCACTTTATTTTGGAGCAAAAACAGAGAAAGTGAATAGCCCCTCAGTGGACTAGTTGGTTTCAAGAGCACTTTTTGTGCTTCTACTCTTGCTGGTGTCATGGCTCTCATTTTTTCTTACATTTTATGTTTCAGTGAATGACAACTTTTCAGAATTAATAAGATCTCCATGTAAGTTATATGACTGGCATACATCTGTCTGGAGAAAAGGTTAATACATGTAATATAACGATTAATGGCCCAATTAATTATGTCCTTTGTGAAACTGTTTAAGGAAGCTTGACAGGGAGATTAGTTTAATTTCACAGAGATCCAACAAGAAATACGAATCTCAGAAGTCTTACTTTTTTAGTAACTGAGAAAGCATAACTTATCTGGCTTAAAATCCTGTCATGAAATCTAAGAATTGCAAATGTTACTGAAGTAATCCCACACTGTTCATAGGACTCACATCACAGAATGGTTTATATTGGAAGGGTCCTTAAAAGATTATCTAGTTCCCAACACCCTGACCTGGGCAGGAACACCTTCCACTCTTTCAGGTTGCTCAAAGTCCCATCCAAGTTGGCCTCGAACACTTCCAGAAAGGGAACACCCAAAACTCATCTGGCCAACCTGTTTCTGTGTCTCACCACCCTCACAGTAAAGAATTTCTTTGTGGTATCTAACCTAATTCTACCCAACAGCTCCCAGAATTCAATCTTCAATCCTCAGTATCAGCACTAAGAAAGTTGATGCAAATCCTTGCTGTTTATGTTGATATATTTTACTGATGGCAAACATATGTCAAGTGTTCTAGTCACTTACTTCCTTTGCACATCCTTTTTGCATGTCTGCTGTCCTTTGAAGGTGTATTTTGCTTTCCTGATAACTAGAGACTGCTTTCCCTGTTGCAAATCTTCAAGCTGATGCGATGTACTGAAGTGCTACTGCACTCCTTGTACTTGCCACTGTTTTGTCTTCTCCATTGCCCTCTCTTCCTGCTAACTGTGCTCTTTGTGTAGAGTTACTATTTTTCTAGACTCATCAAGCATTTGCACTTTGCTGTGGTGCTGTTTGAGAGAAGGCTTTTGATGTCAGTGAGCTGTGTGCATGAATTATTTAGGAGAATTTCACTTGTTTGCCGTACCAGCATGATTTGTAATGATGCTGCCTTTAACAGGGATCTCACTTTTGATACCTGAGAGTTGGTTTTGCTATGCTTTAGCTTAATCAATGCAAACTGAGCAATAAAGGCAGGATGTCAGACCTTATTTGAATTTAATTCCTTAACACAGAATATGTGACTCTTCTAGCTATGAGGAAAGTATGAAACCTAACTTTGCTTTTTGCTAAGTAATCAGGTAAAACCAAATTGGCTTATAATCTTTTCCAGGAACAATATTTACAGCATAGTATAAAGGATGCCCGTGAGATTAATTTTCCCTTGTGAAAAGCATGTTTTAGAGGGTGATTGTCAAACTGAATTTATCTTCTGCCTGGAAATATTTTAAACCTGAAAAGTAACAGATGAGACTGTAACTCCACCACAAGTCTAGAACAGGCTCTCCCTCCTTTTGAGGGATCTCAAACATGGATATTTTTTTTCTTCATTATTTCAATGTTATGTTCAGCTTGTTATTTTTCCTAAGACATTTGGGTTCTATTTATCAAAGCCAATAAATTTTTAACAAAAGCATCATGGTGAAATCAGAAGAGCTCGCTGGAGAGGAGTTTCAAGGAAGTTATAAAAGATTAAGGAAACAAAATGCCTTGAAAAGATGAATATGAAAGAAATGAGGAAGACATAGGCATATGTTCACAATTGCAGCAAGAAGAAATTCTGAACATTCTCTTCTTCCTGGTGTTAAAGCAAAATGACTTACAGTTAGCCTGTGGGAGGACCGTGGCTTATGATTTATCCGAGAGTAGGAATAGCCTGTGGTTTTCCCATTACATTGTTGCATTGCTTGCCATACGCACTTCAAGGACTTTGGAGATCAAACTGTACAAACTATTCAACCGGCGGGACAGAATCTCTCAGTGGAAGCCTTATGTGCCTGTCCTTCTGACTCAGTATGGAATTGTGTTATTTCTCACTGAATTAGCATTTACATGGAAATAATGCTTTGCGTTGTTCACACAGATTGTGCCCAGGGAGGTGGTGGAGTCACCGTCCCTGGAGGTATTCAAGAGGAGATTGGACGTGGCACTTGGTGCAACGGTCTAGTCATGGGGTCTGTGCTTATAGGTTGGACTCGATGATCCTCAAGGTCCCTTCCAACCTTAGTTATACTGTGACCTGCCTAGACATGAAAGTTTCAGCTTTAAAAGCCAAGTATGTGGGTCTCCAGGTATTGATATCAAGAGATACAGCCTTTTTGCTATTTGATCTAGTCTCTCTACACTAAATATGTTGCTGCTGGGCTTACTGCAATATTGCATAGTAAAACTTATGTGTAATTCCTAGAGCACATCTGCATGGCAAGAAAGAAACAGAGGAGGGTGCAAGAAACGTGGAGATCGAAGCAGCAGAGTGACATATCAGTGAATGAGGTCTAGTTTGTCTTTCCTTTCAATACTTGCTTAGATCATGATTTTGCCAGAGGCTAATATTTCTGTGAGACAATTGTCTCTCAAATCATTAGCTCCCAGCTCTCATTTCATTATCCTTTTTCTGAGCAAGGGGAAAAACCAAACAAAAAAAACCCCAACAAACCTTATGTTCATGGAAGTTCATTCTGCCTGTGTGTAAACACTCAAGACTTTGTGGACCATCTCACTTGAACACCAGGGCACTTGATTGTATGCTTAATTGAACACAGATAAGTTATTCCTTAAGCCTTGAATTGATGGGTCTGAAAGAACATATTTTGCCACTTGAGTAAAAGGTATAACTTGATCAGCTCTCACTGGTCCATCACTGAGAAAATAAAAGTACTAAAAGAAAAAAACACAACAAAATTCATATAGATTAAATCAGTGGTTTATTACCCAGGCCTGTGAACGCGGAACTTAAAATATACTTCTGGCTATGGCAAATAAGCATTTTCTTTTACTGGGTTGCCTCTTGCTCAGCTATGTATCCACATTGATTCCACAGAGTTCCTGGTTGGTAACTGTGAGGGAAGTTAAATTCCTTGGTTGAGGCTGTGAATCTTCTGCATTGGTGTTTAAGTTGTATATTGACTTCAAAGTACTGTGGCTCACTTTGAAACTGAAGAGTTTCCTGACCTGTGACAGACACCAGTGTTTCAAGTTTTCAGTTAATGGTGAGATTTGCCTAATTCTCCTGTGATGAAAAAAAATAATTGTCTTGTGCAATTTGAAAAGAGGAGGCCATGAGCTGTGTTTGAAACACCATCCTCAGGTGTGCAGATAAAACATATCTGCATAACTTGAAGAGTTTTATGGTTGACTGCCAGCTAAAGGAGAGCGTCAAAAATAGAGGTATGAGGAAGGAAAAGTATGAGGCTGATTTAACATGAAAAAATCTGTAACATAAGACTTTAAGGAGAACTTAAAAAGGGGCTTCCAAACTATTTTCCTCCTGGAAATTGTTTTCCATCTGGTTAGAGTGATTAAATACATCAGAGGTTTTTCAAATAGTGTATTGTGTTTCTAAGTCCACAGGTTCAAGACTCAGCTTAAGTTTGAGGCTTGTGGGGTTTCAGATACTCTTTGGGTTAGCAGAAAAAACACACCACAAAACAATACAAAATAAAACAGATCTGAGAAAATTACGAGGGCTACCCTGAAGTGCATTCTGAAAAGGAATCATGATACAGGTCTTACTCTGCCCCATCATGCAAATTCCTAACCACCGTTTTTCATCATAGCTCTTTAATCATTCCCTTAAAAGCAAATCCAAATGAAAGGAGTTCATTGTGGTCAGATTTTCACTTTGTTGATCTCCTGGTAGTCCTAAATGTCCTAACTTTCCAAAGTAATTTATCCCTAGTTCTCATGCTTAGTTAAGATTATTCTGCCATAGTGTGCAACGGAATGAGGTATGCTTTGGAATTACTTTTGCATCGAGAGAATAAATTGAAGACTGACATTTTACCAAAATTAAATTGCACCCAGTAATGAAGCCTAACTAAAATGTGAATCAGCCTCCAATGGATTTACACCTGCAATTCAATGCTGTTTAATTGGAAGCATAAGTATCTGGAACCTCACCTGAACCTGAATTGAAGTTGCAGATAAACAATTGCCTGCAGAAGCAGAGACAAACTGGTGAAATGATGATATTTTAGATCTGAAGCGTATACAGCGATGAATTGCTTTCCTAGCTTCTCAAACCAAAATTTATGAGCTTTGTATGCTTCTAACTGCATTTAAAACCTGATTTGTCCTTCAGAAAACTTGAACATGTTTGCATTTTTGCGTACAGCAGGATGTGTACCAATGCCTTGTCGCCAGCTGGTGGCATGTGTTGCGTGTACCCCTTTGCAGATATTCGTCTTGCACAAGCATAAAATCCAGATGCTTTACAGAAAACCAGATCAATGTTCCTATCTGACCTTATACTCCAAAATCTTTTTTTTTTCATTAGTATCTTGGGTCTGTCTTTTATCTTTTCCCAAATCTTGAGGCATCATTATCAATTTAAGGAAATAAGCAGATTCTTCTTAAAGGCTCATACTCACACAGAGAATACTCAAGCTATGGTGTTAGCAGTAGAGAAACAGCTCCTCCATAGACACTGGAATGAAAATGCTTGAATACATGCATAGCTTTGATGGTCAAAGTTCAATGCTCTCATAATTATAAATTCAGAGTAGCTATGATGACAAGAAGCAAACTAATACATATAGAAAATTTGACTGCAAATAATAACTCAATGTAAATGAAGTCCTGAGTTTTTTAATTGCAGAGGTAAAACCCAATTTAGCAATCCACTGATCCTTAAGATTCCTTTATAATAATCTGGAATCAGTGATCATCTCTGTCTGTTTCTAATACAGAAACATGAGACTGCAGTTCCCCAGTCTACTTTTCCATGATCATTTCACTTCATGATGTTAGAATTTAGGATTCCTCTTGCCCGTTGCTATATGTTATTTTCTAAGCTACTTCAGATTCTGATAATTGGAGGTTTGGAGAGCTTGAGGTAATTGAAAGTCTGGAATATGTTTATTTTGAACTGGTTTGGAAAGCAAAGAGAAACTGCACAAATTCTGTGCACACTGAAACGTACAACTGCAAAGGCTTTTTCTGTTGACTTTTGAATCAGTGGCTCTCAGTAAGTGAATAATATGGCAAATGTTGATTCCATAGTGGCACTGTCTATACACTTCTTGGTGCACTCAACAGGAATTTTTCATTTCATGCATCATTTATAATTTTCTGCAATGATTATGAGGTCTCTCTCTCTGTGTGCATATATAAATAGAAATATCTTCTTTTTTTAAGAGGAAGAGAGTGTGCCTTGTCAGCCTTCTCTGTGGTGTGAGTCTTTTCCTGTGTGCAAAATTTGCTGGGGTAAATTGCAGGAATGCAAGTTTCCACATGCACTTATCTTGGGAGGAGATGTGAAAGAGCACTAAAATAGTTGATGCAATTTAGACATTTAATTATGGGAAACGTTAGAGCATTTCCATAACATCCCATCCGCTTCCCAACCAGAATTAATTCAGACCTCAAAACGGGAAGGCCTTGAGAAAATCAAGATTATGAGGATTGACACTGTTAGCAAAGGTCTCCTTATCTCCAGAGCCTTTTATTGGGTTCTGTTTCAGAGAGACTAATAAGATGATCCTTTACCATTAATGTTGCATAGGAGTTAAGTGACATTAAGTGACAGGATCCTTCTGATTATACTATAGTTTGTTTATTAAATCACAGAAGTTTCAAACTGTCTTGCAGGCCTGGGTACTTTCCATTCAAATGAGAAACTGGCATTTTACTCTCTTTTGTTATGGCTATTTCTATAATCCTTTGACATCTTTGTACATTGCAGAGGATTTTATGCCATCCTTATTTGTACACCTGCAAGGCAAACGTGATAGATTTCTGCGCTCCTAGGTAGGTTTCTGCACTGGAATGCAATTAATACAGGAAGTTTAGTACAGACAGAAAATGTAGTTAGGTGAAAGAGCACAGGGTTAGTTTGCTAGTATTTTTTTCTTTCAAAACTTAGCAAAGTTCTATGGTTTTTGGTTGCAAGCTGAAGTCCATTGCCATTTTTTCCCCCTGGCAGTTATTAGTGAAAGTAATCAAATCCAAAGTATGAATTATTGAGATGCAAAACTAGTCCTTATCATGAAAACCAGGCATTTTTTAGGTCAGTAAATGCAAACAAATTTAAGTAATCAAGAAAAGATATTGACACAAACAGGACTGATGGCGTGATTGGGCAAGTTAAACAAACAATTACATCTTCCTGATATCATGTTGTTCTTTAGGTTTATTAAAACACTCATGGATGTACTGAAGAAAACACTGCCTCTGCTCCTGATCCTTTAACCAACCATCCTAGTGCCCTGAAGTTCTTTTTAATTGCTTTTGCAGTTCTGTACTCAACCTCATCACTTCTAACCTGTATGACCACTAATGGATAACAATCAGAGGGCTGAATCAGACTAGGGAGTTTCTTAGTACCATCTCTGACCCAGGGAGGCAGCAGACTTCCCTGTGGGATGGATTTGGTTGGCATATGGGACCCTCTGTTCCCTTCAGAGGGGAATCACCTACACTTAATTTTGCCAGTGGAAATATGTAACTTTGTGCTTATTTAGCTCAAAATATTCTGTTTTTCTTCAGTTTTGAATAGGACAGACAAAATGTACAGACAACACATCCTAGCCACCCGTGCTTCATTACGTCTTTTGTTGAATAACAGAAATAGCCCATTTAATCCATTTTACTCTCAAAAGAAAATACACTGTAATCAATATTTCAGATGTTCCAGACTTAGAAGAGCTGTGGTTCTTGTTTAGAAAACATAAGGCAGTATCAAAGAAATTAAATTAAATTGCTCAGCTATTTAGCTTTCCTATAATGGCAGCAGAACAAGTCAAGCTTTAAAAAGTTCCACAAAGAGTGCTATCTTTTGCTAGCACAATTATAATTAAGGTTGATGGACTGCCAGGGTGGCAAAGAATAGCAAATTTTCTGCATAATTTTTAGAGTTTAGACAGAGACTGGATGCCATTAAACTACTCAGTTGGAAGAACTATTAACTGTTAACATCTATGAATGGACAAAGCAGACCAGACAGCACAGAAACAATTTTTAACGTTTCCTACTCAGTCAAATCCTTCTTGAAAAATCCTACTCCTTTTAGAAATGTTGATGTAACTCTTCTCTGGACTTCAGACTGAATTATTCATATGTTTGGACATCCTCTCTGGTGCTCTCACGTGCTTGGTTTGGCTATGTTTGAAGTTTTGTCTGTATCATCAGATGACTTCTGGCTGGCAAGTGAAAGCCACTGAGCTACTGTCATGGCAGTGCTAAAGAAATGTGGCTTTGGAGAGCTGGCAGTATAATATCACTGAAGCTCACTACTGTATTGATACTGGACATTTCCCCAGTCAGTGGGAATTTACAAGCAGGGTCCCCCTCTGTTGTCTGACATTTAGAAAGGAAATTAAGGGAATCAAAAGAATATGTTCCAAAATGTTGCCTAAATGTAAAGGACAGTTTTCATAGGTGCTCCAAATTTACTTAAAGTCTGTATGAATTCTATAAAACTCTCAAATATTCTCAGAAAATAGGTGTTTGATCTCCTGAATAAAGGCAACAAACACAAGGCAGGTAAAAAGTTGCATGTGTCCATACAGGGATGTGTTTGCTGCAGGAGATTTTGTTTGCTGGTCTATTTGGCTAGAATGAAACTACTTTTGCCCATGTATTTTAGGTGTGTACATCTGAATGCTTTTGCTCTGGTTTATATTGAGTCCTCATGAGCAAATATGAGCACACCTGTGACATTTGGATCATCTTGGAAGTTCTTCATTTCTCCCAGGTGATTTTTCAACCCATTCTGAGATAATCCATTCTGAGATGGGCAGAGTCCAACGGCATGAGATTTAACACATCCAAGTGCTGGGTTCTGCACATTGGCCACAACAACCCCATGCAGTGCTACAGGCTGGGGTCAGAGTGGCTGGAGAGCAGCCAGGCAGAGAGGGACCTGGGGGTGCTGGTTGATGGTAGGCTGAACATGAGCCTGCAGTATGCCCAGGCAGCCAAGAGGGCCAATGGCATCCTGGCCTGCATCAAGAACAGTGTGGCCAGCAGGAGCAGGGAGGTCATTCTGCCCCTGTACACTGCACTGCTTAGGCCACACCTCGAGTACTGTGTCCAGTTCTGGGCCCCTCAGTTTAGGAAGGATGTTGACTTGCTGGAACGAGTCCAGAGAAGAGCAACAAAGTTGGTGAGGGGTTTGGAACACAAGCCCTGTGAGGAGAGACTGAGGGAGCTGGGGCTGCTTAGCCTGGAGAAGAGGAGGCTCAGGGGTGACCTTATCACTCTCTACAACTACCTGAAGGAAGGTTGTAGACAGGCTGATGATGGTCTCTTCTCCCAGGCAGCCAGTACCAGAACAAGAGGACACAGTCTCAGGCTGCGCCAGGGGAGGTTCAGGTTGGATATTAGGAAGAAGTTCTATACAGAAAGAGTGATTGCCCATTGGAATGGGCTGCCCGGGGAGGTGGTGGAGTCGCCGTCATTGAAGGTGTTCAGAAGGAGACTTTGATGGGGTGCTTGGTGCCATGGGTTAGCTGTTTGGGTGGGTTGGATTGGTTTATGGGTTGGACACGATGATCTTGAAGGTCTCTTCCAACCTGGTTTGGTTTATTCTAATAAAGGTTTTATTTATTTTTTATTCTAATACACATCTTAAAGGCCAGAGTTACTCTTGAAGAAGGAGAGAATGTTTTTTTTCTCTTTATTTTATGAAGTGTCTCTTTTTCCTTTTTTTCCCCCCCTTTTCTTTTTTTAAAAGTTATATTCATAGGAAGAGAGATTTATGCAAACTTGTCTGTAGTGTCAGTATAAAACTTTGGAAAAGGATATAAATCAAACATGCAGCACTGTGGCTTTTATGAATGATTCTATTCCATTGCATTCAGCTTTGTTAGGAGTATTACACATCAGAGAGTTATAGAACTGCAGGGCTCAAAGTACCTAAAAATCATTATTTGAGATAGAAACATCTCATGGACATTTATTTTGTCTAGTTAGTGAATAATTCTGCACATTGGCCACAGCAACCCCATGCATTGCTACAGGCTGGGGTCTGAGTGGCTGGAGGGGGGCCAGGCAGAGATGGACCTGAGGGTGCTGGTTCATGGTAGGCTGAACATGAGCCTGCAGTGTGCCCAGGTGGCCAAGAGGGCCGATGGCATCCTGGCCTGTATCAGGAACAGTGTGGCCAGCAGGAGCAGGGAAGTCATTCTGCCCCTGTATACTGCACTGGTTAGGCCACACCTTGAGTACTGCTATAAAAGCTTTGGTACATAAAATACAGAGTGCTATCTAGTATCGTGGTGCTATGCTTGCATAAATGAATGAAGCTGGAGGTGGGGAGATTCAGGCTGGATGTGAGGAGGAGGTTCTTCACCATGAGAGTGGTGAAACCCTGGAATGGGTTGTCCAGGGAGGTGGTCGAGGCCCCGTCCCTGGGGGTGTTTAAGAGCAGGCTGGCTGAGGCTCTGTCCAGCCTGATCTAGTGTGGGGTGTCCCTGCCCATGGCAGGGGGGTTGGAACTAGATGATCCTTGTGGTCCCTTCCAACCCTGAATGAAACTATGAAACTATGAAATTCCATATAAAATACATAACAAAGTGTAACCTCCATGTCCATCTCTGCTAGCCACAGCACAGACACAGGGAAGGTTTTATTTTGGAGAGGTTTGTAGACTAAAAGTTCATGGATATGGCATTTAATGGATATTGTATAATGTATATAAAAATTTGATATTATATAAAGTATTTACAGGAAAAAGGCATAATTAATTTTTTATACTTATAATTCCTTCCTGTGTTCAAAGGGAAGTTTCACTGAACTTTATGACTGAACTCCATGTAAGGTATGACAAATCTCATCTATGAAAACAATGTAAACATAAATAAGCACAGGCAAGTACAAATGGATTGATTATTTCTCTGTAGCTTTGTGTGCATGTCCTTAAAATCAGACTTGGGAATTCACCTATCACATTGATCAGTAATGTGAAAACATAAAGTTTGTTTTCCATTAATTTTATCTTTATATTCCTGGAAGCTTTTTTTGCCTTTTTTTCTGGTCCAAATTCTGATTTAAGATTTGCCACGAGTATGTCACATGAAGTTTTCATCTACAGTTTTCCTCACAGTATCCTTTCAATAACTCCTCCAACTAAGAAAGATTCAAGATACTTTGCAGCTACTAATTATTCAGCTCATCTCTGTCAAGCAGTTTAAAACCATCCCCACTTCATATGTAAGGCACCATATCCTACCTAGATCTTGACACTGAGGTGCTCAGCAGCAATTCAAATCAGATTTTATGTGATCCTTCTCATCACAGGAGAAACAGTCGCTGTCCTGCCTCCCAAAGCCCAGAATTAAATCAGGATGGGGATCTGAACTTTGGGCTTCTGCAAACGATGATTCTGTTCCTCAGCTCCTTGACTATTCTGGGCTGGCACACTCCCACAGAAGCAACCCTGATTTGAATAAATAATTAAATATTAATTAGAGCAGAGGCAGTCAGTCACAGCCAAACAGTTTGGTTTGAATAAATAAGCATTTTCTCGTGTGTAAAATGTATTCCTTGCTGGAAACTTTCTGCTACATTAAAAAAAAAAGAAATCTAACTATTAAAACCCATGCTGATTACCTAAATGTAATTGTAAACTTATATGAAATCTCTAAGAAAAGACCACAAAGAAAGGACAGAAGAGGAACACAGCATTTGCAGTAAAACTTTGCTTTCATGATTCTGTATTGCTGATGTAAATTTACAAAATCAAAGGCAAGACAGTTTGATGACAGAGTACAAGACAACCTGTTACACACTGAAACAGCTAAGGGGCAATCTTCCAAAGTAGAACTTGTAGGAACTGTGTGTTTTCTGTAGCCCTATGGTCACTAAGAAAATACAGCTGACTGCTTTGGTGGAGAACAACTTGAAAAAAACCTCTCCTAAGCCAAATAGTTTTTCAGCCTGTTTCAGGAGAGTAAGAGCTCCTCATCTGCTGACTAATTCATCAGTGGGAACACTCCAGGGTTCATCTCCTGTAACTTTGAACTGCGTTGTCCATTTGAAGTACTTACAAAGAGTGTTTGGGGATACTAAGCTGCAGTTTGTAACCTTGGTGAAGTGTTTGAGGTTAGATGGGTCAGCCTAGATGCTACTCATCCTTTTCCCTGGCCAGCCATGGTGACAGGAATAGAGGTAACGCTTTCAGGTAGAGATATTAATCCTGTGTGGTATGAAGTTGTCAAGGATGATCCAGCAAGGTGGGAGTTGAATGTAGTTTAGGAACAAAGAGCCTTGGCCACTAGATTTCTTGGCTGATCTGCAGCAGAATTTAAAGACTACAGTTTAATTTCTGCTTATTAATCCTGGGCACTTAGAAGCTTGCTTATATTTTTATGCCTATCATGAAGCGTCTCTCTAAAATATGGCATAGCCTTAAAGCAGATGAGCTCCTCAGACCTTTTATAACAAGATGAGGCAGGATCAGATGCTAGAATGATGCTTCATTTGCATCTTAAGCTAACTGTAAGTGGAAATAATCCTCCATGTGGCTGGCTCAACAACTGCAAATTGTTTTACACCCTGTTGAAAAAGAAAAAAGATTGTTTGCCACCGAGGTTGCAGAAGTCTCTGAAAAGATGCCTGTGTAAGGAAGGGTAACTTATCACAAAGGCTGCAGATTTCTCCTCCCTGAATGCAAACACAGATTCATATTCTTCTGTGTCTCATTGCTGTATGACTTTTAAAATGCCAGATAATGCGCTGCTTATTTTTCTACACACCATTAAGCAGTTCATTAGTGCTGGGCAAACAGGAAAGAGCTGTGGTACTTTGTACATTAACACTAAATTTGAGAAGTCCTTTGTATTTACCTGGCTGATACTAAGAAGGCAACAGTGTGGAATGATTTATGAAAACAAATAGTGTGGATGTTTCCCAAGTTCTCTCTGGAGATTATGAAACTTCAGTTACTACTTTTACAGCATCTGTGAGGTTAGCTTTGCAACTTCATTTTGTTTTTCTCATAACTCCTGTCTCTCTCACCTGGACAACAACTCTTTTTGGTTCCTGCTTTCTATTACCCTAAACCAAACAAAAACCCACACACACACTTCCCAAACAGTCCCCCCTCCCCAGAACAAACAACACAAACCCCAAAACAACCACAAAAACCCTCCTAAATCAAAGCAAACAATACCACACACACACACAAACCCCAACTGAACAAAACATGTTTTTCACATATTTAGTATAAATCCATGTTTTTTTTTTCCCCCCTCAGAATTTTCCCATGGATAAAAATCTGTCATTTCCCCAGAAACATGTGAAACTTTTTTTCAGTCTCATTGTACAGCTTCTGTGAAGTTCCCAGTATCTTAACTATGATTCAGCTCATTGTCCTGCCTGGTCACCTGAGCTTTAAAGTACAGCAGATTTGGTTCTGGATCTCTGGGTGAAATACACTATCCTGAAAAAGAACATGCAATAAATGTACTTAATCTGGAAAGTGGCCTGGAGCTAGTCCAGAGGTGGGTAGCTGCATTTGGACCTGTCCTTTCTGGTGCTTCCTTTATTTGGGAGTTGTTTGGTACAAGTACAACTTTCCACAGATATTAACAACTGCTGACATGTGAGGTTTATCCAAGAAATAGCACTCCTTTTTTTTTTTTCTTTTTGCTTTTCCTCTATTCATGCAAGAGGATACAATAATTTGGTTGGTTTAATACAACAAGTGTTCAGCTCACTCCTGTGAGTGCAGTATAATTATCCACCGAGACAAACAGGGATGCTCACCTCTAGGCAAATACTCCATCATTCATCCTATGGTGCCAGCCTCTCTGCAACAATATAATCATTTAATAGCTGATGTCTTCGAGCAGGTGGGCTTTTAACAGTCCATGGGTTGCTGGCATGAATTTGACATTTTTATCTCTGTACTTTTAGTTTCATCCTCCATGATGGGTCTTATCAACCCCTTGTCCTGCAGAGAGAAAATCTCTTCAGCTGAAGCTTTGATGGTCTTATTTGTCCATTCCCAAATTTGCACTTCTGTCAGACTCTTGGCTGCAGCTCTACATTTCATATGTGAGGCTGTTATGATCCATTTAAGTGCCTATGGGGATCTCAACAAGCTTTTTGAAAAGATTAATGACTTAGCTGTGGGTTTTATGATAGTGTTTCTAAAGAAAAGCCTGCATACCTAATAAGGTTATTCCTACAAGCCAACATTTGCATTGCTTACCGTAAAAAAACAAATACCTAGAATTTAACTACAAAACACCTGAAGGTTTGTTGATCAATTCCTGTCTTTTGGAGATCATTTTTGTACAAAGACAGGGAAATAAAGAAGAGAAAAAGGAAATAAATAAGAAATGTATCAGCTTTAATATGACAGGAGGAGAAGGAGGATATGAACATGAAGAATTCTTTACTTTAGAATCTTGTGCAATATGGGTATACATTTGATAGGCTGCTATTGCCTACAGTCTTACTTCTTTTGTTTGGACATGGTTATGACTGGCAGTAATTTGAAATAACATTTGAACTTCCATAAGATTTATTCAAGATTTCTATGAGTGATTAGAAGACTACTACCTGATGCACTAGCCAAACTTCATTTTCTAATACTGCCACCGAACAGCAGGCTGGAATGAGAGAGGTTACATTTGTGAGACCCCTTCTCAAATAACTGTGTCTGGTTCTGGTGTCCCTGTCATAAGAAGGACACAGAGCTGTTGGGGCAAGGATGGCCACAAAAATGATCCAAATGTTGGAAGACCTCTGCTATGAGGGTAGGCTGATGGTTTTTCAGCCTAGAGAAGACTCCAGGAAGACCTTAGAACTGCCTTCCAATACCTGAAGGGATCCTACAGGAAGGCTGGAGAGGGACTTTTCATAAGGGTGTCTAGCAATAGAATAAAAAACCATTTATTTATTTAGAATAAACCAAACCAGGTTGGAAGAGACCTTCAAGATCATTGCATCCAACCCATCAACCAATCCAACCCACCCAAACAGCTAACCCATGGCAAAGAAGGAACGGTTTTAAGCTGAGAGAGAATATGTTTGGACTGGATCTTAGAAAGACATTCTTCAGTATGATGGTGGTGGGACTCTGGAATAGGCTGCCAGGTAGGTTGTGGATGCTTTCTCCTGGGGGATGTTCAAGGCCACGTTGGATGAGGCATTGAGGATCCAAGTCTAACTGAGATGTGTCCCTGCCCAGGGCAGGGCAGTTGGAGTAGATGATCTCTAAGGTCCCTTCCAGCCTAAGCCATTCTATGCTTTGTGGTTTTTTAAACTGTTGACTTGGTAGACTACAATTATGTAAGTGCACTTGGAATGTGTTACACTCTTTAGGCAGCGTTGGTTAAACATCTATCAAACATTGTGGATCATCTCAACTGTTTATGGCTAAAATGTGACTGCTTTGATTTTCAAGATGTGGCATGTGTAAATCCCCATTTGTTATGAGTTTGGTTGTGACCCTAGTGTGGCAACAACTTCTTTAAGTGGTATGACATTAATAAGATCAGACTTCTGCCCTTTGCTTTCTCTGGCTTTCTGTCCCTTCTGTGTTACACATTATTAGAGATGATCAAGTGAGATTTTCAAACTGCAGAGTGTCTGAGCTTAATAGGTAGTTATTCTTAGCACTTCCTTTAAGCACATTCTACAAGTATATTCTTGTAGGATTAGTAGACCAACCTGAAATTAGAAAATGGAAAATTTAATGTAAAAGGAAGCTTACAAGGGAAAATAATAGTTTTAAGACAGTGCCCTCATGTATTGCCCTCACCTTAAGTATATGAAAATGCTAGTGAAAACCTCTCATCCTAAATGAATGTGTGGTATTAAAAAATGCCTGCTTTTGCAAGTAAATGAAAAAGTGAACCTGATTATTCAGATACAACCCAGAACAGAGGAATGATTCTACAGCATCTCTTGCTTTTTTTCCCCCCAAGTTATATTTCTTTTTTTTTTCCCTTGAAAAGGTAAACATTTATTTCAAGTACATAGCCACTTTTATTATCTTTTGATTGTTTCATAAGGAAAATGAAGAAATTCTAATAATAGCTACGAAAAATACATTCCAGTGCTTGCAGAGTGAGTCTGTTTGGAACGTGTCTGACTCCAGATGCCATATATCTGTTGTTTGATTTGCTGCTATGAACACTAGATGCAACAGAGAAAAGAAATATGGTTGCAGACTGATGATAGCACTTTTCACAAATGCTGACTATGCTGGGGTTAAGACCTTGTCAGATGATGAACAGACATCTACCTGGAGCAAGCCGTGAGGAGCTGTGGAGTCCTGTTTATTCCACAACGTGCCCCAGTCAAAGGGCTAGAAACATCTGGACAGCTGTGCAGTTTGCCCAGGACACATTTCTGCAAGGCCAGAGTGGTAATTTGTGTGGAAAACACAACAAACTCCTCAGAGCCCTTGCTAAGTGAAACACATCATTACATTTGCATTGCAGAGGGATATTGCAAACCTGGGGTACTACCACAAGAGCTGGAAATGGACCTTAATCCTGTCAACAATTCATTCTATAGCCTGTAGTCAGAAAGTACTATGTGCTGGGAATTTATTGCCAGTTGTCCCAATGTGAATACTTGACTCTTGACAAGCTCTGTGGAAAACAGAGATGCTTCAGCACGACTTCTTCTGACATGGGTAAGAGGAAAGTCTGTCTCTAAAGCCCCTTGGCTCAGAGATGCCTGTGAATTTCCATATAAACTTTGTGGCACAGTAGTTGATGCTTGCATGTAGAAAGCTGATTTGTTAAGGCAAATGCTTTCTTACAGGGCTCATTTTATGACAGCCAACATTCCCCTTGGTTTTACGTGTGGCTATATGAACGTAATGTGTTAATGAAGGTTCTCAGCACAGCTTTTAATCTGAGTGCTAAACTGAATGAAGTAAAGAAATTGCGTATTATTCCTCAAAATGATGTCAAGGTCATTGAAACTTGACTGCACAGCTGCTTACACGAGTTTTACATCAGTCTGTTTTCAATTATTCCTGATTTGCAAATCTGTCAAGTGAATTTGTGCCATGAAGCTGTGGTAACTTACAAAAACAAAAGGAGCACTACACCAGACTCCTCTTGCAAAGGCTGGAGACTAAATGAAGAGGTTTTGGGTTTGGATCTTCTGCATTATTTAGCTTTTTTGAACAAACAAATGGAAAAATAAAACCAAAACAACAACACTGAGAAAAGAATAAACACTTTCCCCTGACATTTTAAAGGTTAGTTGAGTGTTTCTCCTTCAGGGTTACCATGGAGATGAGAGTAATGTTAAGGCCTGCCCAGGTAGGTACTAGATTAGGCTAAACTCATTTATCCTCCTTTTCATCTGCAAAATGCATGGACAGAAGATGAATAGCATCATTTAGAGCACTCACTCCTCTGACAGGCTGCTGTAAGCTCAGCCCCAAGAGTTCACCTTAACACATGAGCAGAGGTTTTGCAGGCCTGAATTGTACTGCAAAAGGAGGCTGGCTTTCAAAATATATCTACAATTACAAATGGTTGAATCAATAATAAAACTCAGCAATAGCAACAGTGAAAGCCCCAGCTCTACCCTCTGCTCAAGAAGAAAGTGCTCAGGGGAGAATATGCAGACACAAGAAGCTGAATGATTTCTTTTCCTAGTGATGCTGAAACTGTTACTTACTGCAATGCCTCATTAGCTCTCTGAGGCAGGACTCTCCTAGTTGCACAGGCAGTTTTACAGTCTTAATGCTAACTCTGATTCTGATCAAGTTGCCCTGTTCTATTGGTGAGCTCAGGTGTCTCTCCCCATCTTTCTCTGATCCACTTACTATTCTGCTACTGATCTGTCAACCGCACATTCCTATGAAAATGAACCTCAAGAAGACTTCAAAATGCTGTTTATGTTTGTGCTGTGCTTCAGGGCAGTTATTTGTGTCTGCATCAGGCAGTTGCTTGTCTACCATGCTTGCAAAGATCTTCAGAAGACAGCAACAGCTACTTTACAGCTCCAGGCTAGAATTACTATTCCTATTTTGGCTTCCTCTTTGAATACAACTTTAAATTTAACTTTCTTTACAATATGCTCATGTATCACTAATATTAATCTCCATTTAATATCCAATAAGTGTGTACAATCTGATTCTTCCATCACACGTCATAAAAAAGTTTGGTTTAGTGCTTCATCTATTAATTTCACTCTCAAACGGTGAGGTTTGTGTTGTTACCTTAAAAATGTATTTAGATGTGTATAGGCTGGAATTCTTTTATTGCTGAAAAAAACAAACTGCTTTGTGGTATATGCTGCTTAAGAAGTGGGAAGACACAGTCTCAAGCTGCGCCAGGGGAGGTTTAGACTCGAGGTGAGGAGGAAGTTCTTCACCGAGCGAGTCATTCGTCATTGGAACGGGTTGCCCAGGGAGGTGGTTGAGTCATCGACCCTGGAGGCGTTCAAGGGGAGATTGGACGTGGCACTTGGTGCCATGGTCTAGTCATGGGGTCTGTGTTGATAGGTTGGACTTGATGATCCTCGAGGTCCTTTCCAACCTAAGTGATACTGTGATACTGTGATGTTGCTCTCCATCATGGTTTTGTAGGTGATGGATATTCCTAATGTCTCTTATGCCATAAAAGTAGATTAGTTGATGTCCTGGGTTTGTCTAGAATAGGGTTAAGTTTTGGTATGTGTTGGGGTTTTGGTGTTTTGTTTCATTTAGTTGTTAATTTTTTTTCCCCTTCAGAAGAAGCTGGGAGGGGCCACAGCCAAGACAGGCAGCTGAACCTCATACCCTCTGTAGAAGGGAAGGGGCTGGCCGGGTGACTCTGGGTGGTTTGAGCAGGTGACTGGGCTGTGTGGGCAGTGCTGTGGTTTGCATCCCTCACTTTATATACTCTTTCATTAGAATTATTGTTCTTCCTGACTGTTCTTATCTCTTTGTTGTGATCTCTTAAACTCTCTATCTCAGCCCGCTGGGAGGTGGGCTGGGGCAGTTGTGTGACTGGTTGTGTGAGGCTCTGCTGCCAGCCAATATTTCATTCCAAAATATTCTCACACTTTCATATTTAGCATTGTTTAATATATTATTTTTGTTATTAATTACTGAACTGCCAGTTTCATTCTTTTTAGACAGGCATGTATCTGGCTACTCAGGGCACAATTAGCAACTGCACTATTATATTTTAAAAGTTATTTGCAAATTTAGAACATTGTTGTGTTTTATTCTGAACATTTTTACCCTGAAGGTTGGCTTTCAGTCATAAAATTGAGGCATTTTTGGTTTTGACATGGGATATCTTAGGCTTAGGCAGTTGTGTTCTTGATTTAGATTATGAACTATTTAAAAACCATGTATTTGTACTTGGCTACTGATCCCTTTCTCATTCACAGTAGTAAAAAGACAATGCAGAAAGTAAAGCTGTTCTGAATGAATGTTAAGGGCTGTAATAGGTCAATTAATATACAGAGGCTATCTACTGTACTTGTTCTTACTGGAAGCACAAAATGTATAGCTAAACTTCTTTTCTGTAAATGTATATTCATAGTTTCATAGTTTCATTCAGGGTTGGAAGGGACCACAAGGATCATCTAGTTCCAACCCCCCTGCCATGGGCAGGGACACCCCACACTAGATCAGGCTGGACAGAGCCTCATCCAGCCTGCTCTTAAACACCCCCAGGGACGGGGCCTCAACCACCTCCCTGGACAACCCATTCCAGGGTCTCACCACTCTCATGGTGAAGAACCTCCTCCTCACATCTAGCCTGAATCTCCCCACCTCTAGCTTCATTCCATTCCCCCTAGTCCTATCACTACCTGAGATCCTGAGAAGTCCTTCCCCAGCCTTCCTGTAGCCCCCTTCAGATACTGGAAGGCCACAATGAGGTCACCTCGGAGCCTTCTCTTCTGCAGACTGAACAGCCCCAACTCCTTCAGTCTGTCCTCATAGGAGAGGTGCTCCAGCCCTCTGATCATCCTTGTGGCCCTTCTCTGGACATGTTCCAGCACCTCCACATCCCTCTTGTAATAGGGGCTCCAGAACTGGACACAGTACTCCAGGTGGGGTCTCACCAGGGCTGAGTAGAGGGGGAGGATCACCTCCCTCGACCTGCTGGCCACACTTCTCCTGATGCAGCCCAGGATCTGATTGGCTTTGTGGGCTGCAAGTGCACATTGAGAGCTCATGTTGAGCTCTTTGTCCACCAGCACCCCCAAGTCTCTCTCTTACCTATTCTATGTCACAGCACGTGGTGCACTGCAACCACCACTTCCAGCCCCTTATCCAGGTAATCTTTTTCTCCAATAATGTTTGTGGCTGTTTGATTCAATAGTCTGCTGCCTCAACAGTTTTGGAGTTCTTATTTTATTAGAGGTTGGGGAGGATAAAAGGCTGAGTCTCCATGTTTGAGACCCAGTTAAGGTTTTGTTCCAAGTTCTCGGTGCCTAGTATTACTATACTTCTAATCACAAGAGAGGATAAATTTATTTAGAGTAGAATATCTGCTTGGTGCAACTTGAAAATGAAAGATAAAATATGACCACCCTGTTTGCTGAGCATTTTTCAAACCAGGAGAAAATAAAGAAAAATCAACAGCTAAGAAAAATGTCTTAAGCTTAGGGAAGAGCACTTCCTCATCAGGAAACAGGTCAGCTCTCTTTTTCTTTTTTTAATGGGATTGTAAAATGAAAGGGGACTTACTTCATGACCCCTATTTGTCTTCCTTATCTGCATTTCTTTTTGCTGTCTTGCAAGGAAAGCTTTGACTCTTCTAGAATATTAACCTTGATTGTGCATCAATATATTGCTCTTCTTTCTAATTAACCATTATGTGTATATTTGGACCAAAAATATTGGATGAGCAGATGTTACAAATATTGCAGGATCTCTGATGTGCTTTTCAGAAAGGCTTATTTTATTATAAATACTTCCCTAAGTCTAAGAATGTAAGGAAAGCCTATAAAAGACATGAAAGAAAGTGACACTGGGACGTGTGAAGTGAATATTTTCCATTTTATTCCCAGATGACTGAGTCATTCTTTGAGTAATGTCACAAAGAAATAACTCCATCAATGGAAAAAGTTTAAATGTATTTCCAGTTTGTTATGCCTGAAATAGAAATAACCAAAAGAGTGTTGCACAAGTACCTACACATTTCTCTTACTTTGTTACTTTGTCCTCATGCAAATCACAGTATCACTAAGGTTGGAAGAGACCTCAAAGATTGAGTCCAACCTGTCACCACAGACCTCATGACTAAACCATGACACCAAGTGCCACGTCCAATCCCCTCTTGAACACCTCCAGGGACAGTGATTCCACCACCTCCCTGGGCAGCACATTCCAATGATGAATGACTCTCGGTGAAGAACTTTCTCCTCACTTCCAGCCTAAACCTCCCCTGGCACAGCTTGAGACTGTGTCCTCTTGTTCTGGTGCTGGTTGCCTGGGAGAAGAGACCAACCCCTTCCTGGTTACAGCCACCTTTCAGGTAGTTGTAGACAGCAATGAGGTCACCCCTGAGCCTTCTCTTCTCTAAGCTAAACCACCCCAGCTCCCTCAGCATATCCTCACAGGGCTTGTGCTCAAGGCCTCTGCCCAGCCTTGTTGCCCTTCTCTGGACACATTCAAGTGTCTCGTTGTCCTTCTTAAACTGAGGGGCCTGGAACTGATAAGCCTCCATTCATGATGGAATATTCCTTTTATCAATGCAGTCCTAGAGAGCTGCTGTTTGGCTTTCAATATTCCTTTTTTTTTTCATGAGGAAAGTCAGTGGAACTTCTGTCAGTATCTCTATCATATTATTCTAAAGTTTTCTAAAGTAAGAATCAGCAAAACAGCAGATAACAAGCATCAATGAAGTGTCTCTTGTGAGGCTGCCAGCCCTGCTAGGCTTTCACATGCTTCATGAATTAAATGGGATGAGCGCTGAGTTACAAGGACTCAGAAGGAGGACTAAGAGTAGAGCAGCAACACTGTTCATGCCACTGGTGCTAGAACTCTGTGCATCAGTTTCCTTTCCAAACCCTCATTTGAGTGGTGTAACTGCTTTTTGCACAGAGGATGACTGTGACTCTCTTTCGTTCTCGCTTTTGTGAAATCTGCTTGCCTCTACGGAAGCTTAATGTTTTTTCAGTCTCAAGGAGCAAAAGCTTGACCTTTCAAAACTATGCGACGACAAATAATGTCACCCATAAAAGCAGAGCTTTTTGTGTATGTAATTACCCCTCATATGAGTAGAAATATGCAAGACTGACCTTTAAAACATGCTCTCTGGGCTATCATAACTTAAGAAGACGAAGGAATATTCTTCCTTTTTAACCTAACTGGCAAAGCTAAGTAAGAGAAGAATTAATTACTTTTCCTTTTCTTTTTATGAAACCCAAATCTTAATAATTGTCTTGTTTTCCTTTGAAAAGCTAGTGTTTAGAGCATGTACTTTTTCAAGGAAATATTTAGGAAGGCTCTTTAATACTGGAAATGCATTCACCAGGTATCAGCAGCACCCACATTAACCCAGCAGACTGAAACAGCTCCATCCATTGACTCAATGGGCCGTGAAATAAAAACGTTCTCTCCATAAGCATTGACACACTAGACCTCAGTGGGCTGAAGCTCCCATGATGAGTTACCAAGTGAATGGTACTCTAATAGGACCTCTTTTAGGCCCTGACATGATAGATTTACAGTAGAAAAGAAAGTGAATGAAGCATCATTTTTTCAGGGTTCTTTAGTTTCAGGTATATTTGATAGTCAAAGTAGTTATATTTAGAGGGCTTTTCAATATGGTCCAAGCTTCATGTGAAGTTTTAAACAAACTATTATTTTACTAAGGAGGCTAGATCTAATCTTCAGGAGGCATTTTGAAGACAGACATTCCTAGTGCTGGCTGCAAATGGCTAGAGGAGGTTTTCGGTGTTCCACCGTTGTGTCAGCTAGCAGTTTCTGTCTTTCTGCAGGACTGGTGTAGAGCTAGGGAATGGATTGAAGGAGTCCTACTCACGCTTCAGTGTATGATTGTCCTAATTAAAACTGTCAGGTAAGGTGGTTTGAGTGGCTGAGGTTGCACTATAGAGGATTAGGGAATAATGTGTGTGTTCCTTTCTTTTGTCTGAAACCTGTCAGTGACAGTCCTCAGCTTCTGCAGAGGACTTTTCTATGTGCCTTAGAAACAAAGCCAAATGTGCACTGAGTCATTGGTCATTGGAATGGGCTGCCCGGGGAGGTGGTGGAGTCACCACCCCTGGAGGTGTTCAAGGGGAGATTGGACGTGGCACTTGGTGCCATGGTCTAGTCATGAAGTCTGTGGTGACAGGTTGGACTTGATGATACTTGAGGTCTCTTCTAACCTTAGTGATACTGTGATACTGTGAGTTTAAAAAATGCTCTCTTTAGATTTATTCTTGCTCTCAATCAAAGCTCCAAACACTTGATTCAGTTATATCTCTGCTTCTTTTTATGCCCTCACTCCCTCAACTGCAGTGCTAGCCTGTATATACAGATTCATAGAATGTTTTAGGTTGGAAGGGACCTTGAAGATCATCTAGCTCCACTACCCCTGCCATGGGCAGGTACACCTTCCACTAGACCAGGCTGCTTGAGGCCTCACGTGGCCTCTCTTTGAACATCTCCAAGGAAGGGGCATTTATGACCTCCCTGGACAACCTGTTCCAGTGTCCCACTACTCTCGCTGCAAAGAATTTCTTCCTAATATTTACTCTAAATCTGCCTTCCTCAAGCTTAAATCCATTCCCTCTTGCCTTGTTACAACAAGCCCTTGTAAAAAGTCCCTTCCCAGCTTTCTTGTAAGCCCCGTTCAGGTACTGGAAGGCCACTCTAAGGTCTCCCCAGGGCCACCTTTTCTTCAGGCTGAACTCTCTCATCCTGTCCCCATAGGGGAGGTACTTTAGCTCTCTGGTCATCTTGCTACTGCACAGTGATTCTTAATAAGTATTCAAAATGCATACAAAGCTGCTAGCACATAGAAATCCACTTGGGTTTGCTTGTCATCACCTGCAGTCTGTTGCTCGTGACTGGGTTTCATTATGATGGGACTATCTGTTAGGATCGTGCTGACAAAGCCACATGACTGGTTCTTGAGACCCTTCTGAGGTTTCTTTCTGCTACTCTGCATTTTGGTGTCCATCACAGCCTGCGCAGCAAGGCCTCTGTCATGTCCTTGTGTTCACCCAAGACGGTAAAATGCACCTCAGTAGGCTCTTGCACTACACCCATGCATGCTGGTCCAGCTCATAGGTGGCCAAGAAGCATGAGTGATCTAGAGCTGTGGAGATCATGTGACCCCTGAAAAACGTTCAGTAGTAGAAGTCCACCTCTACACAATCTTATCACTTACTTTATGTATTAAAAATCCCAACAAAATTAAACACAAAACTTTTTCAACCACTATATGTCTCCTAAAGGTAAAATCTTTGTAATCCAGATCTGACACACTGCAGGAAGCTGGCTATCAGAGCTAGGCAAGCTGAATGTTTTCGTGTTAGTGGATACAGCAAAGTAACCATTCCTACATATGCTGCTGCTAACCTCCCACCCTGGGGAATAATGGTTCTTCATTAGGGCAAAGAAGAAAAGAGATCTCACCCTTTTCTTGTCAAGTTAGAGAACTTTTTCAAAGTGGTGTGCAGTGATTGGGATGGTTTTGCTGTGAGCCAAGTTTATCTATATGTAGTTAAAAAAGTAATGAAATCTTCATGAGGCAAAGTGGATGAGTATCTCTGGAGAGAGATGTGTCCTGATTGATAAATTCTCCACAGTGGCCCCATACCCATGGAGGCCACAACTTTATAAAGTGGAAGGCAGCAGATAATCTCCAATCTCCACAGCCAGATGACTCTTTATATTATTAATTTAAAAATTATAATGTCTTAAATTTTATCTGCTCTAAATTGAATGAATCGAACCATGATGCGCTGGAGCATTAATAAGCTTTCAATTAAACTTTGCTGCAGTGTTCTTGCTGAGTTATCCTTTCCACTACTAACTAAAAGGAACCCTTTTTACAATACAGCTGTAAATGTTGGACCCCAGTTGCTAGACCATAATGTGACAATATGGTGCACATTCTGCCAAGTATCTGTGACTATGTATTTGTGCCAGGCACCATAATGGCTCCTTCAGCATTATACAGCTGAAATCTTTGGTTGGATAGAGATTATTTCTTAGCATTCATATTATTCTGACAGTAATTTGTATTTAATATTACACTATGCCTGCTTTTGATTGTATTTTATAATAAAAATGGAGCAGGATTAGTTATCAGATGATGCTTAATTTGTATAATGATCTAATTGAAGCTTCTGAATTTGGAGGCAATCATCCCAGAATCTTGCTTTTGAAAATTCATAGACTCAAGCCTCAGGGACAAAGCATGCAAAGGGAAGTGTTTCCTGGAATGTGGGACAATTCAAGGCAGAATTTGGGTATCTGTATAAATGCACACATAGATGTATGTTACATAGTACCTATGCTCGTGGCTGTTATATGTTTAGACCCTGATAATTTTCTACCTCTCTCCCTGAGCTCTGAGCAATAGTTTCACACAGCTCACTTGTTAATTAAAGGCTGCCATCCTCATCCTGAAATGATTTGTAGAGACTGGCAGTCATTCTAATACCCTGTATATCCTCACAGCTGCTGGATCTAAATCCACTGCAAATAGCAGTGGTGACAAAAGGTAACTCTAGCTAATGTACTTGTGTCATGTGCTACACAATATTATTAACAGAAGGAAAATATTTCTTTGAAAGCTATTATAATTCAGATCTCACTTCTAAATAACCACTCTGCCCTGGGGCCAGGTGTTGGAAGAATCTAACTCAATATGCAATACTCCCTCCCTGTTGTCTATTTTGATTTGATTATGTTTGTTTGTTTATTTGTTTCTGGGTTTTGTTTGGTTTTAAAGTAAAACATAAATAGAGGACATAAAATGAAATTTTAATGCATGTATATGCCATAAATATGTTTATTATATACAATATATTAATATGTATATGTGTACATACAAATTCAGGCTTCTTAAATGTCCTTCCTTCAATGAAGGGTATTTCAGACTCATTCCACTTTGAATTTTGCCTCCTGAGACCAGTTTTGGTCATTCATGTGTAATTACAAGCCCAGTGTGGCAATATAAAGCCCACAATTTTAAGATCCACATAAACATGTTTCAATCACTATGCTTTAAATGTGCACTAACCTCTACAATGTCTTCTGCAAACTTGTAGTTAGCCTGGAGAATTGAAGTCAATTTCTAAACAGTTGAATATGAGCATTGTATGGTGTCTTAGAGCTATGTAAGTTCTGTTGAGGATCATCTGCCCTAGTTCCTGTGAATACCCTCTTGTGAATCCCAGACCTAGATCAATTGTTTCTACAGAAGAAATCCACCAAGTGTTTAGGGAGGAATTGGACTTCACTGCTGTTCCCTCCGTATCATTACCTCGAGTTCTCCTTGTCAGACTATATGTGTAATAGGATGGGCAGAGGGTTTATTCTCTTGATTCAAGTCCCTCAGATCCCTTTAAGATTTCATTGAGATGCTGTCTCTCTTGCTCTAAGT
The DNA here is from genome assembly GCF_026170545.1 of Melanerpes formicivorus. NCBI lineage: Eukaryota > Metazoa > Chordata > Aves > Piciformes > Picidae > Melanerpes > Melanerpes formicivorus. Next base: position 666,863 of record NW_027142389.1, on the reverse strand, counting down.
CACTGATCTAACCTGATGGAACTGAATTTCTGTTAAGCAGCGGAAAAGTACAGCTAGCAAATGCTCCCTTCTGAAAACCAAATCCCTGACTCTGCAAGGTGAATTCAAAAGATGTAATCTTATGGTTAGGGTATTGCATTAGGATTTGGAAAACTGAGTTTTGCTGGTCAGCTTTGGAGACTTTTGAAAATGACTTTGGGTCAGACACTTAAAAGTATGTGAGTCTATTTTTTTACCAACACTGGCAGAGTTTGCTTTCAAGATGTAGATTCTTGAAATCACCTGGAGTTTTTGTTGATGTTGTCTCGTAACTCAGAATGATAGGAGACTATTCTGCTATGCTTGGAGAGGTATTATGACCAATAGTAGGTTCAAATAAGATGGACTAATAGAGATGAACACAAATCAGTCTGGGGAACATAAACACACAAACAGATGTTAGATGATGTTGTCTTCAATGGTTGAATACACAACAAAGCTCTGGTGGCTAAATTTGATAGGTTTTCCTTTAGTTCCAATGACTTAAAAATATATATATATATATATATTTAAACTAGAACTTCAAATGATCAGTTTTATTTCAGAATGGATAATATTTTTTAAGAAGCAGACCCCTAAAAAGGGTGCTTTCATGCTACTAAGTGTGGGTATTTTGCAAAGTTACAAGTTGGGAAGAAAAGAGGCAAAATAGGTTAAAAAAAACAGTAAGCACGTCCTTCAAATAATGAGATTGTTTTCTGGCTTAGGAATTCTAGCAGAGGTGGGGCTGAGGGATTTGAGGTTTTAACAGTCACTGGTTATCAGATCAGCTCACTGCTTGGTGTTCAGATGTGTGGAAGTTAGGCACCTTGACCAGGATTTTCTGTTCAATGACAGGGCGGAAAAACATCAGTAATTATCATAAATTGCTCAGCTTCTCCACTGACTCTAATTTACAAGCCAGCACTATGACAAATTTTGAGTGTTCTAGGCCATTGATATGTGTATTTAAAAGATTTTAGCTGCACAGAAGGTGGCCTTGACTTGTTTTCAAGAGGCCTCCAGCACAGTGTATTCCTCTCCAGAACAATGTCATGATAGGTTTGTAAAATGTAAACAAACATCTACCCTGAAGAGTTTCTTATCCAAAGTGAAGTTACAAACTTCTCTGTACTCATTAGTGTTTTGCAGCAGTTAGTGTTTAGTCATCCAATGTTCAAATTAACGATTTTTTTGTCACAGCAGAAGCTTGCAGTCAGGAAACTGCCCAGAGGAAGTGAAGCATGACAAAAACTTTGGCAGACAGATTATTGGCTGGTGTTGTGCAGGAGGAAGTTTCTAAACTAAGAACCCTCAATCGATAGAGGCAGCCAGTATGTGGCTGGGACTAGGAGACTGAAGGCTTCTTAGCCACAGCTGGTTAGCATAAAAGCTACAGCTAAAGGTTTTGTTACTCAGACCATGGATTTTTGACCCTGAGGCACAGCAGCTAAAGTAAATCTTGGAATGTGCAATCAGCTCGTGGTTACATACCTCCTGGGTATCTAAATGGTATTTGTAGGAATCAACTGTTGGAGATAGGTAGTTATATATCCTTCTGTAGGACAGAGGACACAGTGCCCTCAAATGATTTGCTCGAATCCTCTCTGAAGCAAGGGCAGAGTACTGGCTGCATCAGCACTTGCTTGCTGGTCTGTAGTAACTTTCAAAGTCATGATGAAAGTAATTCTATCTCACTCACAAAAGAAATGGAGGCATGGAGAAATTGTTTTGTTTGGTGTCCTTACTGGGAAGCATTTGGGATAGTGGTGAATGAATTGAGAGAGACTAAAGAAATTTCAGGCCAAGCCAGTGCTGTGGAAATGTGAGGTTTCAGATAAACCCTGTAAAAGCACATTTTAGCCATTTGTACAGGAAAACTATTCCATTTATTACTGTTATGGTCCAGTGGATGCAGCAACGACTCAATTTCAGAGCCAGTCCCTAGAAAGTTTGCTTATCCTTCTGACTGTTTTGAAACAGTTCATATGTGTCTTTTGCTGTAGCTGACATGAGGGAGCTTAGATAAACAACCAAGTTGCCCTGGTTAAAAAAAAAAACCTGCAGTGAGTCATCTGCTTTAATTAACTATAAGCTTGTTGTCAGCTTGCTGGCATTACAGCGATGGTGCTTCTCCTTACCTTGTGTGCAGCGTGCTCTAGGAAGGTGGACCATAGGGGTTCTGTCTCAAGTGATGTTGACATCAGTAAATCAATTTTCTGATTGATAGCAAGTGCCATTTGCTTTGTAAGAAGTTCACTGTCGTTCCCTATACAAACCAGAAAGTGAAGTATCCCTCAGCCTCATATCTATAAACCATTGCTTGTAATCTCCCACTCCCACGCATAAGCAATGCCAGGTTAATTTATCTGGAAATGGTGTGGTTTATCATTTCCTAAAATCACCATGAAAGTTTTCTCTAAAGAGAAGGTGGTGCTCTGCTTTTAAATGTATTCCTAGGGAATGATTACATTCAAAATATCTTAGAGTTGAGCACTCCATAAGCTAGAAGTACGTTTCTCAAACTAATCCTTCAACATGGAACACAGCATATCTTTAGAAAGCAATGCAAATCTCTCTGCAGACCAAACAATGACATGGCAACTTAGTCAAATGTGTCTTTCAGAATAAACTTTATTCAGAATAAACCAAACCAGGTTGGAAGAGACCTTCAAGATCATCACGTCCAACCCATCAACCAATCCAACCCACTCAAACAGCTAACCCATGGCACCAAGCACCCCATCAAGTCTCCTCCTGAACACCTCCAATGACGGCGACTCCACCACCTCCCTGGGCAGCCCATTCCAATGGGCAATCACTCTTTCTGTGTAGAACTTCTTCCTAACATCCAACCTGAACCTCCCCTGGCGCAGCCTGAGACTGTGTCCTCTTGTTCTGGTGCTGGCTGCCTGGGAGAAGAGACCATCATCCGCCTGTCTACAACCTCCCTTCAGGTAGTTGTAGAGAGTGATAAGGTCACCCCTGAGTCTCCTCTTTTCCAGGCTGAGCAATCCCAGCTCCCTCAGTCTTTCCTCATAGGGCTTGTGTTCCAAACCTCTCACCAACTTTGTTGCCCTTCTCTGGACTCATTCCAGCAAGTCATGCTGAAGAGCTAGTGGCACAAGGAATTAAACAAATACAACCAGTAGAGACAGAAAACAATCTTTCCTATCCCTAGTAATGGATACTTCATGTGTTTTGTGATTTTTAGTCAAATTGTGAGCCTGCATGATTAGGGAGGCATTAGCAGAGATGTGAAGTAACCAGGATAAACTCAGTGAGGAAACACACTTTGAAATTAAAGACACTTGTTATCTAAATGACAGATAGGAACTGTAGTTCCATAAGTATATATGGCAACTAAATGACAACATGAGGTGACTTCCTCTTGCAAAACAGTTGTCTACAAACATTCATCCACATTTTCATACGTGATAAGATCATAGAGTAATTTATGACCCACTGAGTTTAACCACTGGGTGTTGCATTTATGCTCTGGACACTTGTTTAATAATGCTTTCCCGCCTTAAAACTGCATCATCCCAAATAATCTGTTTGAAATGGTTGTTTCAGCTGCACTGTTGGCTCTTGCTAGTGTAATTTAATGCTTTCATTAGCTCAGTACAAGAAAGAATTTAGTCTTTTGCGTTTCAAAGGCATAATATGTGTCATGGTGGGAATCAGGTAGGAATTACTATTGTTTAACAAATACTTTATGGATCCTGTAAAGTAATTATATAATGTAATTAAATTCTTGAAATTCAGTTTCTGACTTGGTTTCCTGAATAGACTTAATTTGATCTTTGGGTAGGGAATAACTTTCTTTCAGTTAAATCATCTGTAGGCAGAATAGAGAGTGTGTCATTAGAACATAGGTGGCTTGGGACTCCGTCAGTAAGAAAAACAAAGAGCTTCCTTGTTTTGATCTGTTCCCCATTTGATGGCTTGTGTTCAGCATGGGGGAGTCACATAATTGCTCTCAGCTTCTCACTGTATTAGCTTATTTAAAATGTTTTTCAAGAAATATATTATACAGCTATTAGCTTGTAGGTCAAATAATGCTCATGCTCAGTTTCTCATTTGGAGCTTCTATCTACCACAGTAATGCATGCAAATCTTCCTACAGAACGTACAGCACATAGAAGGATTCAGTTATAAGCCAAATATTTGAAGGCCCTGGGCAATTAACTCTGAGGCAAATTCACATGGAACTCAGCAAACACATTATTAATGTAGCAGGTGTGCTTTGGGTATTTTTGGCACTTTTTTGACTCTCTTTTATGAAGAATCCAAGCTGGGACTTCACAAGTTCAAAATTCTCCAATCTTTTTGTTTAATCACCTGGGAAAATAAGGAAATTATTTCTGTCTTGTATTAGGTCAGAGGTTTGGGGTTTTTTTTTGGCTGGCAAGCCTTCCTGAAGAATCATAGAATGGTTTGGTTTGGATGGGACCTCCAAAGATCATCTATTCCAACCCCCCTGCAGTCAACAGGGACATCCTCCACCACATCAGGTCACTCAGAGCCCTCTTGAGCCTGACCTTGAATATCTCCAGAGATGGGGCCTCAACTATCTCCCTGGGCAACCTCTTTCAGTGTTTCACCACCCTCATGATAAAGAACTTGTTCCTAACATTCAATCTCTTCTCTAATTTCAAACCGTTGCCCCTCATCCTATCACTACAGGCCTTTGTAAAGAATCCCTCTGCAGCCTTCTTGTAGGTCCCCTTCAGGTACTGGAAGGCTGAATTGTCACTGAATTCGAGCACAGGAACAAATTTGGAGGCAGAATTAAAAATATATTCCAGTGTTTAAAAGTTCTCTTTTCCTGCAAAGGAGTAAAATTCAGCTCTGAGTCCTCAGTGTTAAGAGCTTCTGTACCTGAAGTCTTGGGTCAGGTACCTCTTTCTCTGTGCTTAGCAGTAAATAAAAAGGTTTTCATGGTTGATTTAAACAGTGATGAGGGCTGAGCCAGCAGCTAAACAGTCAAGCTCTGAGTGTATCACAAAATGTCAGGGAATGAACAGTGCTTCTGAAGGAGGGAACCAGCAGCAGAGTGTGTGCAGTCTGTGAGATGTTCGCCAGCTATTTACAGCAGATTCTGCACCTTCCCTTGCAGGAAAAAGAAATGAGTACTTTCAAAACATATTTCAGTATAAATAACCCTACATTTCACAGAAAATTAAATATTTATGATCTTCTCTTAAAACACAATTTTTTTTTCCCCTTTTCATTTTTTTTTGTCCTGAAGTATTCCGAGTAGTCAGCCCAGATGAATTTCTTTTCTAATTCAAGTTTAAAAAATGTGACTGTGTTCAAGATGGACTGCAAGAGAATGCAACCTGCCAGCTTAATTAAGTTTCTGGAATCCTTCTGGGCAAAGCTAATATATGTGGATGAAAGCCAAAATCAGCCTGACTGAACAGATTTTTTTAGCTAGCACACAACAATGCTGAGAAACACAGGGACCTTAAAGTACCCAGCCTAGCAATATTAATTATAGTGATTAGAGAACTGTCTATCCTTTTTGTGGATGCCAATCTGCATTTATTGTTGTTTATTTCCAAGCCAATATGGATGTCAGAAAAATCTCAGAGTTAAATTAAAAATTAGGAAATGATTTGTCATCATTTTCTGCTTCAAACTCTTAACAGAGGCTGATGGGAATGGAATGGAATAGAATGGAATGGAATAGAATGGAATGGAATAGAATGGAATGGAATAGAATGGAATGGAATGGAATAGAATGGAATGGAATGGAATGGAATGGAATGGAATGGAATGGAATGGAATGGAATGGAATAGAATGGAATAGAATAGAATGGAATAGACCAGACCAGGTTGGAAGAGACCTTGAAAGGCTATACTTACTCAAACAGAGTAAGTGTGGAGCTGACTTAGTTCATAATGCAATAAAGGCCCCTGATATTAGTGTCCTTTATGAACGTGGACACTTAATTTGGCCTTTATCTCTTCCTAGAAAAGGGTTTCTGAATTAAATGCTTTCTTAGTTTTGTCACTAGATACTACTCTAGAATATTTAGTCCTTGGCAGTGCTTTGTGTAGGTTGCATTCACTTGCTATGGAGAGAGGAAAGCTAACAGTGTCCTGCTCTTTGATTCCCTAATTCTTTGTGTTTATGCCTTGCCATGCCAGACCTCTACTGCAGCCCTGTGTACTCCAGTGCTTTATTTTCATAGCATCATGGAATGGTTTGGTTTGGAAAGGAGGGGTTGTGGGTGGGTGTGTAGATGTTTTGCAACATTAAAGTAGAGGTAGGTGCCAAGGGCAGATTTCTGAACATTTTTTTTCCTTTTCTTAAAGTTTTAATAAAATTTTTGTAGCTCAGCCTGGTTTTGCTAAGAACTCCTCTTGATGTCTTAACTGAAACACAGCTTTCACCATCTGCAGAGGAAAATTTACGCTAGAAGTAAGGCCAGGGTGAGACCGTCAGGAAAATATTCTCACATGTGTATTTCTCTTGCATGTTTCTAACTTGTATTTGTCAGCTGTGGTGAGAAACCATGGGAGGTTCATGTACTGGCAATACAGGTTTACCCTGCATTATATGGACATAGTGGTAGCTATAAAGGAAATGGCTAATGTCAATGCAGAACAGAGATATTTTGATCTTTTAACAACTTCCTTAAACTTCTGAAACATTGCCAGTTTCTCTCCTGTTCTGTGAAATGCCTCCTCTCCTGTTAAAAGGGCTTTCATAAAAGCTTAAAGTGCTTTAGGGATGTTCTGAATTAATGCCCTGCAGGGACTGCTATCATTGAGCCTGGGAAGGTGAAGAGGTCTTCATGAATGACAGTTCTCTGGCATTTCTCTGGAGTATGTTCAATAATGAAGGTCCCTTATCAGAGAAAATTACACTTAGGAAACATCCTGGAAGCAGAATTCTATCTACTGCTCCTTTTCCTTTCCTACCAGTAAGAACTTGGTATTTATCAAGCTGTAAAGAGTAAATGATTCTCCTAATTTTCTTCTGTCAGTAGACTGTGAGCTTTAAAAGGTAACCACTGACTAATGGCCTATTCCTGACAGCTCTGTGGTGTCACCCAGCAGTGGCAGAGACTCGTTCAATTCAGGCTCAGGTAGTTTCAGGAGCAGAAGTCACACTGGAGCCTGCATTATAGCGCTTGTTTGGATTTTTTAACATCTAAGTAATGGGCTTTTACACACTCCCCATCTGACAAATGCACAGTGTAATCACAGGCACTTCATCCTCTTACCACTGACAGTATGGGCACAGTTGGCCATTATGATAGTTCAACAAATTTGGTGACACCAACCTGTTTGGCAATGAGCACAGCGAAATCTTGGTCAGATTTATAGCTGAACTGTAGAAAGACTTCAAGCAGGTTTTGAAGAAAGATAGATAGATAGAGAGATATTTCCCTTTCCAAACCTTGTATCACCTTCTGCAGTACAAAAATAATACCTGCACATCACGTCAAATGTCTCTCACTTTCTCTGGGCTTTAGAGTGTCAATTGTTATGAATAATATAGGAAGGCTGTCTGATGCCTAAAGAAGTCTATAACAAAGCTCCTACTGATATCTAAAGGCAAGATCAGCCAGGCTTCAGCAGTATTTTTCATGCAGAGTTTAGGACTACAGATACAAATATACACACAAATATAAACCCCATGACATTGTACAATAATGTTTAAAATGAGAGTCTGATATTTTTATCCCATAATTTCTAATCACATTTCCTTAACATTCATTTCATGTCACAGCTGTTTTCAAATCATGTCTGTTACGTAGCCTGACAATTTTTCTTGCCATTGCCTTTCAGGATTTGCAAATAACTGAGCAACAAAATATTAGCAAAGTAGGCATTGGTCTATCCAGAATTAAATGCAGAAATGGATTGTAAGTCTGGTTATTTATATGTTTTGCTTATGGCTTGAGATGGATCTAAAAGTAGAAGGACTTTTGAACTCAAACTTAGTGCAATATGCTTTTGAGGGCCCTTTTGAAGGGTTACATGTGGAGCTTCATAAAAACATGCATAAAAATATGTAACCTCAAGACACAGGAGAGAACTAATTTAGACAAAATGGAACAATTTATCTCTGGGGTAGCTGCGTGGAAGTTGGTGGCAGTAAGCCAGATGCTGATTTGGATCATCAATTTTTGTATTGTTTACCTAGAAGTTAAATTCAGTGGAGCTGGTTTAGTCCAGGTGAGTTCTGATGAAGCTTATTCAGAGAACTGCTATCTGCAGACTTTGAGGGTCGTGTTCTGCAAGGCAACTTCAGTAATGTTCAGGATTACAGCATTTGCATGGAAGATTTTCCTAACTGCTTGAGACAGCTCCACTGTTCTTAATCCTTGTGAATATAAATGGATATAAATATTGGGAAATACAAGCTGCAGAGAGAAATAAGCTTCAGGCACAAGAGACACAGTTATAAAATATTAGCTGTCTTCATAAGCAAAATGTTCCTCATTTTTTACATACCCTATTTGTGGCTGCTCCAGATTCCTTTGAAGTCAGTTTTGCTTCTCACTGAGATGGGAACTCTATGGGGCACAGACAATTTCAGTCATCAGTTTTTCACATTTCCACTGCTTCATTCTAACAATGCAAACCTTCCAGTGCTGTTATCAGTGGCTTTGAGCAAGCCATGGAGCTTTTCTGCATCTTAGTGCTGACAGCTGCCTGGAAACCATGTCCTGGCTCAAATGCTTACATTGGTTCAATGCATCTCTTTAATGGGCTATGTCTGAAGGTTCTTCATTTTGGAAAAGTTTAGATTTACTGCCAGGTTTTAAGCCTGAGTAGAGTGGAATGAGGAATTTCAGGACAGCCAGAAGTGATCCTAAATTCTGAGGTGATGCTAGACCTCAAATTGTTTCTCGGGAAAGCACTGACCTTTCTCCCACATCAGAAAAGATGAACTAACACTGAATATTTATGAAGTGCTTTGAAGGTGAAATGTGCTATACAAATGATACATTATCATGAGTTAGAATCATACTACAACAGGCCTCAAGAAATAATCATATCGCTTAACAAGAAATTAATTGCCCCTAGGTTGTTGTTCTTTTCAACCTCTCATAAAAGGTAATAGAAAATGACAGTCCTGCTCTCAGAGTCTAACAGAATAGTTCAAAAGACCTACAGGAAGGACAGATTCTTCTCTATGGAGAAACTTATAGGAATTTTTTCCTAGAGAATCTATTAAGCTTAATTTCTATTATATTCTAAGGGAATAATCATTACTGGTCATGGTGTTAGGTAGTGGTGGTGTTGCTCACTCTTCTTGTTGATGGAGGTGGTCGTTGTTGCTGGTGGTGGTGCTGGTTGTTGGTAGTTGTTGTTGTTGTTAGGTGGTGATCCTGGTGGAGCTAAATGGAAAATTACATTGGTCTTACTCATTTCCACAAAACATAAAAGCAAATATATCCATTTTATTTGCATGCTGCGCTCTCCATTTTCCTCTGACTTCTCTTTTTCTATCTCTGTCTCTAGTTTTCAATTCCTTGCTTGTGTTTTTCCCTTTCTTCCACTTTTTAATATGAAAATATTTTAGTGGCAAACTGTAATATTCCAGCAATATTTTGTACTTCTGGAAGAAATATTCAGAGAAAAAAAAACCCAACCAAACATGCAAAAGTTACTGAAATGAGAAAAGTGAGGCCATCTATCTTACCAAAGTTCCATCTCCAGAGCTGACTTTCTGTTGAGTTGCTTCTTTAGCCAAAAATGATCCTGAATTACATTTGAAATTTAAGAAGCTGGCTGAGTAGAATTAGAAGGAACTATTTTCCAGTTCTTATGAAGTTCAGAAGGAGAGTTGAGGAATACTTCAGTCACTTCAATCCTTTGTGCAAAGTCATCAGCCTCTAGACTATTAGTGCTGCAAAGAATTTGAGAAGTACAAATACATGGAATACTCTGTGCAGTTTATATGCATATTGTTTTGTCTGTTTTTACAGATGTCTGGAGGTTTATTGACACTTTTCTTGCCCAACTTGAAATTAATTGAGCTTTGTCCCCACTTACTTCCCTCCCAGAGCTGTGGTGCTAGCAGTCAGATCCCAAAGGTCTGAAATACAAGAAAAGAGAAAACAAAACCAGTCAAGGCAGCTTTCACTTAGATAAGATTAAGCTCTTAGAAATAAGGAATGTATTGTGGAATTTACAGATTAACTAATCTCAGGATTTGCCAGTCAGTACAAAGAATCCTGTCTCAAAAAGGAGATAATGAGACCGCCACGCTGCATTGCAAAAGACAGCTTAGCAGTAATGGGAGTCTGAAAATGAAGGGATGAGGTGGAAGCTGAGAAAGGAGAAAAGTGTGGGTTGTAGTCAGTTTCTCATACAAGACATCCTCTACTTATGAGAGCAAGTGACAGTATGAGTGCACTTCCTAATGTTAGTAAGCAAAAAAGATGTTCACATCTGGGTCTTGCATGGTGCTTGGGACATACAAGTCAGGTGCAATGACATGCCTGCGTTGATGGCTGGACAGGTAGTTGACTGCTCTGCAGAGGAACACTGGATGATTGTGCCTTTAGAAAGATGCTGCATGCAAGAAGGGGCTTGTGAGTAGAGATAAAAAGGAGTCAGAAGTGGTGCGTGAGGATTTAGAAGCAGCCTCATTTGCAGAGTTCTTCCCTCACAGGGTGCATACCCTCCTTTGCCTCCTGTCTGAGAGAGGAGTAGCATGGAGGAAAGAGCCAACTTTTCCCCATCTGCTGAGTAAAGCCAGAATAGGAAGTATCTTTAATAAGAAAAACAATAATGCTGAGTCTAAATGAAACACATTTGAGATGGATTCTATATACTCCTGCTCTCCAACACGGTGTAAGTTTTCTAACTTGGACGTGCTAACCAAGGCACTTGGGCTGCAGAGGGGAAGGATACACCTGTCATCTTATAGTCAAGGGACCTTCCGCAGACCTTGCAGAGTGAAAGCATTTGGCATGATGTCTTTTCCTATATATATATCTATTTAATTTCTGTTTATTTTACCAAGTAATCTAACATTGCTGTGCAATGTTTCAACAGACAACCATTTCCTGATTTGTGCCAAAAGGGTCTACTCGAAAAGATCTGGTTTTAAGCAGTCAAAACTATTACCTTCCCTCAAATTTCCCTACTTCAGGCCAGTAGGCAGCTAAAATTCCTTCATAGAATTTAAATTCAAGGATTTTTTTTTTTTTTTAAGAGAAACATCTCTTAGGCCACTGCTTCCTTTATTCCTTCACTTTAAGTTGTTATGTTGTTTATAGCTCATTCCCCCAATTTCTTCAGTCTTATTTAATGTCTCATCTGTATAATTTTTGAAAAGCTCTCGCATGCAAATAATGTAACGAGTGGGAGACAAAACTTGCCTTGTGCCATTGTTGAAAGGGCTTGTCAGTCATGCATTCTTGTGCCTTACTCTGTAAAGTCTGCACTACAACAACAATTTTGTAATTTTCAACAGGGAGAGATTTCTCTTTACAGAAGCAGCTGGGAAGCCAGATGGAATGTCTGTGCTTTTTCTTCTTTGATTTCCCCTCCCCCCCCCTTCTTTAATTTTTTCTCCCTTTGCCTTAACTAAGCTCTCTGCCATCAGTTGGTTCCTTTCCTCAGCAAATAGATGAGTCTGATATATGCTCAGCGTGAGGTTTGAGCAGTTTCTCCTCTTTAAGAGTTTCCTGTTGTGTTGAAGCATTGCCAGGTCAAGGCTGAGTTTGTTCACCTTTTGGAACAAATGCGTACAGCGCACCCTGCAACAGCTGGTTGGTCACAAAGGATGTATGCAGGAAAAAAAAATGGCAGTCAATTTCTGGCTCAAGCCTACTGTCTGTGAGTTCACTTTGAATCATTTTTTTTCAGAGTGGGCTCCTGGCATAAGCAGCGTGTCCCAAAGGTCTACCCGAAATGAACTGCTTTCTCTATTCTAACCATTTTGTAGCTTAGAAGATGTATCAGACTAGTTCCATTTGGCTCCCTAACAAAACAGAGGGAATTTCAGTTCAAAAGTATGCTCCTTTTCAAATAGTTTCCAGAGGGCATTTTCCATCTTCAGAGCTAGCACACCATTCTGGATCTGAGTCATGATTTAAAGTTCCTATTTCTTTTTGATGATGCTGGTTAAGTCCAAAGGCTTTCATCTTCCCCCGTTTTGATATGCCAGTGACAATTCGGAAAACAAAAATATGTTTATACTTCCCCTTCCTGACAAAGCTAAATAGTACCAAAGTCTGCAATACCAAAGATTTTTTTTTGTCTTATTTGTAGCTTTGGGTATTTCTGTCTCTGATATTTTTGACTTGGATTTGCTGAACTGCTGTCTTTAGATTTAACAAGCTACATGTGGAAATGTGCTGTTTCCTGAGACATCTCAGTAACTCTACTGTCCTCTAGCTAAGTGTACAGTCAAAACAGAGCAAATCTTCCCTTGGAATTTTAAACTTTGATAAAAGAGTAGAAAATTAAATGAGCTACAGGTTAAATAATTTAAACTCTATTCCTTTATTCTTCTATTCATGTAATTCTGCAAGAGGCTGTTTTCTTTGTTAGGTGGGCAAGTGGCATTTCTCATAGCCTTTTCAGATCCTTTCCCTACGGAGATCCTTATCAGAGAACTTTTGATGAGTACATGATTTTACTGATTTTAGTTCAGCATGTGGTGAATTTTTCTTTCCTGAGTGAAATGTATCATATCCTTTGTTCTTCATAGCAGGGGGCAAAGCTCCTATTATGTCGAAGAAATAATATTAAAGAGCATCCTCATTTCACATCTTGCAGTGCTATTCAGCAGGGATTGCCTCTCAGAAGATATTCACACTTCTTTGCCTGAGGTATCAAGCTCAGAAGTAAATTAATAAACTCTAATATTTATTGTACCTCAATAAGTAATTATCATCATTTTAGTTCTCACAAACACATGAATTCACATGCACATTTGCAAGCAATAGTATCACTTTCTCTGGCCTTTTAATTGTTTTAATTGCTACCATATCAACCCTCATACATTATTGTAGACCTCTTTTTTTTTTTTCTTTTCCTGATCTGTTCTTTTCTGCCATCATGATGCTGACATAAAATAGCTGCCTGTGCAGATGTGAGTTCAGCTGTGATTATCAGCAGACGGAGCAGATGTGGTTGGATTGTTGTGTGATTTTTCTTTTCATGAAAAGGAGTTTGGAAAATCACCCCACCCCCCACCCCCCCATTTTGTCAAGCAGTTTCTGATTCCATTAAAAAGATGTAATTTCTGAGTGATTACCATAGGATGCAGACACATACCAGGAAGGCTGTGCCAGATACTTTGTAAAACAAGTGAGCACTTGTGGTAAGCACCACTTACTGTTGGTGGAGATCTTAATGTTTGTCTAGGACAGTGTCGCTGGTGAGACAAGACAGGAACATTTGGGAAGTCTCTCAGTGTGCTTCATTTATACACAGAAAAATTGATGTGAGTGGCAGAACTCTTAGAGCAGGGTGCAGGGCTGTCCTGCAGCTTCAGATAAACCCCCCAGCTGGCTCCTGTTAGACTCTACCCTCAAGAAACTGTTGCTCTTGGGCATTAACTCCTCACCAGGAATTGTAAGAACTCATTTATTAGAATAAACTTTATTAGAATAAACTAAACCAGGTTGGAAGAGACCTTCAAGATCATCGTGTCCAACCCATCAACCAAGCCAACCCACCCAAACAGCTAACCCATGGCACCAAGTACCCCATCAAGTCTCCTTCTGAACACCTCCAATGATGGCGACTCCACCACCTCCCTGGGCAACCCATTCCAATGGGCAATCACTCTTTCTGTATAGAACTTCTTCCTAACATCCAACCTGAACCTCCCCTGGCGCAGCCTGAGACTGTGTCCTCTTGTTCTGGTACTGGCTGCCTGGGAGAAGAGACCATCATCCGCCTGTCTACAACCTCCCTTCAGGTAGTTGTAGAGAGTGATAAGGTCACCCCTGAACACCAAGGGCACTGTCCCATTCAGAGTTGGAGAGCAATGTGGGTTTTTTGAGTCTTACAGAACCAAATAAAAAGCTGTACATCCACTGCTGGTCAATCTTGCAACCTTGCCCACTGAAATCTATAACCACTTTCATTCAGGCCATCAAATGTTTTAGCTGTCTGGAAATACGCAAGGCTGGAAGGGGCCTGCCTTATTTGTTTTTTCTTAGGTTTTGTGTTGTTTGGGCTTTTGTGTGTGTGTGTTTGGTTGGGGGTTTTTTGTTTGGCTTTCTGTTTGCTTGGCTTTTTTTTTTGTTTGGGTTTTGGTTGGTTGGGCTTTTTTCTGTGGAAGGTGCAAATGGCAGGATGTTTATTTATTCTGACTGCTTTTAGAGAGTGCAATATTGGACTTTGGCTTTTCAGTTTCTCTGTTTCGAAAGCAAAGAGTGAAACAGCAGAGATGCTGTTCTGCTAGTCAAGGCAACTTACCAAATCCTATCTGAAGATAAAGGGATTGCTGACATGTTTGAGCAGAACAATATGTCTTGGCATTGCTCCTTGACCCTTGTCTAAGAGCCAGATGGTAAATGTTCTCTTGCCAGGGTTCTATGCAGAAAACAGACAAGTATTTTGCTAAGGAAATGGCAGGCATGTCAGAATCAATAGACTTGGAAAGCTCACAGCATGTGCCGCCTCCTGACAGATCGAGGCAAGCTGAGGATAGCGGTGAGCTGTAACAAGGCAGTCACAGTGAGAGGTGATTCTGTTCCGCAAGCAGGGCAATTTCTTAACAACATATTACACGCTTCTGCCTTCTGTTCAATGCTTATAAGGAACTGCTAGAAAGTGAATTACAGTACTGTGGATTGCTCACCTTCAAATGTCTACAGGCTCACATGGCAAAGATACTCCGGCCTCACTTGGATGTAGCTATGGAGTTGTGTCATAGTCCATCATACTGTGCTAGTAATGCCTACAAAACTGCTGATTGCCTCCAGTATTTATTCAGGAGTTCGATGTATAGAGAGATTCAGCTCTTTCTGCCTGAGCTTTATGACTTTCACATGCATTCAGTGCCCCAGGGAACCCAGCTTATAGGAACTTCCCTCTTGTGTTGTACAAGAGGAAACACCTGTGAGGAGGAATAAAACAAAGTGTAGAAGTAGAAGTGATGTTTAATATGGCCAGAGAATTCCATTGCATTGGGAGTTTTCTATGCTTTATCCACTAATATAAACACAATAGATTTATGGTAGCTCTAATTTGAGGTTCAGCTAGCTTCTTTAAAACAAATTACAGCCTCATAAAGTAGAAGAATAATGGAGGGAAATGGCTTGCAAGTTTGAAGGGAAATGGGAGAGTACTTAAATGTGATAAAACATTGTGGAATGATTTACAGGATTGTTGTGGGGTGGGACCATTTTAAACCACTTGAATCCTTATAGGATAATTAAACAGCTTACAGGACATGGTCGTTTCAAAGTAACTAGTGTGACCACAATCCTCTATTAGTGGATTTAGAAACGTATTTAAGCTCACTTCTTAGCCTTGAAGAACATTTTTAACAGCCTATTTAAATGTGGAAGCAAATGAGGAGGCACGCTAGACACCGGACTTTCAGCTGCAGTAGCCAAGGAGAAGTAAAACGTAGAAGGAGAAAATATCATCTTTCAACAGGAGTGTAGAATTCATTTAAAAAAAGATTTACCAAGTCATGAAACTAGGCAGAGGGATTTAATTAAAGTCAGAGAAGATAAGAGGTAGCTAGATTAATCTTGGGAGGCTGGATTAGTTGATGAATGTAGCCCTTTGTCTGTGCTTAGTTGATATTAATTTCTGGTGCTGTATTCATTTTTCATAGAGATACACTACATATTTTAAAGAATTCACAGTGCTTGAGATAGTCAACTATCTTTTCATTTCACCTACTTTATTTTGTGATGTATTCTGATAATGATTTATGGTTGTCAGCTAAGTCACAGGACAACCTTAGCAATAAGTTATCCTTACTAGTCCTTTACCTTATATGGCTGTTTTCAAAACAAGCCATTTTTCACAGCATCCTCCAAATGGAGAATACCAAGCATCAAATATAAAAGGATGTCATCAAATACCCCAAGCATTCCAAAAGTAAAAAGCCCTGAATCACACAAATATATAAAAGAAAGTTCAGTCACCTCAATGTTCAGAATGCAGTAAATACAAAGACTGAAAACGTGGCTGCAGTTAATAGCTGCATGGAATCTGACCAGATCCTTGGGACTCTAGGACTTGAAACAAGCCCTGGATGTATTAAAAGAGTTAAAAATTTCTCATGGAGTCAAATGTCACTGGATGCCCTTGAAAATGCAATTCCATGTTCAGGCTGAGGTCAAAATCCATCCTTATTTCTTTCAGAAGTTGTTCTACCTGTCCTTTATAGTTCTCATCAACGTTATGATGAAAAACTCTTTCAACGTGTGGCCAGCAATAGAATCACTCTCTGGTTGAAAGTTAATTTCTATTAGCATGACTGTCCATTCTTTTAGAGTTCAGAGCCATTTGCAAGGTAGGAAGCACACTTAGTCTAGTGAATACATGCCTGAAAAAAACTTTGAAGTCCAAATAGCTTTTCATTGGCAATTCAAACCCTTCATTTGGAAGCACCCCTCACACGAATGTTCATTTTTTGCCTTCTAATTTTTTTGTTAGCTATGGAAAAGAAGGTTTTTGGCCATGTTTTTAAGTTAAACAATGGGGTTTTTTCTTATACTTTTCAAAATAATGCTTTGTTACATTGTCCATTTCCATATTTTTCTCACTTTCAACTACTGTTAAACTGCAACAGCAGGCAGAAACATCAATGTGTGTTGGGCTCCCTTATCAGGCTGCTTCTCAGTAACTGGTAACACTGAAATGCAAAAGCTACGAATAGGAATATTCTTCTTTTGTCATTCTTTCCCCTTATATTTTTTGCCTTTACTTCATCAACCTCATTCTCAACAATGCCCAACAAAGACTTTAAAACAAAAATGTCTTGATTTTAGTGGAGTATTGATAAAGGATTAGGATAAGTAATTAATTTTATGCAATAAGCTCCACTCTGGCATTACCGTGTACTCAAAGTGAATAGGATTTTCATTGGGGACAAGGATTGTAGCCTCAGAGCTTCGCTGCTTCAACGGTTGCCGAAGCTCCATTCAGTTTTTTTTCGAATGTTCTGTTTCCAGTGGGCATGTGGAACACTACTTAGCAAGATAGCCCACAGTCAGTGACTTCTATTTCATGCTTCAGTGTTTTACTGTTATGTGTACGCTTAAAGCGCAACGAATCCTGCTTGTTCCCACTCAGATGACGGTGATATGAGAATCTGTTAAAGAGTTTTCATTTTAACTCTGTGGTCTTCACTAGGAACGTTACATGTGCCAGTTGATTGCAAGCTGGTAAGAGATGTGTACTCACATGTGGTTTATTTTATGTTTTACTGTATTATTTTTTAATTAGATTACATTTTAGTATCTATTATCTTACAATGGTTTGCTTTGGAAGGGAGCTCCAGAGGTCATCTTGGCCAAGCCCAGTTGCATCCTCCTTTAGATCAGGCTGCTGAGAGCCTTGTCCAGCCTGACCTTGAATAGCTTCAGGAATGGGGCCTCAACGTTTTGGGGTGTTGTGGTGGGGTGGTGTTGTATTATTTTACTGTGCTATTTTTTTTGATGGTGCAAAAAGGAGGCTAGCCAGCAGTACTGTGGCATTTGGGTTTAACAACTCTCTGCAGCTGAGCATTTGTCATATGCATGATTTTTATTTTTTCTTTGCTGCTAGGCCCCTAACTTCCAAAGCAGTCAGTCCTCCTGCTTTTAGATGGCTCCACAGGGTGGGTAAAGGCTCTGCCTTCCTGTAACAGCATCAGTGTGCATTTAATGGACAAGCATATATAATAGGCAAGTCTTGCAGGTAAAAGGCAAAAGGATTTTGGTGGAGTAAATTATGTGGTTGGGAAAATTCCCCTCCATCCCCCCAGGTACCTACCCATTATTTCACGTGTTAGAAGCAGCAACCTTCAAAGAGAAGGACAGGTTAAGGACAGTTCTTTGAAACTTGACTGGATTTGTGTTACTGGACTCAGGTAACAACCCAGGCAAGCACTTTGTAATTCTGAACTTGAAACTCTTTCAAACTGTGCTGTATCTGTCTAGGATATGAAGCCATTTCCCTTGCATGACTTTAAGCTTATACTATTCACATTCCTGTTTCAGGGCCTCCTTTGCTGTGGCCATACACAGAAAGGACATGGTCTGTGCTTAACCAGTTATGGATATTTATTGTCCCATTATGGATATTTATTGACCCATTACAGATATTTATTCTGGGTATTGTCACTATGTCATTTGAATGTTATACATATGATAAAAATACTTTATTGTGGACGTATTCTCTCTGCATCTATCTGCCTGCCTACCTAATCTATCTATCTATTTGTCTTTAATGTAAAGTTTTGAAAACACTTATCCTCTTTGGTGCATTTAGGAGCATAGAGTAAGTGTTTAGATGCTATCTCACATGCTGTGATAACTTTAATTAGATGATTTCTTTAGATATCTATCATTTTCCATCTCTATATTGACACTCACACTTAATGCAGCAGCTTTTTATTGCATGAAAGTCCTAAACATTTCATTATCTAAACCCATGCTAATAAGAGTATCAGTGGTCATAATAAAGGCAATAGTGCTAATTCCAGGCAGGTAATTCACAGGATTGTTTAAATATTCATTATGCATATGCCTAAAATGTCAGTACATACTCTTTAAATTTCACTACTCAGGTTTTCAATATCCTAATTAAAATACTCATATGCAGAAGATGATATCTTCTCTTGCTATACTTAATGTGTTCCTACATTATAGCTCCAGTAATCTCAATCAGGCTATAAGAAAAGGGAATGAGCCTTATTGCTACTTGAAAGCATTTTGTGAAGCTTGTGTTATTGCTGGCTGAGCAATACATAGTAGTGCCAGCTTTCTTTCCTCCTTGGACATGTTATGCATTTCCTTCAGCAATTTGTTTCCTTTTGCTGTTAGCTTTTAAGGTTATTTTGACTTGGATAGAAGAACTGCACTTCATGTTTACTTGAAAAAGTGCAGAAGAAGCAAGTTTAAAAAATAATTAATTACTCTTTACTGTGTATTCATTCTACATTCATGCAGAAGGAGATAAATGTCATCTCATGGAGAGATGGTAAAAACAGAATGTATGTGTGAAGTGTGTTATCCCTGGTAGGCAAAGTAGAGGGCTTTGTAGCATCACAAAGGACCATCACTGTCCTGACAGCAATTTGAATACTTTCCTCTGAGATGAATGCACCTCAAAATAAACACAAGGCATTGTAAACTTCAAAAGGAACCTCAGGGACTTGGTCTATGGCAGGGTGAATCCCATTTGGCAGCCACAAGGAGTTTCTGAGAGATGTGAAGACCTACCATTACAGTAGCGGCTGTTGTAGGAAAGGAGGTGAGGTAAAAGGTGAAGGACAGTAAAAAATCTGTTAAAAAAACCTCCAAGCAAACAGTATTGCCCCCAAATCTTTGCAGCTTTAGGAAAATATTTGTCTTTCAATTACTCCAGTCTGCATTATTATTCAGCAGTACCTCAGCCTGCCATCCAGGCAGCTCCCAGGCTATTTGGAGCACACGTAACACTATGCAGTGCAGCACTGAGCAGTTGTACTTTGCTTGGCTCTGAGAGAGCTGCCCTCAGGACTGCTCATTGATGGTGCAGGTCCTGGGCTAATTCAGCCTTCAGGAAACTGCCTGTTCTCTTGCAAGGGCTACAATGTGCTGCAATGAATGATAGCATCTTATTTAGGTATCTATAACAGCGTGATTCTGGTGTACTTGAGCTGTGGACACCTCTTCAGTTGTAGTCAAAACCTGTAGATGTGTGTGGGTACTGGCTGATACCTTTTTTCAACCTAATAAACTAACATGGGTTTTCCACATCAACTTAGATCTTTTTACAGTTTCAAAGAGTAGTCAGATGTGTTTTGAGGGTTTTGTTTTATTTTCTAAAATACAGATTTTTCTTTGGTTCCTTGCTTTCTAAATTAAGATGAGGTAGCTGAACTCGGACTTTGAACCATCTCAAAGCTGTTTAAACCTTATCTTCTCAAACCAGCACTGCTCCTTGCTGTGTCCATCCAGCAGAGCATCTCTGCTGGATTTGCACTCCTCCACCTTATCCAAATTTAGCTCTGAGAAGAAAGAGAGCAGAGAGATATGATTTACTGTAGAATGTCCTCAAGCTGATATATTGTGGTATAGTTCTCTACCCATGGCCATCTAGGTGATTTTTCTACACAGCACGTTAATGTAATTCTAAGCTCTGCCGACTGCACTCCCTAGCTGGTATACTTGCCGCTCAACAGTCAGGCTTATAGGTCTGTGATTGTAGGTGATATATCTAGGCTTCTGTGCTTGTTTTTGTAGAGTATGGCAGGCTTTATAATGTCTCTTCAATTGTCCATCTATGAAACTTCAGGCAACAGGGAAAAATAAAAGTAAATATTTGTAGCTTAGAAAGGACAGTTAAGGAACAAGCCAAGCGTTACATATCTGATCATGCTGCTGCAAAGTTTCAGTAGGCAGCAGCATGGTCTCTGGTGATGGAAGAGCTGCTAATGGAAATGCGCAGTTCTGCTAAGAAATACAAATTTGAGGCCTATCATGGTGCTTCTGGTTTGGTTTTGGTACAATTCTTTCACTTGTTTTACTATTGCTCCATTCTTTTGTCCAAATATAAGTTTTACTACTGTACTAACTCCTAGCCAGAGACAAAAATACAGAGTTAGGTTTTTATTACAAAGTTATCATGAAACCTGAATGAGGTGACATTGCTGATGACTAGCCAAAACCCCCCAGTGACTTGGGAGCTATAAACTGCCCATTCATCACAGTGGAGAAGTCTATTTGGGAATCTGTATAGCAGCACTGATTTAATGTGTTTGTGCCCTTCTCCTTAACCACCTTATTTTTATCATCCAGAGGATGCCTTTGTTTTCTGTGCCTCAGCCTTGGCAGTCTCAGTAACTGTAGGTACCCAATGTTCCCCAAATCTGGCCTCTATAAATATTATTAGACAGAGAAATCCAGACACATGACAGTGTCATGTGCAATAAGAAAAGATACTGACAAATAAAACTAGTACAGGTCACTGATCAGTGTATGCAGTGGTTTCTTGCCAGGATATTCATTTTTCAGAGGAAAGTGTGAAACACTGGAATATTGGGCTGGAAATTCTTCAGTCTGCAGTTTCTATTTGCCTGTAAGAGGCATTGAATCCTTTTCTATTTAATTTTCAGGTTTGACTGTTCCTTTTCAACCCATACATCTTATTCAATTCCCCAATACTGTTTTGTTCTCTCTTTTTATTTTTCTTCTGGTTCTGAGATGTTTTCCCCCATGCTCATCATGCCCAGATTTTCCATTTTTCACCTAAGATGTACCTATTAGACTAACCTTAATTGTGGCTTATTTCAGCCACAGGACTCACGATCTTCTACCTTCCCAAGCAAGTTAAGATAACACACTGATGTCTTGTTGTCAGAGGTTATTAGTATTACCTTAAAAGCAACAACAAAAAGGCAATGTGAACACTGCAGTGTATTTTACATTCAGCAGATTCATGGATAGACTGTTAACCTATTTTTGGTCAGCCTCCCACCTTTAGCAAACTGAAAAGCAGCCTAGCCTGAACAGCTTGTGCCTTCTATAGACACAGAAGTCAACAGATACTTCCACCATACCATGACTTAGCTATTAGTGAGGTGTTGAGAAGAAGTATTTTGATCAAATTCCATTCCCAGTAAACCAAGAGAAAAGGACTTGGATTTGAATCTTACATTGGCAGGCCAGGATCACAGAGTGTTCATATTTAACTATGGAAAAATACACCTGACTGTAGACAAGGAGAAGCATATGTAAGGAATGAGCAGGCATAATCCATAATGTAGCAAATGACATTATAAATTCTATGCCAGTTGCTATTTCCAGCAGTCAACATAGTCATGTAGAGAAACTGTGCCTTTGAAATGGTGAATCAGTTGGACTCCTCTTTAACAGCACTGTTACTAATCCACCTAGGGAGATGGATGGTAGGCATCAGAGAGGTGGGTAATGCATTTATTAGTCATTGATGTAAATGTTAATGCAGTTATGCCTTTTAAGAAGCTGGGTTTGGATAAAATAATTGTAACTTGTCAAGAGTAATTTAATTGCTGCTGGAAGCCTCCCTGTAATGGTGCATTCCTTCATGCCGCCTGAGGAGATGGCTGTCAGAGCACTCTGTGACCACCAGTTTGGGGTTTTTTTGAACAAGCTGAGTCCCCTAAGACAAGGGCTGCATCATTCCAGTTGAAATGCAAGAAGCAGAGAATAAGCTGGAGTGGTTCTTCCTGGGTGAGATCAAATGTGGAAGGGTATCCTCTTTTTGCCCATGTTCTGAGGTTGATAGAATATGTGCATCTGGCTGGCAGAAAAGCATAAACCTGGTTCTTCACCTCTCCTCTGTGAGCAGCTGAACTTCTTGACACTTAGTGATGGCTGATTTATTAACTGGGTTTGACATGCATTTATTGAGTTAGCACAAGCAAAATCACATCTGCCAGCTTCTGCCACTGTGGATGAAAGTTAATGTGTTGAAGCGGGCTAACTTAAGCACAAAAATCCTGACTCTTCCAATTTCAAGGTTTACTCATTCCTGAAATCACAGCATTCCATATTATACATGTATTAGTTTTGCCTAATGTTTATTTAAATGTATTTATTCATAAATATAGTATCTAGTTCTATATATAGTGTCTTTGTATGTGCATATATGCAGCCTGCTACAGAATCACAACGCTGTTGATAGCAAACAGTACAGATATTTACAATCCAAATGAGCAAGCAAAGCGCGTTGTGCTGTTATGCTAACTTACCATTGGGAGTGTGTCATGCATGGCTGAACAACAGAGTATAAAAAAAGCTGAGAAAATGCTAAATGGTGCTGATAAACAAAAAGGTCCCTAAAGGCCAAAGGCTCAAACAGATTTATTCCACAGAAACGACAATCTGTGTCCAGCTCCCTGTAAAACAGGTGCTCTAATCTGTTAATCACTAATACTTAAATGCACATATATTTTTTAATATATTTATGACAGCACCCAAATTGTTTAGGCTCTGCTCAGCCATATGGAGGCATAGTATTTAAAGATATCACTGGCTTCAGAGATTCCCCATGGGAGGAGGAGAATACAAATTAAAACAGCCAAACATGGAAACATGTGAGAAGGGTAGCTGTCAGGGTGCATCACGTCAAGCTAAATACTTAGCTGGTTCTGAAAAATGTAGCACAGGAACAGTATGTCTACAGAAACTGCTGCTGAAATGCCCCTGTTCTGCCATCCCCACTCTTAATGAAAACCCTGCAAATGGGTGTTTAGTGAGTATCATTTTTAATCAAAATGCAAAATTAGCTTAGTTAAGAGTACTGCAGATAAAACTACTACAGTGCCCCCTCACAGGGAAAATGAAATGAAGAAAAGTTTTGGTAAAGATTCTGAACATGGCACCACCTGCAAGCCAGGGAGGCAGGAAGTAGCTGAGATGTCCATAGCTGCCTCTGATAAATAATACATTTTTTTCTGTATGTGTTTATTCTAAATTCCTAAACTGCTTTTGCAAATCTTGGGCTGATTTCTTGAATGCTAATGGCCCTATCACCTTCACCCACTGCAGGAGAAAAGGCTAATTTTTAGAAGAAAAACATGAATTTCTTGTCACATTTGACCAGGGAAGTGGCTGGGATCATTACCTGTTTCACAGATTGCTTTGAGGGTTGGAAGGAACCCTCAAAGGTCATCTTATCCTGTGCTCAAGGAGTCAGCAGGGACACCTCCAACTAGATCAGGCTGCCCAGGGCCCCATCAAGTCTGATCTTGAATGTCTCAAGGGACAGGGCATCAACCACACCCCTGGGCAGCCTCTTCCAGTGTTTCACCACTCTCATTATAAAGAACTTCCTCCTAATGTCCAGCCTAAATCTACTCTGCTCCAGCTTCAAACTATTGACCCTCATCCTATCACTACAAGCCCTTCTAAACAATCCCACCCAGCCTTCCTGTAGGTCCCCTTCAGAAACTGAAATGCAGTTATATGGTCTCCCCAGAGCCTTCTCTTCTCCAGGCTGAATAGCTTCAAGTTTTTCAACCTGTCTTCACAGGTGCTCCACGAGAGGTGCTTCAGACCTCTTGCCATCTTTGTGGCTCTCCTGTGGACCCACTCCAGCAGGTCTGTGTCCCTCTTGTGTTCAGGGTCTCATAGTTGGACACCAGCTAAGGTCTTATCAGAGCAAAGTGGAAGAATCACCTCTCTTGATCTGCTGCACACACTTCTTTTGATGCAGCCTAGGATGTGGCCTTCTGGGCCACAAGTGCCCATTGCTTGGTCATGTCCATCTGCTCATCCACCAGCACCCCCAAGCCCTTTTCTGCAGGGCTGCTCTTTCATCATCCCCCAGCCTGCACTGGCATTGACAGTTGCCCCAGCCTAGGTGCAGGGCCTTGTGCTTTGCCTTTTTGAACCTCACAGATTCTCCTCAGTCCACCTCTCCAGGTTGTCAAGGTCCTCTGGATGGCATCCATAGGTATCATCTGCTGAGGGTTTACTCAGTCTTGTTATTGGTATCATTGATGAAGGCATTGAACAGCACATTGAACTCATTTCATGGACTAAAAACATGTAAAAGAAGTAAGAGAGGTTTTAATCTTCTAGGTAAGGGATGGGATTTATTTGTTCTTTCACTTAATATTAGAAAACTCCTTTTCTAGAACTAAGGAACAAGACCAAAATAAACTAGATGTATTGTTGTGTAGGAAAATTTAGAACATCTTTCTATTGGCTTGGTAGAGTTTACTAGGGATACAACAAAATGAAAAGCATTTATCTCAAGACCAATATCCTTTCTGAGGTCTAGATAGGAGGGTTTTTTATTTGTGAGTTTAACTGAAAAGAGAATATATCAGAAGTAATTCCATATTTAGGTATTGAAAAATCAAACCCACCTCTCATTCCCCAGTATGTACCAGATGATTAATATGTTGTTGCAAAATATTGAGCGTTCAACTTTCCTCTTACAATGTCATTCCTTTTCCTTTATTACAAAAGAAGAAGCGTGGTTCTTTGAATGTAGCTGAGGCTTTCTGGCATCCAATATCACATTTTCCATGTGACAAATTACCACATTTATGTGAAGACTGAGTAAGGTTGCTGCATCTTGAGTGTTTACGTGTTATACTTGAAGTTGAATATGAAAGGATTTATAGTAAATGAAAGGAGATTCCTAAGGTAGAAGGCAAAGAGGAAGAACACAAGGCTCTAAGAATGGTTTTGGTTGGGAGGGCCCTTAAAGATCATCTAGTTCCAAACACCTTCCACCAGACCAGATTGCTGAAAGCCACATCCAACCTGGCCTTAAAAGCCTCCAAGCAGGCATTCACAACTGTTCTGGGTAACCTGTTCCACTGTCTCACTACACTCACAGTAAAGAATTTCTTCCTATTATCTAATTTATCCAATTTCAGTTTTAAACCATTATGCCTTGTCCTGTCACTGCATGCCCTGATGATATGTCCCTCTCTATCTTTCCTGTAAGCCCCTTTTAGGTATTGAAAGGCCACTATAATATCTCCCCAGAGCCTTCTTGTTCTCAAGTTGAACAACCCCAACTGTCTCAGCCTGTCTTTGTAGTGGAGGTTCTCCAGCCCTCTGATTATCTTCATGGCCCTTCTCTAGACCCCCTCCAACAGTTCCATATCCTTCCTGTGCTGGAGGCTGCAGAGCTGTAAATGCCACGTTCACACACTCCTTAAACATCTCTGGGGATGGTGAGTCCTCCACTGCCCTGGGCAGCTCATTCCAATGTTTGAGAACCCTTTTAGTGAAGAGATGCTTCCTAATATCCAGCCTAAACTTCCCCTGGTGCAGCTTGAAACCATTTCTACTAATCCTGTTGCTTGTCATCAAGGAGAAGAGGCCAGCTCCCTCCTCACTCTAACCTCCCTTCAGGCAGTTGCAGAGAGCCATAAGGCTCTGAAACTTCAGAGAAGCCCAAGAACTCTGTGACCACCTCTGCTTCTTTAAGTCACAGTGACAAATTAGTGATCAAAAGTTCCCACAAAGGCTAAGCAGCCCTCACTTTTCAGACTGCCTCCTTACAGCCAAAGCATGTATTTGTTTGCGTATTTTAAGGTGAAGTTGGCGCTTTTTCCCTCAACATTGCATAAATAGATGCTGCCCATGTTCATGAATTTCAGTTTTAATTCATGTTGGGCCGTAAAGATGACTTAATTAGAAAATATGTTGTGTGAATTCCAGCTTGTGCTACTGAACTCTGAACCTATTACTGTTGTGTTTGTGACTACTAGCACATGACGTTGTAATTAGCAATAAACTGTCTTCTGCAGAGGGTATAGGTATAATGTGCCTGACTTTGCATGGAAGAGCCTCAAGTTAGTTATATTGCTGGACAAAGAAATTTTAACTTCCATCCCTTACACAAGGTAGATTTGTTGTGTTACCAAGTTGTTAGAAGTGCCAGATGGTTTCATTTATTTTCTTTTGTGGTATCTAAAAGTCAGGTCTGTGCTTGCTAGTTGGGCTTAGTTTTGCATAGCTCTTTAGCCTATTTGTAGAGGTCTCATCAACAGCAAGAAAAATTAATACTGGAGCCAGTGGAATACATACTGAATACCTGCAAAATGGTGACTCATTGCATTCAGGTTGGAATACATTTGCCCAAAGTAGGCTGTGAGGGGAAGGTAGTGATGGGAGAGTTTGTAATTCCCCAGGATAATAAACTATCTGAACTGTTCATGGTTAAAATAAGAACAGTATGACTCTCAGTGCTACAATAAGGTTTCACATAAACTTTGTGATAAAACTATGCTTGTAGGGGGAATTTGGCTGTATTTAGGGCATTATGCACGTAAAACCTGCTTGATTAAGTTTGAAATGTGTGTATGAGAACCTGATAAATGTAAGTCCCAGGTGACTGGAGGGAAGGAAGAAGGACAATGTCAGGAAGGAACAGTATGAAAAAAACTAGGAAAAAATGATAAATCCTGAAATGAATAATGCAGTGCCTAGAAAAAGCCAAGGAAGTGAGAAAATAAGTGAAGTGGCTATCAAAAATCATGGTGATGAGTTTCTTTAAAGACAGACAGGGAAAACTATGGTTTGAAATAATAGCAATCAGGGTCAGCAAATGTTTGTTGGAATGCTGCAATATTTATAGAAAACAAGCTATGGCATGATTAGAAAGGTCTTTTCAACAAAGGCTTAAAATCCTCCATGATTTGTTTGGATGATGAAGAAAAGTCACAGAATAAACAAGAAACTTGCCAAGGACTCCTGAAAATCATAGAATCATTAAAGTTGGAAGAGATCTCACAGATCATCAAGTACAACCTGTCACCCAGCACCTCATGACTACTAAACCATGACACCAAGTGCCACGTCCAACCCCTTTTTGAACGCCTTCAGGGATGGTGACTCCACCACCTCGCTGCGCAGCACAATCCAGTGACGAAAGACTCTCTCGGTGAAGAACTTTCTCCTCACCTCGAGCCTAAACTTCCCCTGGAGCAGCTTGAGACTGTGTTCCCTTGTTCTGGTGCTGGTTGCTAGAGAGAAGAGATGAACCCCTTCCTGGCTACAACCACCTTTCAGGTAGTTGTAGAGAGCAATGAGGTCACCCCTGAGCCTCTTCTCCAGGCCAAACAATCCCAGCTCCCTCAGGCTCTCCTCACAGGGCTTGTGCTTGAGTCCTCTCCCCAGCCTCATTGCCCTTCTCTGGACATGTTCAAGAGTCTCAATATCCTTAAACTGAGGGGCCCAGAACTGGACACAGGACTCACAGTATTGTCTAACCAGTGCTGAGTACAGGGCACAATGACTTCCCTGCTCCTGCTGGCCACACTATTCTTGATGCAGGCCAATGTAAGTGAAAGGGCAGAGATCACAGTACCATTACCTGCTTTGGACTTTAGGAGCTAGCCAGCCTCTGCTATTTGTAAGCTGAAAAATTCAAAGTGAAGACATAAAAGTTGAGGTAAGTATTTTTTTTTCACGTATCCCTGTTTATTAGGGATATTAAAATTCTAATCGTATTTTTGACGCAGGAGGGCTTCTTTCAACTTCTTCTGGGGCATGTAGTGATGGCTTCAGTTGACAGCATGCTAGAATAACTGGATTAAGCAGCTGAACCACTATGCTTACTTTCATGTTCTATTGAATGAATATTTCTAAAGCCTGCCCAAGGTATTGCTCCATCTGGTTCCACCTGACATTTTGAAACATGTTTCCTTTAATGTATTTAGTATAGATTTACAATCATCAGGCCAAAAGCAGAGGTGAGGTATAAATGGTGTGTATTTCACAGCTCTTTCTCCCATGTAGGCTATGCCCTTCAGCTCAGAGCTGATTTTGGTGTGGAGAATTTGAACTGTGCGTGTGTTATATGTCTTGCAGTGTGTTGAGAAACCCAAACGTTGCTTGAAAATGTGCACAAATCAAAGCAAGATGAAAATTACCTAAGAAGACCAAGTAAGCTCTGATATTGCTGAGGTTATTTTAAATTTCCTGCTTATTTATTTATCTTTAAAAAGAAAATCAGCTTTACTCTCTGTATTCAAATCAGTTTGCTTTGAAGCCTGAATTGAGGAATAATATGTTTCTACATAAATAAATGTTTAGAATGATTTAATGATTTCATGGTTCTTCCACTTGCTTTATTTGCTAAAAAAATAAATAAATATATATTTAAAAACATTCACTTCTGAGTTCCAGGAGTTTTAAATCCCCTCAATGGCCTATCTCTCTTTCATGCTATATTACCACTGCAAATATATATATAGTAAAAATATTTATCGGTGTTTGCATAGCACCTCTCATGCAGAGGGGTCCAGAAGTACTCAATAACCTTGAGAAATTATGATGCAGACTACATCAAGGCATACTTTCTCCCATCACTGAAATGCAGGCTGGATGTTTGGCTTGATAGAACAATCATCTACTCTGATCTGGCACATCCTGCATCCCTGTGTTACTGTAGGCTGCTCTGGGGAGGGTATGTATAGAATTGGAAATGATTTATTGTACTTTCTCTGAAACTTTTTATTTGGGGTTGTTAAATACAAATATATCAAAGCCATTTCTGTCATGGTTTTTCTATACTGTAAGAATTTGCTCTGCTTGACTAGAATATTGAGTGTTTGGCTGGAAGTATTACTGATCACTTACAGTTTTTGGATGAGTTAAGATACAATGCTGACCTTCATCTAGTAATTCTCCACTTTGGCCACAAACAAATGCCTGTGGAGTGTAAAGACATTAATAAGAACTGTCTGTCACCTTTCTCTGAAGTACTAAAGAATTGTTTTACAAAGTGAAATCGTTTTATAGGTTGCATTACTGGCTTTAGATGAGGCATACTCTCATTTTAGTGACTGTTACAACCCTGCTGCGAACTTAAGTATTCACCTATGCATTTCAATGAGACAGTGAATGTCTTGTAGTAGTTCCTGTACAGATTCAGTATGGGTGTTTGTCCATATTCTCAGAAGATTATAATCTAAATAGGCTAGACACTGAAGCAAATAGTTAGTATTTAAATAGGCTACATACAGATAATATGCTGAATAGCAGTTCTTGATACATATTGGTGCTGTAGTTTTGCTTATTACTTCCTCCTATGTTTCCACAATCTCTGTGCAATTGCAGAGTAGATTTGCCCATGATTGCTACAAGAAAAAGTAATACATGAGAAATTAAAACTATTAATACAGGCATCAGTTAGACAGCATGAGCTCATTCTTTCCAATTTCACTTGTACATGAATTTGGTCCTATTCTATGGGTATTTCTTCCTTCCCTTTTAAGTAGTTTTCAGTCTCCATTCAAAGTAAGCCTCTGCTCCTGTTGCACATTAATCCTGGTTACTGGGTTCTGAGTGTTGAGCACACTGAAATGATCTGAGTGCTTGGGAGCATGTCTGCTGCTCTATGTATGCTTTGCTCTCATGGGAATGCATCAAAGAGATGAAGCAGGCTACCTGTAGAGTTCATAAGTTTTCTGTACTTCAAGCCATTTGGTGTTTCCAAGGGGTCTTTTCAACGTGTAAAGTAAGAGTTATATCAACTGGAATTACTCCTCACATTTTGTCCCTGTCTCCCATTCTAGCAAGAGTTAGTTTGAGTAGCAGTGCTTTGTTTTTCAGCATTCTGATGATGAAATTTCCTGATTTATTTTTAAGTAACCCCACTGTCTTATTTTTTCTGTATCAATTTAAGTACAAGAATATCTGCAACACATGTACACTCTCATCAGACTTTACAGCTGAATAAAAACCATAGAAATTTGCAGCACTTGGGCTGACACAATAAGTTATTTCCATTTCAAACACTGTCATCCCTCAATAAATTGATGCAAACTATATGATTCTAAATATTTTGTTACTGCCACCTGGCACTGATCTTTTCTCCTAGTTTTTGTAGGAAGAAAGTAATGTCATGACTCTCTGTGGATGCAGAATGCAGAAAATGACCAGGTACCTGCAGCCTTTGTTTTCAGACGTAGCTGACTTCTAGACTCTGTTGTCAGGAATAAATAATATGGTGGCATTTTTGTAGGCTGAGCCAGAAAGTATCTCTTATTTTAAGACAAAGGAAAATGACAGCTACTGTTCTCAGAAGGAAAGCTTAATCAAAGCTTAATTCCCTCTTATAATTAAGTCTTCAAAATTGATACATAACACATTCAAGCATGGCATTTTTACTTTAATTAATGTTCTAAGGACTGAAAGAGTTAGTCTGATTTAAAAAGTAGAGTAATCCAAGCAAAACTTCAAGAACCATGCCAGAAATTCTCTGCCTGTGATGCTACAAGAGCAACAGAGGCTCCAAAAGTTATGGCAGCAATAGAGTAAGAAGAAAATACAACCTTCTGAAAGCCACAGAGGTTCTTCCCTCTGTGATTCTTGCAAAGGAAGCTGGGAAACAGGGCTGGAGGTTACATGGAGAAGGACTGGAACAAGACCTTGACTCTTATTGCATTGCACTGAATTCTTCCTGTTTGAAAAGACATTCACACTCATGTTACATCTGATATTACCCTTGTAAACAGGACAATGGACCTTGATGACAATCATTCACAAGGGTAACTTTTTTTCTCTATATTCTCAGTGGCACAGCAAAACAAAGCACATATTTTACCCCTATGGTTCTGGTGCCTTCATCCTTGCTGTCTGTTCAAACAACAAAGTCAATATAACATTAAGTATATACATAGGTACAGATTATGTGATACAAATCATATGTTAGCATGCACTGTGGTTTTGCCTGGGTATTTGTCTCCCAAAGTTCTCCATCTGTTCTCAAGTACTTTCCATCTTGACTCACAACGAGTCTGGGATCATGCAATAATTGTACAGAAATTGTTACAGAACATACAGGAAAATGGGAGCTCTGTGTGCCACCAATAGTAAATAAATTCTTTTAATAGAAAATCAGAGAGAACAACTGAGAGCTGACTGAGCAAAGTCCTTTCTTCTAGATTCTAGCAAATTTCAAACATCACTGTCTTTGAGATGCAATTTCAAGATTCATTTCTCCTTGAATCCTAAAGGTTTGTATATTATTTGGATGTAGGATTTCATATTAACATGTTGATGCAACACCTAAATTGTTTTCATAATGCATTCCAGGAAAGGAGCATACTGTGCCTAGAGCTCAGTAAAAATAATAATTCTTTGATGTATCATAGTATCAGTCAGGGTTGGAAGGGACCACAAGGATCATCTAGTTCCAACCCCCCTGCCATGGCAGAAACACCCCACATTAGATCAGGCTGGACAGAGCCTCATCCAGCCTGGGCTTAAACACCTGCAGGGACAGGGCCCCAACCACCTCCCTGGACAACCCATTCCAGGGCTTCACCACTCTCATGGTGAAGAACTTCTTCCTTACCTCCAGCCTGAATCTCCCCACCTCCAGCTTCATTCCATTCCCCCTAGTCCTATCACTACCTGAGATCCTGAGAAGTCTTTTCACAGCCTTCTTGTAGGCCCCCATCAGATACTGGAAGGCCACAGTTAGGTCACATGTACAGATATCAGGTGGATATTCTCCCCAGAATTGTTTCAAGGATGTCTCCTGTACAGGGCTTTGAAAAGTTTCTGCTTTAGAACTAGACTGCACAAATGGATGACAGTGCTGAAAGGAACCAGAATGCTTTCCCAGTTTCACCAAGATGATTTATGCAGTAAGAGGTATAGCTTGTTCCTAACTAAGATAAGTAAGAGTACTTAGGAAGCAATTTCTTGGAAAGGACTGAAGAGTTAGAAATACACCATAAAGCATTGGCTGCTTGCTGTTCTTGAGAAACCGACATATCTGTTTGTCTCACTTGTTCTGATGCCTATTTCTTGAGTTACAGACAATTGAGCATCTCTGACTTTACCAGTTCCTTTCAGCAGAGATAATTTGTGTTGGTTTTACACTCTCTGAACAACAGCAGATTATCTCAAATTGCTGGAGAGAAAAGAAAAAAAAAAAGAAAGGAAGTATTTTGACTAAGTGATATTTTCTAGTTCTAGTAGTTGCTTTCAAGTTAAGCAATAAATCCTTCTTTATTTTAGGATATGTGATGCGATGGTTTGAAAGTAAAACTGTATGTGCTGGTTGTGTTCTTGGAAACAGCAGAGTCAGTTTCAGATAATGATCAGAGGAGAACAGAGCTGTATTACAGAAGGCAACAAAAGTATTTTCTCTTGAATCATATTTACATGACTGCACTCACATAGAAGATTGTTACTTGTGTCCTTCCCCACCAAATAGTGGTTATGTGGTTGCAGTGTACTCTGCTGTTTGCATCTGCCCCAGCTCTTTGTAGAATAGAATAGAATAAACCAGGTTGGAAGAGACCTTCAAGATCATCGCGTCCAACCCATCATCCAACACCACCTAATCAACTAACCCATGCAACCAAGCACCCTATCAAGTCTCCTCCTGAACAACCTCCAGTGATGGTGACACCACCACCTCCTCAAGTAGCCCATTCCAATGGGAAATCACTCTTTCTGTGTAAAACTTCCTCCTAACCTCCAGCCTAAACCTCCCCTGGTGCAGCTTGAGGCTGTGTCCTCTTGTTCTGTAAAGGCAGCTATTTGTATGAACAGATAGCCAGGATTAGACAGTATTGTTATCCTGCGTTGTACTTGATGATTCTGCCACTGCTGATGAGTTGGAAGAGCTTCCAACTTGTGAGCAGTCTCTAACAAGAAGTTAAAATCTGTACAGCCATCTTATAGCATTGCAGTTCAGTTGCTATTGTCAGTTGTTGAAACTTAACTGATTTTGGGGTGGGACGATCTCTCACGACTGTTGCAGACACTTCTTCTTAATTTATTTGAATATATATATGTGTCTGTATGCGTATATATACATTTTAAGCATCTAAGCTTTAACAATCAGAAGGGAAAAAAAATCATTGTAGTTACTTGAATTTTTGAAAATTTAATGCTAGCTTGGAGCCTTTGTCCTTGTTTTTGTTCATTTGAACCCTGAGTAGCTCATAAACTTGTGTTACTGAGAAATGAACCAGGAGTGATACTCAAACTCTGAACCCCTATTGCTAATCAGAATCTGTCTGTCAGAACTCTGGCCTCAGAAACAAGTGCCAGCAGATTTAATTTCTTTGGTGAGATCTGTACCCGAGATTCTTCACTTTGAGTGGGCTAGGAAGGTAAAAACATTGTGTTTTATTTCCCTCTCTCTCATTTTCTAACAATTGTCAACATTGTAGAAAGTTGAAACACTGAACAGAGGTGACTCCATTCTATCTTGCCTAGCTGGGGTCTCAGAGAAAGGGCTCTAATTTATTTTTCCATCCTAAAGTAATTCTGATTCTTGCTGACAGAAAGCATTCACATTCTCCCAGCACAGCAGCTCTGGGCCAAATCAGTTCACGGCTGCATAGAGAGCGTTCTCTTGCTGAATGGCTGGAAATGCTGTGTGTAGCAGCAAGCAAATTCAGTCTGGATCCACCCTACCAGCACAATACAGATATAAAGTATTGTTTAGTCATTCTGAGCTTGTAATAAAGACGTGGCATAAATGCAGAATACACTTAAGAGCGTTGTGCTTAAAGCCCAGCACCACACATCTTGCTGTCTTCCCCCCAATAGTGGAATATGGAGGAGGAATGAAAGAACAAAAAGATAAAACCTGATAGGATGAGATAAGGACAGTTTAATAGGAGAGAAGAAGCAATAGTAACAATAATAGTAGTAAAAGAATACATAAAGTGAACAATATGGAATGCAATGGCTCACCACCCAAACATTCTAAGATTCCCTTATTCTTTGGTACCTCAGTAATAGCACTTCCATTACATGATACACATACCCCTCAGAATTGCCCCAAAGGAGTTTGGCCCAGAGAAATTCTTTTACTCTGCAAGGGGCTTTAGTTTGGAAGCAGTTTGAAAGGAATGCAGAATGAAATGCATTTCCAAATATACCTCTGGAATATGGTGCCTTTTGTTAGCTAATTGATACTATAAAAGGTAAGAGGTTAAGATCATGCAGACGAACGTGCAAGTAAAGCCTCATCAAAGGGAAAACAGCAAATTAGCTGTTTCCTGAAATTTGCTATGACAAAATGGATTTGGACAACAAAGATCATGCACTGCTTCTGGCCTTTGTAGAAATTACAACAAATGAATCAGCTGCTAATCCAGCTCTAGAGGGAAGCTGATTGTACAGATGACATTTTGAATAAGTGACACTGGTGTTTAAACCACAGGGACAGCAGTGGACTTTCCTATGAAGTGCTTACTGATTATTTTGATCACCTTGCTGTAGTATGCTGTCACTTAGAATAGAGCTCCATTTCACCAAGTACCAGACAACCAAAATGTGTGTTAAACATTTTGGTTTTTAAATATTACTTGTAAGCATTTCTGAGGACTGTGGCACTGTGGAAGTAAAGCTCCTGAAGCTGTAGTTATGTAACTCCACTGAGTTCTTGTCACACTGGGCAGCTCTGGGTTTGTTGGTTTGTTTATTCATCTAAAATATGTGACTCCAGTTATTTGAGAGACCATTGCACTTCAGGGTGTAGAGGACTAAGGGAGAAGAAGAGGAAATAATTCCACAACAGAAGTGACAGCTGAAAATAGCAGATTCTTCTTAGGAAGTTTGTATGTACTTATAACACAAGATGTCCTTTTGCTTCATCTTGCTTATGACCTGCTAAGAAAATTTTTGATAAGTAGCTGCTCTGAATAGTCTGGATATTGTTTAGTTTCTTCCAGTGGAAATTAGAGAGATGCTTTCTAATAGCATCCTACAGAGAGTTCATATCTCATGGGAAAACTGCTAATTCCAGATTTCCCAGTTTCTGACAAACAAACAAATAGGGAAAATTTTCTATGCTCTATTTAGGAAAAATAATATTAAAATATACAAATACTATCTTTATTAACAATTCAAAACTCTTCTGAAGGCATAGGATTTTGGGATGGAAATGATTTTGTCTGCCACAGAGAGAATGAATTGAAAGCCAACAAATTTGTGCACCTTTACTTCTGGAATTTGCTATATATCTTAAAGAATAAACCATGAGCCTTCAAAGTTATTAATTTTGACTGCACAAGCCTACTGAAACTGTGACCACAGTGAAGCTGATAGCAAAGCTACCAAATTAATGTAAGACATCACTCTGAAAGCAAAGGGTTTTCCAACCCGGTTTATTCTATTTCTACCACTGCACATCAACCTGCCCTTGTTTGAGTAGGGGAGAGAATATGCTTCAATGGCAAGAGAGGACAAGCTAGGTATGTGGCAGAGACTGTTCCTCTTAAGAAACAATGTCAAGAGTGATGGAGTGGAGGAATAATACAATTTTTAAGCATTAGATGGTTGAGAGAACTGTGTCAGGCTTCATCTTGGAAGCCGCCTTCTCCTTGCACTTATGTTGTGGAGCCACATCCTAACTTGAGGATGCCCTTCCAGGGAGCATAGTGTCCAGTTGTGGGACTGGCACTCATCTGACCAGGGGCAGGAGGAAAATGAGCCCAGCTGGTGTTGCTTCTTCACATCAGAGGGATGTTAAGTTGCTGGAACGTGTCCAGAGAAGGGCAACAAAGCTGGGGAGGGGTCTGGAGCACAGCCCTGAGAGGAGAGGCTGAGGGAACTGGGGTTGCTTAGCTGGGAGAAGAGGAGGTTCAGGGCAGACCTTCTTGCTCTCTACAACTACCTGAAGGGCTTGTTTAGCCTGGAGGGGGTTGGTCTCTTCTCCCAAGTAACCAGCACCAGAACAGGAGGACACAGTCTCAAGCTGTGCTAGGTGAAGTTTAGGCTGGGTGTTAGGAAGACATTCTTCCCAGAAAGATTGGCCATTGGAATGGGCTGCCCGGGGAGGTGGTGGAGTCACCATCACTGGAGGTGTTTAAGAAGAGACTGGATGGGGCATTTGGTGCCATGGTTTTATTGATTAGATGGTGTTGGATGATAGGTTGGACTCGATGATCTCACAGGTCTTTTCCAACCAGGTTAATTCAATTCAATTCAATACTTCTAGGACTGAGTACTTCTAGGTGTTGTGGTGATCTTGACCAGTGCCAGAAAGCATCTGTAGAGGTTTGCTTACTGTTTGAGGAGCTGAGATAATGACACTGTTTCTGAGAATATAGTATTGGAGCTTTTTATAGTTGTGGAATTACTTTTTCTGTTAGGTATAAAAGAATCCAAACAATGGAACATCTGTTCTTTTCTACTTACTCTTCAACACAAAGGATGCAAGATAATTATTGGGGTGTAATTATTAGTCCTTAGCTATTTGTGCACAAATTCCTTTTAATATCAGCCTTAAACCAAAGTCAGTTAGAGCCTTGCTGATACCATTAAATATCAGTGGGTTAACTTAATTGTTTTAGGACTAGGGTTTTGAATAGTTATTTACATTAAAACAATCTTGCCATGTTTGAACCAGTGGCAAACTGCTCTTCAACTAAATAGGAAAGGGCTTTCAGTCTGCCCATCGTGTTTCACAGAGGGGACTGAGGACTGCATCTTGGGTTTGAGGAACAAAAGGCTCCTGAGTAAAAAATGTTCACTTACGGGCAAGCAGTTTGTTTAGAATGAATTCAGACAATAACAGAGAAACTTGTAGATGGTGCCATAGTAAGGCTAATTCTTTCAAATACCTTTTATTAATGTTTGTGTCGAATTATATTTTTTTCAATCAAATCACTTTTCTTACATTTTCAATCAAAGCAAAAGATTTAAAGGGCATATTTACTTGAAAGTGCTAAGGTTTGTGTAACAAGTTTCTGATCCTTAGAACTTCTGAAAGAGTTTAGTGAAAAAAAAAGAAAAAACAAAAACATGAAACAGGCTTGAATTATGTCTTAAATTAAGAGTCTCTAAGTGAAAAGTTCAGTTGTGTGTTTACCTAACAGCATTTATGTGAATAAAAGACTAAGCAAATAAGTAAAATGCATACTCTCCCTTGCAAAGACTGACTTCTGATTCCCAAGTTACTGTCTCCACTTGTTTTATCTCAAACCCTGCATTTGATTACATAGACAATATCATCATAGTATCATTCAGGGTTGGAAGGGACCACAAGGATCACCTAGTTCCAACCCCCCTGCCATGGGCAGGGACACCCCACACTAGATCAGGCTGGACAGAGCCTCATCCAGCCTGGGCTTAAATACCTCCAGGGACGGGGCCTCAACCACCTCCCTGGACAACCCATTCCAGGGTTTCACCACTCTCATGGTGAAGAACCTCCTCCTCACATCCAGCCTGAATCTCCCCACCTCCAGCTTCATTCCATTCCCCCTAGTCCTATCACTGCCTGAGATCCTGAGAAGTCCTTCCCCAGCCTTCTTGTAGGCCCCCTTCAGATACTGGAAGGCCACAATATAAACATAATCAGATTATAAACATGAAATGGACCTTAAACTCATCTATGATTATTAATTTGAAGTAGTGTAACTCCAATTATGTAAGTATTTTTCTGGTCCTAGATTAAACATACATCACTTGCTTATCAATTTTGTTTTATACAAGTGCAGATTAAATGTGGAATTTATGTATTCTTCCCGTTGACTGCTCCCACACTTAATACTGAAGAAGGCTCCTTTCCCATTTGTACAAAATCTGC
This sequence comes from Melanerpes formicivorus, assembly GCF_026170545.1. Lineage (NCBI taxonomy): Eukaryota > Metazoa > Chordata > Aves > Piciformes > Picidae > Melanerpes > Melanerpes formicivorus. The sequence goes on along the minus strand of NW_027142389.1, from coordinate 628,667 downwards.
TCTCTCAGTGGTTGCCAGGCTTTTGTGGTTCTAACTTGGCTAAATAGTGCCTCAAACATCAGACCATATAAACGATTGCAAAGCACTGTCTGTAAAGTCTCTTTCTCAGCTGGCTGGGCAGGGATTTCTCATTTCATACATCATTCACAACTTACTGCAGTGATTCCACAAAGTTACCCATGAGGCTTAAAACACTTAATGGAAAAGAAAAACTTTCTTCTGCTTTGGGATACTTTCCCCCCCCCCTCTCTTTTTAGTTCTGCAGTTTGCTTTGTGCCTGCCCCTGTTGGCAGTACTGATAGAGCTTCAAGAGAATGTGTATGGCAGTTGTATTTGCTGAAAATCTTCTTAGGTTTCTTAGTAGCAAGTGGTTGCAACAAAAGCAGCAGCAAGTAGGAGCAGCTTTCTCACTTGAAGGGAAAAAGAGCCCAAACAGGATTTGATTCTGACAAGATAGTTAAATGATGGCTTTGAACAGTTAACTCCAAGTGTGCCTCCATGGCCCAAGACAACCAAACTTTCCATTGTGGAACAAATGACTGCCTCCAAATAGTCATTTGTCTTACAGAGCTGATAAACTACAGAGCAAAGTCATATGGTGTGTACCTCATAGAAAACACTGAAAGCAAAGATATTTTGACTTGCAGGAGTTACAGCATTAAACCCATTAGTTCTCTTCCACATTCTGGTATGGTTTTCACTCACAGCACTCATTGTGCTGTCTATTTCAGTTTTTCTAAGAATTTGATTTTGCAGTTTATGGACTATATTTTAATTTTGTTAGTGTAAGGAAGTCATGAATCAGCAGCTGAGTATCTTTCTTACTGCAGAAATTATATAGAGCAGTAGGAACTCCAGGCAACATAATTAACAGATTTTTTTGCCACTCAGAACTGTGAAGATGCTGTGTACAGGAGGGAATAATATATATATAAAGAAACATGAAATTCCTTAAAGTTGGACTTTTAACGTTAGTGATTCAGAACTTTACAGAAATCACTGGAATTAGTTCACTGAAGCTAATGGACATTTCTGGAACTATGCTGCTGTAAATGAATTTGGTATTTCTAGGTAGGCAGTTAACATGGAGCCATTTTATTCTTAAAGGAAAAAAAAGAAAACTCTGAGGCTTGATTCTGTACTGCAGTGCCACCATTTTTCTTTCCAAGGCCTAGTACAAAGTAGTACTGACTTTGCAGTTTCAGTTCAGCTAAGGGGCTCTAAAAGCAAAGCTCTCATTTGTTATTAACATAGCATACCTGTAGTCAGATTGATGGCTCTTTAGTGCAGTCATTATAGGATTTTGAATAGGTCTCTTGTAGCTGCTGATAGTAGTTGAAGTGTCAGATGCACTTCATTTATGTCAGAAGATCATTCCAGATGTTCCTGCAAGCCTGTGTATCTCTGTATACTTAGGGAGATTTTACAATAATGTGTTAATTATGCTGTAGCAAGCACTTTGGTTCCAGCAGTCTCTATTTTACATTCCCTCTTTTTTATTCTAGTCCACAGGGACATGATATTGCCCTGGATAATAAATGACAGATAGATTGTTATAGACTGTAAGGGCTAATGGATTGCTGACAAGCGTGGACCATCTTCAGCATCCTCTGATTGTCTATTTATAATCCATAAAAATCCTTAGCAGTCAAACTTTGCATGACCTATTATCAGCCACTAATACTTTATTAATCCTCTAAACAACATGTTCTTTGAATATGAGATATTACCATATTACACTTCAGCATGTACAAAGCAAAGGATTCCCCCCCCCCCCCCCTTTTTAGTCTGACATATTAGTGTTGTGATTGCTTTTAGTCTCATTTTTATCTATCCAGATAAAATTTTGGTTTAACTATAAATGCTTAAAATCAAATGGTCTCATTCAGTTGATGAGTAGCATCATTGAGCTTCTCTCCTAGATTTCATTTATGAATGTTCATGTCCAAAGTGCTTTGTTTTCCTTTACATTGTTGGAGCTTTTAGTACTGCATCACCCTGATGTTTAGCACTATAAAGCTACTGCCTCATTGAACTCAGCTGGCAGATATTAATTTGTAAGCCTCTGAAACAGCAGTGCTAAATTCAACAGTATCGATGTTAATGTGTTCTTATTTCATCTGTTCTTATGGCTGAAATAATGAAGGTTTAAATGATAATCCCTTGGATGTAACATGCATTCCTCAGTACCTAAGCCAGCTGTTCTGCAGGACAGCAGCCTTATATATCATTCTTTGAATTATTTTATGCATGCATCTGCATGCTTAAGAAACAATAATTCATTATTAGTTTCCACCATTTTCACATGTCCTTATGTACAGATCTGTTAAGATCATCCATATGGAACAACCAGGCATAGGGTGCTCAGAGCCTGTGTGCTGCAGAAATTCCACCAGAATTGGAAAAAAATAGCACTATAGAATTTATTAATTTATTTTGCCACCTTATTTTACAGCACTTAATTATTCATATAAATGAGGCAGAATTATTGTGAAAAATCCAATAAAAAGTTCAATTAAAGCCCTAAATTAAAACTTTAATCAGAATCCTCAACAGCACAAAACCTGATTTGCATATAGTCTCATTGAAAAATGTTTTGGGTAAGATGAGCATTGCACTTTTGTGCAGTCTCAGCTCTATTCGTTATTTCTGCTGCATAAGTGGTCATATATCATTTTATTGATGACAATTTTCTCTGCAGCTGCAGTTCCTTTAAAACAGGAATCAGTAGCTCTCCATCTTCATACCAAGAATTCAATAGCTGCTTCTTTTTCATAAGAGTAGTATTTGCATCAAGTAGGAACTCCAGAGAGTGTTCCAAAGTTTCTGAACAGTAGGAAGAGTGAGTTGATTGAGATCACGGGATGTCAGGGGTTGGAACGGACCCAAAGAGATCATCAGGTCCAACCCCAATGCCAGAGCAGGACTGTACAGTCTAGCTCAGGTCACAGAGGAATGCATCCAGATGGGCCTTGAAAGTCTCCAGAGAAGGAGACTCCACAACCTTTCTGGGGAGCCTATTCCAGTGGTCTGTGACCTTTATAGTAGAAAAGTTCCCCCTTGTGTTGAGGTGGAACCTCCTGCCCTGCAGCTTACATCCATTGCTCCTTGTTACAAAGGAGCAAACATTGTTCTTGTTACAAAGATTCCTGCACATGACCTTTTGGCTACACTTGTGATAGGAGGAAGTTTGACTAAGAGTAACGATTTGTGAGTAGAATAAGCATAATGGAGTAAATGAAAAGTACATCTCTTTGTTGGTAGTTATGTGAGAAGTTGGTTATTTCAGAATGGAAAATCCTCTAGCATCCTTGTGGTTTGGTGTGACAGAACTCACTGGATTCCTTCTCCAAAGCACCCTAGCTTATGGTTTTTGTATGGCTCTGTGTCCCATCATTCAAATAATTCTGCAGCTCCCACAGATAAGTTGCTCAGCAGGAGAGAGAATATCACTCTCACCTCTTTTCATCTGGCAGCAATGCAGGAGGCTCGGTTGATCAACATCTGTAATGAGGGCTATAAGAGTACACAGATATTTGAATCAAAGGGTAATCTCTCTCTTTTATGTAACTGCAGAGGCTCACATATCACTAGGTTATTCTCTGCACTTACTATAAATAATTCGCCCCATCTGAGTTAAGCACTTTGCAGCCATTGCCTTTAAATTATAAGATGATCTATCCCACCTCCACCTCTGTGCAGTTCCCTGATCTGAAGTTGCTGATTTCCACTCAGCTTCAGCTGCAGATTTATGGTCATGGTATTACATTTTTTTATCTCGAGGGGACAAGGCATTTTTTTGTATCAAACAGAATTTGTATTTAGTGCAACATTTCATCATCACCAGTTTTTATACTTTGGAAAGTGTAGTGCCCAGCTGAAAAGATGAACTTTTCACTACTTATTGAATAGCTTAGAACTGTGGCATGGATGGGAGTGAGTGCAGTTTCCTCTGAAGGAGTTTCAAATAGAACTGGGTGTCCATGTTTTGTATGTGCTCAGATGACTGTTTGAGTGGTATCTGACTGGCACACAAGGCGCAGGATGGAGATTTCACCTCAAAACCTTGTTTTACAGCTATGTCTATAAAGATACTTGGATGCTAGGATGGAGATTTCACCTCAAAACCTTGTTTTACAGCTGTGTCTATAAAGGTACTTGGATGCTATGATGCAGAATGTGTAGACATTCATAGAGGGCTGGGAAGCCCTCAGCACTTCAGTATCTGGAGTTCTCAGGGTTAAGCATTATCCTGTGACTCTGACTTTGAGCCCACTCCTGTAGCTACACAGCTGTGGAGTTTGAAATTAGTACTATGTTTTATTGTAATGTTAGGCCACAAAGGAAAATAATGCCTAGAAATATGAATACAGCAAAAGTTCCTGGGAAAAGGGGATTAGTGAAGAACCATGAGGTGGTGCCAGGAAAACTAAAAATCTGCTTTAAGCTACTCAAGTTGGCAGCATTACAGACCTTTGGAAAACTGATGAAACCCATTAGGAAAAAGTCAGCACAAACCAGCTGTTGGTGTGGGGCCGGTGTCATACACCCCACAATAATCTGATTTGTCTGAAGAACAAGACTTAACAGGGGTCAACATGCATTAGGGATGAATGAGAGACTTTTCACAGCTAGATTTTCATTTAACTTATTCCATAGGAGTAGATAGTAAAGAGAAGCATAGTTACCATTCTATCATGTGCTTGGAAGAACCAGCCTTTTGCAAGCAGTAGAGTATTAAAAGTCTTTAAGAGCAGTAGCACATGCACAGTATCCTATTCACAGTTAAAAAGCTCTCTACTTGAGTATATCTCTAACTTTGAAAAGAACTGAAGAGTGAAGTATCATAACATGATCTCTTGTCAAGCATTATTAAAAAAAACCCAAATGATAGAAAATTAGCAATGAAATTGTTTAAGAACTATTTACCTCTCTCTCACATGTGTAATAGCTCTTTCATTTATAAATCACATTATTCAAAACAGAGATGCCAGAATGTTTTTTCCTGCTCTTATAGTTTTCTTGCCAGGGGAAGTTTAGGAGAAAGTTCTTCCCAGAGAGGGTTGTTAGCCATTGGAATGTGCTGCCCAGGGAGGTGGTGGAGTCACCATCCCTGGAGGTGTTCAAGAGGGGATTGGACGTGGCACTTTGTGCCATGGTTTAGTCAGGAGGTCTGTGGTGACAGGTTGGACTTGATGATCTTTGAGGTCTCTTCCAACCTTGGTGATGCTGTGATATTCTTCTTCCCTTCACCTACCCATCTCTGTTTGGAGGCTATACTCAATCTACCATTTCACTTAGAATACACCAGAAATATCCTTTCCCCCCAAGTATATTAGTTTTCTTTTCCTGTGGATTTAACTCCAGCAATTTGTTATCATTCTGCTCCTGCTGCCTGTGACACCTTTCAGTTTGGCATCATTCTGCTTTTTTGTAGAAGGGGGTCATGAATTGTTCTGAGTGTCATTTTATCTATCTTATTCCCAGCCCTGAAAGGCTGTGAAAATATGTGAACTTTACTGCATCTATGAATCATTTACTGATAGCTGGACAAAACACCTGAACACAGCCTGTTCTCACTACGGAAAGCTTTATATCTTGCTGATCTTGTTTCGGAAAGGCTGACAACTGACTGGTGTGTGTGTGTGTCCTTGTCCTTAGGTGCTGAACAGTGTCAGGAGCTGCTCATCTGTGTGTCAGCTTGCTGTCATGGAGCCAATGTGAATGGTGAGCACACAGAGCACTGTATTTAACATCTCAGAGATGACAGGTTTATAATGTGCCTTTTCAGAGTAAGTGTTGGAGGTGAGAATGAACACAGCAGCACTGAGTCCTGTAGCTGTCTTTCCTTTGGTTATATTCCCTTCATTTAGCAGTACTTAACACATGCAATGTGACTTGCACTGAACAGTCCACCTCTGCCATGCCCTGGACACCATGCCAGTTTTCAATCAGGCACATTATGATAGTCACCTGCTGTGGTGAATTACCCCCAAATACACCTTTATGTGTCAGGCTTTGCAGTGCAGTTTCAGATGTCATCAGCCCCTTGTCATAGGCACTGCAGTAATCAGACAGATAAAGGGCAGAGGAGAGCATTCAAAAGGTAATGAAAAGAGTGAAATACAGAGCATACACTTCATAAAAGGAGTAAGGCAGTTGCTGTTATGATAGAAGGAATATACTGACAGCCAAAATAGAGATGAACCTCTTAATGCTTCAGCTCTAGTGGAGCTGAATGGTCATGATTGCTAGTGTTCTGTTAACTTACCTCTTACTGAGAGCAGATGCACTTAGTATTCCTGCTTGTGCCTGTTCACAGAAGGGCCAGCATGTGTGGAGGGGGGAGCTTCAGAAAAATCCACACACAGATATGGTGCAGAATCTTTTACACAATTATCTGAGTACTAGAATACAGCAGGGATGTACTTGCCACAGATATCAAGACAAAAAATACTTGTGACAAAATTTCAAAACAGGAGTAAATTGAGGGAAAAAAGAAGAACTGAAGAGTCTGAAAATGGAAAATCGAAACTAATTAAACAGTTGATGAATTGTAAAAAGAAAAAAAAAAAGAAGAGTTTGCTCAGAAATCAGAAGTCTAGCTGAGATGCAACTAGAGATGCTATTTTCATGCAAGTGGTGAAGGATATGTAAGAAATGAACATAAGAGCTTACTCAGCATTGTGCTGCTTAGGATAGATGAAAAGGGGATAGGCAAAAAGGTGTAATGCTCAGACAAGAGGAAACTATAAGCCAGATGTAAGGAGTGTTGATGATTTACACCAATATTGCAGAATTGGTATGAACATGAAGGAAAACTAAGTGATGGACAAACTTAGTTCTGTATCTCCACATGTATAAATGATACTGAATTTGGTTATTAAGGTGGTATTTATTTTTTGTTACTTTCTTTTATTTGATATAATGTTTATTTTGTGGCACAGTCTCAAGCTGTGCCAGGGGAGGTTTAGACTCCAGGTGAGGAGGAAGTTCTTCACCGAGCGAGTCATTCATCATTGGAACGGGCTGCCCAGGGAGGTGCTTGAGTCATCGTCCCTGGAGGCGTTCAAGGGGAGATTGGACGTGGCACTTGGTGCCATGGTCTAGGCATGGGGTCTGTGTTGATAGGTTGGACTCGATGATCCTCGAGGTCCTTTCCAACCTAAGTTATGCTGTGATACTGTGATACAATCTATGCTTGTTAAGCTTTGAACTGGCAGAGTATTCTAAGCATACATGCAACATTAGACATGGGCTTCAGATCTTGTTAAGAAATGGTGTGCCATAAGTGACTTCAAAGCAAAGGAATACATTTCCATTCCTGTTTGACCTCTGCAACACAGGAATGAGCCTGGGAGGCTTCCTCTCTTACAAACAGCCTCCATCCATTGAGGCCTAAAACTTCAAAAGAATATTTTAAGGTTTTCATCTCCTCACTTTCAAGTGCCTGGTTTTGGCCCTTGGGGAGAGGACCATTAGATATTTTGCACCCACTACACTAAGTAGCACAGGAGCACTGAGCTGTTTTTCTGGAGAGAACTTAGACTGAGTCTAAGCAATCCAGAACAACAACCAGCAGGAAAGTACCAGCGAGCCTCCCACAGCATTTTCCGACTGCTGCGCTCATGTCGCTGGCTCAGAGCCCTCTGCTCTGAGTATTGAGCACGGCAGGATTTGCATAAACATGGGTCTGCACCACAAAGGAGTGCTGCTTTGTAAGGGCCTCTTCACACAGCTGTAATTGGGAATTTAAACACAAAAGCCAGTTCCTGTTGTCATTGCACATTGCTTATCCTGTGAGTTTTTCACGGCCACATAAAGAAAACAGTTCAATGTCGGCTTAACAAGCACTTACTGGGGACTGCTTGTGCTGCTACTGTTACCCAGTGGATGGTAACACCTGATTCCAAGTGATACAGAAACTGCCAGAGGTAAAATGGGCTCTCTAATCGGAGTGGAAGGAAAAACATAAAAGGACAAAGAACGCATTTAGTCTGAATAAACTCACCCCAGAACAGGTGGAAAACACCAACACCCATGAGCTGTATGAGCTATCAAAACAGGAGACAGGCCAGCTGCCTCTTGATATAAGTGTCTTACATCTTGTCACTCAAAAAGAGAAGAGATTATCTTTGGCTGTTGCTGTGCTTGGAATACAGCCACATGTGATGGGCTAGCTGGTAGATGGCATATATGTATGGAAGCTCTGCCTTAATTTCTCTTTTCAGCACAAAATCAGGCTGGACAATTTAGAAAGTCTTTTGTTCTTCATTTAGGTGATGCATTTAAATGTTATGGCATATGAATCGCTCCTGAAGACATGATTTGAGTTTAGATATGCTCAAAGTTATAACCAAACTGATTTTATCTGTCACTCAGAAATGCTTTAGAATTGGTAGCCGTTTCCTATTTCTTTAGCAAATACTGAGTAGAATCAGAAATGTTCCCCTCAGAGATTAGTCCAATGTGTCTTTGCTATTTCAGACTGTAGGACTCTCTGTTGTTAATTAGCACGCAAATGCACATTTCAACACGCTGTAACCCGCCACAGAATTTTAATGGGGTCCATCAAACACTTTGTGATAAAGTACTAAATGAATAAAGGTACACAAGGACAGAGGAAGATTTTTCATGTGCTTTCACAGATGCCTGGATTTTACTTAGCCTGTATCCTAGTGTTTCTGGAGTGTGAATTGTACACATGGTATGGCTGGTCATATAGCTCCTTGTCCCTTTGAGGGGACTGAGAGGAGGAGAGATGCATATGCTTTAATATTACAATAGAATCATAGAATAAACCAGGTTGGAAAAGATTTGAGAGTTCATCAAGTCCAACCTAATACCTAACACCTCCTGACAACTAAACCGTGGCTTCAAGTGACACATCCAATCCCTTTTTGAACACCTCCAGAGACTGTGACTCCATCACCTCCTTGGGCAGCACATTCCAGTGGCAAATTACTCTTTCTGTGAAGAACTTCCTCCTCATCCCAAGCCTAAACTTCCCCTGGTGCAGCCTGAGACTGTTTCCTTTTGTTCTGTTACTAGTTGCCTAGGAGAAGAGACCAACCCCCACCTGTCTACAACCTTCTTTCAGGAAGTTTTAGAGAGCAATAAGGTCTCCCCTGAGCCTCCTCTTCTCCAGGCTAAACAACCCCAGCTCCCTCAGCCTCTCCTCATAGGACTTGTGCTCGTGGCCTCTCACCAGTCTCATTGCCCTTCTCTGGACACCTTCAAGTGTCTCAATGTCCTTCTTAAATTGAGGAGCCCAGTACTCAAGGTCTGGCCTAACCAGTGCTGAGTACAGGGGCAGTAATCAGCATATATCATGGCTGCTATCAAATTCAGGTTCTCCTTCATAAAAACACTGCCTGTTCATCTGGATGTTGATGTTACGACTTGTACGTGCAGGTGTTGCTGGCCTGCCATCAGTGCTCATTCAAGATTAGATGTAACATTGTCACAAATACCTGAGGAGCATCGTGTCTCACATGTATTTTACCTGCCAAACATATTCAGCAATTTCCATTCTGTGATGTGCCGAGATTAATCCTTGCAGGGAGGATTCTGCCTAATGAATATTCTGCCAATGAAATAAGTAGGATCTATTTTGTGTGTTCTGGTGCAATTTTAATAATCTAAACCAGATTTCAGATACCAAAGAATATTTCCATGTAAGTGTCCAGTTCAAAAGTCAAAAGCAGAACATGTTCATATATGTTAACTGCTGAAGGTTTGGTATGTATGGACTGCGGTAGGAGCACACTAAACTTCAGGCATGAGAATACTTAGTTGAAAAGCTACTGCAAGGCTCTTCAAAAAAGCTTGTAATGGGAAGGGATATAAAGTGGATTTCAGCCACTTGTGAATAAAAGATGAAAATAGCTCAAAAGCTGAATTTTACCTTAGCTCTTAGTAAGCTGACAATAAATGAGGCCCAATCACATCTGTGATGCGTTAAGAGGATACATTTTATTGCAGATGTCAAGCAATGAGAAGTAAAATGAAGTTTACATTAGCAAATATTTTCACTCTTTGAGATCTGTTAAGTCCTTAACAAGTAGCCTTAATTGAGAGGGTCCTGAGAATTTTCAGGTTGTTTTTCTTTCTGTGAAGATCAAACCTTCAGCCTCTGTAACTTCCTCTGGATTTTCTAGATTTTACAATAAGTTGAACTCAGATTCTTAAGGGTACAGCGCTTGTAAATGTATTATTCTGCTCTCAACTTCTGTCTTTCAAAAATGATGATAGTTTTAGGTTTTTGTAGTGGGCTTCACTGCATTTGAAAGTAGCTGTTTGGACAGCTATTAATGTATTAATATAAATATATAATTATATAAACATTATATATATAATTATATATATAATTAAATATTAGTATATTAATATTTAAAATTTCTAACAATTCTGTGTAATAATTGAATAGTTTTATCCTAAAAGAACATAAAAACGTCTTGCATATTCCTCATGACACCTCCCCCTCCCCCTGCCAAAGACATCCTTCAAAAGCACATTTTGAAGAGTTGCAATAAAAATCTTGGCCCTGGGCACTTTCAGTACAATGGGATTATGATGAGAGTCTCCCCATCATTTCTCCCCCCAAAGATATAAAGGCAGAAGGTTCATATTTTGCACATGCCATTTTCTTACTTTCCTCTTTGCCTCTCCCTTTCTGTATGTGTGTATTTTAAGAAAAGAATTTCACAAGGGGATGAATTGTCTGGAAAATATTATCTCTCTTTTTTTTTTTGTAGTCTTAATTATTATGACCACAGTAATGAAAAAAAAAGAGAAAGCAATTACTAGTATTTGCTTCTCTTCTGCATTAAAACAGATGTGTATAAACAAGCCTAGCGCAGAGGGGATACTCTAGCTCAATTTGCAATAGATACACTTGCTCGAGGTTGTAGAGACATTTTATCATGTCTCCACCTATGCTGATTTACCAGCCATCTCACCAGAGTTAATGAACTGAGACACAGCACAATGTTAGCAGGGAGGCATTATTTCCAGTATCCAGCCAAACTTATGTGACTTTAGTCAACCTCTATGGAATGCTGCGCTGTATAGACATACAGCAAAGCAGGTATGATGTGCTTTTAATGAGCTAGTAGAGAAAAGAAAGGGGTGGGGGTGGGGGTGGGAATTCCACTTCTGCCTACACCTGTTCTAAAATATTTGCTCTTTTTTTTTCTTTTTTAAAAAAACAGCAAAATTTCCCTTTGAGAGCGCAGCAATCACTTGAAAACAATTGGCCTTTTGGAATGAAAAAGAAACAAGCAGACACAAAAAACTTTTGTTCGCAAAAGCTGTTAAAAATGTAGCACGTTTGGAAAGTATATGAAAAGAGAAGTCACTGATTTGTTTTGGTCAAAAAACTGTATAATCAATCTACTCTCAAGCCTAGTTGGGCATGTGTGCAGGAAATAAATTCCTCAAGCGTAATAAAATGCTGTTAATACCTTCATCCAGAGCATTTACTATCTCCCTTTCCAGGAAGTCATGATTTACATGCCTATTTAAAAAAGAGTAAGTTTATCATCTCAATTTATCTCAAAAGTTGCTATATAATTAGAAACTACTCTGTAAAGTAGTTTTTTTTTGCGTGAAAAATGACTACACTGGAACCTCTCAGGAAAGTTTTACTCTATCATAGACTTTATCTTTTTAACAACTGGAAGGAGTTTACTTTTGTTTTTCAGGAGTAACCAGATAAATTTGCTTAACCAGATAGCTGATAAAAGTAGTCCCAGCCTGACCACAGTGACTAGGGATTTCCTCTTCACCTCTCTATTCCAATTAGCACCTCTCCTATGAGGACAGACTGAAGGAGTTGGGGCTGTTCAGTCTGCAGAAGAGAAGGCTCCGAGGTGACCTAATTGTGGCCTTCCAGTATCTGAAGGGGGCTACAGGAAGGCTGGGGAAGGACTTCTCAGGATCTCAGGTAGTGATAGGACTAGGGGGAATGGACTGAAGCTGGAGGTGGGGAGATTCAGGCTAGATGTGAGGAGGAGGTTCTTCACCATGAGATTGGTGAAGCCCTGGAATGGGTTGTCCAGGGAGGTGGTCGAGGCCCCATCCCTGGAGGTATTTAAGCCCAGGCTGGATGAGGCTCTGTCCAGCCTGATCTAGTGTGGGGTGTCCCTGCCCATGGCAGGGGGGTTGGAACTAGGTAATCCTTGTGGTCCCTTCCACCCCTGAATGATACTATGATACTATGATACTATGATAATATATTTTTTCTCCCCACTGTTTGGGAATCAGTGTGGAAATCTTTATCAAATGATGTTATGAGGTGACAGCAGAATGTCGTTTCTGTGATATATGATAAAAAAAGCTTAATGAGTGTTGCTGTAGGGTATGAGGAAAGGTGGAGGTCCATTTCCCTTGCTCAGTGTCACTCACTTATGCCCTTAAAGATGTCATCCAACTCTTCCCTGTTCATTCCTTGCTGTCCATCTTCTCTTCACTAGCATAACAGAATTTACCACCTCTGGCTGACGTTGGAGCCTTAAAATTCCCTCTACCTCAAAGCTAACAGACTGTCCTTCTCCACCCCCCTTCTATTTAATGAGACTCATTACAGTTAAGTGAGAATAAAGGAAGGAAGGAAGGAGTTATAGCTGTCTTTTGGGGTTTTATATTCCTGGCTGTTGTAAGAAATGTTTAAACCATTTGATGATAAAACCTAGAGCATGTTAAACCCCTTGGGAGTATGTGAAGATCACAGATATAATATGCTTTCAATGGGAAGCACCATTAAGTCAGTGGGCTACTTTGTTATGCACTAAAGCTTTAACACTCTTCTTGTTAAGGTTAGCAGTAACATTCCCAGTATGTTTAGTGGTGCATACCTCTCTAGAAGTGACTTTATATTCCTTGCAAAGGAATATAAAACAATTTTTTCCTGGGTATATTCTGTTGTGCCTGTAGTGATGTACCTTCAGCAGTAGGAAAGAATGAGAGTGATAGCTAGGACTGCATCAAATATGGTTTTAAATCCATTTGAAATGCTACACAACATCCTAAGATGCTACTTGCAGAGTAAGACATTAGCCCTTTTTGTTCATCCTTTGTTGTCTCCAAAGCATTTCTTTTATCCACTCACCTGTGCATTCACCCTCAATTTCATAGTTTTTCTGCAGTGATGGGGCCTTTCAGAACAAAATCTTTTCCAGGGAGCAACACAATTCACTCTTGCAGCACAAGGTGAAAACTGATCTTCACATTTTCATATTCAGCTCATGCTGGGACTGAATTAAGACTACAGGAGGAGAATGAATAAATTTTAATATGTGTTTATATTGATAGCAGTCTGATGGGGTAGAGGAAATTGTTTGTGACAGGGTAATGTGTTAAGTACATGTTGCTCTTATCAGTCTCAGCCCCATGTTTAAACTGGTTATTTGGAAACTGTAATTTTTTTTCTCTAGTCTCTGACAGAGTCATTATACTGTTCTATGGCTTAATAATAAAGTTCAGATTTTAAATATAATAAAAATGTTGTACATATTGTGAGCTGCCTAATCACCTTTGTTTACTGATTTTTGGGTTACAGTACAGTAGGAATTTGCCTGCAGCTTACATATCACTTCTTGCTTTTTCTCAAGTTGAATCCTTCAGGCATACAGAGATTTCAGCAGAGTTTCAACGAAAGCTGTGGGGCCAGCAGAATTCTTTCACTGCCAGGTATTACATCTTTGAGTAGAAATATAGCCAGCCCTGATACTGCAATTTGTCTTGTGCATATTTGTGTGTCTCCTGTAGCAGTACAGGCTCGTCTCTTAAATCTGTTGCCACTAAGTTCTGGTCTGGGCTAAAATGCAGCTCCACATGTGAGCTGTGCAAGGCTAAGTAATAAGTAGATTAGAAAGTGACCCAAAATCTCCTAAGACTAACTTCCTCTCAGTCTTCACTGGTCCTCCCCAGTTTTTATGCAGTTATTGAATGCTTTCAGTTGTTCTTCCTTCCCTATTCTCTCTTTCCTTTGTTCTTTATGCTTTTTTTCATCATGTTATTTCACTATTCTGTTCTTTTGACATCTCCTTTCACTCTGAAGTGCTTACAGATTCTAATATCTCTTTGCCTCACTATGCTTTGAAATGAGCAATTATTTCCCCCTGAGACTGGGGGAGCGGGGGGAAGCATGTTTGGCTTTAAGACCAACTTGTGAGGATGTGGGTTGAGAAGCCAAATGTATGACAGATTTGGACAAGACTGGAAAACTACTGAATGCTTTCCTTACACATTTGATCAATTGATTATGTATGTCTCATTTAGAGACACATCACACTTCTAAGTCTGCCTCTCCCTGTCACATTTTAAAGCGTGTGATAAAAAACAAACTACAAAGTTAGGAGCTGGAGAATTCATGACATTATGCTTAAGCTGCTTTAAAGTTAGATATTTAGTCTCTGCTGGCTGTCTACAGCCACCTGTTTTTTCTCTGAATATCTCACCCTTAGATTTGTTTGCAGAGAAATCTTGGTTTCGATACGAGCAAAGTAGGAATCAGACATCTGTTCTAGGAATATTTCCTCTACTCTGAAATGGAAGTTAGTGTTTTCCTCACAAGATTACTGAGTCAAATCCAGTTTGAGATCTGTTTCTGCACATGGCATTGTTGACACTGTTTGCTGGCAGGTAACAGGATTATCCAGAAAAACAAACAAATAAACCACAAACCAAAACAAGCAAATTGATTTAATGCAACTTTCTTGCCAGTATGGCCATGTATGTGTGGCAGGTACTAGACACGTGCTTTTGGTTTTGGTTTTGTGTTGTTGGGGTTTTGGTGGTTTTGTTTTGGTTTTGAGATGAAAGCAAAAGCTGTACAAATAGGGTTTCTTTTTCCCAACAAGTGAAAAGGCAAAGTGAAAGCATTATATTACAGAGTTTCAGTAACCTGTAGAAAAAAAAACTACTCTCACAATATTGTGTTTGTAATTCTCCCCCCCCCCCCCCCCCCCCCCCCCCCCCCCCCCCCAAGATAACTTGTTTTGCTCTTGCTGAAACACTTAAAGATCCAGAGCTGAAAAATCCAAGCTAAGTCCCATTTTCTTCTGCATGTTCTCATAGATCAAATTATCTGGAAGGCCAAGGTAAGAAGTAGATACCCAGGAATGAGCAATTTAAGAGCCATTGCTTGAGCAACCAATGACAAGGCTAAGAGAGAAAGATACTGTTGCCTTTATTTGGTAGTAACTTTGTTTCATTGAATTTGTAAGAGCAAAAAAAGGAGAAGAGAAATTAAAGAGTATTATGGGGAGTATGTTAAAAGATGTGGAAAAGGAAAGAGCAAATGTGAAGCAATGGTTTGTTTTAAGTAAGTGCTTGCTGCTTAAGAGAATGCGGCTCCCAGTCTATGATTGGTGCAATGAGGAGGGAGGGTTGGAAGGTTAATTTTGCAGCTTTTTCTATGTTCAATTTTTTAATACAGGAGAAAAATAGTTTAGGGAAAGAAAGATTCCTTTAAGGAAAGACAAATGGAGGGGGGGCTAGGGGGGAAGCGATGTCAAACCAACAGGCTTTTGCACTATCTTCTGTAGCTGAAAAGCTGTAGAGGAAACTTGGACAATGTGTCAGCAAGACACTGTGACAGCACTAGTGGCAATGATAATTGAGAGAAGCAGGCATGACTGTTCAGGAAGTTTTTGTCTAATTCTGATATAATTCACATGATAGATACTGCTCCACAGGAGTCAGAGGAACTGCATATCTTAAAACTGGTGTGAGATCTAGGTCTTTTGCCTCCTGGTTGAAAATAAATATCCTGACTCAAATCTAAGTCACTGGAAGTGAATTTAAACAGGAATGATGGCTCATGCTTGGAAATAGTATCATGGATGCTGTAAGGATATTGACATATGGCTGTAAAATATCCTTTCTCTTACTGTTGTCATGATGATCTAAAAGCTGTCACTAAACCATTATGCATGGTATTGATAATTAATCAGGTTATGCTTTAGGAGTTAGACATGTTTTACTGATGCTAGTGTATGACATGCAGTGAGACAGCAGCTGCAGCAGAGAGGCTATGTATTCACTAGAGCTGCTGTTTCTCTGGATGTCATCTCTGACTTTCTTGGGTCTGCATGGGTAGCTGCTAGGTCATGTGAATGCCAGTGAAAGAGGAAATTATCCCAGACAGATCTGGGGGTTACAGGACAACAGCCCATCTGGGAATTAAAGACATTTGCATTCTCTAATGCCATCTTTATTACACTGCTATGCTAGCTAACTTTTTTGCTGGAGGAACTAGTAGTAATCCTTATAGTAAAGTTGCCTGCCATTTATTACAGAGGGTTCTTGTAACCTTTACTAGAAAGTTTTCAACACCTCAACAGCTGCAAAAGACTTTTGAAATTCAATAGGATGGAAGCCCTCAGGGTAATAAATGCTCACAACTAGAATTGCTTGGCGTGTTCTGTAAAAGATATGCTGTTTGTAACACACTGATCCCTCTAAAGTGAATCTTTCCTGCTCCCAAACTTTGGAGAAGTGAAGAATGAAAATTCTGGTCAAAATGAGACCTAAAGAAAGGCATACAAAAAAGGACCAATATCTACAGTGAAATGAGAAGACTACCTGAGAACAGCCAGGCATAAGGCACATAAAATACGTAGAACCTGTCATATGGGAGGCTTATATTTTAATTACTGCTTTAAATGAATAGGTTGAACCTGTACTTTTAATGTGCTAGATGAGTGCTATAAAGTCTGAGCTCTGAGGTTTATAGTTATTCTTTGTCTCCTTCACTGGAAATGAGATTCCTATCGCTCACAAGCATTAAGTTGCTAACAGTGTGGAAGCTCCTAGACAGCTGCACTCCACTTTGCAGGTACAAAAACATTGGTAGGTTTGAAAGGCAAAGTCAGGCTTCAGTGGGACCTGCAGAAAATGTGGGCTTCAGTAATAAATATACTGAATTACATAGACATGAACCACATCATCCCAGAAGAGCAATTTAAAACCAGCCTGACTCTAACATTGGAACGATTGCAGTATTAGAAGGACTCAAGGCACACTCAACCCCAGACTGGGTGGTCTGCTTTCAGCACTGATGACAGACTTCTTTTGTGATGAGGTGTTTTCAAAACATCTTCATCTGAAGGATGAGACTGTTCTGTAACTCAGTCATCAGCAGGGGAAGGTTTGTCTGTTCATAAAAGGTGTTACTTCTGAACTGCAGATTATATAGGGTTTAAGGTGTCTGAGTCTATTCATTACTGATTACAAAGTGTCCTCTACAAGTGCTTGGATAGTCACACTTTCGTAGTGTTTCTCTGATAATAAATGAAATGGACATTTCTTCAACTGTTCTTTTGCAGCAAATAAAATCATTAATCATCTGCAGTACTCCCACACTGCAGTATACTTGGGGATAATAAACACCCATTAGAAAACAGCAGTGAGGGACCTTTCTTTTCTGAGCTGTGTGGTGCTATGTAATGAAAATGTTAGTCAATAGGCTATTTTACTCCATTGAATTTCTTTTCTATTTGAGAAGTGAACTTAATGATCACAGAAACTGTTCAGATAATACCCCTATGAACTCACATATTGTAGTATTCCCCTGTCGTGATATAACAAGGATTTTCATTACTTCTGGCCTGGTGGATTAGCTTCATAAGTATATTTTCTTGGTGCAGCTGCCACATCATGTCTGCCCTGAGAATAAGACAAATGGCTATTACTAAAAGAGGAGGTGAGTCTTGTCTGTTGGGAACAAACTGCAATCTTTCAAATTGTTCACCAAGCCTAGGCCTGATGTGACTAGAAACATGTGCAAACCAACCAGTATGTACAGTAGGATGCTGGTGGTTTCAGGATAAATGGAATGAACAGATGATCCCAACAATTAACAAACTGTTGGTTATCAGTGGAGTGTGTACATGTTGCTAAGATATACATGCCTGTATTTAGCTCATCTCATAGGAGAATTAAATTCTTTCAGAAAAAGGACAGGACAGGAGGGAAAGTTTTTAAGCTGAAGGAGAGTGGGTTTAGACTGGATCTCAGGAAGAAGTTCTTCAGGACAAGGATGGTGATACTCTCAAATAGGTTGCCCAGAGAGGTTGTGAATACCTACACCCTGGGGATGTTCAAGGCTAGGTTGGATGAGGCCTTGAGCAGCCAAATGGAGTATCCCTGCCCATGTCCCTTCCAACCTAAGCCATCTTGTGATTCTACAATTTAGGAAAGGTTAACATGTTTTGTTTTGCTTCACACCAGGGCATCCTGGAGGCAAGACCAATTACACTAGTAACACCTTAAACTGCAACAATTTCATTTCTTGACTTGCTTTCTTTCCTCTGTCTGTATCCTCCAACTGCTCCTTATGTTTCAAACCAGGACAGTACAAGAGAAAGTCCTCACATATAAACACTGCATTGGCTGCTAAGTGACTATCTAATTATCCATTCAGTAAAGGTCTCCCTTGCTCTTGTATTTAGATGGTTCACTGTAGACACATTTTAATATTTCAACTTCCTCTCCTGTTTTATTTCTTTCAGATAGCAGAATTTGTCTCTCTTTTCAGAAAATAATATTGTTTTGATGACATATGAAGCAGCCTTTAAAGGCCAGAGCTTTAATGAAGGCTGGTGAAGTCTTTTTGCAGTCAGAGTAAGTATAGCTAAAAGAACTGCAACTGAATAAAAAAAAACCATGAAGACAAGATATTAAGAAAGGGGAATGAAATTATGAACTCTGCATGGTGTAATCACAAAGTAATAATAGTAATTCCCTAAGTAAGCTTAACACAAAAATTAGATGTGGATGCCAGTTAGGTGCTGGCAAAACTTAGGTTAGTAAAATTGTAGCATTTGCCAATTACATTTGAAGATACTGGAATTTTCCAGACACCTATTTTTGATGTACTCCTATGGCTCTGGTCTGGCACATGCCCTGTACCAGCACTGTGATTGCAGTGTCAGTCAGTGGTCCCAAAGCAGATATGGCTGCCGCCATGCTGCACTCTGTGGCAGTCAGCTGTTGGTGTCTCTGGTGCACATAGAGAACCAAAGGCCTACAAGCTTGGTTACAACACATGGGAGGATTTGTGTAACTTAGGCAGGTATCCCTACACTCAGTACTTTTTCAGAGAGTACACCTTAGTTAACCTATAGGATATGGTAAGGACAAGGGACTCTGTCTTGTGAATCAAGCAAATTTGAACTTTGTTACAAAAGCACCGTGATATCAGATTCCTGACTGGATTTTTTGAAGTCTGGGAATGTGCTCAGAAACTAGAAACTACATTTTTTGCGGGGTGTTGTGTTTTTTTTGGGGGGAGGTGTGTTAGTTTGTGGTGGCGGTGGTGTTCTCAAATATTGAAGAGTGTGAATTTTCTCATGAAACCATAGAATCATGGAATCATAAAATGGTTTGGATTGGAAGGGACCTCCAAAGGTCATCTAGGGAGGTTGTAGACAAGTGGATGTTGGTCTCTTCTCCCAGGCAGCCAGTACCAGAACAAGAGGACACAGTCTCAGGCTGCACCAGGGGAGGTTTAGGTTGGATGTTAGGAAGAAGTTCTGTACAGAGAGAATGATTGCCCATTGGAATGGGCTGCCCGGGAAGGTGGTGGAGTCACCATCACTGGAGGTGTTCAGGAGGAGACTTGATGGGGTGCTTGGTGCCATGGTTTAGTTGTTTAGGTGGGTTGGATTGGTTGATGGATTGGACATGATGGTCTTGAAGGTCTCTTCCAACCTGGTTTATTCTATGTATTCTAGTCTAACTTCCACTGCAGTGTGCAGGAACATCCTGCACTAGACTAGGTTGTTCAGAGCCTTGTTGAGCCTGACCTTGAATATCTCCAAGGATGAGGCCTCAATGGGTGCCTGTGACCTTGTACTTACAAATTCACAAGCCTTGGAAGCTTGTTTATAGAAATTTTATCTTTGCAGGTTGTTCAACGTTTTGTAAATTCACTGGAATAAATGAAGTGTGTACTTAACATCACAAGCAGATCTTTAAAAAATCATATTAATGATAGTTTTTAGGAAAGTGTGTGAACACCTAGGACTAAATTACAGGAGGGGTGTATTCTCTTTCCTTTGAAAAATGAATAGAAAAATATTTTGCAGTGCCCTGTGATTTGCTTTTTCTTTCCAGTGGTAAGTTTCAACATGCTTGCTCAGGAAATAGAAAGCATGAATCATAAAGTATCAAGATTGCATTGCAGGCAGAACTAATAACTTTTAAAAAAGTACATTTTGCTGCAGATACATTTCCAATGAAAATGCTTATACTCTTCCACCAAAATTATGTGTTCCAGTTACATCTCTTCTATTATATTTTTTTTTGGCTTTTCTTTGTCACCCAAGAACAAACTGAGATGCAGATTAAACATGTAGTGGAAATTAATCTCCGAGTTCACTTAGCTGCAGTGCAAAATATTAGCAAATTTCTTTGTGTGCCTAAATTTATCAAGCCAAACTGTGTTGGTTAGAACCTTTATTTTTGGCAGGTTTTATTTTCTTTTAAAGAAGTTCTGTGTCTAGATGAAAAACCTGTGGTACAGCAGCACATTTGAATTGTTTTAGGAGCTAAAATGTAGATTACAGTCAGTTTAGCTGATATAAATCTTTTACAGCTCCACAGAAGTGATAGGCTAGGTTGTTTCAACCTGATACCAGGCAAAGAATTTTTGGATGGGGAAAAGAAATATGATTTCTTGTCAACATATAATTTTGTATGTATAAGCTATTTGTCTAGGAAGACTGTCCATCTTAACTCATTAATTTAGAGGAAGGTTACTCTGTTAAAGAATCGATGAAGTTGGCTTAAACTGCAAAATGTGTGTAGAAAATATGCAGTCAAGATCAACAGCATCACTTTTTAAACCACTGCTTGATATTAAGCTTCATGAAGAATGTGTTGGTGGCTCCTAGGTCCAGCTGTCTTCAGCAGCAGTGCTTGTTTCTCATGGTGTAGAAGGAGACTTGAGGAGTCCCTGATGGATCTGCCATAGGATCTGTGTGTGTGTGTGTTCATGGAACAGGCACATTTTCTGCGGCAAACCCCTTCCTCTTCCCATCGTTTTGGTACCTGCCAAGATGGAGATGACACTATTTGCTAGTGAAGGAAATTGAACTCTGCAGGAAAGCATTTTTCCAGGGTCCTGACCACACCAATGAGCATTGATTGCTCACCTGGAACCACCACCCACACTCTAACTCTTCTTCTGCTTCAGGAGCTACTCTTAAGCTGTGGTTATAACTCCTCCTCTTTGCCTGAGTTGTGTAGTATCAAGCCTTGTCTCCTGCAGTCCTGACTTTCCAAATGGAATTCCAAAGCACTGACTTAATATTTTCACAGGTTTGGGTTTCTACAATGTCTCCTATAAGTATATTTGCATGCCATTACATAGAATAACAGTCTGAAATGTTTTTGTCACATTAATGTGTATTCATTGCCACTGGATGTGAGGAGGAAGTTCTTCATGAGAGTGGTGAAGCCCTGGAGCAGGTTGTCCAGGGAGGTGGTTGGGGCGCTGTCCCTGGAGGTGTTTAAGACCGGCTGGACGAGGCTCTGGCCAGCCTGATCTAGTGTGGGGTGTCCCTGCCCATGGCAGGGGGGTTGGAACTAGATGATCCTTGTGGTCCCTTCCAACCCTGACTGACACTATGATACTATGAAATTAGAGAAGTGATTCATTTGTATACCTTTTCTAACAAAATGTTTGTGATATTGAAAGACAAGCGTTACAGTTTCATCTGGATTTAATTTATAAGCTGTAACTGTTTGTTATCAACAACCTGAAATGTTGCTTTTCTTGTATCCAAACAATGCTCTTGGTATTCTTGTGAAAGATAATTGAAAACATTCTCAGTATTTAAGCTTGCTAGTGTTTTAGTTAGTGATTATGCAACTTCTGGGATTTTAGGGTGGCAGGTTTAATTAGTTTGTATGAGTATGATGTTGCCTCCTGCAAATGTTCAAAATCCACTACATTCTAGACTGAAATTTGGCTTGTCAGTACTTTTTCCATCTCTTCATACCACAGATTTGTTAGAAAGAGGAAAACAATGAGCATTGCAGGATAGGGTTAACTGGCTACAAGAGTGTTATTCCGCTGCAGCTACTGAACAGCGTGTTGCCCTTGACGAGAGATAATTTTGACAGCTATGTTCAATCCATCAAAAGAAAAAATAATATGGATGTCATAATAGCTTCCACAGGTACGTGATGACCTGAAAATGCAGTAGGAAATTTCAGATGTAACTGTCTTCTAAGTCATTCAACTGGGTAGGAAAGAAAAAAAAACACCACACCTCACTTTCTGAAAAGCATTAATATGTATAGAAAGTTGAGACTGATCTAGTTACTCACTGTCTTGAGTACAGGACAGTTGATAATACATTTCCCTGATAGTTTATTAATTTATTGTTATGCTGTAGGATATTTTCTCAAAAAATGCCTCATTTTACTGACTTACTGTCTCTTTTGATGACACCATGCTGCCTGCTCTAAAAAGAAGAGAACAAAGTCGCTTTCCATCTTCTTGCATGTCCCCTTTTGTACTCAGTGTGCTGGGAAAGCCACCATTCCCATCTGTCTGCTCTCTTATAAGTGCGCAGTGGCTAAATTCTCTCACGATTGCTTAAGTGTTAATAATTAATAAGTTCTTTCAGCAGGTTTCATAGTATTTAATTGAATTTTGAAATGGTTAGTTGAAACCCAGCTTTGTGAAATCTTCTAAGTCCATATATTTTATCAAAGTAAACTGCAGAAGATTAGAGAGAGTTTAATATAAATAATTGTGTTAGTATCTGTCGGAGTTAATTTCCCAGAGGATTTGTCAGGAAGAGTAGTTCACACCAAAATTAATTACAAAGTCTTCTATAACTTATTTAACGAAACCTCTGCTTATTTGCAAGTAACAATTGGGCTACTATCAATAACAGGACAACCTGAAGTCATTGAAAAAACTAATTAAAAATTGTTTACATTTAGGGAAACAGCAGTTCAGCTCAAAATTACCTTCCCCAGTGGTAGCTCATTGTCAAGATTTTCCTTTCATATGCTAGCTAATGCATGCAATGAATGATTCAAGCTAATTCTAGCTCCTTTTGAAATTCATCAGTCGTTGTAACCAGGGTAACCTGTAATTCTAATCATAGTTCACTATGAAGTCTTATGCTGTTTTTATCAGATGTTATGTTGAAGTCTTCATTTATACATCAGACATTCATTCAATCAATGAATCCTCTGTCCAAGGATCTGTCAGTTTTCTGCGGTGTGACATTCAGTGGTGTGCTGTCTCTAGACTGTTACTGTTGAGACTCCGTCCCTGGAGGTGTTCAAAAAAGGCTTGGATGTGGCACTTGGAGCCATGGTTTAGTTGTCAGGAGGTGCTAGGTATTAGGTAATAGGTTGGACTTGATGATCTCTGAGGTCTTTTCCAGCCAGGTTGATTCTGTGATTCTGTGATATGTGTGTGTTGTTTCCCAGATAGTTTTTCATTGCATGGAGCAATATTTTCCATTATATTAGTCTGGCAATAGCTAACTGAAGAAATGTCTTTTACTGTTGTCTCAGCATGTGAGACTGAATGCCAGAAGTTATTATAGACAGACTGGAAATGGAGGCACAATAACTGAGAAATTTAGAAATACAAATAATGTTCTCCAATTTCTCTGTCTCTGGTGTTACTGTGTTGGGACACAAAGGGAATTCCTTGTGTCAATTCAATTAAAGGATGGCTGTTGCACGTCAGGGGTATCTATGTCTTCACATGGGTCAACACTGAATCCACAGGACCCCGTGGTATTGATAGGATTAAATCTATCTCCTGGACATATAAGCAATTATATAGTGGGGAAGCAAAAGTGCTATTGTGTATAGGTAGGGCTGTTGTCTCAGAAGAATGCTATAGCTAATGGAATGATTGTGTGTTAAGATTGTATCAGACAGCAATGACTTGTTTATCTCCTAGCAAGCATGGCTTGCATAGGCATAAACTATCAAACAGTATCCTTCAATAGTGACCTAGTCTTTTGATGAAATAGCAGTCTTTTAGTTTCCTGTCTTAAAGGGTAGACTTTCCCAGGAGCATCTGGAAATTAGATGGATGCTAGCATGCCTTAAGATGGAAAGAACATAGTTTTTTCTCACAGTATGGACGATTACCATGTGTTTTCAATATTTATTTTTAGCTGGATGAAAACAGCATTTGTGATCATCCAAAGCTGTTACACTCCTTGCACATGATGGATATCCCATATCAAATGCAGTTAATTTTCTTTCTAACTGTGAAAGAAAGAAAGCTTTGCATTTCCTGCCTTGTCAGTTATACTGAACGATAAAGTTAGATTCACTTTGGGATTTAATTTCTTATATTATTATTAAAATTGTCACCCTCACAAAAGGGAACAACTACAATTCCATCAGCATCAATGGAACCTGTACTGGTCCCAGCTGCATGTTATTTGTGTCCTCCACCAGGATATCATAGTGTTGTGTGGCTGGATTTTGGTAGTTGGGGAAAAAAAAATACGGGAGTGCCTTCTGTAAGAAGCTTCTAGAAACTCCCTCAGCTCCAAGTGAAACACGCTTCTGACCAAGGTCAACCCCATTAGAACCCCTGTAATACCCTATTCAGGAAAGGAAAAAATCTTCTGGCAAGATACTGGAACACAGTAAATGAGTTTTTTTCTCTTTATTTCCTTCCTTTCAGAGAATATTTCAACTATTTTCTCTCCACCTGTAGCTTCAATTATGCACTATGTAGCATAGGTGAATCTTGCAAAACTGGCTTTAATTTCATGCCTTTAAATTGTTTTTGTTGGTGGTAATGCTATAGCAATGTAGAATGCCACCCACTGTGGACTAATGTGTGAGACTGGCATGACTAATGATTTTTTTATTATTATTATTTTTTAGTTTTCATAAGCTCAAGGTTTAGAACTTCCAGTGGTGACTTTCTAGGAGGGCTAAACTCTCACTTCTCTGCAGGGACGATTAAATACATGCAGATGGCCAAAGGATGGCCTTGATTTTTAGGCGGAGATTGCTTCATCTCTGTCACAGGGTGACAAACTCTCATGCTGCTCAGGAGCATCTGAATTCCTTCCTGCAGTCAAATCCATTTGCTCTTTTGCAAATATTCTGTATTTATTCTAGACCACACACCGATCTGAGTGACATCAAAGTAAGACTGCAGTAACCCCAATTAATTTCGGAAGGCTTATTCCAGACTTATCCTACTCGGAGATAAAAATGTGTGTATTTATCTTTGAATTGCATGGCACAGGGTATAATGATGAGATGAGTTGAGCTCCATTCTCGGTTAGTACAAATTAGCTTTGTGAAGTCAGTGGAAAAATGTGAGTGTACAGCAGATTGACAAGCTAGATGGTCCCTTATCACTTTAGTTAAGCAAAATATGAGTTCTAATGCATCAGTTTTCTTCTATAATTGCTTCTGAAAATAAGGGAAACTTCTAACACCTGTGTTGGGTTTAGTTTTTCCTTCTCCCCTCCCACTGCTCCCCCACCTCCCCCCCCCCCCCCCCCCCCCCCCAATGTAATTGGTAAGTGAGCACTGAGGATATTGGCATTTAAAGGAGAGGAAAATTAAATTCTAACTGGCTGAGCAGTTTTGTGCTGTATTAGGTTTTGGTTGATGGGAGTAGGGTTCTCTCAACAGAAGATTACTAAATGCCATACAAAATGGAGTGCTCTCAAATGTGCATTTTGGTGGTCTTCATCTGTAAATTTTTGTCAGAACAGATCAGGAGAGATAGCCCTCTTTAAAAACACGTGCAACAGCACCATGTGGCAGTGGTTGGACTGCAGGTGCCTGATGTACACCCTCGAGACCCTGCCTCCTGCTGCTGCCAAAATGGTATAAAATCACCACGACTTCTGGGGTGCATGTGTTGTATCCACCACAGAAGACCTTGTCCATGAAACCTTGTGGGAACTAAGGGTGGTGATAACTTTCTTTTACTACTTAAATCTCTTCCTCTTTCTGTCTTTTTTTTTTTTCTTCTCACTTCCCATTTTCTTTTGCTCTGGTCTATTACCAAGAGTTTTCACTGGCTCTAACAAGCCCAACTCATCAGCCATTTGGTATCGGTTCACTTTCATTTACTCTGAGACAACTTTTGAATCTTAACAGGATTGAATCTTAACAGGACCTTCCCTGTTGCTCAGGGTTGTCTCAAGAAGCAAGGTCATGACAGGTTGCTCTTCTATGGCCACTGAATAATCATCAGTTTTTGAAAAGGAAAATACTGCAATGCAGTAGCATAGCCCTCTTCAGCTCTCTGTTTCATTCTGTGTCAGGTATTCCTTCTGAAACCTTCTCTAGTGTTCAGGGAAATTTAGGAAAGAATAACATTTGACATTTTAACAAAGAAATGTGGCTTTATGCTGCAGTCAGCATGCTTGACTAGGAAACAACCAGTCACACAGAGAAGATAATGAAGATTTATTTAATTTTGTCTTGTAACTTGAATCTAGTAATCAGAAGAATTAGGTAGTTGTAAGACATAATTTGAAGGTAAAATTTTGTTATTGAGAGCTTTGATGGTTTCTAATTTTAATCCATGGGGTTCATTCTGCTCTCAAAATGATGGTGTCATTACTCTGTTACACCAGAATATTCCAAGTGCTGGAATACATCTTGATTTACAAGCACTGAAGGGGGGGAAATGAAACCCAAACTAGCAATTCCGTGCTGTATTTGTTGTAGTCTAACCATGTCCATGATTCCAGATACTTTTCATTCTGTTACAGAAGGCTATAGCCTCAACAAATACCTTTTGTTCTTGCAATATACTGTGAAACACAAAAAAAGGATTAGAAAAATAAATCCCAATTTTAAGACAAACTCTGTGTTTTTTTAGTAAATCAAACATA
Source organism: Melanerpes formicivorus (assembly GCF_026170545.1). Lineage (NCBI taxonomy): Eukaryota > Metazoa > Chordata > Aves > Piciformes > Picidae > Melanerpes > Melanerpes formicivorus. Next base: position 601,788 of record NW_027142389.1, on the reverse strand, counting down.
TCATAATATAAACCTTTCAACATCTGTTTGACAAAAATAGTATATCCATCTGAAATACCAATGCAAAAATGGCCTCAGCTCTAAGGGAAGCAAATGATTGACTGCTTTGTTCTGGTTATTTAAATTAAAAATTTCAAGTGGAAGTAGTGAAGATTGTTGATGTATTATCCAGGATTCAGAGGAAATCAATACAAGCCTTAATGACCTCTCCCCACTGCTCTTTAGCTTCCATTAGTTACATCTTGGGAGAGTACTGTGGCCATCAATCAGGCAAACAATTTACTGTATTTTCATATTGTGAACTTAATAGCAGCTCTTGCATAATCTTTTCAAGCTAGTTCTCAAATTCTGCCTGAAAAATACAATAGGAAAAAGCTTTTGGAAGGATGACAAACTTAACAAAATAAACATACAACTACAACATTCAGACATAGCTCAGACTTGAGAAAGAGAATTTTTGTTCTGTCCCAAGAATAGAATGATCTAGATACGTGCCCATAAGTGTTATTGTGTGGAACCAGGACACAATCATCACATGTCAGACCTATTCTGATAGCCTTCTATGATGATGTGAATGGCTCAAAAGGTGAGGGGGGAGTGGTGGATGCTGTCTACCCCAGCATCACTGAGGCTTCTGATACTGCCTCCCATAACATCCTTGTAGGCAAATGTGGGTTGGATGAAGGAGCAGTGAGGTAGATTGAGATCTGGCTGAATCACAAACACGGAGGATTCTGATGAGTGGCACAAAGTCTAGTTGGAGGCTTATAGCTAACAGTGTCCCCTTGGAACCAATGCTTGGTCCAGTCTTGTTCCAAAGTGTTTGCCAATGACCTGAAAGAAGGGATAGAATTTACCTTCAGGAAATCTCTACCCTTGTAAAAGTAGGAGCAGTGACTGATGCTCCAGAAGGCTGTGTTACCATTCAGTAAAACTTGGACAGGCTGGAGAGCTGGGTGGAGGGCAATGTCATGAAGTTCAACAATGGCAAATGTAGGGTCCTGCAGCTGGATGGAATAACCTCATGGACCACTACAGAGGAGTGTGTCCTGCTGGAAAGTAGCTCTGCCAAGGAGTATCTAGGAATCCTGGTGTGCAACATGTTCACCATGAGCCAGCAATTGTGGTCAAGAAGGCCAATATTATCCAGAGTACATTAAGAAGAACGTGACCAGCAGGTCAAAGGAGTTTCTCCACCTCCTCTACTCTGCCCCAACAAGGCCACATTTGGAGCATTTTGTCCAGTTCTGGACTCCCAGTTCAACAGAGACAAGGAACTACTGGAGAGAGTCAAGCAGGGAGCTAGTAAGATAATTTTAGGACTGGATCATCTCTCTGAGGAAGAAAGGCTGAGAGCCTTGGGGCTGTTTAGCCTGAGAAGCGCCATTTTCAGTCTATATAAATATCTAAAGAGTGGGTGTCAAGGGGATGAGGCCAGACTCCTTTCATTGGTGTCCAGAGATAGAACAAGGGCCAAAGGGTACAAACCAGACCACAGCAAGTTCCATCCGAAAATGAGGGGAAAGTAGGCTGTAACCCAGTGAGGGAATCTGACCTTTGCTTCATTTTCTTTCTGCAACAATTTTTTTGGACAGAATGAATCTGTATTATAAGAACCCAAGCTGTCTTGGAAAATATTGGGAAACAAGTGTTAGTTTTTCTCTGAAGATTTGAAAGAAAACAACTCAAACTAAAAGCCTTTCTGATTTTTGCCTCTTCACATGAGCTGATTGTAGGCTCACGTGTTCACAGAGCAAAGTAGGCAAAAAAATGCATTTCATATTTGCTAGGAATAATGTTTTCTGGAAGGCCAAATGAGGGTTTAGAGTTAGATAGTAGATGCTCAGTGATTTAAATATATCTTGAAATCCATCAAATGAACTTTAGCTGTTGTGATGTGTGAAAATATTTCAGTTTCATGTCTATGGCCTAAGCACCTCTTTCAAATATGAAATTGAAAGCTCTCTTGCTTTTAAATGTAACTGTATTAATCTCACCATGTCCCAGACAGATCTAGCAAATGCAACAGTTTCTTCAGGAGGTACTTAACTGGTTAACGTGAGTCTTGATAATTCCTCTTCATGCCTGTAAGGTGGTGGTGGCACTGCAAAGCTTAAGAGGATCCAAACTGAAATTAGACTGCAAATTCCACTTTGAAGATGGATTTCTTTCTGTGCTGCTGCTATGTACTCTGCAGTATAGTGACTTTTAAAATCGTGATATTTATCTTGTATATTAATGTAAGGCAAATAAGCACAAATAATAGAGGCCAAAACTGTGCTTCCATCATACTTCTCAGTCCCTAATAGTGGGGGAAAAGACTGTGAACCACTTACTCTCAAAAATGAGTATGACCCTTAGGAAATGAATAAACCTTTTAGAATAGAATAAACCAAACCAGGTTGGAAGAGACCTTCAAGATCATCGTGTCCAACCCATCAACCAATCTGTGTCTTAAACATAATATGAAGAGACAAGATGAAAGTTGAAGAAATTCCATCTGAACAGCAACTAAAGTATAATCAGGTATCCATTTGTTAAGTGTCCTGCATTTTCACACAGTTAGTCCTGTTTATGTTATTACCTAAATGTGCAGAAAAAAGACCTGTTGATAAATGAAGATCAGTATAATTTAGTAGTATTGCATCTGCTATACACTTCATTTCCTTGCTAAAAAGAAAAAAAACAACAAACCAACACCCCAGCAACCCAAAAGAAATGGAAGAACCCAACAAAACCCCTAAATCCCCTAACAAAGGAAAACAGATAACCTCCAAACACCACAACTCAACCCCCAGTAAAGTAGTGTATTGTGGCACACCAAGAGTAATGTATTCTGGAATCAGGGAGAAATTACCTTAATGATAATTCCTTCTTTAAATTGTAACATTTGGTTTCACCATACATAGTCAACTGAGGGTCATAATAACTAAGTTCTATTTATTTTGTTTTCTGCCCAAGGAGAAAGTCCCAAACAAACACTCTGCGTTTAGGATCCTAGTTCCCCTTTTTACTAAGTCAATAAGTCAGTCTTTTTCTTCTCGAAAGGTGCCATACCAGTATATTATGCTGGGATAAAATGAGAGCTATTGTTTGATCCTGGGGGACTGATTATCTTAAATTGGGCTGCACAACATGTTCAGTTTTTAACAACAGTTATGCATTGCGGTCACATTCCTAACTCCTGAATTAACTGGGTAAATGTTTCTTCCTATTTACCAGTGCAAGCCTAATCTGCAACTGCAATGGTATCTTTCACGGTTGTTTTAATGAAGGAAGAAAACTGAGGCAGAGCAGTATTATCCCCTGTGAGATTTCTTCTGCCTTCTAGTCTCTTTTGGTATTTGATTTAATAGCCTTTGTTGTTGTTGTGAAAGCTGATGTGAATCTGCTGGTTAAAGTCTTTCTGTCATTTATACTAAGAAGAGGTATAAAAGTGATTGGAAAAAACTGTCTCTCTCTGCTGATAAGTTCCCCAGATCACATAATAATCTGTATTAAGTATTTTGAACCTTCTCTGCACTTCTACTGTACTGGTATTATATGCTTGGGCCTGTCATAGGCAACTCATGCTGCGCTCATGGACTGCAACAATCTCTCTGTTAGTTTGTGTCAGACTAGCTGCCTGTCATAGTCTTTAAGATCAGAAACTCCTTGGGGTCTCTTTGTGGGCGTCTGAAGAGTATTTTGTGCTGTTTTCTGTTCTCTTGGTGCTGCTGCAAAGCAAATAGTAGTACCAATATCTATCGTAGTCAGCACAATGACAACTAGATTCCACTCAGTTTATTATTCCCCATACAAGGTTCAATATAATTCATTCTGAAGGTTCTATATAATTCATTTTCACTTCAACTTTATTCCAGCACAGACTTTTAGTGTAGTGTAAGAAAGGTTTACCCATCTTATCCAGAGATATAGATGAAAATTGTAGGTTCCTAAGAAATTTTGGTGGCTTGGCTATCCATTTGCAGTTCCTATATCCTCCATCTACCTTCAGCTGTGCTAAGACGATTCTTGGGCATTTTCTTGTTTGTGTTTGAAATTATTTGGATCTTGAGGATGTTTTTAACTATCAAGGTAAGTTCCTTATTTATAAAACTTATTAAAATGCTTCTGTTTTTCATCTGTGTTTAAATTCAGCAGGCTGAAAAAAAGAAAAAATAAATAATCACAACAAAAATGCTGTGTCATTTGCTACCAAAACAAAGAGGATGGGTGTCACAGCCACATTCTACATCCTCTTTGGCAAATTTGCTTCATTTTTTCCCTGTAGGCTCTAGCAGATCATCCCTTATTTAGAGAATTGCATCTTTAATTATGAAAGAGAACTGCAGCTCAGCTATTTGGAAGATTTTTTTTTCTCTTCTTGACATTCTGTATTCTCTTGTGTCACCTACAAGAAGGTTGATTTGAAAAGACAGTTATTTCTGTCGTGATTTCTTAAACTCATGATTTAGGGTAACAAATAACCTGCTGAGACAAATGTAATGAGTTATCTACTGCAAACTGTGTGCCTGAATTGATTTTTAAAAGCACAAAGCAATTCAGTTCCCACTTAGTCATGTTTTTCATGACTAAGAGTTGTATCCCATGTACACGTGTTGTAGATTTTTCTTCTCCCCCTCTCTTTAGGCAGAAAAAGCCACTGGCTTGACCTACCACACATGTTATCTTTGGGTATATGAGCATATGTGGAATTTGAGTATTTATTTTACCTAGTGGCAAAGATACCTTGTTAGAAATAGCCTGAAGAACCCAGATTAATGTCACCATACCTTCAGCTTCAGACACATTGTAAATTCTCTGCATTTCTTTTGCCACTTGTGACAGTTACACTCTGTACCCTTGAGTGCTCCAAACGGCACGGCAAGTTTTTGCTAGTACTAGTCAAGTCAAATCTGTGTGTGCACAATAAACCATCAACTATGTTTCATTCCCCTTCTGCTCTAACACCCAAATGCAGGTGAGAGGTTTTTTTAAATGTTAAGAAATGAACAGAATGGTAGTGAAAAGCACTACGTGAGTCAAATGATCTAATAAATGAGCAGTCAGCATAACTGTGAAAAATTGGGGGAGGCATGGAGAATATACGCTGCTTAATTTAGTTTCTTAAATGGCAAGGCAAATCCCCCTAGGATTATGATAGACTGAAAAGGGGAAGTGAAAGAGAGATCCCTCATAAGGCAGCTCAGAGCAGAGTCTAACTGAAAGATGAGAGCAGCAATGATGACAAAAATCTCCATGGATTTTTGTTCCGGTGATTTGGCCTGTCTGATTTCCTCTTTATGCACTCTTCTGGTTTACTAAGAGGTCTGACAGCTTGTACACTCAAAAATGTCTGTTGCTCTGACAGGCTGGTTCCTTGAGCATGTTACTATGGAGGTAGCTTTCATTTATCTCAGAAGTCATGATCAAGTTGATACTTTTTTCCTCCACATCTGTTACAGGTATGATTGCTGTGTTTTCTCATCCCTGAGATGGCATTTCAAGGCGATACATCACATGAATGTCAGTCATTTTTTCTCATTTGCATGGTGTTCTGTAATTTGGAGGTTGAAATTTACCCAGTTAAATGCTTGCATAAAGTTTCATCACTAGGTAGATTTTTTTTTTCCCCCCAACCAAATTTAAATTTATTAATGAGAACACTGCTGGAAGTTAGTTCATGAAGATTCTGTTGACAGAAAGCTGAGTGAGACTTTTCTCTGCTTGGCTTTGTAAAGCAGAGATGATGGAGGATCTATTTGCAGTCAGACTGCACACTATGTTTCAGAATTAAGCAAATAATAATGGAAAGCCAAACTGCATTGATTATCATTTAGTGTCCTTAGTCTGATATGTTATTTGCTTGCTTATTTCACTATCAAATTTTACAGTGTTCTTCCAGAAGCACTTGGACTTCTTTGTTAGTGTCAGCCAGCTGAGGAAAAAGTGATTCTTTGGGCCAGTGGAATGTAGCTGCGCACCGCAGAGAGTGTTTAGTGCTGATTGCTTCCTCAGGGCTTCTACTCTTAATGTCATACCATTGAAGTGATCTTTTAGTGAACCCCAGTTTATATTTTTGTCTGTCTCTGCTGGCTGCTGTGAATAATAATTCTCAGTCCTTTGAATGCTGTTTAAAAAGTTGCCTCTTCATGACTCTCACTAGCAGGAAGAAAACCCAAAATAATTTGAAAAAATTGATTCAGTAACTTTCTTAATATTTCTGCATCCTGGAGGCTAGAAGAACAGTCTCCCCTCTTTATTGTACCCAGCTCTATAGCACAAACATATTTGGCCTGAGGTTAGTGCTTTGACTTGGTAGATAGCAATATACAAATGAAAAATGATACACTCTCTTTTTAAGCATCATTTGGTATAGCAGTATGTGAAATACTTAGGGACTGAGATAATTAAATTCAGTTTCCTGTCTCCAGAAGTAGAGTTAACCAAGTGGAGACCAATGTAGCATGTGAACTCAGATGACCTTAATTTGAACTCTGAATGCATGACAGGTTGCAATCATTTCAAGATAAGCTAGTCGACCAAGGCTGTTCCTCTCCAGTGCAAGTGAATAGTCTGCAGACATTAAAAGTGTATCAAGCAGTCCACTACTAATTCAGTAAGTCAGGTCAAGTTGGAAACAACTTTACTTTTCAATGTGATTCAGAGTGAAGATAAGTATTTTGCACAGCTCTGGCTGAAATACTGAGAATCAAGAAAAGATCAGGATTCTTTCATGGACTTAAACCCTCTTTGAGCTTTTACCATAAGGGCCTTTCACCTTCATAAGTTATAAGACTAATTCAGGGGCCAAAACAAATTCTCATTCTGAATCCCTCAGTGTTGTAACACTGCAAGCAGTCACAGTGCAACTTTCTCTGAAAGCTAGTGAATTCAGTAAGACTTTTTCCATTGACCTCAACTGACTTTGATTTATGCCTCATAAAAAGGCATTCATTGGTCTGCCTTTGAGTCCAGGTCCTTATACCCTGATAGTCATTCTGTTCCATTCAGTATTTTAATCCTTTCCTTTCTACCCAATGCAGTCATTCTGGAGGACAAGAATTTTCACTTGGATTTTGTACTCTTCTTTCTCCTTTCTCATAGTGCTTTTCTGGGGTGACAAGTAGCTAAAACAGAAGTCACCTTTACTATCAAAGAATTAAGTGTCTTTTCATAGCTACCTGTGCTGTGCATTACCATAGAAGTGCGAGCCCAGGTATTTGATATTCACATAAAAGAAAGCACATTGACTTACCTAGGGTTAGAACTAGTGTTATCTCATTAGCATTAAACAGCTATAATGGGAGAGGGATGAAAATAACTACAGAAACACGAGGAACAACAAAGATGAAAAGGAAGATGTGATAATGGGACAAAAAAAAGATTCCTTATTTGCAGGATGAACTTAAAAGGTACCCTTCTCAACCTGTATGGCTTATAATGTATTCAGAAATGGAAATTAATCAGTAGTTGTTTATATCCGTGCAAATCTGGCACAGGGATCTGATATGATAGTTAGCAACTGACAGACTTTGAAACTAAGCTGCAGATCTTCCATGGAGATACCTTTTCCCACTAATAATGCTCCATAGCCTCAGATTCTGAGAAATTCCTCTTGTTCTCCTTTTCCTTGGCTTTGATTCTTAATTCTTGCTGCTCAAAGTCCAAAGATATTATTCCTTTGTTTCTTTTTATTTGGATCTGTGACATCAATACTGGTAATTTCTGATATTTTCTTCTGCTGAGATTCTCATCTTCTTCTGAGATGTGGTTTATCAGACAGTTTCTGTCTGGTTTTGTCTTGACTCAGGTCCTTTTGTAAATGAGAAACTTAATACTTTAGTGAATGTGATGCCATTATCTCAAGCATCCTCACAGCTATTCTAAAATACACAAGTTCTTAATCACTTCCAGGGTTTTTTTTAGGTGAAAAAAGAGTTATGATGTTTCCCCCAGATTGGAGAGAATCTAAATGGTGTGAAAGCTGAAGGTTTGAGTATTGTTCTTACATGCACTTACATCAAAATGGTCTCAGAGTTGTTTCTGGAAAGGCACTTGTCTCCAGGTTGGCTTAGTTTAAGTCCTTCATGTTGAAGAGTCAGTTACAAACAAAGCTCCTGCTCATTTCTTATGGATGTTGATTTTCAGAATGGTGGCAGAGATATTAATCCACTGGGATCACTTGGAAATTCCATCTGGAGTTGCTTCCACTTTTGCTTTAACTTCTTCCTGGCCTCAGTCATCTCCTGGAAAGTCAAGGGAGATAAAAAAAAGTCCTGGCTCACTGGTGAGGTCCCAGATGACTGGAAACTGGCCAACGTGGTCCCCATCCACAAGAAGGGTCGGATGGAGGAACCTGGAAACTACAGGCCAGTCAGCCTGACCTCAGTGCCAGGGAAAGTGATGGAGCAGATTATCCTGGCAGCAATAACTGCGCACCTGAAGGATGGCCAAGGGCTCAGGTCCAGCCAACATGGATTCAGGAAGGGCAGATCCTGCCTCTCCAACCTGATCTCTTTCTATGATCAGGTGACCCGCCTGGTGGATGTGGGGAGGCCTGTGGATGTGGTCTACCTAGACTTCAGCAAGGCCTTTGACACCATCCCCCACAGCAAACTGCTGGCTAAGCTGTCAGCCTGTGGATTGGACCACTACACTCTGTGCTGGGTTAGGAACTGGCTGGAGGGCCGGGCCCAGAGAGTGGTCGTGAACGGTGCCGCATCCAGCTGGAGGCCAGTCACCAGTGGTGTCCCCCAGGGATCAGTGCTGGGCCCTGTCCTCTTCAACATATTCGTTGATGATCTGGATGAAGGGGTAGAGTCAGTCATCAGCAAGTTTGCAGATGACACAAAGTTAGGGGCAGATGTTAGTCAATTAGAGGGTAGAAAGGCTCTGCAGAGGGACCTCGACCGACTGGAAAGATGGGCAGAGTCCAATGGGATGGCTTTCAACAAGTCCAAGTGCCGAGTGCTGCACTTTGGCTATGGCAATCCCATGCAGAGGTATAGGCTGGGGTCGGAGTGGCTGGAGAGCTCCCAGACAGAGAGGGACCTGGGTGTGCTGATCGACAGCCACCTGAATATGAGCCAGCAGTGTGCTCAGGTGGCCAGGAGGGCCAATAGCATTCTGGCCTGCATTAGGAATAGTGTGGCCAGCAGGAGCAGGGAGGTCATAGTGCCCCTGTACTCTGCTCTGGTTAGGCCGCACCTTGAGTACTGTGTCCAGTTCTGGGCTCCTCAGTTTAAGAAGGACATTGAGACACTTGAGCGTGTCCAGAGAAGGGCAACAAGGCTGGTGAGAGGCCTTGAACACAAGCCCTATGAGGAGAGGCTGAGGGAGCTGGGATTGTTTAGCCTGGAGAAGAGGAGGCTCAGGGGTGACCTTATTGCCCTCTACAACTACCTGAAGGGTGGTTGTAGCCAGGAGGGAGTTGGCCTCTTCTCCCAGGCAACCAGCACCAGAACAAGGGGACACAGTCTCAAGCTGCGCCAGGGGAGGTTCAGACTCGAGGTGAGGAGGAAGTTCTTCACCGAGCGAGTCATTCGGCATTGGAACGGGTTGCCCAGGGAGGTGGTTGAGTCATCGACCCTGGAGGCGTTCAAGGGGAGATTGGACGTGGCACTTGGTGCCATGGTCTAGTCATGGGGTCTGCGGTGTCAGGTTGGACTCGATGATCCTCGAGGTCCTTTCCAACCTAAGTGATACTGTGATACTGTGATACTGTAAATCAAGGGGCCATATATAGCAAGGTATTTCCTTTTAGTCTCTGCTAGTCTCATCTTGTCATTAAGAATGCTACCAATCCTTCCAGTGATATCAAGATGATTTTGGTCAGAACTCAAAAGAATAACCTTCATAATTTCCCTGAGTTAGTGCACATTATTTGTGAGACAATTGGATAATTTAGTTATTAGTTTACACTGGTCCATGTGTTATTTTATCTGAAGCTTGTTATGTGTTCCACTCTAATCAACAATAACACTATTCTTTTATTTTAGCTAATTGGATAGGTCTACCTAAAGAGGTAGAAAATGTTTTTCCCATTGCTGTATTGATTATTTTAGTAAATTACGTTCTTGGCAGAAGTTCTTATACCCTCTGCACTTTTATACCTATTGATCTGTTTTTAAAGCATGGATATCCTGCTGTGGTGATGTTACACAAATGCACACACACACAACCCCCTACTGTCATGAGCTCTAAGCCATTACTACTTTTTGCTTAATTTGTATGACAGCCATTTGGAATGTCTAACTTTCCAGATGTTCATGATGTTTGCTGAGTGATTTTAAACACACATTCCAATATTGTAAAGAAGCAAGGTATAAGAAAAACATTTGACAGAGGAATCTGTTTTTACCGCATAACATTTAACTTGTCACGTTCATTTCCTTGAACTAATTTACTGCAATCCTGGTGGGGTTCTTTCTCAGCTATGTTTAACATATTGTCATTTTCTCCTTAATGAAAGGACATTACCAATTCACACACATGTTTAATATGTATAGCTGATTCAATTAGACATTATAAATACTTACAAGTTCTTTTGAAGTGATAAGAGAGTAAGCAATCTGTGGCTAAATGTGCAAGGGACGAATGGATTTATGGGGACTGACTGCTCCCTTTCAGGTACCCTACAGTGTTATATCATCCTTCCATGACAGTTCAGACCTGTTACTGTTCACAAAAGTGCATCTAGACATACTCTTTGCCAGCGTGTGATATTTGTTGCTGTTTTACCTTGTGGTAGCTGGTGTGCAGGAAACTGTCTGACCTAGAAACCATCCAGATGATACTTAGTGCAATTCAGTGAGGGAGACTGAGAAAAGTGTGATATGTGAGATATCTTAAAAGTGGTTGTCTTCACTGCAGTCAGGAAACCATGGGTGAGACTTTCACACATGCCTTGTGGTTTCGATGTATACAAAGTCTTTAGTGAGGAGCTGAGATTTCCATGATGTTAAATGGCTTTAGGCATCTGTTATTAGTTTTCAGGGGACAGATATACATCTTGTTAAGTGTTGCTAACTGCTAATACTTGAATTTAGATGTCTAGTTCATATATGTTCTTTGAGTAGTGTATTCTAGATGTTTAATATAATTAGATGGTACTAAAGGTAAAACGTCAATCAGTTTGTAAAGATGGTGATTGGAAACAAAGTTGTAAATTTAATCTTAGAGACATGGAAGTTTTCTAGGAATAGTGTTAAGGCAAACATAAATCCTTCCCCTGATTTGATTATTATTTTTTGTTTTTAATACACAAAAGGCTTTCCTTTGCCTTTTTCAGAAATCCAAGTGAGGGATTAAGATGATGGAGAGCTGGCAGGAAAATGCTGATGCCTTCTTAAGCAAACATGCTACCTCTGTGGCAGTAGGGATTTTGTGAAGGAAATTCTAGAAGTTTTCTTCCATATGGTTCATGGATCCTTGACAGCCTCCCATTCTGCAGCCACTGAATAGTCTCTTTTTAGAAACAGGGTATCTAGGCTGGGAAGTGTTGTTGTGCTGCATCTTTGCCTCCTTCATTCAAAGAAATGTGGTTACATTGAGAATATTTACTGAGCTTCCATATGTATGAAGAAATCACATTAGCAGATAACTTCTCTGAATTTCTGAGGATATCTGGAATATTAAGCATACCAGGATTTCGTGCTCAGTATCTCAAGTTTGGATTCACTGCTCAAACAGTTATAGTAAACTGTGTTTGCTTAGCTGGAGGACACATAACGTCATGTTCTGTCCCAAGGACATGAGCTTTGGATCCACAGAATAGGCCCTAGTGAAGGATTTATTGTCCTCTTTGACAGTTCTATCTCATTTCCTTTTTTTTCATTCATTTACCTCCCTAAACATCATCTCATGGAGATCATAAACCTGCATTAGTCCGGTCAGCCAGTGGTCTTTTAAAGTATGCACCAGATGGTAAAGTCCATTAAGGGGAGAGTATTGGTTATCTCTGATTATGCTCCTTCATGCCAAATAAGAATTGTTTAAACAGGGAAAGAGGATTGAGTTTGATATTTGACTGCCTCATGGTTAGGGTTTTTTTTTGTTTGTTTGGGGTGGGTTTGTTTGTTTGTTTGTTTAGGTTTTTTTTAACTGATAGGTCATTTTTCTCTCTTGGATCAGTGAGTATTTGTAGCATCTAAATATAAAGCTTCTAAGCATATGTATATGTGTGTGTCTATATTTGTGTGCATACAGTACCTTATGCTGTTGTCACATAAGCAGACTATTCAGCTATAACATTATGCAGTTGAATGATAATTGTAATGCCAAGAATTAGGGGTTGCTTAAAAGGTGAATGAGTAATGGTGAAACGGCTTAGAAGAGGATCTTAAATTCATAATGGTCATTCACATAAATAACACTTTACCATTTCCCATCTGCCATCCTCTGTGAAGATTTGTGGCACCCTTTGATCAGATGACTTGTCCTTGAAGTACAGTTAGCATTCTAGTGTGAAATATCAACCGTTCTGCTGACAGAATGAGTTCAGTCAGCGAGCATCAAACACTCTATGGCACCGATCATGGGAACTGAGAATAAACTAGTTTTAGCCCTTGGGCAGAGCAACCTGCATGAATGAGTATTGTATTAGGATTATGAAAGCCTTAATATCAAAAACAAAAACCAAACAAAAATCCCAAATTGGTGCAACAGATATTATTAGTTAATTTGCTTTATCAAGCAATGCCACGTGCTGTTGTTACCTGAAAATCTTGCCAAAGTAGTCACTCCCTTGTTTAGCAAGCTCTTTAATTTCTTGGCACTTGCCAACTTTGGTTGAATGTTTTGGTGTCAGGGTGAACAGTTGCTGTGTGTAGGCTCTGACTACACTGTGGGACAGCTGAACTCTGCAAATTACCTCATGGCTTTCATGTTTTCATCATCCATAGACCCCTTCTGGTTCAAGTGTTGGATGATAGGTTGGACATGATGATCTTGAAGGTCTCTTCCGGTCTGGTCTGGTCTGGTCTGGTCTGGTCTGGTCTGGTCTGGTCTGGTCTGGTCTGGTCTATCCTATCCTATCCTATCCTATCCTATCCTATCCTATCCTATCCTATCCTATCCTATCCTATCCTATCCTATCCTATCCTATCCTATCCTATCCTATCCTATCCTATCCTATCCTATCCTATCCTATCCTATCCTATCCTATCCTATCCTATCCTATCCTATCCTATCCTATCCTATCCTATCCTATCCTATCCTATCCTATCCTATCCTATCCTATCCTATCCTATCCTATCCTATCCTATCCTATCCTATCCTATCCTATCCTATCCTATCCTATCCTATCCTATCCTATCCTATCCTATCCTATCCTATCCTATCCTATATACCTGAGCTACCTTTGAGTGAAAGGCATGTGCACAGTTTTTTTTCCCTGAATTTTTACTTCCCACATGGAAACAAAAGTAGTTCCAGCAGACATTTGTAGCCAGAAAACACTTCCTTTATCTACACTGTTCATTTTCTTTATCATTAAAAGAGATTTTAGAACTGACTATGAAAGGTCATTAAGGAACTCACCTTGAAGAAACCTGTGTTGCTGCTTGTTTGGCACAAAGAATACTTGTCCCCAAGCACAGAGAATTTGCACATTTGAATATAAGGTACAGGATGGTTGCATTTTAAATAGAGAACGTGTTACTCCCATAATGAAATTTGAAGACATTCATGTACACCCCTCCTACAAGCATTTAAAAATGGAGTTCTTGGCTACATAGAATATTTTGTATGAATGCAGATTGTGTGTCAAAGGATTAACACTTCAGTGGAAGCTATGCTGTGTTTGAGGTTACTGTGGGTTATTGAAGATTTTTAATCTTCCATCACAGTTCAGTCAAACACAAAATGAGAAAGAATTCTCTTGATACAATAGTGCTGAAATAATTTTTGTTACATGTAATTAACTTTTATTCTGATACTAGCTCCAGTTTTGCATGATGAAGTAAAAACCGAAGGATAACTTTGTAAGCCCTTAAATTTGATATGTTTTTACTTTCTATGTAGATTAAAATATACCCCTCAGTTTATTCATTCATGAGACCCTTATGTTGATACAGACATATATACTGCAAGGTTCAAGTAGCTGAGGATGCACTTAATTTCTATCAAGTAATATTTAGTGAGTGTTAAGAGTTTTAGAACAGAATAGAACAGAACAGAATTAACCAGGTTGGAGAAGACCTCAGAGATCATCGAGTTCAACCTATCACCCCACACCATCTAATCAATTAAACCATGGCAGCAAGTGCCCCATCCAGTCTCCTCTTAAATACTTCCAGTGATGGTGACTCCATCACCTCCCTGGGCAGCACATTCCAATGGCCAGTCACTCTCTCTATGAAGAACTTCTTCCTAATATCCAGCCTAAACCTCCCCAGCACAGCTTGAGACTGTGGCCTCTTTTTCTGGTGCTGGTTGCCTGGGAGAAGAGACCAACTCCCACCTGCCTACAACCTCCCTTCAGGTAGTTATAGAGAGCAATAAGGTCTCACCTGAGCCTCCCCTTCTCCAGGCTAAGCAACCCCAGCTCCCTCAACCTCTCCTCACAGGCCTTGTGCTCCAAACCCCTCCCCAGCTTTGTTGCTCTTCTCTGGACACCTTCCAGCAACTCAACATCTTTCCTAAACTGAGAGGCCCAGAACTGGACACAGGACTCGAGGTGTGGCCTAACCAGTGCTGAGTACAGGGGCAGAATGACTTCCCTGCTCCTGCTGGCCACACTGTTCCTGATGCAGGCCAGGATGCCATTGGCCTTCTTGGCCACCTGGGCACACTGCTGGCTCATGTTCAGCCTACTATCAACCAGTACCCCCAGGTCCCTCTCTGCCTGGCTGCTCTCCAGCCACTCTGACCCCAGCCTGTAGCACTGCATGGGGTTGTTGTGGCCAGTGTGTAGAACCTGGCACTTAGATGTGTTCAATCTCATGCTCTTGGACTCTGCCCATCTGTCCAGCCTGACAAGGTCCCTCTGTAGAGCTCTCCCATCCTCTAACAAATCAAAACCTGCCCCCATCTTGGTGTCATCAGCCAGTTTACTGATGATGGACTCAATGCCCTCATCCAGATCATCAGTAAAGATATTGAACAGGATGGGGCCCAGCACTGATCCCTGGGGGACACCACTAGTGCCTGGCTGCCAGCTGGCTGTGGCACCATTCACCACCACTCTCTGGGCTCAGCCTTCCAGCCAGTTCCTAACCCAGCTCAGAGTGCTGCTGTCCAAGCCACGAGCTGACAGTTTCATCCTGACATTTTCTACAGTCAGGGTTGAAAAGATCTACCTGTGCTGTATATAAAGTATTGAAACTACTAGCCTGAGGAAGCATCCTTGGTCAGAAAAAATACTTACTTTAGGAATTTAGAGCCTGGAGTATGTGTTCTTTTAGCTAGATTTCATATACAGAAGCCCATCTTACTACTACAATTATAATCTGAGTCTGATTCTGCATTCATTCATGCATAGCTCCCACTGACTTTGTGGTATGGGTTCAGACTCTGTGTACAGTGTGTGTGTAAGCTGAACACCTGTATATTTTTCAGGCAAAAGCTACATGAAATTTTTTCTGGTGTGACTTCAGCTCACAAAGGGATGAAAATTCTTCTATGAATTTGCTGCAAGAAGGTGACTTGGAGTTAAATTGTTCCCTGTTGTGTCTTGATCCTGCTTGCGAATGTCAGTGTTTTTGTTGCTGCAGACAAAAGTTAAAGTATTAGGTCCTATTAAAAGTTGGGAAGGAGAAAAGAATTCCTAAACTCTTCTAGAGGTATGAAAGTAGAAAAGTCCATGCTGGCTGAGGTTTTGAGAATCAGAAAAATTCCTTCTTATGCCAATCTCAAAGCAGTAGATGGAGCTGAATAATGGCAGCTTTGTCTTGAGGATACAAGACAAATATTTGTTCTGAAAGGTAATGAGCCAAAGCCCTGTTACCGATTCTGCTATGCAGACTGGAAGGCTGACAGAACAAGTCAAGTAAAAATTTAATAGTTTTGTATTACACTGACTCAGTAGCTACAGTTGGAGTGCAATGGAAGGGGCAACTTTCTCATCTGGTAACTTTGCACAAACCAAAACTACTCTTGTTTGTGCATGTGAATTTTGCAATGTGCTTGGAGGCCTCTGTACAATCCTGGGTAGCAGACCAAGCTAGTGATGCAGATCAGTTGCAGGACTCTTCCTCTCAGGGCTTGTTATTCAGGAGTTGGAAAGTACCAAGGGGGTACAGTAGCATGCTCCTAAGGTTATCCTATAAATATTTATACTTTTGTAATTAGTTCAGAGGAAGTTGCTGTGGAGCCAATCAGTAGGAATCAATAAAGGGGAGACTTTTTAAAGAAGCCCATTTAAATGAAGCTTCTCCACCCCTACCATGCTTTGGGAACAGAGGTTCCTTCAGAAGCAGACATAATGGCATTGTATCATTTTGAGATGGCTGAGCCACAACGAATGCATTGGGAGTTCAGTGTTGCTTCTGACTTAAATTATTCTATGCAGCTAGAATATGTTGCATATTAAAGTACAATAGAAAATAATGTATTGTTCAAGAGTCTGCAGAGCTACTTATTCAAACTCATCTTCATATTCAGAGTGAGAATTTAATTGTATTTTTACTTTTCCTTGCCATTCTCCTTTTGAAAACATATGCTGTGAGCTTACTATTGAACAAATGAAATGTGCTTTGACATCCTGTGAGTCAACCTAAATAGATGCTGCTTATATTGCACATGAAAACCCGTGCTCAATAGATTTCTTTTTTTCATCAAGAATAGCAAAGTGACAACTGTGACTCAATCTTAAAAGCAGAAATAGTGGGAATACAGAAGGGGGAAAAAAAAAGGAGGGGGAGAAAAAAGCCCAATGACAGCTAAGTGCAAAATGCTCTTTTCATGTTGCTGGCAATAACTTTTTGACTTGCTTGTTTTTCAAAATAGATGATTTTTTTTTTCCTTTATTGAAAGAAAAATTTTAGTATTCAACCTTTAAACTGATTCTTCTTTTTCATTTAGAAGCAATCCATCAACTGGATTAATTTAATTTAGAGAAATTAGCTGGTCAGCCGTCTTCCGTGATCTAGAACATTATTTTCACATTCTAAACCAGACTGCCACTGGCTTCTTTATCAAGAAGCATTTTAGTGTCTGTTCCTCTAGGTGACATAAGTTGCCTCTGATGTATTGATATGCAGCCTCCTAAATTTATTTCATTTACCTGGTGACATTATTTCCTAATTTGTAGCAAGAAGGAAATATGTACCCAAAGTAAAATAAGTTGAGACCTAGTGAGGATAAATGAAACAAAATTATGTGGTAGACGTGACAAATATAGTTGTTGCTTGGTCACATATAAGGCTTGTTTTCAAGTCCATTCTTTCCCAAGCAGTTTTAAATAAAGCATATAGCAAAGCTGTTCTCTGCATTTGTCTTTTTCTCTCTCACCATGCAAAATGCCCTGCAGTTTGGTCTAGTTGGCTTTTGCAGCTATGTGCAGGACTGGGACCCCTCAACAGATTTTCTGCCAGAGTTGGTGGAGCAGACAGACCTGCTGGCTTCACTGACATTCCTAAGGGAAGTTTGTATTCAAGCTGCATGCTAGTGCCTGGGAGCCAGAGAACTGTGCTCCTTGCCAAACTGAGACAATATTTTGAGATCCACTTATGATGAAACTAAATAATCTCCCTTGATCTTGCTAAAGTGTGTCATCTTGAGTCAGAAAAGATAAATTTGGCTGTTTCCTGTAATTGTAGATAGAATTCTGATACTTTTCTTGGCCTCAGAAAAAAAACCAGGAGAAACATTTTATATTTTATTAAAGAAAAAAAAAAGAGTTGAAAATGGTCTGCCAGTGTCCTTCTCTGTCTGACAAATTGAGGTGTCCTTGAATGTGTTCTCAGCAGTGCTTTTACTTCTTTCCCCTTCATGCATTTAAACAAGCTGACGTTTACCAAGTTCTGCTCTCAATAGGGATTAGCACAGCTCCCAGATTCCACATTTTCACTGGAATCCTCCTGGAGCTGGAGCTGAATCTGAATCTGAAATGCTTACTGCCCCTTTTACCAGGCATCAGGCAAAACCACACACCCCATGAGCAACTTTCAATGACACACGAGTCTGATTCAGACATCGTTAAGTCGTTTTGCTTTACTCACCTTCCACTGGGTTCTTTTGGAGACAGAGGGCACAGGTTGCCAGGTCTTCCCTTCTCCACTCCTTTAGTCTTTCCAAGTAGCTATGGGCAAGTGAGCACTCTCTGTAGAGAAATCACACTTTGAAGTTTTGCCTCTGAAACCTTGCCTCATCTTGAAATTGCAACTGATTACAAAACCATTCTCCTGTTCTTGTGTCTCCTGTTGGCTTGACATATCCACTATTGTTGTTTTGTGAGATTGCACAGTTAGGCATATAAATAGGAAATGCTTTTTCAATATACCATTGTTCATTAATGAGACAATTAATCATTAAACAGGTTTCTTTATCTACCTCTGGATTTGCTGGGAGCTGCTCCAGATATGTTCATACTGTTTTATTTACAGCAGACTTTACAGCTGCAATAAGACATTGCTACAGTTTGCTTTATTAGTCCACTAATCTAGCTGCTCTCAAGCATGATTTGCGCCATTTCTTGGCAGTGGGTAATAGATAGCGATATCAGCCAGGCTTCATTTGCTTTTCTCAGATCTACCACAGTGCATATATTATGTGCTATGGAGCATAATAGACAGCAGAACTTCCCAAACTACCTCAGGTTTCAGTCTTCAAGTAGCTGTTTGTCCCTCTGAAATTTTTTAACTACTTTGGAAACTACTGCTGGCTTCACTGTGTCTAAGTACATGTTTCACAATCTTTGTCATAAACAAGATTCTCAGAACATCCTTAGGGTAACGAAATGGGTCACAGAGGAAGGATCCCACTGAAGGTGGGTTGATTTTTGGTGGTGGGTGAAAGAGAAGAAGCCTAAGAAAGAAAAAAAAAGAAGTGAGCTGTTGGCAGGCACTTGGGGATGCTTCTGTGGGGTGACAGAAGAGGAAAACTTTGAAGACAGCCCAGAAGAACCTGTGCAGTTTTGGGAGCCTCCCTGAGTCTAAGCTGGGGCCAGTGCCTGACCTGTAGGCAGAGGGGAATGAATTCTTCTCTTGAGGCATTTCATTTATCTGACTTTGCACCTGGTATATATTTTATTAATCTGCTGTTTAATGTTCAGTTAAAACACAGCTTTAATGATATAGAGCCTTTTGGCTCGTGGTTAGGAGCTTTTCCTTACAGAGGTGGGCAGGGGTACTGAGTGCCTGGTGATGCTGTCATGAAGAGAATCTCAAAATAAATATTCTTCCTTCCTTTTCTGCAATAATGATGATAATAAAGCTGCTCTCTTCTCTGATTTCAGGTCTCTTAGATAAGAAATCTATCTGTGAAGTAGTCAGTCCATTACCAGACAGAAACTGCTTTTGATCAATTTATTTATTTATTTATTTTTAAATCATAAGATAGTTATTCTGGGGCAGGCTGTCTATCTTTTAATTAGCAGGGAAAAAAAACACCACATCAAAGGTTTTGGACTCCATCCAGCACCGAATGAGGGCATTCTGAAACCTCAGAGATTTTTAGCAAGAAAACTACCTCACTCCAAAGGGAACTTCATGGCCCAGTGAATGTGCTGACTGAAGAACGGCACGAACTCCCTGGGAGAGGTCCAGTGGGAGAGGAAGAGTTCTGAAGAGGAAGAATGATGTGAGTTAAAGCATATATCCCTCCCACGGCTGAAGTCTTGCCTGAGGAGCTGAACTTCAAAGGCATTTCCTGCAGATAGGCTTTCACATCAGGCAGTGGCTAAGGAAAAATCCTGGGAGGAATTTGAAAGAAAATAATACTTTTGGGGGGCAAAAGACTCAATGGTAGCTCTGACTCAGTGGAGTCTGTGCTTTTATTTGTTTGTAAAGAATAGCTCACACAATGCTGAAATTGATTTTGTGTCACTTTATTTTGGTCTTCTGGTACTTTGGGCAGTAGAACCTCAGACTGTAACAACATCACACATACTTTCCCAGGAACTGGTGATTAAAGCTGCTCAAATGATGGTGAAAATGGAATTTGGTTTGGAACATCTTGATTGTTCTGAGATGTTTGGAACATCTTGATTGTCCCTGAGCTTGTAGTTGAAATTATTTGCAAATAAAAAATACTATTTGGAAATCCATTAATGGCTCAGGGAATGCTGACTTAGTAGCTCAGCTTAATGATAGAGAGTGATGTAGGCAAGAGTTTCAAAGCTGATGAGCAACAGCTAGTGAAATCACCAAGCTGAGAGAATGAAACAAAGAATTTGTAGGGAATGTATACACTTTCATTTCTTTTATCTAAAGACAGTGACTGGTCTGGACATGCCCTGTGTACACAACATTTACAGCTCACAATGGGAAAGGTTGATGTTTGTTTGTTTGTTTTGTTGTTTGCTTTGCCTTTGTTCGGTTTTGGTTTAATTATTTTGTCACACACGGGAACAAGGAAAAAGTTGAGTTACAGAGGAAAGTGTCTGATTTTTTTTAAAGGGAATAAGAGGACTAAAAAAGGCAGAAAAATGAAATTAAGAGGATGAAAAGCTAAACTCTCAACCAAGGAGGTTACTTCCTCATAGGAAGCAATTAGGAAAATGGAAGTTCATCAATTGCCTATATTGAGAGCCTTTGGAGATCGTCTATGAAAACTTGTCATAAGGATATATACAAACCTGGGGAAGGACTTCTCAGGATCTCAGGTAGTGATAGGACTAGGGGGAATGGAATGAAGCTGGAGGTGGGGAGATTCAGGCTAGATGTGAGGAGGAGGTTCTTCACCATGAGAGTGGTGAAGCCCTGGAATGGGTTGTCCAGGGAGATGGTCGAGGCCCCGTCCCTGGAGGTGTTTAAGACCAGGCTGGATGAGGCTCTGGCCAGCCTGATGTAGTGTGGGGTGTCCCTGTCCATGGCAGGGGGGTTGGAACTAGATGATCCTTGTGGTCCCTTCCAACCCTGAATGATACTATAATACTATGATAAAACCCCTTATATATTTCTTCATGTGGATCACTAAGCCACTCTCTTGCAGCCTGACTGACGTCCATGTTCTGGCTGACGTAATGACTGAGGAGAAATCAAGTCTGACTTGCACTATTTCATTCTTAGAATCAGCTTGTGGAATATGGAGTTTAATCTGAAATCTCCAGAATAATCAGGAGTTTATGAGGTGTTTCAATAGATACCCACCCTTCTGCATTAGCAGGCGCTGTAGAACAAAGTGCATGGGTACTAAGAGTGCCTTTTACTTGTGTATGGAAGTTGTGATATTTAATGACTTGGAACATTCTTATTTGAAGCAGAGCACATTCTATAACACTTTGCCACCACTCCAAACACTTCAGAGGTGTGGCAAGTACTGATGCACAGGACCTTTCAGGGACTTGCAGTTGCAGCAGGGACTGTGGTTTAAGAAAAGCAGTTTTGATTTAGCTTCTGTTGCATCAAAAATGATCATCAGCCATGGCATTGCACAATGTAAGCTGATAAGAAATGACAAAACAGTCTGTCATGTTTATAATTTAAAAGGGAACTACTTTTTATCCTCCCTTATTCCACTCCTGTTAAATATACATATTTAATTTTAAATGTATCTTTGATCATTTATGTTTTGTTAAAATACACAGGAGTGTGCAATATCATGCTGGGATTGCCTTTATATGTAAATTAACTTAATGACAACCAGAGATGTACATTGCATATCTCTTGTAGAGAAAATGACTATGCTATGCCTTATGCCTCGTTATATATGTTTCTATTTATTTTTCTTTACACTAACTGTCTGTCTTAATGAAGAAATAACAGAAGCTAAAATGAAGGCAAAAATTGGCCTGGGCCCCTTTCTATTAATTTAGCACAATTTATTAGCCAGGAAGAAAAGAAGAAAGGTACCAAATAGCCTTTGATATTTGGAAACTCAGCTATCACTACATGAGTTTACATGAAGAAAATCTGCCTAAAGAGTTGCAAGAACCTATGTTTTGGTTTGGGTTTTTAAGAGACTATGTATTTCTTGGTACTTTTTTGCCGCAAGTCTGCTACATTTTTGCCATTGCACCTCTCATTGTACCTCTCAAATGCAGATGTAGGCCTATTAGCTTTATCAAGACATAACTCATATGTACTTTGAGACTGGACTTGACCATTTGAAAGCACTGGTTGGTGGCACTAAGTTAAAAATAAGATTTGTTGAGTCCATATCTAATGATCTGTGAGGGAAAATTCTCTCAAGCCAAGCAATCCAAAACAAGTTATGAGATTAATTTGTCAGGTCAGCATTTATAAGTAACATAAAATTTCGTGTGTAGAGCTCTCAGGTGAGCTTTGTGAAACTAAGATGCTGCTTGTGGTGTGTTATACTTTGTGTAATGGAAGACAGCTGAAATGTGCACTATAAACCTAGATGCTGGCACTTGATTCATAATCATCAGAGAAGCAGAGATTTCTCTCATGCAAGACATCTCATTTATGGTTCACATTCAAAAAAGTTGATTGGCTCAGGCTATGTATTGCCACTTTCCCTGTGTTGACTGTGAAGTCTAGGTTTTTAGGTCAGAAGTAGACACTTGCACTATAGATGTCCCAAACGAGGTGAAGTGAAACTCACTGTTCATGCTTACTTGAGAAGTAGGATGAGGAGATCTGGCTTGCCTAGATACCATTTTCATTCTGCACATATGGAAATGATTTTGCTGGTATTTAGAGTTGACCTTGCTCACCTGGGGACACTATGAATAGAAAAAAGCTGTTCATGTGCATTATTGTGCTCATTTACCAGGCAGAGCCCTGTCTGTCATGTAACTTCTTTTTAGCGCCAATAAGTGCAGAAAGGGAGAGTTGGCAGCTGAAGAACAGGTGTGGAATTACAGCCAGCAGAGTTCTCATTCTGGAGTCACTTGTATACAAAAGCATAGATTTTATACTCAGAACTCTACTAGGAGAGAAGCTAAGGAATTTACATTTGGTTAAGGTTGCAAGGACAGCCAGAAGATCAGTTCCAATTATCAACCTAATTCCAGCTACTGTGGCACTTCTGACCCCCCTGCTTGAAGTTGTAGAGCAGTACCTTGTAGAACATAACCTTTGCCTGTTTTTTTTAATGGACTTTTGATGCAAACTTTTGACATCTTTTTATGTAGCTGTTTGAATTTGGTTGTCTCCAATCTACTGTTATTTTCTTAGGAGGATGCTGCTTCTATTTAATTATACTCTCATATTATGTGAGAACACATCATCAGATCAGGACTGCTGCATCCAAGCTGAGCCATCTCTGCCCAGTAGTGACAGACTTTGTTGTAAGTAGTCAAGTAAAACCTGAGGAGAATGGAGATCCTTATTAAGGACATGGGGCTTTTGGCCATGCTCTAAGGAATGAAACACCATCAAAGGCCCAGGTGACTTTCCAAGGTTTTCAAATTTCTGTCTGTCTGTCATGCACCTATGGACATGTGATGAATGAGAAAAAAATGGGCAAATTCCTGAAAAAAGACACTGAATGGCGTGGGGGTGGAAGCCATTAGCAATGCTCTAATATTAAAATGTTGTACCCCTGCAGGGCAAAGAGAGATATGATTTGTTATCCTGCAAGGGTGCAGAGATGCTGTCTGATCACATGTTATGATAAAGCATGTCAAGCCACTACAAAATTTCAGTAACCAGCTAAATAATTCGCTGGTGATGCTGCAGATTTGCAGTGGGAGGACAAAATATTGCCTTAGATGATCAGTTTTAATGATGAATAAACTGAATCAAGTCTGCCTTCCAGAGTATAGATAAAAGGTAGAACTCAATCATCTGGTTACACTACATTTGTGTATTAAAATGAGCTGTTGTTTTAATCAATTGCTGCAATAAACAACAAAGTGCTACAAGCAGGAAAATAATTCAAAACTTGAAAGCTGTCCATTGCAAATGTCAAGATGTTTTCTGTCTTGGCATCAAGAGATAAATAATCTGTGATTTCAGAACAGGATATAGTGTAAACTGCATCATGTGTAGATTTAAGAGCTTACATCATGGAGAAATGTGTTTCACAGCTGGTCAGGACTAAGGAGAGTCAGGGGTTTTATCTTGTGGCTAGCTGTGAATCACTAAGGGCATGGACAAAGCAATATGAGTAGTGTAAAAATTATGGACTGATAGCAGAAAGCGATTATCTGAGTCCATAAAATTCCGTCCTAAGTCTCAGTCCAACCTTTTCCCCCTTTATTCTTTTTTTTATTAATGGAATCTGTGTTTTGTAATGCTACTTCTCCCAGTTCTGGAAGATGAATTGTCACTGAGATAAGTGCTATGATTAGAGAACTAAAACTGTGTCTTGCAGTATAGAAGGTAGCTAATGCTATTTAGATAATGAGCCACAGCTCACTGAAGCAAAATTCAAATGACGCGGCACCAATGAGGAGGTAAGATGACTTCCTCTGAGTACCCATAAGATTGTCAGCAGAAGTCATCAGATGGCTGATGGAAATGGCAAATTTGAAAGTAAGCCCTATTGCCTTGTTAAACCACCCCTTCTGTCCCCAGGTCTCAGAGATTTAACAGTCTGGAGAGCTCTAAATGCTAGTACACAGCTGCATGAAAGAGGCCTACTCAGACAAGCAGTCTGGTTTAGCCTGCATCCCTGGCCATCACAGATGGCAGAGAAAGTTTAGGTTAATACTCAGACTGGGACACAAGAGAGTAACAAGGGTTGTGTACAAGAAGATGTAGATCAGATCATAAGAGGTACCTGTCAACTCAGGACTGTAATGGAGATGAAAATGAGGATAGCTGTGAAGTACTGTTTGACAGCTGATAGACCCAAACAGATAAGCCTGGTGGCAGGATCAGAATAAGAACGGGATCTTGTACTTTAAATAGTCTGGTTACATCATCAGAGCTATTTTTAGGAGACAATCCCAACTTGACTAGTTCAGTGCTTCGTAAGCACAATGTGTGGTGAAACTTTTAACTATGTTCTATTAGAAGGGGGGGGAGGAAAAAGGATCCTAACATTTTTTTTCAGTATCAAAGCAGAATCTGGACATCTTGCAAACCCTTAGCATGGACAGGCTGAACACCTCCTGTGCAAAGACCCGGGCAAACAGTAAAAGACATCCTTGGATGTAAAGCTGTGGTTCTTGCACTAAGTCAGTTCCTTGGAAATCATGGCTGTACCCTGTGACAGCTCTGCTAAACTTGCTGTAGCATTCTTTTGCTGGGAGGGTGTGGGAAATAAATAAATAAATAAATAAATAAATCTGTGCCTGATGATTAATTTTTAAGCTTCAGTTAAACAAATCAATGACATGTAAAATTCTTAAGACACAGTCCCATGGAGAGATGGAAATGATGCTTCTGTCCTGACTGCATGACTGTATTATCTTCAGATAATTGTCTTTTTTTTTGGCTAGGTAATAAAATGAATCTTCTGCTTTGTGCACAGTCTGACTTTTTGAAGGGAAGTGTAACACAAGTGCAGAACATCAACTACAGTGGGGAAAAAAAATTGTGAAAGTCAGTGCAGGAGCAAATATCATGATGTGCTAGCAAAAATAATTTACAAGTAATAGAAGACACAATGTAAAATAAAAAACAAAATGCATGCTTGGGATCTCATAAGATTGCTTGAGTGGGAAGCTTAGCAAACTCATTTTGTTCCCAAGTTGATTACCTCCAGGTTTGAGAGTCACCAAAGAAATATTTGGTGCCACTTTATATCTCTGCATGCTTTCTGAGGTTTCTGGAATCAGGTCCTTTAAGACTAATTTCATGAAAATGAAAGTGTTTTCTTATTTCCAGAGCTGCATAATAGTATTGCAATTGTCTTTGCAATAGGTAGCTATTGGTACTCATCCAATGAAAAGCTGCATTTTGCACACCACCCTGTCTTGAGGAGATAGAGGCATCTTTCCTTCTACTTTAGTCTTATGTTTGTGCTTTTCTTGTCTTAGGTTTGACTCTGGGGAAAAAAAATGAAAGAAAACAAAGCAATAGTATTTAGTTCTTTTTCTGTGTAGGTGTTTGAAAATAAATTGTCCACCTACAATTCAGGGAATCCAATCAGCTGTAGTAACTGATTTAAATTTGTTGGGATTACTACAGCTGTTCTTCTCCATATGCCATTCCCTGTAGATGTCATATCTCTTCTCTTATGCATTTACTGAGTTCACGATGGTTTTTTTTCAGACATGGTGAATGCTCCTAGCATCACACAGAGTTCATTAATACTGTGTTTTGTAATCTGTCCTACAAGGAAATAACAAGTTATGAATCATTTGCTCTATTCTGTGTTAATACAAGACCTTCTTTAGTTTCTAAAAGTAACCAGAAACTGTTTGAGTCAAACTCTGGCAATTTTACAAGTATTTAATAACTTTTCTCTCTCTCATCCCATCACCAGTGCAGTGCACATAGAGTGCAGTGCAATATGGTGATACTTTCAATATCACATTGTAAACATAGGTACGTATACTTGAAATTTGTGTTTCTGTATCAGTAAAGTCACCAACTAGTTTATATTTTGCTTCAATCTTAAATACTTGATGAAAATGGTTTGAGTATTACAGAAACATGCAACTTTTGTTAGTACCCCCCCAGCTCTGATGTTCAGTGTAAAATCTGCTTTATTATTTGTCAGTATGCTGAGCATAAGATTTTGCATCTTTCTGTTGTGTGGTACTGATCATAGCTAGAGGAAATATATTAGCACAGATGAATGAAAAATGGATATTTTGGTGCTGTGAGGACATACTTTAAACATTCTATCTTTTAAGTTGAAAGTCTCAAGACCTGGAAAAAGTATTTTCTATATATATGTTGATAAAATTTCTTCTTTCTGGTCTAAGAAAATAATTTCATGAGAAGGACTCTGGAAGCAGTACAGAATGTTTCTGGTATCTGCTTTCATGACATGTAGTTTTTGTAATTCTTTAACGTAAAGAGGTCCTGGAATTAAGAGGCTTATTTTCCAGCCATTAGGTCATTCTTGAAATCACCTGTTAGGGAGACAAGTCAATGCTGATGCTGTAAGTGCTTGTCTCTGTCCTGTGATGATTTATATTAGCAGGACATAATGAGTCTGAAGTTAAGTGAAGTCACTGGCAGTCTCTCCTTTCTGTCACGCAGGTTAAACCCTGGTTCAGCATGGCTTGATTTTTTTGAAAGCATAAGTAATTCCAGAATATGTGTTCATTCCTGCATCTTATAGTTGCATATGAATGTATTTGCCTTAGTGCCATGTACTAAAACCCAAGACACTCTAGGTTTTGCAGTTCTAAAATGAAGTAAGAGTGTTTACAATTGTTGCTGGAATGGACAGTTAAGGAATGTTACTAGCTTAGCCTGATAATGTCCTACATCATGAAGTTTCATTATTTAATCACAAATTCCTTGTATCTTCTCCATCCTTGTCTTAAGTATTTATGGGTAAACACATTTCACTGAAAGGAATAATTGATCTTTTAGAGTAAGGGAAGTTAACCTAGCATCAAGTATAATGTTAAAATCAGGTGAATACGGACACAAAAAGGAACTGTTTCCAGTAAACAGGGGTTTGCTGCTTACCACTAAACTGTATCATAAATTAGAGGAAAAAAAGTAAAGAGCTAGAAAACACTCTGCTTTTGTCATGGTTCTGTGATATTTCTCTTGACAATTTGTTTTCTGTGGTCAGCAGAGGTCATGGGATTCTGTTTTCTCTTAGAAGAATGTCTGAGTGGTATTTTGCATTAAGTAGTCATTTAACATGCTCCAGAAAGAAACTGTGCATGTTTAGAGAATAGTGTAAAGTTAAAGGAAGTTATAGCTCTGTCAGTTACAACTCATGAGAGGTGCACTTTATGTTGTAAGCACTAAGCAGAGCCTGGGTGTATGAAAATCATCCAGGCCTAGATCAATAAGAGATTTCTCTATCTGACTGTAATACATTGACACTCATGCTTATCTATGCCTCTGAAGGGAAATATCAGTGATTTTTATCTACAAAATCCATGGATTATTAGATGATTCTGGTCTTAATGCTCCTGAGCTGCTAGATGCGCTGCTGTATACAAAACATACCAGGATGCAGTTACTGTCTGCAGCTCAATTTAGCATCAGTTTTCTGTACAAGTTTACATTGTTACTCCACTGGTGCTTTCTTCTCTGTGTACTCCATGACCAGCACTGGCACTTTTCTCACTTCTAGTGAAAATGAGACCAAGCCTGCATGCAGGGTTGCCATTCAGAGCACCCTGTTTGCAGCATAAATGTAAGGCTCTCCAGCAATTAGTGCTCTAGCCCCATACAGTGCATGCTTAAGACTGTCAACTGGCAAACTTTATTCCAGGTAAGAGCTTTCTTTTTCCTTTAAAGGTACATCTATTAACGTCAATCTATCTATCTATTTTCTCCAGCTTAGAAGACATCACAGAAACTCTGCAAGTGCCTAAAAAATAAGGCCTCTCAGTGTGACAGTTTTATGAGTTTATTCAAGAAGAGAAGAAAAAGCTCTGTGTCATCTCCTTAATGTTAACGGTCTGGAGGAACCTAGAGTGCGGTTGGTGAGGTAGTGTTTGGGTGCCCTAGTCAGATGAAATATTGAATAGAAGAGGCTGTTGTTGGAGTACAGAAGAAAATATTTATGAAGCTTTAAGACAAAGCTGATAAATATGTCAGCTTCTGAAAATAACTTGAGTCTTGGTGATACGTCTCAGTGTCTCACAGCTGCTTGGTAGTGCTTAAGCTGTGCTACTGGTAATTAAGGGGTGATTAAGTATTGGCATACTTGGTTGGAAAAATACTTGAGGATGTGCTGCTTAACACAGGCTAAATTCTGCCCCAAGGTATGTAAGGTAACTTAAGGCTCATTTATTCTTTTGACAATCTAATCATCGATAAGTGTTTTACCTCTGCGGAAGGATGATTTGGGGTCAGTAAATGTTTATCAGTTCTAATGTCTTTTTAAAACTGCATCCTTATCTTTATTGTTTACAGATAATATTTACTGGCCTGGAGAACAGGGACATGAGGGAAGTGATTGTGTTCTTTTATTTCTCCCAAGACTCAAGCACAAATTATTTATTACGTGCTCCTAGCTCTTGCTGCTACAGAGAGAACTTTTGGCCCCTTAAAAATGAAATTTGGACACGTTATTAAATTTGCTGTAGCTACAGTGTTCTCCCTGAGTTTGCACCTTGATGCAGATTATGTAATAGAGCTATTAAATGTGGCTTATCTTTTGAGGAAGGTAAAGATTAATGACTCAAACCAAAATGACAAATTAGATGTGTGATGAGATGCAGTCTTGCAGCGACGTAGGAAATGGAACCTGAGAAGGCAAAAACATTAAAATGAGCTTAATAGAGACACATGCTTAAGAAAAAAAATGCAAACCAAAACCAGTGTCTACTCATTCAGACTGGGGGGAGGGGAGGGGAGGGAGGAATGTTTGTCTTGAACACACTAAATAGGCATAAAATGGCTTCTTAGAACAGTCTGGCTGGCAGTTTTACTTATTTAGTAGAAAGCCTGTCTGCAACTTTGATGAAACAAAGCCTTCCTGGGAAGAGAAGAGACTCAGCAAAGTCAGTTCTGTAGAGCAGTCCTGAGGATTTTCAGAAGTAAGTGCTGATAGTGCAGATACAAATAAATAATATTGTCAAAGATATTGGTAAAGATCTAAATCAGTTTGCCAGATGAGGTGCTTGGAAGGAATTTCCCCTTTTTTGTTTGTTTGTTTTCTTTCCTATTCAGAAGTAGTTTCCATTTGCTTTCTCTGGTTACCTGGGAATTTTGTTCAGCAGATTTCAGTCCTCATGGATAATGTAGGTAGGATGATCCCGCCTCTGTAGTTGTGAGATCTGGAGCCCATTGAGGGGTTCTACCTTGCAGCCTGTGATGTTACAAGAGCAATAGCAGCTGCTCCCAGCTGCTCATATCAGGCAGCAGTTTAGGAGACAAAGCTGTAGCTTCATTTTGTATGAACAGAACCATGTCCTGGGTTTCAAACATCAGATGACAGGTGCTGGGAAAAGCTTCTGTTTTGTGCTGGCTCCACTATCTGAGCAGCTGTTTCCACTCTCTTTGTGTAATGGGGCTGCAAACCAGCCCTGGACCACTCATTGGCCTGCTGACTGAAATGCTGGCAGTGCATGATGCAGAGACATCTTTTTCAGAAGTGATTAGTTTCAAATGTACCTGCAGACTTTGAGAAAGCCAGACTGTAGTTGGTGCTTTTATGGAAGTTAACCTTCTCTAAAGATCTGTGTTGTGTTTTTTCTCTGTCTCAGAGAGTGACATATTGGTACTAATCCTTGTGTAACCTACCACTGCAGAATGTACTCTGTCTTAAATGTGATGCTGGTTACTTGCTCTGCTCAAATAAAAAGTAAGAAATACTGGAAGACAAGCAGATCTTTTAGTCTTTGTTCATATATATAACTGACCTATAGGACAGGCCTATTTTGAATAGAAAAAGCTATATTCATTTCGAAGTTGGTTGAAAATGAGAGTGTGTAGCGTAAATTCATATTGTAGATAGAAATTAAGATGCTTTAATCCTTAGATAAACACAGAAGCCTTGTCTGCAATCTGATTTATCTTTGTCACAGGAAGAAGCTCCCATCAGCAGCTGTCATCACCCTTCTGCAGGTTCTTGCTACAACAGCTGCTCATATGAATACTTTTTAAAACTCCCTTCAGATGTATAGATTTAAGCTGTTGAAATTGGTGGGCTGACTTAGCTCTTTAATTTTTTGACTGAATTACCTATGAGGGGCCTAATTCTTGAGTGGTGTGTAATAGGTGTTTGGAGACTACACTGTTTAGTAAATCAGTATTTTTTTCAACTAAGTATTGAAACCTATTTTAGGGTTATGGAAAGATCAGCAGTTTGGTTCCATTAAGATGTGGGAGTGAGTAAATACTTGCAGACAGTAATTGCAGCCTGGTTTTGTTCTCTTGCTGAGGAGAAATGAAGGTGCTGATGCGTGGGGAAGAGGAGGGCTGGAGGGAATGGAACCATGGCAGGAAGACAGATGAGGCAAAATGGGTTGCATTTGGAAACTGTTTGAAAAACACTGCCACAAGTGGTTAAACAAAGTTTAATGTTAGCTCTTGATAGAGAAAAAGCAGCACAAAATAGCTCATGATTGATGACTCACTCAAGATTCAGTTAGGGAAAAAAAGTTATCTTTAAATAAACTGTATAGCACTTGTGATGTCCTGATACTAAACTACTTCAGGTATAGAAAAAACACTGTGCAGGGTTTGACTTTAACATGAGATTGCTCTCAAAATTTGATCTTTGCTGGCAGTTGGCTTCTGACTTAAGCCAACTGGTCCAAATCATCATCTTGTTCATGTATTCTCATTCTATATCTTTGCATGTAGCCAGAAGGATGCTTAGCTTTTCTGTGATGCATTGGCCATCTGTACTCCCTGCTCCTGCAGACTTGAATACAGCTTTTACCTAATGGTTTCCTCTCAAGAGGAACTTAATAAAATCTGCAATGGATGAAGCAGTGACTCACAGTTGCACAGTTCAGCACATACTGTGCTTGTCTCACAAACAATAGGACGCCTTGGTCTAGTTTAGGATTTGGCTCTACATGACTATCAACTGTTATTTTTGATACAAAGTTCCTGTTGCCTACAGTAGGGTTTCTCCTTACAGGGTGGTGGCAGAACATGCATAGTATTCTGAAACATAGAAAAAAAGAAATAAATGTCTAGATATCAAGTGCTTCATTTCACATTGAGTGCTTGCTTCTGAAGAGGGCACTGGACCTACTCCAGCAAAGCACTCAAACATGGTCTGAATTGTAGGCACACAAAGTTCTTCTGCTTATGCAGTATAGCTTGGCACAAATCTGGAAATTAAGTCCCTTCCCACACAGGGAGTAGGATGGAATTAATAGGAATGTGCCAGTATGGTTAGTGGTAAAAGAAAGGATAGGTGCTGTCTTAATCCACAGTGCATGACCTCTTCAAAATATCTATTGCTTGCAGAATCCTCTCTCCTTTAACCCAAGACAATGGCTCTCCGGTTTCCCACTACTATGGTTGAAGTTCAGCACATTGTGTTCACATGGCCATTGCTTTGAGAGCAGTAAAGACAGTCTCAGTTGTAGGAGCAAAGACATCCTGATCACCTGGATTATGAATGCTATGACTGTAGAGGTGCTTGGGTTATTTTTCAGTTTTAGTAATCACCTTCTTAGAATCAAAGTAATTTAGGCTTGAAAAGACCTCTGAGATATTGAGTCCAACCATTGACCTAACACTACCAAGTCCACTGCTAAACCATGTCCCTAAGCACAATGTCTACACATTTTTAAAATGCCTATTGGGATAATGATTCAATCACTTCCCTGGGCAGCCTGTTCCAGCGCTTGATAACCCTTTCGGTGAAGATGATTTTCCTGATGCCCAACCTAAGCCTCTCCTGGTGCAACTCGATGCCATTTTCTGTCATCCTGTCACTTGCTACTCAGTAGAACATACAAACACCCACCTTGCTGCAACCTCCTTTCAAGTAATTGTAGGGAGAAATGAGCTCTTTCCTCAGCAGCTCCTCACAGGACTTGTTCACTATGCTCTTTACCAGCTTTGCCCTTTTCTGGGGCAACTGCAACCTCTTCTCAGCGGAGAAGTTCCTTGATAATGAAAATCTTAGTTCTCTTATTGCCTTTCCTTCTGACCCTGTATCTAACTTAAGATAGTTTAGCCCCTTTATGGGTCAGTGCTTCTTGTGGTACAATAAGGCTTGTGAAACCTAACTTCTGAATAGTATAGTTCTGTTTGTCCAGCTGCCTCTAACAGTAAGCTGTAATACCTTTGCTGGACGATGATGTCAAGCTCAACTGTCTTATGAATGGGACTGAATGAGGGTGATTGTACATGGCTGAATATCTGAAGTGGATTGTTATAAAATATTCAAAGGAAAGCACAAAACCTTCCTGTCTATTAGCAGGCAGAAGAGGAGGAAAGGAAATTTACTCTGAAGATTCTGAACGACTGCTTATAGGTTCTGTTTAGAAACAAAAGATACAACCCACTGGATGCATTCATGTAAGTTTCATGACTCTTTAAGGCTTTCAAGGGTAGGTTTGTGAAGAAAATCTCTTGTAGCAACAGGTAGGGATAGGAAATTGTTATGGTGAGTGGGAAATTGATAGGGAGAGTGCTTTGAATACAGCTCTCTGCACCTTGCTCAAAATAAATTTGGTACCTTGAGGCGTTGTTGTTTTTGTTGTTTTCTTTTCTTGCTGATCTGTGCCTTACAGACAGGTTCTAAGCTGTACCATATTGAAGATAAAGGATAAGAGAAAATTCAGAATTAAGAGGATTACAAACTAAGTAGAAAAGATGGTTAAAAGGATGGGAAAAGAAAAGCATCTCCATTTTACAGGTGGAGTTATGAAGATCCGAAGGCTTGTTTAGAAGTACGCAGAATGCCAGTGATCCTAGTGGGAGCCTAATTAGACTTGAGATCCAACTTTCTTTGTCCTACATGTTGTGAAACCAGATTGCAATCTATTTCCAGATCCCTTCTGAAAACCAAACTAAAGCTTTTTGCTGCAGGATATAACCTGTTTCCTATTTGAGGTAGTGGTATATTAAAGCTCATTAGGATTAATCAAAAGTTTACATTGCTTCACCACTTAAACCCAGAGAGTGTTACCTCCAGGATTTACACTTTGAATCTCATATTTTCTTGCTATGATGTTCAGAGACTTCCCCTCAAGGTTTATTGGCAGCTAAACAATGCTTGTGGTGCATCATGAAATCAAATGTGCAACACTGATAAACTTTGTGGGAATGATTTTAGCAGAGCCTCTCCACAGTCTCATTGAGGATTATTACAGCTTCAGGAATGTGTAACAGTGAAGGGGCACATGGCAGTTTGCTATCGTAGTTCTGTAACATGGCTGGTCCTGAAGGATGAGAGACTCCATTGAGCAGGAGGCAAAATGAGAAGATGTTGAGGTAATCAAAAGATGTAAAACTCTGTTGCATGGTTTTGGTGTTTGGATGCTCCTGGCTCTGCTGAAGTCTGTCATAGGTAACTGCTAAATCAGGCCTTACAGTATACCTGCCTTAGTGAAAGCTGGAATTTACTCTTCATGTCTAAATTACATTTTCTTCAGTGAAAAGTTTTCCTGCTTTTGTGCAATTCCTGCAGTTGCAGTTCTAACAGCAGCAGAATTTACCACAGGACTGGGAGGGGCTCCAGCTTGCCCTGCTTAAATATCTCATCATGGAGTCACTACCATGGTCTTTAATTGGCTTGGCTTTTGCCAGAGGTGGCTCAGACTTGGCACTAGGGAAGCTTTCAGGAACTTCTCACAGGAGCCACCCTTGCAGCCTCTCCCCTTCTAGCAAAACCTCTCCATGCAAAGCCCATACAGTGGTTCATATCAACAATGCTTGATGTAAAAAGGAGCTAAGGGAGGTGCCTTAAAACATACTCGCTTCCTAACAGGTGAATAATTTGCCACTCTTAATGTATGCACTAGCCCAGAAAAGCACTTAAATTGTTTTATAACTTCAAGTAGTCTGAGTTTGTCAGTCTCTTAGTTTTGTGTATAATTAAAATTAAATGAGCCCTAGGTTTGGTTCTTTGAAAATGTCTTTTAAAGAGAACAATAATCTGAGTTAACAGCGAAATAATCAATGTTATGACAATAATTCAGCAGTGTACCTGCAAAAAATATCTGTGAAGCGTTGTGGAGTCCTGTGTCTTGCACCTGGTGTTTTAAAAGAAAGAGACAAAATGCTTAAAAGCTTTCACTGTGAATAAGATGGAAGTGACAGAAAATCCTTCAGATTCTTTCCAGTGGCTCTCCCATGTTTGGTAGAAGGGGAAGCTGTGAGACAAGGTGCAGGGGGAGCATTATATGAAGGCATGCAGCTTTGATTCCACACCCCCCCACACACACAGTGACTGGAATGAGACACCTTAGTGCTTCAGCATGCCTCCTGAGATCTCAAATGCTGAAAAGGGTTTCTTTCCCCACCTTTAAATGCAACCTCTGACTTGATACCTTTCACTCACAAAGACAGAAGAAAACAGGTAAAGGGCAGTGAGCTTGCCTTGGGTGATAGACAGGGGAGCTTGCTGTCAATAATTATTACTGAAAAACAAAAATAAAGAAATGAAAGCAGTTAAATTTGGACAAGAACAAGTGGGTCTCTGCTCATGAATGAGGACAATATGTGCTTGGATCAAAGTTAGTAAATTTCTCATTGACTTCAGTTATGTAGGATGCAAGTGTAAAACGACATGTAACCATGACTGCATGTAGGCTTTGAAGAGAGAGAGAGAAATTAAGAATGTTGTTTAATTGACATAAAGCAAGTGAGGAGGTTGTTTAGTTGGCCTTCCTGAATGCTCTTAGGGATCTTTGTGCAAACCTCACAAAAGTAATAATGCATATGTGAAGATTGTGTCCTTTGAGTGTTTCTCATCTCTCTTTTCTGGGTTTATAACGAAGGCGGAAAAAATCCCCAAGTGTCTCTGAAGTGTTTAGCGAGCTGGTTCTGATTCATCTGGTAATGGTGATGTTTTTGTTCTTCCCTTTGAAGTACCAGTGCACTTTGCACTTGTCAAACAGCAACTGAATTATCCTGCTCTGTTTATAAAATGTTTTAGTGTCTGTAAAGGAGAATGTTGCTCTGCTTTTCCAGGCTGTTGTATCACACAAAGATGCAACTGTATTATCTTGGAGCCTGAGATGAATGGAAGGGTTGTGTCAAAGAACCGAGGGAAATAATTTGTAAAGGGATCTGCTCTTGCCATCTTGCATTTGGTAGATATATTGCTCTTATGAAACCTGAAGGAGTCTTCCTGCCCCTTCAGATATGAATTTGATTTTGAATTTATAAATGCAATTCATGGTTGTTTTTTTTCCCCCACAGCTGTTGGCTTGTGTTCAATGTACTTTGGATGATCTTTTGAATAAAAAATAAGCCATATTCTTTTGAATGTCTTGTTAGGAACAAAGGGTCAAGATCAGTATGAGGTTTTCAAAAACTATAGAAAAACAAGTCAGTGAAACAAAATTAAATTGGTGAATATTGCAAAGAAACAGTGGGTTTTTTTCTGGGACTGGCTATAGACAAATTAATGTGATATTATGCAGGAAGACTCCATTTTGATCAGTGATCAAATCCAATCACTGCAATAGTCTGGGATTACATCTCATCAGTGCTTCTCCACCTTTACTTGTGATGCATCAAAATATAGAGGTGAACCAGAGAGAAGGATGGGGATTTCAAAACAACAGTGCAGTGGGGGAGAGGAGAGGGGAGGGGAGGGGAGGAGAGGGGAGGGGAGGGGAGGAGAGGAGAGGAGAGGGGAGGGGAGGGGAGGGGAGGAGAGGAGAGGAGAGGAGAGGGGAGGGGAGGGGAGGGGAGGGGAGGGGAGGGGAGGGGAGGGGAGGGGAGGGGAGGGGAGGGGAGGGGAGGGGAGGGGAGGGGAGATTCTTTGCCTTTGTAATTTTCCTACTGTTCCTTCCCTTTGCCCTCTACATGTAATTTCCAGAGCCATGCAATAGTAATAGCCTTTCTAATAAGAAAAAAAATATTAATTAAAATCAGTGATCTCAATTTAATTGTCATATTACTCAGAACAAGCATCTCAGAGCAAAAGAAAGGGTACTAATTAATACAATAAATTGTTTTACTTTCTATCTCTTAAAGAGATCACCACAGTGTTACCATTGTAACTAAGATGTGAATTATTGGATAGCTGCTGTTTGAAACCTATAAAGCATGCTAAATGAGTTTGTACTGAGCCCATAACTGAAGATTCATATTTTACATTATTGGGATGAATGTTTTTTTGTGGGAATGCAAGAAGTTCAGCCTCTTACATAGAGTCTCTTTTCAAGGGCTTTAACTTGATATCATCTTTCCATGTGCAGAAGTTGCATGCATTTGTGCACATGTAGAAGCTATATTTTCATGCATTTATCACAGAGTCACAGAATGTTAGGGGCTGGAAGGAACCTCAAAAGATCATCCAGTTCAACCCCCCTGCCAGAGCAGGATCACCTAGACCAGATCACACAGGAACACATCCAGGTGTGTTTTGAATATCTCCAGAGAGGGAGATCCCTGAGCAACCCCCCTTGAGCAGCCTGTTCCATCATCCTCACAGTGAAATTTTTTTTCCTTGTGTTTACATGGAACTTCCTATGCCTCATCTTCCACCCATTGCCTCTATTTCCTTCACTAGGCACCACTGAGACTATACAAGTAGCCAAGAATATGTGCCTGTGGTCCTAACTATTGTTTGCACTGGCAGAAGTTGATATATGCACAAAAAATTTACCTGTGCTGAAATAGAAACTACTTTTGATTTCCTTCCTGGCTTAACAAACTTCCCTCAGCCAGCCAAAATTTCTGTAGTAGGTGAGAACATCCGAGATACTGCATGCAACAGATTTTTTGCCTTTGGGCACATAACATTATCTTTCCCCTGCCTTTCAGATGAGTTAGGACACTGTCCTGCTTTAATTGGACCAGATGTTTCAAAGTAGCGATAGAGATTCTGCCTCAGCAGCATGATTTAGGCAGCAAAGCAGTCCTAGCTTCTGTACTTCTGCACTGCCAAGTCAATTAAGAAGATGCTACACTTCCATCATGGACTGCTCTAGTCTATCAGACAAATGAAAAATCACTGTGACAGCTAGGAAAGAGAAAAAGTTTGAGTGTTGAGTTTGGAGGTTTTCTTTGAGGGAAGAATGTCTGGGAGCTTGCTTGAATGCACATCCTTATGCTTGTTCAAATTATGTTGATTTTTAGTATGATAATGTTAGTTCTTGAAAGAAGTTCATTTTCTATATATGTATAAAAAGTTTGTTTGCTTGCTTATTTATTTATTACTTTTCTCTTCCCCCAGAATCACTCTTGTTATGTCCAGATAATATTTCTGCTTTTGGGGCAGTACCTCATTCAAGTTCTACTAACCCATGTTTGTCCCACATGCTGGAAGAGCTTCACATCCAGACTTGGTGAAAGTCTGTATTCAGACTTTCAGAAAGTCTGTATTCATTCTATAAATGAATTATAGAATGGTTTGGGTTGGAAGGGACCGCCAAAGATCATCTAGTCCAACACCCCTGCAGTGAGCAGGGAAATCCTCTACTAAATCAGAATGCTCAGAGCCTTGTAGAGCCTCACCTTCAACATCTCCAGGGATGGGGCCTCAACTACCTCCCTGGGCAACCTGTTCCTGTGTTCCACCACCCTCATGATAAAGAATATTCTCTAGAAATTGAGAACAAATGATGATGAGTTTGTCCCAATTTCTTGATGGGAGTTTGGTTTTCTGCTTGTTTTGTTTTTGTTGTTTTCTTTACTTTAGTGATATAAGATTAGCCAGAGGTATGAAAATATTTGAGTCTTTCTTGCTCCTTATTTTTCAATTCTCTAAAGAAAAGATAAAGATATTTCTATGGCTATATAGTTTTGACATAACTGTGGGTAGTATAAATATAACTAGAATCCCCCAAACACCTCATGCTTAAAAAAATAATCTGGGAAAGAGCACTAAGCCCAGACATAGATGTAGATTTCCTGTGTGCAAGCTAATTTTGCAGATTCCTCTGGGGTAGGAAAGGTGTTGCATATAGCTGCCCCATCAATTTAGGTTCTGCTCCGAGACTTCTTCACTTCTGTTCCCTTATGGCTTTTTGGTATGCAATATAAATTCAAAATGGAGTCTACTATCCCCATCCAAAATGCCTTCTTTGATTCAGCTGGCCAGGAAGAAAGAGAACACAGCATATCCCTGGTTTATTTTTTGATGCATTGGTTTCTCCTCTTCTATAGTGCTTGCGAAGCTGGAGTCACACAAATTGATGGGGCTTTGGGGATATCTAAAGCAACCAGTAAGTGATGAAATGATGCAGCAGCTGCATTGTCCGTTGTCCATCATATGTGAAAGTGCTTCCCCTTACGACAGGACTGCACTGACTTATGGCCACTGTGTTCTCTACATTCTCTTGTGATAGAGAAAAAGAAAGTACCTTTAAAAGATGGGAATCCCAGTGTGAGAGGTGTGTACAGTCCACTCATAAAACCCCAAAAAGTCATGCTTAAGTGTTTTGCTTTGTTTTAATTCCATATTACTATATCCTGCCTTTCAAACTAACTGTGTACAGTCTCAAGATGCACCAGGGGAGGTTTAGGCTGAGGTGAGGAGAAAGTTCTTCACAGAGAGAGTTGTTAGCCATTGGAATGGGCTGCCCAGGGAGGTGGTGGAGTCACCATCCCTGGAGGCATTCAAGAGAGGATTGGATGTGGCACTTGGTGCCATGGTTTAGTAGTGAGGAGGTGTTGGGTGACAGGTTGGACTTGATGATCTTTGAGGTCTTTTCCAACCTTATTGATTCTATGATTCTATGAATTAGTGGAGGGACCTTGGGAGTCAAATCAGATGCTCCATCACTCCGCAGCTGTGTGTCAGTGGTAATGTCAACTCATCATTTATTGCAGTTTGGATTTGTCTTACTGATGGAATGATGGGTATGATTCAAAGGCAGCTACCATGAACAATTTTATCATTTGCCTATTTTAGCAGCTTCTCTTTTGAAATTTACAGCAACTTTCAGTCTTACTGACTCTGTTGCATGAAAAATAACAATTAGGTTATTACCTGACTAATCACAGGTATGTGTTTGATGATTCACACCATTAATCTAGGCTGTATCACACACATTTTGCATCACTGAAGTGCTTAGGGAGTGGCCATTCTGATTCCAGTAAACAGCTCAGCGGGTTTCAAACTTTTGAAAGGAGTTTTGCTTCCTAGATTCAGAAGTATCTGAAGTAATGCATTGCTTTATGGATAAATAGGAGTTCTGTGTGAAAGGAGACAACCACAAAATGTGAATCTATTGCAGAGTCTTGAATGAACAGTAGCTAATAATGCAGGTTGGGTTTCTAGGGGGAAAATCCGTAAAAGGGGCAAGTTGTCTGCTGTCAGTGAGGTATTTGAGAAGAAAGGGATATGTTAGGGTACAGAATTTCCCTCCACATCAAGCTAGGTGAACAATAGAAGGACCTCCAATTCCTTGCTCTCCCCCACCACTCATTCCCAATGGTAGAGATGACATCTGAACATCAAAATTGCTGATTTTATTTGTGGTGGAAGTTAACACATATCACATCTATTCCATTAACTGTTCCTTCTGCTTTTCTGAATATGTTTCCCCCCCCCCCTCCTTCTTTCTCCTTTTCTCATAACTGTCATTCTATACTAGATAAGCAATACTAAATACCTCCCTTTCTCAATGATTCATTTGCAAAGATGCAATAACACTGCTTTATATCTGCTTTATGACTTTTACCTTGATAATTAAATGAAAAATACCGAGAAAAGTACGGCCTGATAGAAACTGTTCCATTTATTTAATTGACTTTCAGTCAGGAACTGTTTACCCAAACAGTTGGCATTAAAATATGTTGAGCATTTAACTTAAATGTAAGCCAATTATGCAGATGACAGTTATAGTACAAAAAGACAGCATATGGATGTACACTGAGACACCAGAACTCCCCAAATGCATGTTAAAATCAACTGAAAACAACTATTTTCTCCCTGGATGCAGGAATGCTGGAGGGTTTTCCTTATGCTATTACAGAGGATATTAATGATGCTAGAATATGGACTATGTTCACTGATATTTTAAGCAAAAAACAATTCCAGGAATAGACACCAAAGGTCCAGTTCTAACATGAAACTTTATCCATCTTATTTGATCTTCTTTACTTATTTTATTTTTCCCCTGATGCTTGTCCATGACTTTTCCCTTATCCTCTGATCCTTGTCTTGATTCCACTGTGGCTCTAGCCTTTTCATCAATTTGTTACACTTCTGTGTCTCTGGATTCTGTTTTGCTTTTTACTCAAAGGATCTTCATTTTGATCTAGAAGAGAGGGAGGAGAATGAAAAGAGGCTTCCTTTCGGTTTTAAAAACTTAGAAATAGGAGATCTGAGAACTTCAAACAAGTCTCTTTTACCATTTTTTGCAGTTAGTTTTCTTCTGATCTCATAGTACC
Source organism: Melanerpes formicivorus (assembly GCF_026170545.1). Taxonomy (NCBI): domain Eukaryota; kingdom Metazoa; phylum Chordata; class Aves; order Piciformes; family Picidae; genus Melanerpes; species Melanerpes formicivorus. The sequence continues at coordinate 560,707 of NW_027142389.1, read as the reverse complement.
AGTCCTTCTTTCCCTCCCTCTTTTTAACTCTGTGCATGTCTATCAAATGGATGAAGAATCTCTCTTACTTATCTGCCATTATTCTGTTTTCCTAAAAGCTCTTCATTTTGTTATTGTGAGAAGTGCATCTTAGAATCATAGGATCAGCCAGGTTGGAAGAGACCTCCAACATCATTCAGTCCAAGCTATCACCCAGCCCTATCCAATCAACTAGAACATGGCACTAAGTCTTTTTCTTGAAGATCTCCAAGGACAGTGATTCCACCACCTCCCTGCGCAGCCCATTCCAGTTGCAAATTGGTTTCTGCAAAGAACAACCTCTTAATATCCAGCCTGAACCTCCCCTGGCACAGCTTGAGACTCTGTCCCTTCATTCTGTTGCTGGTTGCCTGGGAGAAGAGACCAACCCCCACCTGGCTACAACCATCCTTCAGGCAGTTGTAGACAGCAGTGAGGTCTTCCCTGAGCCTCCTCTTGATGCAGTGTGTGCTTAAACTACAAACAACTAAGAGCAGGTACTTTGTGTGTGACAGCCCTTTGCTTTAGATTACACAAAGTTTCCCAGAGGACTGGAGGATGCAGTAAGAATAATCTCCGTACCTTTTTCGCTGTGAAATCCATTACTCTTCCTTCTATCCTGATGACATGCTCAGTATGCTGTTTCTGATGTGACTCCACTCATGTCATAGAGGATCTTGCAAACTGAGGGATAGAGTCTTATGAAATGTCTGGAAAATGTCTGGTGCTGGTTGCCTGGGAGAAGAGACCAACCCCTCCCGGCTGCAACCACCTTTCAGGTAGTTGTAGACTGCAATAAGGTCTCCCCTCATCTCCAGGCTGAACAACCCCAGCTCCCTCAGCTTCTCCTCATAGGGCTTGTGCTCGAGGCCTCTCCCCAGCCTCGTTGCCCTTCTCTGGACACGTTCAAGTGTCTCAATGTCCTTAATTTTCCTTTTATTGTTCCTTTCTTGCTTTCCTCCCTTACTCCACAGTCATGTTTGGATTTAGTTGAATACAAAAGGGGAAAGAATGCTATTTTAGAGTATACACACAAATAATATGTATATAGATGTTTCTGTGTGCAAAGACACACATGGAGAATAAATTTAGTCAGCAGGGCAGCAATTGGTGATCTCAAAAAATGTAAATGTAGCCAGATTATAGTTTCTTAATTTCAGGAATTTATATGTCATGAATGATAAGAATATTCAGTGTTTTAAGAATCAAATTGACAGAAACCCGCCTGTGATTTAAAACACAATTAATGGATTATATCTTTTAAGATACAAATGCACTAGAGAGGAAAAAGCCCCAAACTCAAACCCCACTTTTTTATTTCCAAACTTGCTGCTGCTTTTTTCTCTTTCTAAGTGATTGCAGTTAATTGCCAACAATGATAAGCTCTTTCAGTAGATTATTCTTACAATGTGTCATTTTAAAATGAACTCTGGCTTTGAGCACATGCAATCATCTAAAAGAGAAAGCAGAGATTAATCAGCTAATAGTGAAAGAAACTTGATTATGCAGAAGTGGCAAAGCATAAAACCCCTTGCATTTGCAACCCATAAAATATTAATTAAAATAATTAAGATTAGGGAGTAGTGACTGTAAAGGGTTTTGTTTCCTATGCCACTTTTATTATGGAAGTGTCTTGATTGCTTTGCTTGAAGAGAAACTTGAACTCTGTGACTTAGTTCTGACTTTTGCTGTTGTCTGCTCCTGTAAGTAATGCTTTGGAAGATACAGTCTGAGACTTGGTTGTTTTCCCTAGTTTTTGATCATAGAGGGATGTGGTGGGTGGAAGGGCAAGGCCAAGAAGCCTCCTCCCTTCCCCCTTGTAAGGTAAAAGGAAAAGAAACTTGAAGGGAAAGGGAAAAAAAACTCGCAAGCTGAATTAGCAAAGCAGTGGAGCTATATTTACAAAGTGATGTAGGGTTTGCAGGGGATTATTTACAAATTTACAATATCTACAATATATACAAAGATATACAACAGAGTAACACAGAAATGAGAGTGCCCCCCTCGGCAGAGAGGGGTCCCCCACCTCCGCTCTCCCCTCTCTTCCCCCCCTTTCCCCAGAATGGGATAGAAAGAGAAAGAGAAGAGAGGAAAAAAAAGTTAGAAGCAGTTCGTGTTAATTGGAAGGGAGTTAGTATACAGGCCTGTTATCTGGTTTTCAAGGCCGAGGCCTTGGCAGAAAGCCCAGCACAGAAAGCTGCTGCACGGAGAAGAGGCGGAAGCAAGACTGAAGATAAGGTGCTGGAGAAACTCAGTATAGTCCCAGCTCAGAAAAGTGCTTCCTCCCACTCGTCCAATGAAATTAGTTTAGACTATTCCTTCCGTTTACCAACTTCCGTCCACCATATTCCCTTTCTTAAGGGGGCAACGTCAACCGGCCACAGTCCACCCCTTCTAAACAATTTCATTGGCTGTTCATACTGTCCATCCAATCCAAAATGATATTTACAGTTCGTGAGTAAAGTTCATAGTCCATTCCGGCTATGCTCAGATGTAGATGATTCAAAAGTCCAAGAAAATCAGAAAATGAGAAAAATGGAAAACAGTTCATTTCTTCGCCGACGAAGCGAAGAAAAGGGAAACAGGGAAATCTCAGGGTCTCTTAGTTGACTCAGGGCTCTCAGGGATCTCAGGGTTCGTGCACCGTAGACTCCTCATTGATTCTTCCTCTGGGCGCGATGTAGCTGTACAGCAGTTTGAAATTAACCTCTTTCAGCTAAAGTTAAATTTCTTTGTGGAATACACTGAATTTCACCATTCTCTTGCATTACCCAATAAGTGTGACCCGGACCTTCAGCTGAAACCACCCCTCGGACAGGTTTAGCCTCTCCTGAGGGTGAAAATACCCAAACAGTTTTACCTAACAGATTCTTTTCTCTAACAACAGGAACTCTATCACCTTCTACTTTCCGTAACAAATCTGAATGTGCAGGTCCAGCTCGATTCACTGAACCTCTACTATTTACCAGCCAGGTTGCTTGTGCTAAATGTTTTTCCCAGTTTTTCAAAGATCCACCTCCCATGGCTTTGAGAGTGGTCTTCAACAAACCGTTGTAGCGTTCAATCTTCCCTGAAGCTGGTGCATAGTAGGGAATGTGGAATATCCACTCAATACCGTGCTCTTTTGCCCAGTTCTTTACAAGGTTGTTCTTGAAATGAGTTCCGTTGTCTGACTCAATCCTCTCCGGAGTTCCGTGTCTCCACAGGATCTGTCTCTCCAGACCGAGAATGGTGTTGCGTGCAGTTGCATGTGGAACTGGATAAGTTTCCAACCATCCGGTGTTTGCCTCTACCATAGTAAGCACGTATTGCTTACCAGAACGAGAACGTGGTAGAGTGATGTAGTCAATCTGCCAAGCTTCACCATACTTGTACTTGGACCATCTGTCACCATACCACAAGGGCTTAAGTCGTTTTGCCTGCTTAATAGCAGCACAAATGTCACAGTCATGGATGACTTGTGTGATAGCATCCATGGAAATGTCTATGGATCTGTCACGAGCCCATTGGTATGTTGCATCTCTGCCTTGATGTCCTGACGAATCGTGAGCCCACCGAGCTAAGAATATCTCACCTCGGTGTTTCCAGTCGAGATCAAGATTAGAGTCCATGTCTACTTGAGAAACTCTTGCAGCTAGATCTGCCTGATGGTTGTGTTGCTGTTCCTCAGTAGCTTTGCTCTTAGGAATGTGAGCATCGATGTGTCTCACTTTCACTGGAATTCTCTCGATTCGATCAGCAATGTCCTGCCACAGGTTGGCTGCCCAAATGGGTTTTCCTTTCCTCTGCCAACCACTCTTCTTCCAGTTCTTTAGCCAACCCCATAGAGCATTGGCTACCATCCATGAGTCGGTGTAGAGATAAAGCTTTGGCCATCTCTCACGTTCAGCCACGTCGAGAGCTAGCTGGACAGCTTTTACCTCTGCGAACTGACTGGATTCTCCTTCTCCATCTTTTGCTTCTGCAACTCGGCGTGTTGGACTCCACACTGCAGACTTCCACCTTCGCTTGTTTCCAACAAGACGACAGGAACCGTCTGTGAACAAAGCATATTTCTTTTCATCATCAGAAAGGTCATTGTAAGGAGGAGCTTCCTCAGCACGAGTTACTTTCTCTTCTGGAGGTTTAGCACAGTTGATGCCTTCAGGCCAACTTGAGATCACCTCCACTAGACCAGGTCTTTCAAGATTTCCCATTCGAGCTCTCTGTGTTATCAGAGCCATCCACTTGGACCAGGTTGAGTCTGTGGCATGATGTGGTGTGGATCCTTTGCCTTTGAACATCCAATTCAAAACTGGTAATCTGGGAGCTAAGAGAAGTTGTGATTCAGTTCCAATCACTTCAGAAGATGCTTTCACTCCTTCATAGGCAGCTAAAATTTCTTTCTCTGTTGGAGTATAATTAGCCTCTGAACCTCTGTAACCTCGACTCCAGAAACCAAGAGGTCGTCCACGTGTCTCACCTGGAGCTTTTTGCCACAAGCACCAGGTTGGACCATTGTCACTTGCAGCCGTGTACAAAATGTTCTTAATGTCTGGACCATCTCGGACAGGTCCCAGACCCATTGCTTGAATCACCTCTTGCTTTATCTGGTCAAAGGCTGCTTGCTGTTCAGGTCCCCAGTGGAAATGGTTTCTCTTTCGAGTTACGTCATACAGAGGTTTCACAATCTGACTATATCCAGGAATGTGCAGTCTCCAAAATCCCACTATCCCCAAGAAACGTAGGGTCTCTTGCTTGTTTGTGGGACTTGCCATGGTAGAGACTCTATTTACCACATCCACTGGAATGTGTCGGCGTCCATCCTGCCAGCGCACTCCCAGAAACTGAATCTCTGTGGTAGGTCCTTTCACCTTGTCTCGCTTGATGGCAAAACCTGCATTCAGAAGAATGTCAATGATTTTGTTACCTTTCTCAAAGACTTCCTCAGCAGTTTTACCCCAGACGATGATATCATCGATGAACTGGATGTGTTCTGGAGCACCTCCTTTCTCCAGAGCATCGTGAATCACTGCATGACAGATGCTTGAGCTGTGGATCCAGCCCATTGGCAGCCTGTTGAAAGTGTACTGGATTCCTCTCCAGGTGAAAGCAAACTGAGGCCTGCATTCCTCTGCTATGGGAATAGAGAAAAATGCATTAGCAATGTCTATGGTAGCATACCATTTGGCCTCTTTGGATTCCAGCTCATACTGTAGCTCCATCATGTCTGGTACTGCTGCACTCATAGGTGGTGTCACTTCATTTAGGGCTCGGTAGTCTACTGTCAGACGCCAGTCTCCATTCTGCTTCCGCACAGGCCACACTGGACTGTTGAAAGGTGAATGAGTTTTGCTGACGACTTTCTGACTTTCCAACTGACGAATCAGATTCTGAATGGGCAACAAAGAGTCACGGTTGGTTCTGTATTGTCTGTGATGCACAGTCTGAGAAGCAACCGGCAATTTAATGTCCTGTATCTTATGTTGTCCCACAACTGCAGATTCATCAGAAAGTTCAGGTCTGGCAGACAGCTTCAATTTTTGTCCATCAATTTCTACTGAAGCTACTCCAAAAGCCCATTTGTAACCTCTAGGGTCCTTGAAACGCCCTTCTCTCAGAAAATCAATTCCCAAAATACAAGGTGCGTCAGGTCCGGTCACAACTGTATGCTTCCTCCATTGTTTACCAGTTAAACTTATATTAACCTCTACCTTACTTAACTCTTGAGATCCACCAGTGACTCCCAGAATAGTTATAGACTCTGATCCCTGATAATTTGATGGTATTATGGTGCACTGAGCTCCTGTGTCAACCAAGGCCCTGTACTTCCGAAATTGTGAAATGCCAGGCCACTGGATGTACACATCCCAATAGATTCTATTATCTCTGTTATCCCTCTCCTCCCCCTGGCGGGAGGCAGGGCACCCCTAGTTATGGGGAACATGCGCACATGTGCATTGCACATATTGTGCAGGGTTATAACTTTGCATGTTATAACTGGAGCCACTGTTGGAGCCATAAGAGTCGTTCTGGGGAACTGTGGAAGTAACAGCTACCCTTCTGGTATTGCTACCTCGGGTTCTGCCACTTTGCAATTCCCTCAGTCTCCTGAAAAGATTAGAAGTTGGTTGGCCATCCCAGCGGTTCATGTTCTCACCAAACTGATCACGCAGAGTTATCCAAATAGTTCTACGTGATTGCCTTGGTGGTCTGTTTTGGAATGACCTGTTTTGGAATGTCCTGTTTTGGAATGACCTCCTTGGAGGACGTGTATTCCTCACAGATGAAACTTGTACCCACCTGGAGGAAGAATTGAAATTATCCCTTTGTGCCAATTGGTATATGGAATCTTTTAACTCTCTTATGCAATTCTGAATATCACCAGACATAGTTTTAATGGCCGAAACCAAAGAACCACGTGTCATGCTATCCTCCAATTGTCTCATTTGATCACTGAATTGGCCAACCGTGGGAGAAGCTCCACCATAACTTCTTGATACAATTCTGCTTGCCAGAATGTTTGCATAATTAGAAGGAGCAAGTTTGATGATCTTTTTAGCAAGACCAATACCCACAGGAATGTCATCAGGATTCAGAGTTTCATGTTCACCATAGAGTAGCTCTCTAACAGCAAATTCTCTCAAGCGCTTAATTCCCTCATCTATGGTAGTCCAGGGTTTAGGATTCCATGGGAGATCATCTCGGGAAGGGTATCTCAGGGCAACCGCTATTAAAAGGCGTATCCACAGATTAACCTTACCGAGAGCTTCGCCTAGATGTCTATCTATTCCATTATCCCTCGAGAGAGTTCCTAACTGAGCTGCTGACTTGTCTCCAACTGTTAGAGCTGAAGCACCTGTATCATAACACCTACTAAGCCAAGCTAGAACTGGCTCCTTATCTGCCCTGGTGAAATCTTTACGGACATTACGCAATTCCTCCCTTGGCGAAGAACAGTCCGTAATATCATCTTCATCTTCATCTCCCTGAATTCTTTGCCCATAAAATCCTGCTGTCATTCTCCTAAGGATCTCTTTAAGCTGAGAACCACCTTTGCCAGCTGCTTTCCTAGCTTCATCTCTATCCTGCTTTGATCTCACTAGGTTAGCTAGATCTTTAAAACAAACCTTCTCTTCCTCCTGAGCAGGATCTTTTAGAGTAGAGGGCCCCTCACCAGGATCAGTCTCCTCCTCTTCTTCTCCATCTTTGCCCTTTCCAGCTCTAGTCTTTAAAGGAGCCATCTTGACTGGAGCTGTGTTTGCATTTACAGCCACCTTAATGGAAGCTGACAGGTCCTGAGATAAATCAGCTGCTGGCGCAGTGACTTCCGGTCTCACCGAGGGAGTGGGTGGAAGTGACGTTGCTCCATTACTGGCCGACGGAGAAGAAGAAGAAGGAGAAGGAGTGGGAGAAGGAGTAGGTGCCATGTTGATACCAGCCGATGCCCTTGGCTGCTTGCTAGAATCAGCAGAAAAGTCATTTAGAGCTGCCTTACCAATTAACTTTTTAGCCTTCTTTTTGACTGACACGGGTTCTCCACAGTCCTCGTCACTAGATGACTCTGGGACTGATCGAGAGCCACGGCGTTTTCTTTTTGATCTAGTTTTAATAACAAAACAAGCTCTGGACACCTTTCTCTCTCGCCGCAAAGAAATCAGGAGATACACGATAATTATCACCAGCAGCAGAATTATACACATCACATAAATCATCTTTGGATCCCAGGCATCACCTAAAGTTACTGTCTCCTCAGGCGGAATCTTAAAACCCTTTATCTCAATTGGGAGAGTGGTGGAGGTAACATTCCTGTATCTCACTGGCCATAATAAATTAATACATTTTCCATACCATAATTTGACTCTATACATAACCCACATATAAATTGTCCGCACCAAATATTTACCCAGGTAATCCAAAATCAAACCCAAACAATATCTGTAAACCAGAGCCCCAAAAATTGAAAAGAATAATCGCTCCACAAACCACAATACCTTCATGTTTGCTAATTCAGCTAGAAAACACTAAATCAATCAAATAACAAATTAAACTAATTATCTGCCGCACGTTGGGTACGCCAATAAAAAAAAATGTGGTGGGTGGAAGGGCAAGGCCAAGAAGCCTCCTCCCTTCCCCCTTGTAAGGTAAAAGGAAAAGAAACTTGAAGGGAAAGGGAAAAAAAACTCGCAAGCTGAATTAGCAAAGCAGTGGAGCTATATTTACAAAGTGATGTAGGGTTTGCAGGGGATTATTTACAAATTTACAATATCTACAATATATACAAAGATATACAACAGAGTAACACAGAAATGAGAGTGCCCCCCTCGGCAGAGAGGGGTCCCCCACCTCCGCTCTCCCCTCTCTTCCCCCCCTTTCCCCAGAATGGGATAGAAAGAGAAAGAGAAGAGAGGAAAAAAAAGTTAGAAGCAGTTCGTGTTAATTGGAAGGGAGTTAGTATACAGGCCTGTTATCTGGTTTTCAAGGCCGAGGCCTTGGCAGAAAGCCCAGCACAGAAAGCTGCTGCACGGAGAAGAGGCGGAAGCAAGACTGAAGATAAGGTGCTGGAGAAACTCAGTATAGTCCCAGCTCAGAAAAGTGCTTCCTCCCACTCGTCCAATGAAATTAGTTTAGACTATTCCTTCCGTTTACCAACTTCCGTCCACCATATTCCCTTTCTTAAGGGGGCAACGTCAACCGGCCACAAGGGATTTTTAGTGTGAGGAGATAGGAACTGTGTCAGGCAAGGAAACAGGTATGATGGGTGGAAACTGGCATGAAGCTGATCCTTTGCTTGCTGTAGTGACTCAGCCAATGACTCCTTGCATGTCAGTAGGAGCATATTAACCCATCCTATTAACTCTATGACCACCAGCAGCACCTTCCCAGACAGATCTATGGTCAGGGAAATGAAAGCTAACTTTTCATTATGTAAAAGATCATTAGGATTTTGTTCATGAAGTCTTCACTTTTTGGAGTCTGGTTGTTTAGCCAAGGAACTTGTTAGAAACTAAATGGTGGGCTCTGAAGAGATTTAAATGCATGATAGCCACGCTCTAAAAAAATGCCTTTCGGTTCAGCAGGAGTGAGATAAGTGTGTGCATAGCTTATGCTGTGGGGACTAAAAGGAGATCATTTCTTAAACAGAACTTCAGGAAGATTGTTCCTTTACTTGAACAGCAATGAGCAAAGGATAAACCCATTTCCACTTACAAGCTTAAACTGCTAACCATTGCTCAGATTATAGTTCTGCTCAACACCTCCTAATGGGATGAGCTGGTGGAAAGGACAAAGCTAGTCACCAGAGGAAGGAAAAGCAAAAATGAAGAACCTCTAGACACAAGGCTTTCTATGTATGTTCCAACTTCACATCTCCATTTGAATGATCATTTTCTTGGGCTGATGGAAGTCTTTTGGAGCTTTAGCCCTGGGTGAATATACAATGTGCATGTATCTGAATAAGCAAGCTGATCTATTCTTGGGTCACCCACAGGCCCTTTCTAGCTGACTTTTTTCCCTAGATCTCTGCTGCTGTCAGTCATGTGTGCCCTTGGAGAAGAGGATTTTTCAACCTTACCAATACTGATTCTCCCTGTACAAGTTGTCAAACTGATGATTCAAGCAGTGAGTAACCTAAAAGGTCTGTTTGTTATTAACAGATACCTTACAAGCAGCTTCAGGTGGTAAAAAAAAAACCCAAGAGCTAGCATTTCATTGATTGAAAAAAGGAAACAAACGAACAAACAACAAACCCAACACCACCAAAACCAAATACTTCTGGCAAGGCTGTTGTCACTAATGGTTAAAAACCCCAGTCTGGTGTAGTGGAATGTAATCTCCCAGTCCCTATCCTGCCTTGATCTTCAAACAGTGGCTGGATGAACAATTACTGATCTATTTAACTTGGTCAGCAGGATACTTCCTTGCTGTATCTGGGGCCATAAGACTTTGTAGCAGAACACATTAGTATGCCTTTGTAAATCAAAAAGCATGTTGCCCATCGTCTGGAACACAAAGGACATAGATTTTGTAAGTGTCACTATGTAAAAAAAAAAGAATCTGTGATAACAAATGTGGGGAACTGCATATGTGGTGTGCATGTCACCATTCACCCTCCAAGGTTTTTCCAGTAACAGTATTTTGGTATACCAGTTTGAATGAGTTTTTAATATTGCATCCAAATCTTCAGCATATTTTTACTTTCAGAAATATTCAATATTTAATTTGCCTTTATCTCTCTCCTTCTCCTTCTATTTATCTTCAGCAGTGAAAAGTAAAGAGATGACCAAGGTAGATGACCTGACAAACATTATAAGGAACAAAGCTCACTGCAGCCATAAGATGTTTGTTTTACTCTTAGAGTGTGGAGCCTGGGTTTTTGTTTTCTTCTTTTGCACTCTGTGCCCACATCATCCTCTCTACAGCAGAGGATTCTTTACAGTTCTGCAATCTCCAAGTGTTTATCATCTTCCTTACATGCTACGAATAGTTTAGGATTGTGGTTTTAGGGATTCCCTGTTTAAGTGAATGACCGAGATCACTCTGAACATTTGTTAAAGGTTTTGATCTGTTGCCAGCTGAGCTGTCTTTGGCTTGGAGGTATGGTTGTCTTGTTGACTGGGTCATGACTATTTTACCCTTCTGTCCTGACAAGCTGTCAGTTCTGTGTTGACAGCACTATTTAGTCCCTTTCTGGTTCTTTTTCTTAGAACTTAATTCAGCTCCTCCTTTCACTGTTCCTTCTCACTTTAATCCAGCTAGGCATTTTTTTTTTTAACTGCAAGACATAGCAATCTGATATAATAGAATATATGCAACCAATATTTTTTCTGTATCTTACCCAGCTTGGGTTATGCTAATAACAATATTTAACACATTTCTACAGCTTGAAATAATTGCACAAATTAAATAATTATTCTGCACAGGGAGGTAAGTGGAGGAAGAATTATAGTTTGTTTTTTAAATAGAATGAAAGCTGAAGTGAGTCACTCAAGCTCTATAATGAGATAGAATAAAAGCAAGTGGAGAACATGGAAGACTTTTGCTTTGTTTGAGAAATAAGCCTGTAATGCCTTTCATGATACAGTGCATTTTAGTAGCTTAATAGAGCAAGATAGCCTTGATAAATGTATTTTTTATGACACGTGTGAAGCCCAAATGTTTTCTATATTTGAATTTGTGAGCACCTCATGCAAAAATTACTGGATGGGCCAATTTTGCTTTGATATGCAGGAACTTTAGGCTATGCCAGTGCAGCTTGATTGTATAATTAATAACCTATGTAACTTATTGATTGGTTCTATTTTCTACTTTTGTTGCACTGGAAAAATTTCAGCCTTATGCTTCAGTATGGCACAGCCACAGCTTCAAGATTTTGTAAATAGATATACTTCAGAAAGATACATTTTAGCCTAGGATATTGCTGACAGACATCACAAAGCGAAGGTAAGGTTGTATGTAAGGTTCTAAAATAAGGCAAACACTCCTCCAACTCCATTTCCTTTGGCTACTATTTCAGGACAACAGAAATATTTCACAAACAGGGCATATAACTGGTTAATATAACATGAACATGTAAGAAAAAGTAGAGAGTTTCATGCAGATATTTGCCTGAAGGCATAAAGCAGGCACTGGTGATCCTCCTACTCAAAACCAGTCTGGCTTTATCAAAGGTTATGGAAAAATTATTCTACACTGCTGTTTTGTCTTCCTAACCATAGCGGTTTGGGAAATCACTACAACTGTTAACTTTTTTTCCCCCAAAAGATCTCTTTGGGCTTTATGTGGTTATAGAGGCTGAGGGAACTGGGATTATTTATCTTGGAGAAGAGGAGGCTCCAGGGAGACCTTACTGCTGTCTACAACTACCAGAAGGGAGGTTGCAGCCAGGAGGGGGTTGGTCTCTTCTCCCAGGCAACCAGCACCAGAGCAAGAGGACACAGTCTCAACCTGTGCCAGGGGAAGTTTAGGCTTGAGGTGAGGAGAAAGTTCTTCACAGAGAGAGTTGTTAGCCATTGGAATGGGCTGCCCAGGTGGAGTCACCATCCCTGGAGGTGTTCAAGAGAGGATTGGATGTGGCACTTGGTGCCATGGTTTAGTAGTCATGAGGTGTTGGGTGACAGGTTGGGCTTGATGATCTTTGGGGTCTCTGCCAGCCTTATTGATTCTATGATTCTATTCAGTTCTATGTAATCCCTGTTTGTATGAGTGAACATTTTAAGTGTTTATCTTATCATTCAAGTCATGACTGAAAATACAAGTAGAGCTGTGTCCAAGACAGGCTTCTCTAGAATGCTGCTTAAACTGCATTTCTGATAGCAAAAAAACTGTTGATTGCTGCATTTATATGAAGTTTTGTGCCTACCTTCTGTTGTCTTCATCAAAACCCAATTTCCTGGTTTGCTCACTCTGTCCCTCAGGAGACTCTCATCAGGTGCTTTACTTAAAGTCAAGACAGATTGTCTCTAATGCTTCTCCCTTATCTTCTAGGCCCATTATACTGTCACAGGAGGAAACCAGATCATTTTGATGCGATTTGTTCTTGACAGATCCATGTTGGCTGCTTTTTATCACCTTTATTATTCTGTAGGTGCTTTCAAACTGACTCTTAAGTGATTTGTTCTAGTGCCTTTCTGAACATTGGAGTTAGAGTGGCTGATATATAATTTTCCAGGCCTTTTTCCTCATTTTGGAAGTATCCACAAAGTTTGACCTTCACCAGCCTTTTGTATACCTTCAACAAATTCTTGAAAGTAAGCACCAACGACTCACAGATTGCACTGCCTGGTTTCCTGTGTGTACCCTAGGGTGAAGTGCATGAAGTCCTAGCAAGTTGGGTGCACTGTTTTCAGTTATTTATTTTTTTTACCAGCACTGTGGCCTATTCATCATTTATTTTGTTCTAAAGCACAAATATGTTCAAACCAATGACTGTTATACTCCTTTAAAAGCGTACATGCTGTTATTATAGGCATGCCATTGTACAAGTACATCCTGTTTAGTGCATATTATTAATGCATATCACATTTAAGATCTCAAGATGAGGTTTACAAGGGACACTTACACTTAGGAACAAAGAAATTGCATTACTGGGGAAATTCCAGTTGCTGAAATTCATCTGTGATCTAATTGTAGCTGACAATGTAGTTTCAACAAGGGTGCAAGTGAAGAGTTGATATCCTGTCCATCCCCAAAGCTTTTTCATGAATAGATGAGAAGTTTCATTCTAAGTATGATCATTTTTATTACTCCAATCATTCACTTCTAAATATCTGGAAATTTCTCTGTCAATTGTAAACACAGTCTCAGGCTGTGCCAGGGGAGGTTTGGGCTGGAGGTTAGGAAGAAGTTTTACACAGAGAGAGTGATTGCCCATTGGAATGGGCTGCCCGAGGAGGTGGTGGGGTCGCCATCACTGGAGGTGTTCAGGAGGAGGATTGATAGGGTGCTTGGTTGCATGGTTTAGTTGATTAGGTGGTGTTGTGTGGGGACGATGGAGATTGGAACCAATACGGCTGATCAATATGATCTAGTATTGTTCCTTTATTGCTTCAGCATTGTTCCATTATACAGCAAGCATAGTGCAAAGCAGACAGTAGAGCTGACAGGCTAGTAAGGAGTGCGCAGAAGAAGTGCGTGTTAAGAAAAACTTAACAACTTATATAAGCTCGGGGGGCATTGCTGGCATGGCTTCATTGGCCCCTCACGAGTGACCACACACTGTACTACTGTGGATTATTGGTTAACACACGGGATTGTTGATATACGTGTGTGTCCTGTCATTCCAAGATAACTCTCAATGTTTATGGCTACCAGTGCCCTGCTTTGGTTACACAGAGCGGGCACAGCACTGTTCTGCTGTACTGCTAGCCACTTCCGCACTCATGCTGGGCACGGCCTACCACCATGTCAGGCTCTAGGCCTACACTGCCAGATTGCTCACACTGCCTGTCACAACCATTACCACAGTGTTGGATGATGGGTTAGACACAATGATCTTGAAGGTCTCTTCCAACCTGGTTTATTCTATTCTATTCTAAAGAAGATTTTTCTTTGAACCTTAATAAAATGTTGCGTTTAACTGTATTTTTATGGCACTTCTCTTCCCTCCCCCTCTCTTTTTTTTTTTTTTTTTTTAAATTCAAAAAATATTTAGAGTGGTTTAAAAATTTTGGCAGAGTTTTTGTTTTTGAAGAGCAAATAGCGGTGAGAACTTCGTAATTGCTAGCTTGAGTGATGGTTTTTTTCCCTTGTTTTCTATATGCAGAAGGGATTTTTATCTCTGTGTGGGTCTTTAGTTCAGATGCAGCCTGCATTGCTCTGTTTAGACCAACCATTTGTTACTATGGATTTTCAAAATTGCTCAATTTTCCAGAGTTGTGCAAGAGCCTCCCCTTCCAATCCCAGCCAATTTCTCGGCACCTCTCATTCGGTATGCAACGCATCATTTCATTTAATGGTAGCAAGGAGAGTGTGCAGCGTTCCTAACAATCCCAGAGATACTTTATGGAACAATCAGAACCCTCAAGGACAATTTGTGTGCAGCCAATACTGACTCAGCAGAGTTCAAGGCATCTTTTTGTAAAATATACGTAATCATTGTCTATTTTGAGCACGTTTGCTTGCACAATGGCTTGCCAAGGCAGCGTAATTTGGTAAGAACATCTTTGGGTTTGTGATGCTGTCTGAACCTTTCAAGACAGATACATAATCTGTGGTGGAGAATTCATTTATAGATTTAAACCCTGCTACTCTGAGAACTGATTTAAAAGTGATATAAAACTGTGTTTGCAGGTGAAAAGTTCTCTGATTGAGATACAGTAGGATATGAGCCAGCAATGTGCTCTTGTGGCCAAGAAGGCCAATGCCATTCTGGGGTGTATTAGAAAGGGTGTGGATAGCAGGTCAAGAAAGACTAGATTCTCCTCCCCCTCTACTTTGCCCTGGTGAGGCAGCATCTGGAATATTGTGTCCAGTTCTGGGCCCCTCAGTTTAAGAAGGATCCCAGAGAACTGCTTGAGAAAGTCCAGTGCAGAGCCACAAAAATGATTAAGGCAGTGAAATATCTTCCTTACGAGGAGAGACTGAGGGAGCTGGGGCTCTTTAGCTTGGGGAAGAGGAGACTAAGGGGTGACCTCATTAATGTTTATAAATATGTAAAGGGTGAGTGACAAGAGGATGGAGCCAGGCTCTTCTCAGTGATGCCAATGACAGGACAAGGGGCAATGAGTGGAAGTTGAGGCATAGGAAGTTCCATGGAAACAGGATGTTTTTTTAACTGTGAGGGTGATGGAACACTGGAACAGGCTGCTCAGGGGAGTTGTGGAGTCTCCCTCTCTGGAGATACTCAAAACCCTCCTGGATGCATTCCCGTGTGATCTGCTCTAGCTGATCATGCTCTGGCAGGGTGGTTGGACTGGATGATGTTTTGAGGTCCTTTCCAGCCCCTAACATTCTGAGATTCTGTAAATAAGGAACTAGAAATTGACTGTCACCAAACCTAGGCTGTTTTATCCTGTGTAGTATCTTCCACTTCTGCCCAGCAATGCATACTGTCTCCTTAGGCAGAAAATTATCTCTCTGCTAAAGCAACAAACTCATAGACAAGATTTAAATGCCACTTCCCTCTTTATCTTTAAATGTAGAATTGTTTCTATGAAACCTGTTGAATCTCATATGGTCAGAATCAGCCATAGTCAAAATTGGATGCCCTTTCCATGGGGCAGGGAGGCTTATTGTACTTGAAATGGGAAAACATTGCACATCCAGCTCTGGACAGACAAATTTCTGTGGACAGCTCTCAACTGGACAACTCTCCACTGGTCAGGTCTCCACTGGACAACTTCCCATGGCAGTACCAGCTTCAGAGTAGCTGTTCTGGCTCAGTGTGGGGTGGGAGGCAGTTGGGGCAAGGGGCTGTGTGTAGCTGCCTGCTCCCTGATGGCCAGATCAAAAATGCCTCCAGGAACAAGACTCTGCTCTTGTTGCACTTTATGAACTGGGTTGACTCTGCCTGCAACAGCTGGGATCTGGGCTGAGCGTCAAAATCATCCTCTTTAATTTCCAAAGTTCTGTTTGATGCTGATGTTGCCTAAATAGCTGGCTGTGGAGATCATCCTCATCCTCTGTGAAGCACCAAGAGGGTTCCCCTTCCTGCAGACCATCATGTTACAAAGGAAGCTCTCCCTGCTTATGTTGTCACAAAGGGCTCCCTGCCTGTGCCGTGAAGGGGGGACATGATGCCCCAGGACAACATATGCAGTAGGTGGTGGACACCAGAGTGTGGTGTCTTCTCAGGCTGCAGCCCCAGCCACTGCCACCTAAGCAGTGTTTGGGCTCTTGTCCACAGAGATTCAGGAAGTCACTGGGGATCTCCATCCTTGTGCCTTGAAATGTTGTGGTCAAGCTGTTGCCATGTTGCTTGGCCTACTTCTTATCCTCATTGTTATGCTCATCCTGCTCTTTGCCATGCAGTGCATCCAGAGATTCTGGAAGGATCTGGATGCTTCAGAGGAGTGTGTCTGTAGCCATTTGGAGGCAGTGCATCCTGTTGAAAAGAAGCCTGATGAGGGGGAAGAAGTTGAGGTATTAGAGGAGAGAATCAAGAGCCTAGCAGAAGTGGAGGAATAAGCTGAAGGTTTGGAGGAGAGCAGCATGAAGACATTGCTGCCAGCCACCATACTGCCATGGATGCTGAGCCCAACAAAGGATGACAGTTGTCTTTAATTACATCTCTCTATCTACTAACAACCTGAAGCTCTTTAACAAAATTTGTGTCCTTTTGAATACTGTCCCTTTTATCAATCCTTTTATGCTATTGAAACAGAAATGGTTTAGCTCCTGTGAAATTTCACTGTGGCAGAAGTGGTTGTGTCAGTATTTCCTTTTTATTTGTCAGCAGTCTTGCATTCTGTGGGGGACCCTAGCCATCAAAGCAGTGAACAGCAAGAAATACTGCAGCCTTTGTCAGAGTCTTCCTGCAGTCTCTTTTACAACTGTACCGAAAAGACTTGCAGTAACTTTTGTAAGCTTAAGTACTGAATTAGAGACCTCTACAACGTTAAGAATTGCAAATATCCAGGGCTGTGCTTGCAGACAAGAAGAGTATGACATATATCTGCATTCCTGGTGGAACAGCAAGTACGGCAGGCTAAAAGATTCGCCACTTATATACTGATATTTCACTTAAAAGGTAAAACCATAATCACTGCTTAAATGGTGCAGTTTTCTTAAAAGACATATCCCTAAGGACACTTTTTCATTTTCACTTGCAGTAGTTTTCTTCCTATTTCTACATGGGAAAGGGGCTGTTCAAGGGAAGAGTCTGGCATATCTTTTGCTATCTGCATTCTTCTGAGCATCAATTCAGAGGTGTGTGGGAGTGCGGATCTAAATGTAATGGGTTTTTCACCTTGCTTTGTATTCGCTGAAAAAAAAACAAGGGCAAGATTTTTCTAATATCTATTTCAAAGACAGATGAGTCTATAAGTTAGTTTTTGAAAGGCTTACTCTATCCTTTGGTGAATAAGAACTTGGGAAACCTTAGTGTAAGTCTTCCTAAAAGTTAATAAAGAGATCCTAAATCACTTGGTACTTCTCTAAAGTCCTGTTTTCTTCTTAATATTTGAGCTATTTTCTTTTGAAATGAAGCACAGTTATCTGCAAATGTCTCATATTGTTGTTTAACTAATTTCTCTTTCTCTATAGCAAAGGTTTCAAGTGGTAGTTGAAAATCCAGGGGGGGGGTAAAAAAAGAGTAAAATAATTATATTATGAATATGACTGTTAGAGGGTTGTCAGGTGTTGAAAAGAGGGGACAGTTAACTCTAAACTGTAAAGGACTTCATGAGAAGAATAGGACAAGTTTGTGTTAGGTAACAGAAGCCCAAAGGCAGAAGCTGATGTATTATGAAGGACAGTATTTATGGCTCATTAGATAAAGTCACAATTTAGCATAGCATTCAAACACATGATGCTGTTGGGGAAAAAGGCATATAATTAATCAGCTTACATAGGAGAAGGCAGACAATTAAAACTCAGATCTAAAGTTGACGGTGTAAATGTTGGGCAAAAAAAGCACTGACTCCTGTTTGGAGCATGGTATGTGCAAACTAATCTGTGTGAGTCACTTCAGAGCAGCTCAGCAAGTAGTGGTAGAGAAATGGTCTCACAGGAGGGTTGATGTTTCTGTTGTTTTTACAGCTGTTTGTACCTCTGGTCTCCCAGGACTTGTTGGACTTTTTATTGTGTGTTTGTGAAATACTTTTTAAAAGAACTTCTATTCTATTCTATTCTATTCTATTCTATTCTATTCTATTCTATTCTATTCTATTCTATTCTATTCTATTCTATTCTATTCTATCCTATCCTATCCTATCCTATCCTATCCTATCCTATCCTATCCTATCCTATCCTATCCTATCCCCTTCTAAACAGACAAGATGTTGAAGGGGCTCAGAGGGCCAAGGAGATGAGGAAGAATATTGGCAAAACAAGTTATAAAGTTTATGCTGTAGGTAAATCCTCATATCTATTATCCTGGCAACTGGCATACACCACTTTTAGTTCCCCCTACTGAAAGACATAAGCAACCCCATACAGGCCTTGCTCCTAGTGTGCCAGCTGGGAATTCAAAACTGATGAGTCCTTTGAGCCATTATGCTCCACAATGTTTGGTGTCCATTCAGGAGAAGTGAGGGGAAAAATACATTGTTCAATATAGGAAATCCTGGGGAAAAAAACCCTGCTTTCTGGCTGCTGCAGTCAATATCAAGCATTTATTAACACTGCAGCCTTATTCTTTTTCATGACTGTCATATTTGTGCTTGTTGCTGAGGTTATTTTTGAACATTAATTGGCTGTTAAAGTAACCTTGTCCAATGGTCTTTTGCTGCTTCTTTTCCCTTGGTTGCTTTTCTCTTCTCATTCTCGATGCTTCTAATAAATATTTCAAATTCAGTTGTTGCTTTTTATTGCACTTTGGTCACAGAAGACAGAGAGCTTGGCTTATTCTGCACTCTGCAAGGTAGATAAGCATTAAAAATTGGAGCAGGGAATTCCTGGGTCAGTGGCCAGGATGGCACAAGATGACACCCAAAAAATAAGACGCCTAATGGCACAAAAACAATGCTGCAAAAACTCTTTTATAACTCTAACTTCAGTCAAGCTGCAGTGGTGAATTTTCATTTCTTTGGCAATGCATACATTTATATGAAAAAGGCAACAGAAAGATCAGAGGAAGGATGAGAGAGTTGTGATGTAGCACAAAAGAGAATACTGTGGGGATTGCTTCTCTTTCCAATGCACTTTTAAAAATCATTCAATATTTGTAAGTCAATTTTGGTGATTGGGACATTGTTAGACAATTAATGAAGGAGCTTCATAGATGTATTTGGTATTTTAGAAAAGGACAAGGGAGAGGTGGGATTTGGGGGATAGGTAAATTTGGTGTTTATTGCTCCAGCATAGGGTTTAGAAGCAGGTGGTGTGTAGGCACACAATGGTAGGTGCAAAGAGCTCCTGTCATGACAGAGCTGCTGTGCTGCCACTAGTGCAAAACAACACTGAAATACCCTTATTCCATATCTTCCTGAACTTCCTTTTAATCTTCCTAAATAAATATATCTGTGTTCTCCAACTCAATTGCTCTTCCTAATAATCCAAACCCAGTTGCTTACCTAGCCTTATATAATTATATATATAAAGAGAAGGCTCAGGGGAGACTTCATTGCCCTCTACAACTACCTGAAAGGTGCTTGTAGCCGGGAAGGGGTTGGCCTCTTCTCCCAGGCAACCAGCACCAGAACAAGGGGACACAGTCTCAAGCTGCACCAGGGGAGGTTTAGACTCGAGGTGAGGAGAAAGTTCTTCACCGAGCAAGTCGTTTGTCATTGGAATGGGCTGCCCAGGGAGGTGGTGGAGTCACTGTCCCTGGAGGCATTCTAGAGGAGATTGGACGTGGCACTTGGTGCCATGGTCTAGTCATGGTGTTTATAGGTTGGACTCGATGACCCTCGAGGTCTCTTCCAACCTTAGTTATACTGTGATACTGTAATCTAGTGGCTTTCTCATTCAACACTCATTCAACCTTCCCGTTTCCCCAGGTATATTTTTACCTGAGGAACATCTAACCAACATTGCATTCTAACACTCTCTAGACCAATGGTAAGTCCTTATCTTTATTCATTACTGACATTTTATTGCTCAGATTTGTATTTTTTTGCAGGTTTTTAGATTGGGGAATATATTTGCACTTTAGTATCTGCATAAATTATTTTAATTTGCAATTTTATTTTATAAGTTCATGCAGGTCCCACAAAAAATGCAATCCTTCTGCCTTATGGCTTCTAGAAATTCATCAAAATACTTGGATTCGATTCCTGTCACTGTCAAAGAATAATTATGAGTTAATTGAAAAGCACCATACAAGAAGCAAGAATGATAGAATGCATCACTGAACAATGGCTCTGGATGTATTCAATAATGGTTCTGATTTTCATCTCATTTGATACATCTCTAATTTACTACACTGTAGCAAAACAGAAGCCCAGGAAGGAAATATCCTTGTGTTTGGTCCTTGTGTAAAGGAAAGACACAGTCCCTCCTGCTAGAAAAATTCTGGAATATATTACCAAACTAGCTCATGTAATAGTCAAGAACTGGTAATGAGATAGAGATGTGTAAATTAATCAAAACAGGGGGGAAAAAAAGACAATTGTTGGTTCAGTTGGTTGGGAGGTATGTGGAGATTCAATGATCTCACAGTGGCATAGTGAAAGTTTATTCCAGCTTTGTGTCTTGTACACTTCACTGCAGGTATTTCATGGCTTCCAAATGGCACTGAGACTCAGATATTACTAATGCTATTGTCACGGGTTACTCTCTGGGTAATTATAGTGTATATGAGATTGGTTTGGTGGGGCTGGTGGTGGGGAGGTTAGTGGTGATGAACAGTCATTCAAGCTCCCTTGACAGTACAAATTTTAAAAGACAGTTATTTTGTCAGGGCTTTCATTTTATCAGGAAATTTTAAAGACTGAAAGCCTATTGGTTAAAATCAGTTTTAAGCTGAGATGTGCAGTGATAAGCACCATTTTATATCTATTTTTCTGCAGATTTCTCTTAGTAGACGTGCTCAATGACTGTGCCCTTTGCAAGAAGTCAGAATTAGAATTAATGAGGTTGGAAGAGACCCTTGAGATCATAGAGTCCAACCTATCATCCAACACTATCTAATCAACTAAACCATGGCACCAAGCACCCATCCACTCTCTTCCTAAACACCTCCAGTGTTGGTGACTCAACCACCTCCCTGGGCATTCCTGAACTATCTTCTAAAAGGTGATGGGTGCATGTATGCAAGCTGTGTGTACCTACACAAAGTTCTTGATCTTTCTCAAGTACCTTAATTTGCCAGGAATCTAGATAATTGCATGCTAGCTTTCAAAATACATGGACCCTGAAAATGGGTTTGTAGCCCTTCTGGAAGACTGAGGCTCTGACAGTTTTTACCTTGCTCTTTCATTGATTCTCAAGATAGGAGATTTGTAGCTTGCTGTTGGGTCACGTATTTCTGCTTTAGTCACCTTAGCCTTCTTTTCTCCTTCCCTTCCTCCAGCCATTTACTCTCAGATGAAATATATTGTCTAGCTCGCTCTGTGTCCCTGAATCCAGACAAGTCACAAGGCAGTGAGTATGATGGGGAAGATCATCCTTGAGCAGGTGAGTTTAGCTCAAATTTTTGCATATTTTAAATTATCCTCTTAGGTGCTGTGCCGCAATGACCTTGTTCTGCAAACTCAAGAGCTGGAACTCTCCTGTTGCATATGACAATTCAAAACCCCTGCTGGCTATATTTTTCTACTCTAGCAGCACAACTCTCCACAGTCAGAGTAGCACTTCATCTCTTCTGATGCGGAGGTGTTCTTTTGGGCTTCCAATTTTGCAAAAGTAGTTTTGTGAGTCAATTCTCATCATGCAGTGATGTGAATTGAATGAAGAGAGCAAAAGGAGAAAAGAGACCTTTAGTGATGTCAATGGTCTGTCTGTGAATGCAGGACTCTGAGAAATCCTTGTGTTATAATGCGAGTCATTTCCTGAGGATCATCTGATATTTGACATTTTCAAGCAAAGTTAAATGCTTTATTTCCTGCATGATCTCTTGTGAGTCAGTTGTTAGCCTGTCATAGTGATAGGCTGCATAGACTATTTTCTTTCATACTTTGATGAGAAGAGGAATCAAGACATTACTTTCATGTGAGGCAGAAACCTTGATATCGCCTTGAATAGTTGCAGTATGCTGCAAAACAAAATTTTGTGCTATGAAATGGGGGGGGGGAACTCTCTGCACAGCATCGTTATCAACTGTGTGTGATTCAATGGAGATCACTTGAGTAGTATAATGGAAAGATTTGTATGGTACAATTATGTGTAAATAAACTCAATATGCTGTGACATGAGCGCTTTCTCAGTGTCAGAGATGTCACAGGGGAGATGATTATGCTGCTTTTCAGTTGTGACCAAAGACTGGCAAAAGCTGTGAGAATGAAGGCAAAAGCTCTGAGCATGAAAACAGAAAATAAGCATAAGGGAAGGAAATATTAAGATACAGTAAAACCAATTTTGCTGCACAGGAAACATTGAAAAATAGTTGCTGCACTTAAGGGTGGTTAATTAAACCACAACATTCTAGAGAATAAGAAGTGATACCAGAATATCAGAAACAGACTTATTTAACATATCATCATCTGAGATGTAAAGGATTGCCATGAGTCTAGTTAAATTTATTATAGATTCAAATATTCTCTGTACAGGTATTTTCTACCTAAATCCTTTTACTTAGATGGAAAGAAATTTTTACCTAAAGAGCATTTCTCACTGTTTCCAAGGACAAAAAAAAACATTAAGAGAGACATTTGGTTTGTTATTATTCTCTTGTCAAAGTTTGTGGGGGTTTTAAATTGTTTTGGTTTTAT
Organism: Melanerpes formicivorus; assembly: GCF_026170545.1. Lineage (NCBI taxonomy): Eukaryota > Metazoa > Chordata > Aves > Piciformes > Picidae > Melanerpes > Melanerpes formicivorus. The sequence continues at coordinate 537,740 of NW_027142389.1, read as the reverse complement.
TGGTGATTTTTCTCTTGGGTTTTGATTGTGGTGAAACAAGCAGAAAGCATTTTGCTTTCCATGTAAAAAGGGAAGGGAGAGAAGGAAGGTATTAAAGAATTGTTATTAATCCTTACAAATGACATATTTAGTAAAATGGTAAGGATTTTTAGTCTGTTAAGAAAACCCTGACAGGAAAACAAAACAAAACAACAACAAGAAAAAAGAGTGCAGATGAAAGAGGCTGGAACAAGGGTTCTTGAAGTCAGAGATTTCTATTTTGTGCAAGATTACTCACGAAACAGTTGTGGTTGTGTGACTTTGATCAAAGGTTCTCCTTTTGCAACATGTTTGCTTCTCATATAAATTTTTCTCCCTTTATGAAAGTGCTGAGAGGCAAATATTGACAAAATATTAGCTTTCAACTTAACAGAAATGGCTTTAAAACACACACATATGTAAACTGGCTGAGTTCACCGAGGCTTTAAATTCTAAATGTGGTAATTATATAATCATGGTGCAAGTCTTCTACATGTAAAATAATCTCCATCTTTCATTTAAGCAATGTACTGTATAAAGCACCTCCCTCTGAACTGGTGGCCTTTTCACAATGCAGTGATGAAACAAAACAACCATATATAGGATAAAAACCATGGTTAGAGTTCGTGTTGTGTGCATTTCACATCCTTCCAAAGGCTCTGTTTATGCTTTTATTTCTTCTTATCTTGTTAGCACTACCATTTACTATTATTGTTATCATTATTATCATTATTATTATCTTTCCTAAAATAATCATGGGCTCATACAATGTTTTGGGTTGGAAAGGATTTTTAAAGGTCTTCTAGTCCAACCCCCCTGCAGGGAGCAGGGACATCTTCAACCAGATCAGGTTGCTCAGAGCCCCATCCAAGCCAACCTTGAATGTTTCCATGGATAGGGTTTATACCACCTCTCTGGGCAACCTGTGCCAGTGGTTTTGTACTGTTACTGTAAAATAAAATAAAATATTCCTATACCTAGTCTAAATTTCCCCTCTTCAAGTTTAAAACCCTTACCCCTTGTTCAGTTGGAAAAAAAACTTGCTGAAAAGACTGTCCTGTATTTTTCATAGCCCTTCTTTGCATACTCTTTGTAAATTCCATACTTTAGGCTTGCCCTCAAGATCTCAGGGTATATGAGGAAGAAAAGACTGAAGTCAGGTTCCACGGTACGTATGCTGACATCTGGTTGGTGTTTTATGGATCAGCTGCTCACTGAGAATTTCCTGGAGCACAGAGGCTTTTAACTGTACACCCAAAATACATTTGACACTGGAAGAAACTTTTGAAATATCACAATCAACAGAATGTGCTTTAGCCAAATCTGACAGTAGCTTTTCACTACAGATGTACTCACAGAGAAGGTGTCAGTCGTCAGGCCATAAGGGAAGGAGGACAGATATCTTTTAACAGGATAGAGGCTTCCAATTATGTAAATAAATAAGTACCCAATTTTAAGAGCAAAATGCAATGTCTATGGGGTGGACCTAGTATGAAGTTGCTAGCTGATGTGAAAGAAATTACTACTGCTCTACTGGCTTTTGCTTTGTATTCCCTGTGGATTTGGCTTTTTTAATATTCATATTGTAACAACTCAGATCTTTAGATATGTGCTGGCTTTAAGAAAGCACAAAATCCAAGGAAAATTGCATGGTTTTTCTCTTCAGGCGTACAACAAACATTCAGCTTGAAAGAATTAGAGCTATAGGGTTTAGTCTGAACCCATCACTTCAGCACTTAGAGTGCCCTGTCCAGCGTTTGCACCTGTCAAATTCTAGTCCTCTTGGAGTTCAAAGGGTCTGTATTAGTGGAAAGTTGCTCAGAGTGCTTTGGAAATGATGATGATAGCTTGAGCTGACCAAAAAAAAATTAGCAAAAAAGGGAACAAAAAAATGTGATGTAAAGCAAAATAAACCCCACAAAGTGCAGTGCTTCAGAAATTGCTATCTAATTAGCCTGTCTTTTTATTCCTTCCTTTATTTTTGGCACCGCAGGTGTCAGTAGCTTAATATACAGCTAAGCATCCAACACTTTATTTTCTGCTTTGTTTTATACATGGCAATTGGACAGATAGTCCCAAAGGGTTCCTTTTTATTATGGATTATTCCCAGTGAACACCAGGACTGCAAGTACTCCATGACAGCAAGGTTATAGTGAAATGGCTTTTTTTCTCCCTTTGAAGTAGAGCTGTAACACCGAGAATAACTTTTATGAGGCCTTGTGGGAATCTTGTTCTTTATGAAACTTAATGATTACACTCAGAGGCTGGAATAAATGTTCCTGTGAACTTTTTAAAAATAAGAGAAGGGAAGAAAAGGAATGAGAACATTTGCAGCTCTGAGGGTCAGGCACTTTATTACACATAGTTTACTGGATTCCTTGCCCTAACTGTCACCCTAAACTAAGGTTAGATGTGCCTAGAGACTGCTCTGTAGAGCAGGAATTAATTGATACTCTGTACCAGCAAGGAATTATTTAGTCATGTCCTATGTTTCAAGCATTTTCTGTGTCCTCCTGTGAGTGGTGAAGGCAGGGCACCAAGAATCTAAACAGGATCTTTTGCAAGGCTTTTAAAAGAGAAACTTCAGACTTCTCATAACTTCAAACTATAACTTTCTTTAGAGTTCCAATTTAATTTTCCTCTTACACAGGGCTTTATGCTCATAAGGCACGGAAGCAGAGATCCTCAGCTCACTGTGCTGCTTCTGGATCTGGTATGAAGTAGTTTCCAGAAAGCCTCTGGTGCCAAATATATGAAATGCACAATGATATCCAAGTCCACATATGGGCCCCTGGCAGCAATCATGAACTGTAGCTCTGCAAGGTCTCTCCATATTTTATCCAACCTTTCTCCCAGAACTTTTTCTCAGTGGCATGCACAGAAATTGTTTCCCTCATCATGCACACCAGAGCTCCCAAGAAAGGCTCTTCATATCACTAGAGAATTTCTCGGATGGTATGTGAAACAAATAAATCTCAAATTGAGTCCTTGCAGTCCCTCCATCCCTGTGACTTGACAAAGGGAAAATCAAAGTATTATGAGTCATAAAAGAAAGATATTGGCTATGAGAGAGCAGAAGGGGCAGGTGTGCAGGGAAGACACAATGGTTTCATTGTCATGCAGTTTACCAGCCACCCTCCATCATCATCTACCTGAATGCAATTTTATTCTCTTTGCTCCTCTCCAGGCTTTGTAAACATATGAAAAACCCTAAAGTAGTGAAGGACAATATGGGAACGAAATTAAGTTCAACACCTCAAAAACAAGTTTCAGTTTTTCACAAAGACTAATTGAAATACAAAGCCAAGAAAAACAGCATGAGACCCTGAAAACCCCTCTTCAGAAAAATAAATGCAGAAATGCTTAGTTACAGGGCCAGAAGACTTTGACTCTTGATTGTATAGCAGATGGAAAAAAAAATCCAAGGAAAATGGTGAGGGAGAAAAAGCCATTTATACTGAAATACTTTCAACTTCTTGTCATGCTCACCTTTGTTTTTCTGGCACTGCTGAAAAATAAAATATTTGCTGAGCTGAGGAACATCACTGAGTTCAACACGGAAAGAATATGCTGACAAGTCACACAACTTGAAGGCTTGCAAGGGCAGGATGGTTAAACACCCAGTGGAGTGTATTTTCAAAATCCACAGTTATATATGGGCTTTCATTTTCATTTAAGATCTTCAAAGGGAGGGAACACAGAAGAGAGAATGTTGAAACTACCTACTAGAAATTTAAGGGAGTTTTATTTTCAATTTGCTTTTTTTTCAGGAGAAGGGTTCATTCTTTTGTTTTAAAATATAATAGAGACAACAGGTATTGTCTGTCTGGGAAAGCCACTGATAGACCCCTAGCCTCTCATTTCGGTGATGAGAGTAAGTTATGATACCACTCAACTCTGCTTTTGTCCACACAGAAATTCTAATGTATAAATTTTATCTGGAAAACAGAAAATTCTCCCTCATCTTATTTTTACAAGCTGCCTAACAAGGGAGTTAACAGCTAGAGAGCACTGTAAGGAATGCAGTTTGTGTTTATGGTAGTGAACATTGTTACACATAACCACTTTCCAGGACTTATTCCCTCTGTTCATTCAGAGATGTACAGCAGCAAGGCTGTTTTCCAGGCTACAGGCTCAGTTATGTCCCATTGAGGCCAGTGTACTAACAGTGAAAGCTAAGCACGTGCTTAAAAATCTGGGGATCGATGTTTCAAGCCATCAATTTTGAGAGAGTGTTCCTTTAAAACAAACATAATTTCTTTGTCATCTTGTTCACTGGATTTATGACTAAGAATATGGATTTCACTAGTTAGTTGAAGCATGTAGTGCTGAGTAGCTGGTGTTTGTGCCATGCATTAGCTATATAAGAGCAGCTCTCTGTCTGGAACTTGCTGTATCAGGAGCTTTTGGAAGGTAAAATGTGCTTTACATTGTGTTCATTGATGCATACATATGAGAGAGAAGTTTGGCTACGAAGCTTTGCACAGGAAACACACAGAAGTCTAATCCTGTAGATTTCATTACTGCTGTGATAAGGCAAAACTATTCTCCCATCAGATGCTTATAAATGCTACTGCCAGCCTCTAGGTGATGCATCATCGGTCACCCTCTGTATCTTCATATTTGTGAGTTGATGAGGCCCTAATTCCTTGAGTCCTTGAGAGAGAGAGGCACTGGTGCAGAAAGTGTCTAAATTCTGCTGCTTGCTTCATGGCACCAGACTTGTTAGTCTCCTCTATCATTGGAGGAGGAGAAAATAAACAGGAAAACAGTGAAGGAAGATCATAAACCTTGTTTGTATTCTTACACAAGTAAAGTTTTGGGTGTTCAAAAATACATGACACATTTTTTCCACTTTTTCTAACAGAACTAGGAGTCTGCAATAATGTATTTACTTTCTTAATAGGTCTTGCACAGTCTGTCATGGGCATGTATGTCCTTAATGGCCAAGTTGGTGCATGAGACAGTTTATGATTATCACAGAATCACAGAATAGCCAGGGTTGGAAGGGACCTCAAGGATCATCCAGTTCCAACGCCCCTGCCATAGCCAGGGACACCTCACACTACATCAGGTTGCCCAGAGCCACCTCCAGCCTGGCTGCAAAAACCTCCAGGGATGAGGCTTCTACCACCTCCCTTGGAAGCCTGTTCCAGTGTCTCACCATCCTCATGGGGAAGAACTTCTTCCTACCATCCAATCTGAATCTACCCATGCTGTTTTACAGACAGGCTGTGAGACAGGTTAAGTTTCTCTGTATTTCTACAGAGCTGCTGGAGAATCTTCCAGTTATCTTGGTTTATTGCTCATGATTTTATTCTCTGTTATACCTACTTCTGCATGTATTTTATACAGGTTATTTTTTTTTTAAATAAAATGTAAATGCTCTTGATATTTAAGTTATAGAGAAGTATCCATGCAGAGTTCTGCACCGTTATGCACTGTTGTGATATTAGTCTCACAGTATGTAACTTGAGGAATGCAAGTGAGCATGGTATTCAAGGTGTGAGTGTGGCTTTGTTATTGCTCTCAACAGTAACAACAACGTTGTCTTATTCTACAAGGTGTAATTTTTTCCTGAAAACTCTTTGTTGGCATTCATTTTGCTTCTTTCAACCTCTCTGTTGTGACAAATGTTTACATAACAACCACCCCCTGTCTACCTTAATCTATAGTGAAATTGCACCTTTTGCTTTTATTAGCTATGAAATGTACAGCTAGAGATTATACTGAAATCACATCAAGAGGCATTTCTGCTATTAAATGTGAACGTAGTTGGCCTTTGACTGCAATTGGAGATTTGGAAATCGCTTCCCTCTGAAGCATTATAATTTTTAGCACACTTTGGGGGGGGTTTATTGAAGCACTTTGAACAATAATAATTTTATCAGAAATGTGTAATATCTGCTTCATTAGAAATTCTATTGAGAGACTATGGTAGTTTGTGTTAAAAATATGTTTGAATACCTTATCACAACAAGGAGTCTCTTTCATATACTGCCACTTGTTTAAAATGTTCTTTTTTTTCCCCCTACTTGGCTTTTAGATGCTCTGTGATATAAAACTGCTCCTTGTTTTCATTAAGTGCAAACCTAATATTCTCTTCATAAACTATTAGTACAATTGAAAGAATTTTTTTTTAATCAGTTGGTGCATTTGATTTACCAAAGGTTGTGTGCTTAGAATTACTTTACAGTTTAATTAGAGCTTCAGCAATCTGTTAGCTAGCACTGAACTCTGATGAACACGAGTCTCTAGGCATGTTTGGAAAAGCTCATGAATTCTCTGCCATTTGCCTAATGAGCTGTCGGAAAGGTTCCATCAATAGTGTCAAAAAATTTGTTTAAGGACCCTCCAGACATGTTCAAGAAGCTTGAATGAGCAAAGGCTAATACAAAATGAGTGCCATTGGGCAAAATATTTCTGGAAAGGTCTTTTGCTGCTGGTACAAAAGGAATTAAAGGTCATGCTTGAAGATTTGCTTTTGAAGGGGTGTTTTTGAAATATGGATTGTAAAACATAGCTATTAATATCTTCAGCGTTATCTCTGGAAAGGCCAGTCTGAAGGTGTGTCTGAGCATCTCTGCCACAGTACAGGGGAGGATAGGACTTTTTCTATTCTCTGCTAACCACAGCTCAGGGATTTAAATGGTACATAACCCCCTAGATTTCTCTGTCGAGTTCTTTGAACCCCACAACCATTAGATGGAATAGAATTGTGATAGACAGTCTTTTGTTGGATCAGCAAGCCAATGGAAACCTATTACTCTCAACAGTTCCACAGTGTCACACATAAGATTGTGAAAGAGGAATACTCTTTCTGACAGTTTCTGCTCTAAGGGAACTGAAAGACACAAGGTGATGATCTCTTCACATGTCACTGGCCTGCTATTCATCTGGGAATTCACAGAGAGACAATAAATCCTCTGTGTTATTCACAGCATGAGGGTTATGGCATAGCATCCTTTTGGAGCTTATGGGGTATGTGAATGTCACTGTACAGGATATATCCTCAGGAAGATGTGGTAGAGTAATCTGCTGTTAGTTATAAATTATTTACGGACCTATTACTAAAACTTCTTGACTAGGTACTACCTTGTGGTAAAAAAAATAGCCATTTGTTCTCTAACCATATGTCAGTAGTCTCTCTCTGCTGTCATTGACAAATCTAAGTTTGCAAGAAGAAACACATGTATAAATATTTAAAAGTGGGAGAGCACGCACAGGAATTGTTGCTTCTGATAAGAGGGTGAAGAAAGTATCAGGCACCCTACAAGCCAAGGTACAGCGCTCAAAGGGATGCTAGGAACCCCCACATCACAATAAAAACATGGAGTTCTAAGATAATTCTTTCTTCTTCTTTATGATTAGCAGTTGAATTGTGGCCCACAAAACAAAAAAATCAGCTAGGTGGTTCTTTTTATTTGAGAAAAATAATGATGACATGGCTGGTTTATTAAACAGCTTCCTTTTTACTAGCTTGCCATACAAGGTTTCACAGACAAGGGAAAATAAATACAGGGTTTTTTTTTCTTATCTGCAACATACAACACACTTAAAAATTAATTTTGTAATAATCTACCAATGTTATGGGCAGTTCTGAAACTAATACATTATGCTTAAGACTGAAAGGAGAGCCTAGATATAACAGAATATTTTATATTATGTGCATGGGCAGCATAATTGCCTTAAATCATGCACATGTGTGACCTCATTGCCCTCTACAACTACCTGAAAGCTGGTTGTAGCCAGGAAGGGGTTGGCCTCTTCTCCCAGGCAACCAGCACCAGAACAAGAGGACACAGTCTCAAGCTGCACCAGGGGAGGTTTAGACTCGAGGTGAGGAGGAAGTTCTTCACCGAGCGAGTCATACGTCATTGGAACGGGTTGCCCAGGGAGGTGGTTGAGTCATCGACCCTGGAGGCGTTCACGGGGAGATTGGATGTGGCACTTGGTGCCATGGTCTAGTCATGGGGTCTGTGTTGATAGGTTGGACTTGATGATCCTCGAGGTCCTTTCCAACCTAAGTGATACTGTGATACTGTGACTTCCTTCTGGCTAATCTGCTCTTTGCAATAATAAAAGTAAAATAAAATACAAGGGGGAGAGGCAAAACTTCTTATTGAGAACTACAGTGTTAAGTTCCCCTCTCCTTACAGAAGTAATTCAGAGGCTGCAGTAACAAGGCCCATCTTCAAATGTTTGGCAAATCCTAGGTAACCTGCATGAAAATTTTAATAGGCAGTTGAGAAGCACTAAATGTGCTCTGGGTTGGAAGTCTGTATGACTGGAACTGCTCAGTAGGTGGCGAGGCTTTATCTGGAACAGAAACCCAGAGATTAGATGCTGAATATTTGCAATGATACCGTACACCTGGATTCAAATTTGGTATCCAGCCCCTACCCCTGTGACTCTGCAGTGTGAGGAAATCTCTAATTTATGAAAGTCAAAATGTTAAAAAAACCAGGGTCTTTTGTGTGTTCTGCACTGTAAACCTCTCATAGAAGATATTTTAGAGAAGATTCAGATGGAAGGGTTTTCACACTTGAAAAGAGGCTGTAGCAAGGTGGTTGTTAGTCTTGTCTCCCAAGTAACAAGCCCCATAGGATGAGACAAAATGGACACAAGTTGTACCAGGGCAGGTATAGACTAGGTATTAGGAAAAAACTTCTTCACTGGAAGCATTCAAACAGGCTACTCAGGGGAATGGTCATGTCATCATTCTTAGAGGTGTGTAGAAGATTGTATATGTGGCACTCAGAGACAGTTTGGTGGTGGACTTGGTGGGTTTAGGTTTGCAATTGGACTCAGTGACCTTAAGTGTCTTTTCCAACCTAAATGATACTAGGATCTGTGAGCACAAATGCTGAGGTATCTGCATACTATTTCTGCCATTGGGAGAGTTTCCAACAGTATACATCTATGAACAGGTACAAATACTAAAGTAGTAACAGACACATGTGAAGGAGATTCTTTAGACCTTTGTGCCATTTATTTTATTGTCTCATTGACACAGTGATGCAAAAGTACTAGGAGCTATATGGATAGGTATAAATTATCTATTTAGTTTCCAAATGTAAACAGTTTAACTCATAATGGGATTTGATTCACCAAATAGAGGGATTTATTTTCTTAACTCTTCATAAAGGTAACGTACAGATTTTGCGTTAGGTTTAGCTAGCACGGCATGTCTGTGTGTTGATAGCATTGTTTCAATTAGGCAGAATTAGTTAATGTTTCATTAAATATCTCTTTTACATATAAAATTATCTTCCTAAAATCTGCATTGAATAACAACTTTCATTTTAATTAAAAATGGGGAGATTTCAGTGGGCATTGGAATGGGTTGCCCGGGGAGGCGGTGGGGTCGCTGTCCCTGGAGGTGTTCAAGAGGGGATTGGACGTGGCACTTGGTGCCATGGTCTAGTCATGGGGTCTGTGGTGACAGGTTGGACTTGATGATCTTTGAGGTCTCTCCCAACCTTAGTGATACTGTGATACTGTAATGAAAGCCTATGGTCAGCTAGTGATTATGGCTATCTGTGTCATAACTACATCCATACAACATTAACCTGCCTCATTCCTGGCATACCGATTGATTGACTTTCCATCCTGTAGTGTAACAGTACCATGGGTGCGCAGATTTTCAAGCTGGTCAAGGTACTGTCTGCACATATTTTATGTGCACAAAAGACTTGTCACCCAGTTGTGTTCATGAAGAAGGATACAGTTCACCACAAAGAAATGCATTGGGTATTGATAGACTTGTGTGTTAGATCAAAAGTCTTTATGTCACTCTCTATGTTTGCTGTCTGAAGACAAGGGTGAGAACACTGCTCTAAGGCAGGTTTCTTAAGTGTCAAGAATAATGTCTGAATATGAAGGATAAACAATATTTACTGGCTCCTGCAAGGTGGGTAGGCCAGTCCATGACCTGTCTGACCTATTTGGAGAGTCAATTAGTGCCATGTCCCAGGATTATATCATTAAAATGGCTCTTAAAGTAATTGTCACCATATATTTAGTGAGTTTAACTAAACAATTAAGGATGTAGCTCCTCCTGTCACTCTAGATGGGCGATAGGTTTCCTCCTCTTAACAAGTCATGGCCTGTCGTTGGCTTGCATATTTGAAATTGAACTTCATGGTACAGGTTGCAGTATGTGTAGCTTGTTGGATATAAGCTAAAATACAGACACATTTGTATAGTTTAAAAAGTATTAGAATAGAATTAACCAGGTTGGAAAAGACCTTCAAGATCATCACCATCTAATAAACTAAACCATGGCATCAAGTGCCTCATCCAGTCTCTTCCTAAACACCTCCAGTGATGGTGACTCCACCACCTCCCTGGGCAGCACATTCCAACAGTCAATCTCTCTTTCTGTGAAGAATTTCTTCCTACACACAGCCTAAACCTTCCCTGGCGCATTCTTTGGGCTGAGAAGATTTCTTGCCTATTATTACAGTTTGAGGGCAGCTAATATACCTGACTGCCTAGTATAGATTTCCATACTTATTCAAGAGGCATTTTGTTATGTGTGTGTGGATTGCATGAATACAAATTATACTGATCAATGCTTTATATTCAGGAGTATTTTCTGCTTTGCTTTGTTGCTTTTTCCAGGAAGATGTAAAGATTTATTTTTAGTTTGATATATCACTGTCATTTAGATCAATGTGATGTATTACTTTAATTTCAGTAAGTGTTTGTATTTGGACCTGTTGCAGAGCACCAGAATATGTAACTGTATTGTTATTGAAAAGAGCTTCTGCACCATTGGATAATTTTAACGCCTTACCCTACCCATTAGGAAAACCAATGTAAGAGTTCTCTTTGATTCTCTGTCTCCAATACCCACACATATGTTTATATACACTGGTAAAATGGGAATATTGAACTCCAATAATGAGTTGATGATTTAGAGTGCATTCTTTTACTACTAACTGTGAAATACTGCATGCAGGACAATTGACTGACAGTCTCACAGCCTCTTCGTATCCTTTCAATAGTCTGCTGTGCTCTGTTTAGACTTCATAATGTTTCTGAAGTGCCTGCTGATTTTACTAATGAGTGTTCATCAGCACTCATGTAGTGGCAGTGATTAATCTTTGCCCACTTTTATATTTTACACTGGAAAACAGCATCACTCACTGACTTCAACATCCTGATCATCCCCTCAGATAAGAAAAACAAGTTGAAGTACCTTGCATAGATTATCCAGTAGAGTTTCACTGCCTATAGCAAGTCCAGAAACCTGAATATCACAGAGCGCTGAAACATCTAAAAGAGGATTTTAAAGGAGATTTAAATACAAAGGAGAAAGAAAGAGGGAACATATTATTAATAGTGGAAGAGGGATATTCTGGGATATTTCAATGACAATGTGGCTTTAAAGAAAATAAACTCTGTCCTCCTCCCTCCCCCATTTCTTTCTCTTGAGTAGTGCTGGTTGAGACATTGTCCTTGAAAAGTAATTTCAATAATTATGTGAGGATGGAGTAGAGATGTTTGTTCACTTGTTAATGTAAAGACTAAATATTATTAGCACAGACCATGCTGGAAGGTTATATAAAATGTAAAGTTCTTATTGTACCTGTGAGAGTACCATGCTGGATCACACCAAATATCAGCCTGATTCAGTGTCCTGTCTTTGAGTGACCCTTCTCAGTGTCTCTGAGAGGGTTTCAGTACTCTGATTTCAGTATTCCTAAGGTTGGAAGAGACCTCAAAGATCATTGAGTCCAACCTGTCACCACAGACCTCATGACTAGAGTAGGGAGGACACTACTGCCCACTGCAGGCTTGAACTCACGACCTTCCCATTAGGGAACATCAACCACTTTCCAGAAAATCTAGAAACTATGAAATGTTCTATAGAACCTGTGGATATATAACTACAAAGAGAAAACCTGTAGATGAGAAAAGAAGTTGCAAACTTCACTAGACAAGTTACTCAAAGTCAATAAATACAACAATGTGGGAGCTTCTTAAAGCCAAGGTACAAGGGGTTTCTGATCACAAAAGTGACAACTGAGGAGAGCTAAATGAAATGGATATGTCTACATATCAAGGTGAGGTCAGCTTGGAGCCATCACCAAAAAAGCAGACCACCCTAAAAATGAAAATTTAGACATGTGTAAAGCATATCATCTGGAGCACGGAGACATGTCGTATCCTGACAGCTAATGAAGTAGCTATTTGGACACATGGCAAGCAAGAAATGAAGCATTTTGTGCTGTCACTTGGTCCAGAGATTTGATTTATTGGGCAGTGAATGAGCCAGCTAAACAAAAAAAAAAAAAAAAAAAAAAGGGCTGCTAGGACTTACAGACCACCTTTTTTTTTGGTGGGTGAAGTAAAAAAAACCTCTAGTTTCATATGCAAATCTGCTGCTTTTGTTCAGTCCAGGGGAAATAATAGAAGGGAACACATCGAATATGAACCACATTTGTTTCTGCTTGGGCCAGGGATGTTACTTTCTATAAAGAGATGTCTAGGTTTCACCTTATTTCAATGCAAATTATCAATATAGGAAATGTTTCTTTTTAACAAACAACAAAAAGATTTGTTGTTCTCTTAACAGGCTTTCAAACATAGAATGTTAATTCCTAATAAAAGCTTGAAGTAAGACAAAGGTTAGTCTGGGAGAACCCATTTTCTCTACTATTAACTCCATCTATTTATTTATCTATTAGGTCTGCACTCCTCTTTACACAGCAGAATAGTGATCATGCTGCCCATCTCCCCTTTTTAACACCTCTAAAAGCCCTGCTGCATCTAACCCCCAAATTCTATCTGAAAGGGGGAAATACATTTTTTTGTTGAGGAACTAAAAGTAGTCTTCAGAGTTAAATAACATGTGTTTACATTACAAATAATCCAGAGTATAGCAGGGAAAGTTAATATATTCAGATAACTGTAGGTTTCTGGTAATATTCCACTGTGATATTCCAATAGTATCTGACTCAGGAGAGTGCATATTGCAGTTGGTAAATACTGACAAGACAGTTACGTTCACAGAACACATATGGGTTGTCAGCCATTGCCTTACTACAATTGTAAAGGAGAAAGTTGGCAGTTCCCTGCCCTCCCTTTTATATTTATAAGGTAAAAGGAATTGTAGCTGGCAGATGGCAGTTAGCACTTAGATGTGTCAGACATTTGTTTCATCCGTTGCACAGAACAAGTGCTGTATACTTAGAAAAAAAAAAAAAGAGAGAAAATACCAGCTCAAAAATCTTAGGTACCAACTTTCCATGCCTTCAATTTTGGTGAGTGCCTATTGCCTTTAAGAGGATAAGGCATTAAGGTGGTGGTGGTGGTGTTTGCTTTTCACTCACTATTGCAAAGTGTTCATCTGAGAGAATGTTCTGATAACCTTCATGAACTGATGAGCACAACTGATAGCTATTGCTAAGGAGCCTAATGGCTTAAATGAGTAGGAACCAATGAAATGATCTGTTTTCCAGCTTCTCTTAAATTCCTGACATCCATCTGTAACTATTGTTTACTCATTTTAGGAAATTACAGAGTTTCATCTATGCTTCATTACATTTCTGCTGCAGTTATAATTTTCAAAGCACAAAAAATTAAGTTGGTGTGTATCTCCTTATCTCACTCAATAGAACAGAATAGAATTAATTAACCAGTTTGGAAAAGACCTTTGACATCATCGAGTCCAACCTATCACCCAACACCATCTAATCAACTAAACCATGGCACTAAGCGCTCATCCAGTTTCTTTTTAAACACCTCCAGTGATGGTGACTCCACCACCTCCCTGGGCAGCACATTCCAATGGCCAATCAGTCTTTTCTGTGAAGAATTTCTTCCTATCATCCAGCCTAAACTTCCTCTGGCACAGCTTGAGACTGTGTCCTCTTGTTCTGGTGCTGAATGTTTTCTTCAGAAAAGGCATCAACTTTCTTGACAGCTGATCATTTTGCAAAGAGGAGCAGAGTCTGCATATAGCTCTCTGTTAATGTCTTTAATATTTTTGTGTATGTGTTATAGACATCATTTACATCAAAATGGCCTTCCTCTGTGAGTTTGCCTAATCGCTTTCTGAACCTAGATAAACTGTTGATATCTGCACTGCTCTTGAGGAAATTAGTTCCAACTACTGTGTGATTAAGTTCCGCCATTTCTTTATTTTGAACTTGCCATCTGAGATTTTCATTTAGCTGTTTCACATTGTTACTTATGAAGACATCTATCATGTACCTCTGCAGTAATTTCTTTTTCATGCTAGAAACTCCTAGTATTTTCTCTTTTTTCTATAGCTTTGATTGCAGGCGTACTGAAGTCTGTACAGAACCTTGTAAGGATTCTGTTTGGTGTTGTTTCTTTCCTGAAGGATTCATTGCATTTTAAAGCACTCCTGGGTATTTTTTGTTTTAACCATTTCCTCTTTCCTGAGTTCATCACTGCCTATGTGCAGTTAAGACTCTCTTGTCCTTCAGTGCTTTACCTTGAATACTCATCACCAGTCAGGTTCACCTGCTATTTTGTCACCTACTCACTACTTTGAGGATCTTTTGCATTATTTTTTTAAGTCAGTTCCACTACTCTGAATACGTAAGTGTCACCAATGAATGTTCTCATAACTTTATCTCTTTTTCTACATCTTTCAAGTTTGACACTTTATCCATCTTAAGTACAACTTTATTCAAACAAGCATAATTTTTAAATCTTAGGAAACCCTCAGTACTCATCAAGTTTCTGGTACAAAACCAGTTTGCTCATGGCAAAACCCCTTTCTTGTTCAAGTATAGCACGGTGACTGAGTGTTGGATAACCTTTTCTGAGCACGGTGTCAAGTATTTAGGCTCTCACTCAGTACATTAACTGCATAATGAAGAAATGTGAAGCATTCATAAGCACAGTACTAGTTGCTGCCAGTTCTTAAGTACTGCTGGGCTTGGAGAATAGTTACTGATTGGTGAAAATGGGAACACTGCAGCTTGAATACTGCAAGACACTTAGCTATTTACCTCCTATAAGACTTTGCTGATTAAGCCTTCTAGTTTGTTCTTTGTGTAAGCTACTGTGAAGCTAATGAACAACCACACCATTTCTAGATTTCTGCTTGATACCACAAGCAAATGTGACAAAATAGCTCCCAAATAACTACTGCTTACTAACTAAATAGACTATTTGAACTGCCATCACCGAGGAATTTTATTTCATTCTTCACCGACAAGTCTAGCAAATTTTATTTGGCACTTTTGACAGTACATAATGTGTAGGCAACGTGTGCTGTGTTTAGAAGAGATGCACCACATCACATGAAATATTGCCTGTCACTAAAGCCTCCATCAGTCACATCAGACTCCCATAAATCAAGGAGAACAGATCCCCCATTTTTAGAATAGGAATAGTTTTGGCAAGTGTGCCATTCCATAAACATATTGGGTCAGGGAAAAAAAAGAAAAGATAAATAAAATAATGAAATGCACCAAGCATTTGAAAATGACATGCATAAAACTGGGAATAAAACTGACAATAAATGTCAATATAACAGAGTGTATAGTCCGTGTTCTTGCAGAAACCCTAATATAAGCTGATGTGACTTACTGTGAAAAAATGGTACTGTTAATAAATATGGAGAGTGGAACACAAGCAAAAATACCACAGAATCACCAAGGTTGGAAGAGACCTCAAAGATCATCAAGTCCAACCTGTCACCACAGATCTCATGACTAAACCATGACACCAAGTGCCAGGTCCAATCCCTTCTTGAACATCTCCAGGGATGGTGACTCCACCACCTCCCTGGGCAGCACATTCCAATGGCTAAAAACTTAGAGCTAGTTTGGCAGTTGTTATTAATATTTCTTATGTAACAGTATGTGCTGCACAAGTAGGCGTCTTCTCTTGGTAGTGTGGTGATTCTCATGAGTAAGGTAAACAACCTTCTAGACTTATCAGGTGACACAATGTAGGGTTTAGCTGCACTTTATGGATCAGATTGTGATATTTTGGGGAAATACTATTTCAGGAGCAGCCACAGCTAAGAAAGCATAACTATCATTTATGTGATTCAGAATAAAGTGTTGGGTCCTCAAGCAACTACATGTGTTGAATCTTGTATTCTGTGTTATTTGAGGAAAAAGCCTGTCAGCATCTGTGAAATGTGACTACCAAATTCACCTACATAGATGTTCTTTTTAAGTACGTGAGACTTTTCCTTTCATGGACAACAAGTAACAGCTCATTCTCTCCACCAAAGCAGAGGGAAAAGTTTTATTTTTTTCTTCCTTCCTCTCTCTTTCCTTTCTTTTCCTTTCCTTTCCTTTCCTTTCCTTTCCTTTCCTTTCCTTTCCTTTCCTTTCCTTTCCTTTCCTTTCCTTTCCTTTCCTTTCCTTTCCTTTCCTTTCCTTTCCTTTCCTTTCCTTTCCTTTCCTTTCCTTTCCTTTCCTTTCCTTTCCTTTCCTTTCCTTTCCTTTCCTTTCCTTTCCTTTCCTTTCCTTTCCTTTCCTTTCCTTTCCTTTCCTTTCCTTTCCTTTCCTTTCCTTCCCTTCCCTTCCCTTCCCTTTCCCCTTTCCCCTTTCCCCTTTCCCCTTTCCCCTTTCCCCTTTCCCCTTTCCCCTTTCCCCTTTCCCCTTTCCCCTTTCCCCTTTCCCCTTTCCCCTTTCCCCTTTCCCCTTTCCCCTTTCCCCTTTCCCCTTTCCCCTTTCCCCTTTCCCCTTTCCCCTTTCCCCTTTCCCCTTTCCCCTTTCCCCTTTCCCCTTTCCCCTTTCCCCTTTCCCCTTTCCCCTTTCCCTTTCCCTTTCCCCTTTCCCCTTCCCCTTCCCCTTTCCCCTTTCCCCTTTCCCCTTTCCCCTTTCCCCTTTCCCCTTTCCCCTTTCCCCTTCCCCTTTCCCCTTCCCCTTTCCCCTTCCCCTTTCCCCTTCCCCTTTCCCCTTTCCCCTTCCCCTTTCCCCTTTCCCCTTTCCCCTTTCCCTTTCCCCTTTCCCTTTCCCTTTCTTCTCTTCTTTTTTCTTTTCTTTTCTTCTCTTTTCTTCTCTTTTCTTCTCTTTTCTTCTCTTTTCTTTTCTTTTCTTTTCTTTTCTTTTCTTCTCTTTTCTTTTCTTTTCTTTTCTTTTCTTTTCTTTCTTTTCTTTTCTTCTTTCTTTTCATTTCATTTCATTTCTTCTCTTCTCTTCTCTTTTCTTCTCTTTTCTTCTCTTTTCTTTTCTTATTTCTTTTAATTTAATTTAATTTCTTCTCTTTTCTTCTCTTTTCTTGTCTTTTCTTCTTGCTTTGCTTTGCTTTTCCTTGCTTTTCCTTTTGTTCCTTTTCTTTCTTTTATCTTTCTTTCTATTTCTATTTTCCTTCCTTCCTTCCTCCTTTCCTTCCTCCCTCCCTCCCTTTATCTTTTGATTTATTTTTTTTTTTTTTAACTAGCCAATAATTTACACCCTTACAAATCTTTCTCTATCATGACCATTTTGATATTATAAATGCAAT
Organism: Melanerpes formicivorus; assembly: GCF_026170545.1. Classification (NCBI taxonomy): domain Eukaryota; kingdom Metazoa; phylum Chordata; class Aves; order Piciformes; family Picidae; genus Melanerpes; species Melanerpes formicivorus. The sequence goes on along the minus strand of NW_027142389.1, from coordinate 520,268 downwards.
TCCCTGTGACTTAGTGGTATTTTTGCAAAGGAGGCATCTGCATTATTACTGAACTATTTTCAGCTGTGGCAGAATAATTTAGCTGTCACAAAGACTGAAGTTCACTACTGATTTATTTATTCTTTATCCAGAGTGCAAACCACCATGGACCTCTTAAGTATTGGTGCTAGTGGTTGTGTTTAAAACTGCTTGAGGGAGTGATGCTCTACTGTAAATGAGAACAGCCATAACAATAATCAGCCTACATGAAGAGTTCTATGCAGATGAATAAGCTTTGAGTGTAAGGCTAAGCTTCAAACATGATTGGTATGTTTACTGTAAATGTAAATAATACAGCAGGCATTTACATGTTTATTGAGCTATTCATTGAAAAGTTGAAATTAAAATGTGGAAGCACTGACAGCTGACTTTTTATTATTGCGATGCATTTATGCATATGGAAGTCAAAATCAACATGTAATGGAATTGACATTTGAAGTGATGCAAAAACATTTGTAGAAATAATTGTAGTAAAAGGAAATATGAACTGGAATTGTGCCTTGCTGACAACATGAAAGGAAATGGCAAGCATTTAAAAATCAATGATATTTTCTACACTAAAGTATTTATATTACCAATAATAAAGACCAACATATTTGCCATTACAATAGGAGTGATAACTAGTGCATACTGATTCATGAAATACTGTATCAGAAAACTTGGGAATTTCCAATACAGCAAACCACAATGGAAGCTTAATTCACAGTATCACAGTATAACTAAGGTTGGAAGAGACCTCGAGGATCATCAAGTCCAACCTATCAACACAGAATTCAAAACAAAACGAAACCACCAAACCAAAAAAAGCCTCAAACAACCAAAAAAAATCACCCCAAAACCAAAAAAACAAAACCCAAACAACCAAACAAAAAAAGAACAGAAAAAAGGAACAAAAAGACCACAACACAAAACAGTACTTATCATATGTATCCATTAATTTCAAGGTTACAATAAGACATGCATACTGCTATGCATTGAATAAGAGTTACATTATTAACTGCAGTATAGTCTCTACTAGGTAGAAAATACAAGGCTAGCTTATATGTAAGCACCTTAATATGTTGGTTTAGGGTATAGGCCCAGACTGCAGCTGAATCTTTGGGAAGACCTATGCTAATGTGAAAATGGAGTCTAGATTTGGACAAGACAACTCACTCGCTCAAAACATGTGAGATTTGTTTGTTAAAAAACCCAAAACCCTCTCTCCAAAATCAGCAAAACAAACACATAGGCAAAAATACCCATCAGATTTTTGTTGGGGGTTTTCTTTGTGCTTGTTTTGGGGGTGTTGGTTGGTTGGTTTCTTGCTTCATTTCTTTTCTTGTTTGTTTGGTTTTGTGTTTAAAAATCTTGCCTTTGTTATTTGAGTAGGCAGTGAAATAAACATGCAGGTCCACAGTACAGTGTTTGACCTGGATCTTATAGTAGTTTATATGATGATTTTCCCAGCATAGTTCCTCTGAAGCTGATGTGGTCACAAGGTTAATAATTGAAAACTGTAAACCCTGATAGTTGTAATCCACTCCTAGGTGGATTGACTGTCCAAAAAGAAAGAAATACATTTAGAGGCAAAAGAAACATGTAGCACCTTGGTTCTGTTACAAAATCAATTTAGTAATCAGAAAATTGAGCCAAAAGATAGGGGGAAGTAACAAGCTTTTAAAAAACTTGGCTTTCCTGTCAGAGCAGTGAAAGGACTTGAGGATATACACTTTCAGAGAGATAAATTTACTTTGGCTGCAGATAGATCTGTGGCTTCCTAAAATTATTTACTTCTTTTCTGGTAACTTACATTAGAGTTTTCTCTATTTTTGGTGGCAGACAACAGCAAGGCTGACTATTTAGAACCAAAGAGATGAATGCTTCAAGATGCTCTCTTTTGCCCTACACAGAGAGGCACAAGTAAACAACATCAAGATAAAAAAATGTTGGACAATTTAAAGTAGTTGCATCACTAAAATGCCTCTTTGGGGTTTGGTTTGGTTTGGTTTGGTTTTCTTTTTATGTTGTAGGAGTAAATCTGAAAATGATGTCAATGCTGCTAGGATCAACTACTGGTTCCACAGTTCTCTCATGCAGTTACTAGAAGGACAAGATGTGAAAATGGAGGAAGATGTGAAGGATTAACTATACATGACATAGAAGAAGGGGGGTTGGAACTAGATGATCCTTGTGGTCCCTTCCAACCCTGAATGAAACTATGAAACTATGAAACAGCAGCTGTAATTGGGGACAGAAGCAACCAGTAAAGAGCTGGTATATTTTAAAAGAATAATTGGTTGCTAGAGGTATTTTCTTTAAGTGATTTAAGTAGGCAACTTGCTTACCCAGCATTATGGCAAACTGAGCTACAGAAATGCTCACAATTCTTTGTGTATGCAGTGAGATGTTTTTGGACAGTGATTTGAAACTATTAAATTCACCTTTTGGATTATCCTTTTAAATATCAGCACAAGAAGCAACTCTTTAAGATATTTCTTGCTATCTTTAGGTGGGCTAATGGCAGCATAGTGAAGTCCTGTTTATTCTTTGTGCTGTCAGTCTGCATGCCTGCAGATAACCTAAACTCAGGTCCTGGCATAGGTCAGTCTCAGGAAAGGAGATTGCTACTACTCACAAGATCTGCAGAAGTAAAACCTTGACTTCAGAAAGCTGCAAGAAAGAGGGATCTGGATCTATTTGTTCTTTTCTTTCATGCAACCTCATGACTCCCCTACCCTGTCACAACTGAGTGTGCCTCAGATATTTGAGCATCTTGGGTCTAATGAGAAAAGTTTTTTGCCCCACAAAGGCTATTAGATCTCTGTGGTCCATGCTGTTGACAAAATAGAAAATAGATAATTGAAGTGGTGAAGTCAATTGAACTGCCCCTGCAAATTTAGGTTCTTGCACTAAGCCAAATTGTTACGTGGATAGGAAGCACACTACTGTTGTCAGCTTTTGGGCATAGAACAAAGACCATCTGTGTGAGGCCCCAGAATGAGCTGCAAACTCACACAGTGGTTTTTGCTGGTGTTTAAAAAGAAATCCTTATCCAAGGTCTCTATTTATAATCCCCTTTTTGCTCATATAATATCAGAAAAAGTATTTCTTGCATCAAAAAGTGAAGTTGAAAAGACCCAATCTGAAAAATACTTCATGAAACTCCATCTAGATATATGTATGAGAGAGACAAAGATCATGCAGTAACAGTATGTCAAGCATATCTGTGCCTTGTTTGAACCATACACACATCCCCTGGAGCTAAAGTTCCATGGGAACTTTTACAGAAGGGTAGAATTTGGCTGAAAGCCTGAATCTAGATGATGCCACAAGTTCCATTCAATTTAATGAGAATTCTAATTTATTGAATCTACCTGCACAATAAAGTAAAAGCATCATATAATAAATTGAGTCTGAGTTGCCCCTTCATAGGATTTAAATTCAGCATGGCAGTATATTTTTTTCCAGCGTTTTCTTTGTGGTCAGATGAGGCAAAACCCAATGATTCAGCTATTTGAAGTGGTCAGCATAAAAACCCAAACACCCTGCCGCTGGGTTTGTAGCTTTTGGGGGTTTGGTCTCGTTGTGTTTTGGTTTGACTTAAAATTTTAAGTCTGTAAATTAGTTTAAATGAGTTCTTCATCTGCAGCAGGTAGGTAATTGACTGCATAATACAGTCCTTGCTAAAATATTCCATGCATATATCATAACAGTGGCAACTAAAAACCAAACCAAGCCAACAAAAAAAACCCCATCCAAACCAACTAGTTTTAATCAATTTCAGTGTATTAACATATCTTATGGAATGGGGTTGCACCCAGGTCACTGATGAATGATTTTTTGGAAACTAGTTCTTATATGGAACCCTGGAGTAAATCCTTGATTGAGAGTTCCCAGAAGCAAGATCTGGTTTTCATATCAATTCTGAAACATTGCTTGTGCAGCAGAGGTTTTGCAACGTGAACAAAACCGACGAGGAGTGTTTCAGATGTAAGTTGATGTGTGTCTCCATTTCATTGCAGAAGGGTCACGAGGATGATCAGAGGGCTGGAGCACCTCTCCTGTGAGGACAGACTGAGGCAGTTGGGGCTGTTCAGTCTGGAGAAGAGAAGGCTTTGAGAAGACTTTATTGTGGCCTTCCAGTATCTGATGGGGGCTATGAGAAAGCTGGGGAGGGACTTCTTAGAGTGTCAGGTAATGACAGGACTAAGGGGAATGGAAAAAAATAGAAATGGCTAGATTCAGATTGGAAGTTAGGGAGAAGTTCTTTACTGTGAGGGTGGTGAGACACTGGAACAGGTTGCCCAGGGAGGTGGTAGAAGCCTCATCCCTCGAGGTTTTAAAAGCCAGGCTGGATGTGGCTCTGAGCAACCAGATCTAGTGTGAGGTGTTCCTGGCCATGGCAGGAGGGTTGGAACTAGATAATCCTTGAGGTCCCTTCCAACCTTAACAATGCTATGATTCAGTATATGTGAGTGTCATTTTTACTATTTCTTTATCAAGAATTACATCACAAGTACCAAACCTGCAATGAACACCATCTTGCTGTTGCATTACCCTACTGATACCTATCAGGGATGGGGTGGATGTAAAGCTTCGCTGCAAGCGCTGAAAGTGCTGTTGGACAGTAAGCAGTTGCCTGGTATGAAATTTTACCTGGTTTTATATAAAGGAATAATTCACAGTGATAACAGATGAATGAGTCTTTATGGATAGTAAGGTAATATTTTTGTTACACCTTGGGTAAGATGGAAATATGAAAGCTAGGGTTCTTTTCCTTAGTCTAGAATAGATTTATACATATTTCTCCCCCCCCCCCAAATTATAATTATATTTTCCTATATATTTACTTGTGAAAGCTCATAAAATATTAATATATTATTAACTTTTCACTGCTTATTGTCTGAACATAAAAATTTGTTGGAAGAATAGTGAGCCAAATAATTTTTTCACTTATGAAAATAAAGGCTCATTAAAAGCTGCATTTTATTTTATGGCTTGCGCTCTAAAAGGATCAACTGGAGTGTATTTAATTCAAATGAGGTTTGGTCTGGAGTGTTAGTCTCTCATACATCTATACACATTTGTTTATTTAACTAATAAATAATATTATCAACCCCCTCAGGGCTTTGGTCTGTAATAAATTAAAATAATTCAATGCTGCATAAATTAGAAAAAGTTATCTGTGTTTCTCCTAAAATAGTTTGAAGATCAGTGAATGTATATATGCCTTAAATGGAAACAGACTCCTCAATTCATATTTTCTTCTACCAGGTCTATGTGTTTGCTGTCATCTATGGCAGATGAGGGTAAAGGGAATCCTGTGTCAGGCTCTTGTTAAAATTGCTGGCAGCTCATTGACTGTTGCCATTAAGGTACCAAGCCATGTCTTTACCTGCTGACATCTTGCACCTTATTAGTGTCAGTTCCTTAAGAAGGATGTGGTACTTATGTGATTTTGTAACCTAAGATGCACACACATGTTAAAATCAGCAGAAAAAATGGATTTAATAAACATTAGTGACATTGTTAAAAGCTCAGGCTCTATTCCTTGTGCATTGTTTTCCTCTAGAATACCAATAACTTTCATTCCAAGTAAGGTTCTCTGACAAAAATTAAAAGAAGCAGCTTATTTCCAGAGATTTAGGTACAATGCCACCAGTTAACACCAGACTTTTCTGGTTTTGATGTTTTTTTCTTGCAGGTATCTGAAGTACACCTAGTTGTGTTTCCAAGTCCATTACAATCCCAGAATCTTGTCCAGAACCCTGTTTTCTTCATCTTCATCACAGAATCCACCTGGTGCAGTCGATCTGAATTTCATAGGCTATCTACTCTATGCTGGTTTGGCATTAAAGAGATGTGACAGTAACTCATTCTTTTGCTTAGAACTGTTGTTATTGCTGAGGATTTGCCCACCAGTTAGTTCTCAAATGGAGCTTGCTGGCTGGGTTATTAATGGTCTATGTTAATTTGACTGATACTGGCTCATTGTCATTTGCCACTGCTGCTTTTGACATTTCTTGATGTTTTAACTTGTCTCCTTAAGATAGCCTCATCTGTTTGATAAACCTTCCTTCCTGGCTGAGACACTTTCACACTTCGCTACTCAGCTGTGAGTTTGGTTTCCTTATTCTGTTCTGTTCTTTCCTATGTGGTAAGTCTCTGTAATGTAGTTGGGAAGATCAGTGTGAGAAGGCTTAAAATTTCTGTAGGCACTTTTATTGATTTTATTATTATTTTTTTTTAAAGAAAAGATTTTGTGTCCAGTTCTGGGCCCCTCAGTTTAAGAAGGACATTGAGACTCTTGAACATGTCCAGAGAAGGGCAATGAGGCTGGGGAGAGGCCTCGAGCACAAGCCTTACAAGGAGAGGCTGAAGGAGGTGGGATTGTTTAGCTTGAAGAAGAGGAGGAGCAGGGGAGACCTTATTGCTCTCTACAACTACCTGAAGGGAGGTGGTAGCCAGGAGGGGGTTGGTCTCTTCTCCCAGGCAATCAGCAGCAGAACAAGGGGACACAGTCTCAAGCTGTGTCAGGGGAAGTTTAGGCTGGAGGTGAGGAGAAAGTTCTTCACAGAGAGAGTTGTTAGCCATTGGAATGTGTTGCCCAGGGAAGTGGTGGAGTCACTGTCCCTGGAGGTGTTCAGGACAGGATTGGACGTGGCACTTGGTGCCATGGTTTAGTAGTCATGAAGTGTTTGGTGACAGGTTGGACTTTGTGATCTTTGAGGTCTTTTCCAACCTTATTGATTTTATGATTATCTTATTGTTTCCCTCTTCCACTGCGCTTAACTTTAGGCACTTGAATAATCTCACTTATCAGTGTATGTAACATGTATATTAAATGTTGTCTGTATAACATCTGCTTGAAAAGGTTGTGAATGTGGCAAATTTGTGAGGAGTATGGATCAATAGGTCAAGTAACCACAAATGCAATAAAACAGGTCACATAAAGCATATCTGTGGGGGAACACAGAATTAGTTCTTCCCATAATTACTAGGGAAGTCCTCAACATCTGCTCCATATTAAGATCCCAAAAGCCTTTAGGCAGCAATAAAGTTACTTATTATGGCAGATTGACTCTGAATTGCTTATTGTACCCCAGACGTTAACATTATGTTCCAGCATCACCTCTGCCTCTCTATTGGCTGCTATTTAATGTAAGGTTCATGTTTAATTGCTTAAAATACTTAAGTGTCCTTTAATTGTAGATTTATATGGTAGAGAAAAAGTTAAAACAATAAAAAAAAACCAAAACATTGCAACTAGATGAAGCCTGCAAAGGTTTGACTTTTGTTTCTGCCTCTGTTAGTGGGCTGGTGTCTGACTGGGGACAGCCACTCTGTTCTGCTCAGTCAGGTACCTTATACCCGGGTAATGACCGTAGTGTGTCAGGAACTCTTTCTGTACCCCACATAAAGGCAGAGATCTAGTTACAGCTATGGAACAAGCAATTGGATAAGGAGTTAAGAATGGGAAGACTATGAAAAGGTATGTGTGGCTATGGTTACTACAGGTGTCAAGAGTAGGCAGTCAGAAGGGAATTGGAGAAAGCAAGTGTTTGAATCTGGGAAAAAAAAAAGGCAGTAAAAAGAGGTTAAAGTATTTTTAATCTTTTCTTTTCTGCTCTCTTTTCCTCTTTATGTCATCTGATTGTACCTCCAGCATGTCTAACGTAGAAGAGCCTCAGGGCAAATTTGAAGAGAAGCTGATTCAGCTGGATGTTCAGAGGACAGACCTAGCATCATTTCAGGTCAGTTTGCATAGATTGCCATCTATCAAGGGTGTTATAGCAATACTTAAGTAATGATTAGAATGTATGGAAGGAGGCTCAGGGGAGACCTTCTTGCTGTCTACAACTGCCTGAAGGAAGGTTGTAGCCAGGTGGGGGTTGGTCTCTTTTCCCAGGCAACCACCAGCAGAACAAGAAGAGAGAGTCTCAAGCTTCACCGGAGGAGGTTTAGGCTGGATGTTAGGATGAAATTCTTCACAGAAAGAGAGATTGGCCATTTGAATGTGCTGCCCAGGGAGGTAGTGGAGTCACCATCACTGGAAGTGTTTAGGAAGAGACTGGATGGGGCACTTAGTGCCATGGTTTAATTGTTTAGATGGTGTTGGGTGATAGGTTGGACTTGATGATCTTGAAGGTCTTTTCCAACCTGGTTTGTTCTGTTCTGTTCTAGTCTATTCTTTTCTATTCTATGGCAGCTCAATAAATGCTATAAATGGTCAGTGAACCTGTGGTAAGGTGCAGTTGCAAACCCCTGTATCCTCAGTTCCTGCTTATTCCATAATTGATGTCAGACTCTCATGTTCTTTCCTCTGGAGATACTGGTAGGCAAACCCAGCAGGTGACTGGAACAAGCTCTGTTACATGTGACTTTGCTTTAAGCTGCACATTAAGAAATGCTTTCATCTACCATGCATCTCCTTTGGCAAAGACATTTGGGTGCAGTAGAGGAGGGTTTCCCTAAGGATGGATTATGAATTGGCACATCTCATTGTGCAGTGTTTTGCATAAGATCTACACTCTGCCTTTGAATTCCCACAATTGCTAATATCTGCAATTTACTCCATACCATCATCCATGTGTGGAAATAACTGATAAAAGAATTACAGCCACCTGAAAGCATCCACAAATATTCTTTAGACCTGAAGGTGTTTTTCAATTAGGGAATGGGTACATTTATTAAAGGCAGTTGCAAAATGAACTACAAGAGCAACATTGGTGTCATTATGTGATATCAGTAATCCAGAAACTCATAGGAATGTCTTGTTGAGTTTACACACACTGCCTTTCAATTAGATTTGGCTTTGTAAAATATATTTAGTGCCCTAAAAGAATTGTTATCTGAAATTGCTACTTTATTCAGCATCAAAAGGTGTAAGAAACTCTTACATGTGCTAAAGACATATTAAATAATATTTTACAAAATATTTTCAAATTAATCCTCTTTTATTTAATGGTATTCTTATTTTAATTCCTCAGAAATTATTTTCTAACTCATTTTCCTCCTTTCATTTTGTCTGTTTGCATCTGTCCTTGCTTCTGTGCCTGTTTTTAACAGCTATTCCAGACAGGTTTCCTTCTGTAGGTTTGGAGTATGTTATTAAGGTGGGTTTTATGAAGAGCTTCCTGGGTGTGTGCTGGGAATGGTACTCAGGCTGGCTGTAGAAAAACCAAATGTTAAATGTACCAGATGTATATTAAAGAATAAATATATATTACAAAGTTTGTAAAGCACAGAACTTTGAACAGGGAAAGAAAAGGAAATAAATGGCAGCTATAAAGTGTTTGTACATTGTATAACATGTGGTGTAAATTAAATCAGGAGTTTTGTTTCCTAGAAATAAGACTTTTTCTTTTGGCCAGGAGCTACAAGGATCATCTGGTCCAACTCCCTGACCAATTCAGGGCTGGCCAAGATAAAACATATTCTTAAGGGAACTGTCCAAAGGCCTCTTAAAAACTAACAGGCTTGAAACAATGATCACCTTTCTAGGAAATCTGTCCCAGTGTTTGATCAGGCTCTCAGTAAAGGAAAGAAATTATGTTCTTGTAATGTCTGAATTGTTTGAAGAAGAAAAAAAAAAGCAAGTAAAAAAGCTGTGATACCATGAGTGTGACTAATATGTGCCCAGAGGGTAGAGCAGTAGGTAGAGACTCAGGTGGCCAAAGTTGTGTTTTGTAAAGTTTTCTCCTTCATCAGCCTCTGTTTCTATCCCAGCAGTTTGTCTTCTCTATTTAAAGAGGAGTTGACAAAGAGACTGGTTCTTACATTGTGCAGTAATGGGGAATAATTACATTAATGTCTCTAGCCATTATTAGAAAATAAATGACATCTAGTGAGATTTTTCGAACCTTGAAATCCTGCTAGAAGGAGTCTTCAAATAGTTCATGGGAGTCTTGTGAGCCTGTATCCTGCTGAAATATTAGACAACTTAAACAGCAACATAGTTCTTAATTGCAAGATAATTATAACATAACTCTGTACAGGAGTCTCAGTTTAAACCCCTCGTTGAAAATGTGAGTTCTGCATATGCTGAGCAATCTATCAAGCTTCTGCGTGTATCTCATGAGGCACTCTAAGAACCAGCACTAGCACGAAGGTATTTCTTAAGTTCTAAACCTGCTTTGTTAATCTGCCACACTAATGCCTATCTGGTTTTCATTAGCAATTCTATTTTGCTTGTCTCTTAATTTAATTTCAAGTTTGCATTCTATTTCCTTACTAAATTATTAAAAAGAAAGCCTTTAGTCTAAAAGGAAAAAGGAATCAACTGCTCTGAGATATGGAATGGAAATTATTTTATCTTTTTTTTTTTGCTTACAGTCCTCTGCTACTTACCATACTGCAGAGATTCCACTGCAAAGTATTCACTGGGATATATTTTACACAACACAGCAGGGTGCAATCTGCTTGCTATGCCAAATACATCTTACAGCAGACAGGAGTTTTAAAGGCTATACCCATGAGGGACTATTAAATGCATGCAGCTGAAGAGTCAAGTACAGGGAAGAGCCTTATTCTAGAGATGCAATGTAAGCTGTTGCTGACACAAAGGCAAGAAAGGTATAGGCTGGTTTTGTATGAAATAGACAATGCAATGAAAAGGTGTAAGTCGTGGTGTCCATCACCAACACTGCTCAACAGATAAACTATTTCTTCAATTACTTCAATTACAAATGTTCACTGACTTTGAAAATATTTCTGGAAGACTGGGAATAGAAAAAAAAATAAAATATGAAAGAATCTGGGAAAAGTTCTGCTGGTCCTTTTGAAGGATTTTCAGAGAGAGTTCAGCTTAATACTGGAAGGAGAAAACCATGAAATACATCTAAGGGTAGTGATTGGCTGCGGAGAGAATCACAGACATTTGATCTGTGCAACGCCTGATTGGATTTTAGGACTTGGCACACCACTGAACTTTGTAAATACATGTTCCTTGCTATTCTGCTTTTTCTTGGCAAGCATTATGAGGATCTTCAGAGTCAGGTTTAAAAGCTGTCTTATGACTGGAAAATGTATGTTCGCATTCATGTGCATGGCTTTACCACAGTGTGAAAGGAGGGGAAGTTGCACATGTTTATATAAAATGGAATAAAGGAACTAATAGCTAATAGATATGTCAGAGGGGGGAAAGTTAGTGAAATTGTGCTGGGGATCTTTTAGAATTTGGGGGTTCTGTAAGAAAACCTAACACATGACTACCTACAAGCAAGAAAACCACCCTTCATTGAGGGGCAAAGCAGGCAGCGAAGTAGTGTTCAGTTAAGGCAATATAAAAAAAGAAGCTACACATGCAACAATTAAGAGTGAGGAGGTTCTTAGACTTGTCCAGTATAGCAGGTGTATAATTTGTCTTTTTTATAATGCAGTGTTCTTCTCTCACATTAGAGATAGTCATATTCTAAATTTGAAAAGAATCTAGTTACATTTTGATTAGGAAATCATCGTAGTAACTTAAGGGCAATTATTTCTAACTCATCACACATTTTTCCAAATTATGAGTGGGCTAAATTACATTATCCCTGTTTACTTTGTTCAAATGAAATGTTGCCCTGTCAAGCTTATCACATTTGTTATCTAACTGCAGCATCAGCCTTCATTGCTATCACATATTCACAAGGCTTTTGAGTACATGAAGGAGTATGTACGATTTGCTTCCTGGAATTGAGGCAATGTTTCTTACACCAGAGAATGACTTATGCATGAAGTTGTTTGATCCAAATAGAGAGTACCATTCTCTAACTCATTCATTTACTGACTTTTGAGTTTCCTAGACTAAAAAGAGAACTTCACCCCAAAGCAATAATAACTGCTAACCAGTCACTCTTGTGCGCCTACGCTGATCATCTGAATCAATATTTGATACAACATAGTCAGAAAATGGGTAACTGGTTGATAGTAGGCTGAACATGTGCCAGCACTGTGCCCAGGTGGCCAAGAAGGCCAATGGCATCCTGGCCTGCATCAGAAACAGAGTGGCCAGCAGGAGCAGGGAGATCATTCTGCGCCTGTACTCAACATTGGTTAGGCCACTCCTTGAGTACTGTGTGCAGTTCTGTGCCCCTAAGTTTAGGAAACATGACTTGCTGGAAGGTGTCCAGAGAAGGGCAACAAAGCTGGAGAGGGGTTTGGAGCACAAGCCCTATGAGGAGAGGCTGAGGGAGCTGGGGTTGCTTAGCCTGGAGAAGAAGAGGCTCAGGGGAGACCTTCTTGCTGTCTACAACTACCTGAAGGGAAGTTGTAGACAGGCAGAGGTTGGTCTCTTCTCCCAGGCAACGAGCACCAGAACAAGAGGACACAGTCTCAAGCTGTTCCAGGGGAGGTTTAGGCTGGATGGGATGGAATGGGCTGCCCAGGGAGGTGTTTAAGAAGAGACTTGATGCAGTGCTTGGCGCCATGGTTTAGTTGATTAGATAGTGTTGGACGATAGGTTGGACTCGATGATCTCAAAGGCCTCTTCCAACATGGTCTGGTCTATTCTATTCTATTCTATTCTATTCTATTCTATTCTATTCTATTCTATTCTTAGAAAAATTTCCAGAAATTTGAAATAGAGTTTGATTTTTTTTTGTAACTTCTTAAACATAAAGAAAGAATTTTGCAATACAACAAAATTCTTATGTTAAGTTCATTGCAAAATAAAATAATACTTTGCTTCAAGGAAACCAAGCATTGCTAATTTTATATGACTCAGTTCTGCAGGGTGTTAGGTATAGAAGTACCTTTCTACTGATTTGAGTCAAATTTATCAGGAAAGATTTTCTGTTCATGTGAATGGGGAACCATTGGAACAGACCATGGGGGACTTCGTGGAATGTAAACACTGAAAATGGTTTAGTTCTACTCGATTTCTCTTCAGTAAAAGGACTAAAGGTAGCTGAATCTCAGGAGGTTTCCCTCAGGCTTGCATTTCTGTGATTTTTTGATCAAAGTAATTTTGTGTAAGTGTGCAGAATAGATTACAAATTTCTTTGTCTAGCATGCATTCACAGTTATTTTATGAAGGATTAAACAATTTCAGAAAGGGTAGGAAGTCAAAGCCCTCACACTCCAAGGCATAACCAACCTCTGAGGCTAAAAATTAGCTTTTCTTATTCCTATTTCTTTTCTGTAGTAATGCTTTCCATTTCTTTCCATTTTTAATTCCTTCTGAAGCTGATGGCATTACTTCTGTTGCAAATAAGATACTGCACTAATAAATACTTGTTCCACATTAGTCTTTTCTTACTAATTTTCCAAGTGTTTTCTTCAGTTAAATACAATTTAATAAGAAGAGTCTTGTGTTTGTCCTTACTATGACCTGTTATAATCATGTTTCTGTATAATAAAAATTGGGATTGGTAACCAAATTATTATTCTCTTTTCCATTGAATACATATTTTCCTCTTTTGTTTGAATTTCCCTATCTACTGGCACTAGTAATATGAGAGCATTTCAGCAGTGAGACGAGCTAGATACCCTTGTGTGTCTGTATTTTGGGGCTTAATGTATATTTAAATACGATGTCATGCCCCCTGCCTTACCCCCCAAATGTCTCTCGTACAAAACCAAGAACTCTGAACCATTAAATGATCAAATTGAATGGAGGTTTCACCATTTCATTGTATCCATCTCTACCAATGTCTCACATTAATCTGATAGAGGTTCCTGTTTCTGACGATCTGCATGCGTAAGCTTCTCCTCCATTTTTCGTACTTGACATTTACTTTTTTAGTTTGGGTTCTTGGCTGACATTTCATTCTAAATAATGGAGATTTTCTTAGCATTATTATATGGATAACACAGATGCTGTTATAAGTTTCTCTAAGACCTGCAGTTAATCTCCAGTTCTGTTCTGTTGTTTTACTGCTTTGTACTCTATTTCACCTTACAAACAGAGGATGTTGTTTCTGTGTGCTGAGCTTTCTGACTTGATGTTGAAGATGCAGAAGGGCAAAAAACTTCACTATTCTGTTTCTGAAGTAATTAAAGCATTATTATCCTCCCATTTGTGGGTTCTTGATAAGGAATTTCCTTAAGGAATATTCCTTAAGGAATATGGAAGAACCAAACACACAAAACTGCAAGCTGGGGAAAACCTGAAAATTCCTGGAGTGACATTTTTGCATACTGGAGTCTCCTGTAGACAGAGGACTGCCCAGTTTGCACATCTAACTCATCTAAGTGGAGCTGTAATCATCAGAATCACTCCATCTCCACTGTAGAAGGTATGGGTCCTTTAAAATGCTGCTAAGATTAATAGTAGCTTAGACTATGAAAGATCTCTGTTGCATTGGTGAAGAAGCTGTATGTGATGTACTTGTCCTTGCTGAAGCTTTTTGGCCTCTGTAAGCATAATGCTATAAAAGCATTGGCAACCCTATCACCACTTACTCTCCAAGCCAGATTCCCTATATAGATGAAAATACTCATTTGACATACTGTTCTTGTATAAGAAGTATTGGTCATTAAGATGCTGGAGATGGTCAGTATCTACACTTCTTATTTTCCTTACAGTCGAGATACAGCCAGTTCACAAAAGTTTGAGCTAGTTCACAAGATTGCCCTAACCTTCTCAGGAAATATATTTGCCAGGCTCCCCAGTGATGAAGTAGTTACAGTCAGTTGAGTATTTTTAGAGTTAATGTTATCCCAACAGAGTATTCTCTGCTTCAAAACTTGCTAAAGCAAAAGGAAACACTCACAGTGATGTTAGTGGGAGCTAAAGCTGAACCATGTCCTTGTTGATCATCATGTGCAGGCCTGATGGTTTCTGA